>NC_090438.1:92414221-93087615 GCF_031143425.1 Pleurodeles waltl | reverse complement strand
GTAAGTAAATGTTTTACTTAACACAACACATCCAACGTTTAAGTTAAAAATCCTACTTCAGCCATGCGTGTAAAATACTATGCAAGCCTAACGGCAAGTCATCTACACTCGCAGGACCCACTGAACTAAAAAGTTACAGACCTCTTCAAATGTCTGCAGGCACGACCTGCTGCTTATAACTTCAAACACAAGATTTAATCAAGACGCCCTGGCCTGTTCGGAGCCCTCTTGCAGCGAACCACGACCCTTTCTTGAAATCTGGCGAGAGTACTTTCTTTTAGGATCGCTACTAAACTTGCGCGTTTATCGCCACCTAAAACTGTGACATCCTCCTTGCGGAATCCGATTTTTACAAGTGAACGTGCAGCAGCGGACTTACTCTCTTGCGGGTTTTTCCTTCCTACAGTGTATCCTGGAGGGATGATCATCACTCGGGATGATGGAGTATTCACTAGTAAACTCGCCTTCTACGGCAACACTCAAATAAACTGGTCCCGCCTTTTCTCAATTCCAGACTAAATGGAAGCAACATCTCCGAAATGCCTGCTGATCATAAACTATCTTCGCTGTCTAATGGGCATGTTTACAAGTGTTCAAGCCATTCAAATTATCACAAGCCTTATGGCTTAACACAATAAGTACCACCACCTTTCCACTGTCCCGTTATATGTCACGCTATAATAGATAGATAGATAGATAGATAGATAGATAGATAGATAGATAGATAGATAGATAGATATGCAACACATGCATAAAATTCGCCACAGCCTCTTAAACTTTTCAACTTAGAGTGAGTCTCTGAATCAGGTATCAGTAACACATTGTGTGCTTTACAGCACATTTCTGACCCACATCTTGCAAACCTACTGTATGACGTAAACAGAAGGTCTCACCCTGCCTTGGCCACTCAGGAGTCTGCTGTCTATAACAACAGTGAACATTACACTGTGTGCCATAAAAGAGAGGATTACGTATTTCTATCACCACGTTCCATGTGTGGACTACAAGAGAGGACTGAGCCTTGATTCATCAATCAATGAATGACCTAGACAATAGGAAGGAGCAATGCCCGGCCCCTGTCCTGGTCACTCTCGCTAACCATCTAGATTTAATCTGACCGGGTCACTTTCACTATGCTAAACCATATCAGAGGACTAAACTCTGTCCTGGGCACTCTGACTTTGCAACTTAAAAAAGAAAACCTAACAATGCCTTTGTCACTCGTGACAAGAACAGCATCCAACTACTGTGATTTGCTGTGTGATTTGACAGTGTAGTGAAAATCACTTGTCACATAACCGAACTTGAACATTATAAATTCACTTTATTAAAACACGTCCGAGACCTAAATCAAAAGGGTAAAGGGATGTTCTAGTGGTAAAGAAAATCAAATGAAGCTACCAAGGTCACTGGCAATTTATAGTAAATGCAAGCTCTTATAAACCTCCACTGTTCACAATTCCCCCAAGTACAGATGTTCAGAACTGCGCTTATGGCCTCCTATACATTGATAATTGTGTAATATTTCGGGTAAAACTTGTACCAAACAAGAGCAAATATACGGCATGGGCAAAGGCTGGACACAGTGGGGATGCCTTCTCTTGCCAGAAGCAAAGTCGACTCCTTCGTGTAGCCACGGAGCTGCCACATATCGGAATTTACGTTAAAGGCAAAAGATATTGCTCAAAAAGCCCTCCAATCACCCGCACTCAACGCGCCCTCCCAATCCAACAGCACTCAACGCGCCCTCCCAATCCAACAGCACTCAACCGCCCTCCCAATCCAACAGCACTCAACCGCCCTCCCAATCCACCGCACTCAACCGCCCTCCCAATCCACCGCACTCAACCGCCCTCCCAATCCACCGCACTCACCCGCCCTCCCAATCCACCGCACTCACCCGCCCTCCCAATCCCCCGCACTCAACCGCCCTCCCAATCCACCGCACTCAACCGCCCTCCCAATCCACCGCACTCAACCGCCCTCCCAATCCACCGCACTCAACCGCCCTCCCAATCCACCGCACTCAACCGCCCTCCCAATCCACCGCACTCAACCGCCCTCCCAACCCCCCGCACTCAACCGCCCTCCCAACCCCCCGCACTCACCCGCCCTCCCAACCCCCCGCAATCAACCGCCCTCCCAATCCACCGCAATCAACCGCCCTCCCAATCCACCGCAATCAACCGCCCTCCCAACCCACCGCACTCAACCGCCCTCCCAACCCACCGCACTCAACCGCCCTCCCAACCCACCGCACTCAACCGCCCTCCCAACCCACCGCACTCAACCGCCCTCCCAACCCACCGCACTCAACCGCCCTCTCAACCCACCGCAATCAACCGCCCTCCCAACCCACCGCAATCAACCGCCCTCCCAACCCACCGCAATCAACCGCCCTCCCAACCCACCGCAATCAACCGCCCTCCCAATCCACCGCAATCAACCGCCCTCCCAATCCACCGCAATCACCCGCCCTCCCAATCCACCGCAATCACCCGCCCTCCCAATCCACCGCAATCACCCGCCCTCCCAATCCACCGCAATCACCCGCCCTCCCAATCCACCGCAATCACCCGCCCTCCCAATCCACCGCAATCACCCGCCCTCCCAATCCACCGCAATCACCCGCCCTCCCAATCCACCGCAATCACCCGCCCTCCCAATCCACCGCAATCACCCGCCCTCCCAATCCACCGCAATCACCCGCCCTCCCAATCCACCGCAATCACCCGCCCTCCCAATCCACCGCAATCACCCGCCCTCCAACCTCCCACACTCACCCGCCCTCCAACCTCCCACACACACCCGCCCTCCAACCTCCCACACACACCCGCCCTCCAACCTCCCACACACACCCGCCCTCCAACCTCCCACACACACCCGCCCTCCAACCTCCCACACACACCCGCCCTCCAACCTCCCACACACACCCGCCCTCCAACCTCCCACACACACCCGCCCTCCAACCTCCCACACACACCCGCCCTCCAACCTCCCACACACACCCGCCCTCCAACCTCCCACACACACCCGCCCTCCAACCTCCCACACACCCGCCCTCCAACCTCCCACACACACCCGCCCTCCAACCTCCCACACACACCCGCCCTCCAACCTCCCACACACACCCGCCCTCCAACCTCCCACACACACCCGCCCTCCAACCTCCCACACACACCCGCCCTCCAACCTCCCACACACACCCGCCCTCCAACCTCCCACACACACCCGCCCTCCAACCTCCCACACACACCCGCCCTCCAACCTCCCACAAACACCCGCCCTCCAACCTCCCACAAACACCCGCCCTCCAACCTCCCACAAACACCCGCCCTCCAACCTCCCACAAACACCCGCACTCCAACTTCCCACAAACACCCGCATGCCACCCCACTACCTACTCCACCCCACTCCAAACTACACCACTCCAAATTACCCCACCACAATCTACCCCACCACAATCTACCCCACCACAATCTACCCCACCACAATCTACCCCACCACAATCTACCCCAATCTACCCCAATCTACCCCAATCAACCCCACCCCATCCTACCCCACTCCACACCACTCTACCCCTCCCGTCTACATCACCCCAGTCTACCCCACCCAATTCAATCTACCTCACTCCACTACAATTCAAGCACCTCACTCAGATCTACCCTACGTCAATTTACCCCACTTCACCCACTCAGATCAAACCCAACCCAACCCAACCCACTGCACTCCATTCTACCCCACTCCACTGAAATCTGCCCCTCAGTATGCTAATATACCCCATTCCAATCTACCCCACTCTAATCTACCCCATTTCACCTCCTCCATGGCACTAACATTTAGACATGCTGAATAGCAACTACACTAGTGTACATAATGGCTAAAACACATTGCCAAAGTCAATCATTCTTGCAAAGACAGTAACTATTGGCAATGCCAATGCTTGTTTCCCACTAATTACACAGCAAGATATGTGAAATGTTACAACTGATTTTTGACCAATAGTTTCTGCCTGGATCACCCATCTAGAAATGTATCCTCGGCTCAAACAGTGAGCAAAAGCGAGAATACTGTTGTGTTTCCAGATTTTAATCAGGCAGTTAACCATTCACCACTCTTCCTTAAACAGGATGCCAAAGCAGGAACAGTAAGTAACACATGACTAACCTCCAGGGTCAAAGTTTCTCACAATGTCCAAAATTAGCTAAGAAATCAAAAGTGGAAAATAATTTACCAAATGCTAAGATACTGTTTAAAAGGGATGTTTAAGCAAGTGCTACCTTGCCGACAATATCAGCGCTTGCGAGTCAATCAGAATATTTGGTCTGGTAGACTCTGCTTTGTGCTCTATTAGTTTTAATCCCTACTTTACCAATTTGCATGTTCGTGAACATCCAATTTCGCGTTCTTGAGCCTCAGTATCCTTATCTGTAAAATTTGGGAGTACTTACAAAATAGTCTAACTTGTAACATTAGGAAATATTTTTTAAAATGTGCATTTATATAGATAAACTCTACAGCAGCTATGGATCCGATTCCTCTGACAACAATCCGTACTCTTGGCTCAGCACTGGGCAGTCTCCTGCTTTAAATATCCAGTAACATTTATTCTGAATCCATTACAAACGTATTTTGATCCAGTTTGGGTGAAGGACTTGCAAGTATTTTCATTCAGTATTTCTGTTCAGCACAAAAACTGTTCACTTGGGTGTGAGAACTAACCAAATACTTGAAACTGAATTGGTACACGGTCTTGATAGATGAAATAAGCTAAAGCTTTCCGTCTAATAAACCAATGCCAACAATTCTGGAATATACAGAGCGCAATATCTACCTTCTGCCACGCACGGCCAGAGGCCATGCGTGGTGCTGGGTTGGATGCCTACGAGGGGTTGGTTGCAGGGCTTGGCCACAGGGCAGTCCCTGTGGCCAACCCCACCAAGCATGGCCAAAGGCAGAGTGTGACATGGGATTAAATAACTGCAGGGGTTGGCCGCAGGGCCTGGCCAACTCCTCCCACCTGCTGCCTTAAAAAAAACAAAAAACATTGCAATTCACAGAAAAAAGCAAAGGTCACAGGGACTCATGCCTCAAGGTAACTATACCTTAAACCCTTGAAATACACAGCTAATTACCCCACGTATTACATCGTTCATGACATCTTCTATGTAATCACTGATATTATCACTGCTACATTTGCAATAAAAGTATTGATGAGAAAACTGTGCATGGTAGGGGCATAAGTTATAGTTACCTCAGGGAAGGAGTTATAGTTACACACACACACACATATATATTTTAACAAAGGCTAGTCTAACAGTAAAAGTCCTGGGTACACTGAGTAAGGGGCATAGGGGAAGCCATGTACACAGTGGTGTCTAATTGTACAGATAATGAGAGAGCAATAATGGTCGTTGCCTTATTAATGGCTTTCCTCAAATACACCATAAGCAACTTATAATCTGCCTAAGTGTTTAGCATATCCTACAGAATTTCTTTTACCAAAATACGGAAAAAGGCCTTATAGAACTGTGGCCATTTATGAAAAAAGAATGGTGTGTATACTTAAGTTGTAGATGTTTACGAACCATCCTACCATAACACAGACTTGGAGGACATATAGAGAATGATATACAGCCTCACTGTCATGGTATAATATATACAGATGCTGATGCACACCTTTTAAAATGAAAATGTTTATACTTTTCTGCATCCCTTCTACTGCCTGTTTGTTCAAAGTACCTACTCATTATCAGTTCCCTAAGAAATATTAACTCCTTCGCTGGAAGGCCGTCAAAACTCCAGCAGTGAAGGCCTTTCAAGAGGATTTGCTGGAATGGGCGCTGGCAGAGTCGCAGCACCTAAAATACACCACAAGAGAGGACAGGGTAGCAGAGGCTTAGGAGACCTGGGGAGGTATGCTTGAGAGGATCCCAGAACCGATGCCGGAGGGCACTGGTTGAGAAGGTGTGGAAAGTAGAGGATTGGGGAAGTAGGGACAGAGGCCAGAGGAGGGGGCTCCGGGAAGCTAAACTCCATGTCTGGTGAATATGCTGTCAATAAGAATTCTGGAGTTTCAATAGGATCAAAACATTGCTCATAAAGTACTTCTGCATTTGCGAAAATGGAAAATGTCAACCAACTTCCAAAAGAGTCAGAAACTCCAATGTTATTCTTTAACACCTCCTTCTTCAACGTCCTATCTTGAATTCTAGTTCTAAGAGTTAAACTTGTCTCTTATGGTTTATTTCCTTTAGGGGTTTGCATGAAACAGACATATGCCTCCTTGACAATACTGTATACACAGTTAACACTGTGAGCCTATCTCCTGCCTCAAACCATACAAAAGGTTGGCATGCTAACTCTAAACTGCATTCAATCTATGTTCAATAATTTAGGGGCGTGGTGTGCAGACCAAGACATAATGCTCCTGATGATGGCTAACTCTATATGTGCACAGTGGCAACCTAATCCCTGTGTCATCACACAGGACCTCATGGCTCTGATAGACAGTTTGGTAGGTTGTAGGAAGATCTGCAGATCCCTGTCCTGTTTATGTGCGGTCTTGCTTCCGCCTCCCATTCTGTACTGCTGTGCGGTTGCCTACTATTGCAACTCGCTGCATTAAATCGAAAATCCTGTTCCTTCTTCACTTTTATTCATTAATGCAAGGTATCAATGTAGTTTTAGAACTCAATGGCGTTTGTAGTAAAAACAGACTTGGCCTCTTTAAGTGAAATTGTAAGCTACACTAGCATTAGTTTAGAACCCAAGACACCTGTGAAGATAGAGCACAGCCACTTTTTGGACAAATATTAGTTAAATAATGTAAATAAATGTTCTCGTGATTTGCTTCTCTAATATATCAGAAAACATCTGTCTGTTTCTGTAATATAGTAGACCGAAAACGCAATTATCTAAACTGTCAGCAATAAAATGGCACGCTTGCCAGGAGCCAACATCACATGCAACATGCAACTGCCAAATTAATTTAAACAACAGTTTTCGTAATTTCTTGCTTTTTCGAGCTACTTTTTATGCCGGCTTATTCTCTAGGCATAGAAGAGCTTCATAAAGCTGAAAATATTTCCAAAAGTATGTTTTTCCCCACGTCACTTGCAAAAATGATTTTATTCTCATAACGAAACATTTCTGGTAGTCAGCTGGAGGAACTGTGCTGGAATGCCTGCTCTTAGCAGTACAATATTAAAAACAAACTAGGCGTGGTACAGTCAATTTAAAACAAAACCCTTGTTACAGCATGTGTTGAAAAAAACTAGTTCGGAAAAAAATATATATATCTGCAAGGCATTTAATACTGTAATAATGTTGTGATCAAGAGGTCTGATATATATATAGAGGCAGGCTGCAAAAGCAAAATCTCCAGTCGAAGACGGTTGCAGGATAGCCCTCCCTTAATTAGGCAGGTTGATATTTGCGACCCCCCTGTGACCGGCTCGAACTACGGGGATGAAGGTGTGTAAACAAGAGCATCCCTGTGTTTAGTATTTCCAAATGGGATTCTTTATAATAAGCAGTCTGTTTCGCTTACCTCAAAAAGGAATATGTAAATAGGTAACCACGAACCACTGTTATACATATATAATTTTGACTCACAATTGGAAGACACGACTTTCACTCTTCCATGCTCCTTTTTTAATAAAGAGATACTACGAGACATACATGAAAGTAACCAAGTGATATGCAGATACAAAATACAATGACAAAACCGCAGGTTAGGATATAAAACAAACTTTAAAAATAGCAACTAATTAAGAAGTTCAATGCTGTTTTAGTCCTTCTGGGCTTACGATAACTGTAACTGAAAAGCAACACTATTATTATTATTACTATAATTATTATTAACAAACATTTAAGGAGCACGGAGTCCACCTCACAGGTATAACCCACTAGCAAAGTGCCTGTAACACATAAAACTAGACAGGACTGCAATCACAAGTTGAACCAAATTCCAGCTCGTACTTATGGAAAAGCCATGTTTTTAAGGACCAGATGTAGCAAAGCTTTAGCGAGTCGCAAACGTCGAAAATCGACGTTTGCGAGTCGCTAAAGGCCCTTTGCCATGTAGAAATGCATTTTGCGAGTCGGAACCGACTCGCAAAATGCATTTCCGAGTCGCAAATAGGAAGGGGTGTTCCCTTCCTATTTGCGAGTCGCTATGATATGCATTTTCATTTGCGACCACGTCGCAAATGAAAGCGCAGTTACCATCCACTTGAAGTGGATGGTAACCCAGGCGCAAACGGGAAGGGGTTCCGAGGGGAACCCTTCCCCTTTGTGTCTGGCACTAAAAATAATTTTTCAGAGCAGGCAGTGGTCCAATGGACCACTACCTGCCCTGAAAAATACCGAAACAAAAGGTTTCGGTTTATTTTTCAAAGTGCAGCTCGTTTTCCTTTAAGGAAAACGGGTTGCATTTTGGGAAAAAAAAAAAAAAAAAACTGCTTTATTTAAAAGCAGTCACGGACATGGTGGTCTGCTGTTCCCAGCAGGTCACCATCCCCGTGAGTGCCCTGAATCGCTATGGGGTCGCAAATTGCGACCCACCTCATTAATATTAATGAGGTGGGTCTTTGCGACCCCATAGCGACTCGCAGAAGGTGTCTGAGACACCTTTCTGCATTCCAAATTGCGAGTTGCAATTTGCGAGTCGCTGGGACTCGCAAATTTGAAGTCGCAATTTGGAATAATGCTACATCTGGCCCCAAGTTCCTCCTAAAGCTATAGAGATTTGCGTCAGTTCTAAGGGATGACAGAAGTTTATTCCATAGCTGGGCAGCCTTAACGCGGAAGGACCTACCACCTTGCTTTCCTGAAGTCTGGTACACACACTAGGTTCGCTGATGTGGACTTTAGTAGCCTCTGAGGCTTATAAAAACTAAATTGTCTCCACAGAAGTGTTGGGCCGGTATCATTTAATGCTTTAGAAACTACACACATTGCTTTAAAACACGTCTTTCTTTAACTGGTACCCAGTGGCACTTGAGGCAAAATCAAATCTGGACCTATTAAGTGCAAGCTTCGCTGCCATTCTTTGAACACTGGCATGCCTTTTGAGTAGGTAATCAGGAGCTCCAAACACAAATGCATGCCAATAATGGATTCTGCTTCAAACTGAACATAGTACCACCAGCTTTCTTGCTGGCTGTGGTAGTAACGGAATGAGCTTCCTTAGATTTATCAGCAGACCATAGCAAGTAACAGCTGTTTTACTGATGTTCCAAGGCCAGAGATTACTAAGAAGTGAATAGAACGCTTTAGTAGGAGTGCAGCAAGGAAAGAAACTGTTTCACTCCCGTTAAATTTCAGAGTATTCTGCTTGAACCAGTTTGTCATCTCTATTAGACAGATGCAGTGGCCGTAGATCTATATTAAAAAGAGAACTAGACGTTGCACTGCGCTTTGGGGACCTCATGGGTCATCTTCTTAAATTGCGTTAGAAAGGGAGGAAGTCCAATCGCTTCATGTCTATCAGACAGGCACGATTTTGTACAATCCAAAAGGGTGCCTTCGACCCCTATTTCCTTAATTTTGCTGAGCAGTATTTGATGATTGACAGTATCAAATGCAGCTGACCGATCTCATAGAATCAGTACTGCTGCCTTCCCACTGTCAACCTCAGTTCATCTATTGCATGAATTAGTGCAATTTCAGTACCACATGCTAGTCGGAAGCCAGTCTGTTAACTTTCTAGAATATTATGGTGTTCTGGGTAACTGGCTAATTTCTTGCTAACATATTTCTTTACGATCTTTACCAGATATGGAAGCCAAGAGATCAGCCAGTAGTTACTTAGATCATTTATGTCCACCAATGTTTTTTTCCAGTAGCGGGGTAGCGAGAGATTATTTTTTTTCCCCAAGCAGAGGGCACTTTGCCCTTAGTCAGTGAGTGACAGCATACACTTAACAGGCCCAGATATAGTTAACTGGCTCTTTCCTTCCAGACCGCAGGCGGGATTAGGTCTAATAAGGAGCCCAAGGAAATAGACATGGGCAGTGATCTCAATTTTTCTTTGTTCATGGGTTCCATATTGATTAGTTTGCTCCAGGATCCCTCCCAATGGCCCGCTATATCAGACAGTAGGGTGTTAGTGGTAATTTTATCATCAAGCAACGGTTCACATTTGTCATGAGGATCATTTTTCTCCTTAACGTCATTTATAATTAACTCAAATTTTCTTTTGTGAAAGAAATCCGAAAAGTTGTTGCATAATTTCTACCACAGTTTCAATGTTTGTTTATCACAGTCAGGATTAGCCACATCTTTTACTATATGAAATATGTTTTTTAGACTTCTTAGCTACTATCCGATTCGTCATGGTATAGTACGTTTCTTTGGCCTTCCTAATTTCTTTTTTGTACTGATTTAATGCAACTTTTAGATGCAGCCTGTCGTTTTCTAAATCCTATGCCGCTGCCTTTCAAGCTTCATGCAATTGGTTTTAGTTTCCTTCAAGGGTACTGTGAACCAAGGTGCAGACTGTCTAGGTTTTGTATCAAAGTCTTCATAGGTATAATTTTGTCTAGTGTCTCTAAGACTGAATTCTATAAATAACCGTAGTTTTCCTCCACTGAGTCTTTCTCATTATAGCAGTTTTGTTGTAGGGTAAATACCCTTCCCTCATTTAACCTCCTTAGCTTAGACCAGACTCTACCTTGCATAGTTTTCATAGTTACAGTTTCTTCTACCTCTGATTTAGGTCAAGCTAATTTGAACATCACTAGTGGGTGATCAGACCACTTACTGGGGTCAGATCATTAACTACAATCAGACCTGGTATCATGAGTATTTAATCAAGGCTATGGCATCCTTGAAGAGTTGGGCCATTAACCAATTGTATCACAACTATAGTCTCACAAGAACGAAGGAGGTCCCTAATCTGGGGGTGTTTCATGCCCTCTGCCCAGTTATTGCAATCCTCCAAAATCCAGAAATTGGCATGAGTCAGAGTAAGATTAGTGACCAGTTCAAAAATGGTAGAATGAAGCCCTGCAGGGTCCCTGGGGGGGGGGTCTATAGAACAAAAGTCCTGAAGAGACTACCCCACTTCTTTCCTTTAGCGAAAAGCCTAGCAGTTCCACCCCTTGTAGTTTATCCATTTTGAGGGTTGTTAATTCCCACTTTGCTTTAAAATTAATCGCTACTGCTCCACCTCTTTTTCCTGTCCTAGGTTGATGGATGACTTTATAACCTAGCAGGCATGTAAAGTCCAGGTCTGCTCCTGAAACAGAGGGGTGGCGGGGATCCACGTTTCTGTGATAAAGAAAAGATCCCACTCATTTGAATCAAGTTGAATGCACAATACTATGTACTCAAGTACTATGCACAATTGAACTGGGCTCCCAATCCTTGCATATATTCTGCTTCTCAACAGCTAACTGACCCATAAGAAAAAACTGGACTGTAGAGCCCATTTCCACTGTGGGGTGAGTGTTTTTTTTTTTTGTGGGTAAAATATTTTACTAACATTAACAAGGTTAGGCTAAACCAAACTTCACTAACTCAGAGCTCAAGTAGAAGAAAGGACGATGGATTTTCTTTGTTCACAAAACATTCGCGGGCTGGAGTTAGATAAAGCAATTATCCCCTGCTTCAACAGGTGTGAGCATAAAACTATTTACCCAAGTAAACACCTGTAGACAAGACCAGGTAGCTTACAAGTGTAGCTTGGAAGTGATTTGTTTCCTACGGGCTGACTGACTTTAATTTAAGAAAATTTTAGCTGAGATAGAAAATTAAAAAAAGCACAATTTCTAAAAGAAAATCAATGATTTATATAGGTGGGTGTGTGTGTGTGTGTGTGTGTATATATACACACACACACACACATATACATACACACAAGTAGGTGTTCATATGATTTTGTTCTGCTCTTTGGGTGTTCATGCATGTGGTTACAGTCTGGTCTCCTGGTTTTTCAGCAAGCACAGAAACTATTTACTTTCAGATTCTAAACAAACAATTCTGAAAACAAACTTTTCAACGCTGCCCACTTCCTGATTTAAAAATAAGTACACAGCTATTAACACCACCCAGTGATTCTCATGGCAGAGCTCAGCTACAGCAGTCGTGACATTGCAAAAAAACTCTGAGCAGTGCACAGGAAAATCACAATAAAGAACTCTAAACTCGCCACCTATACTCTCACATGTCTGACTCTTTAACATCTTATATAGCCGCCTTCAAACTAACAAGAGTAAAATAGGTAATTTACCAAAGCATTCACTCGAAATACAGTGCTGATTTCAACATCTTCTACTTAGGGCTGCATCCTGATTCCTGTTGCCACCACAAAGCATGTGAACGTTTCCCCTCACAGGGTCTTGTCGAGGGCCATTTCAATAACACAATTAGCACCTTCTGCCTTTAACCTGAGGAAATTTAGGGCAGACCATGAGGTGCTAACAAACTACCATAAAAATAAACTTAGTACATTATGTTATTTCTTTCATTTTGCGGCTTTGTAAGCACGGTCTGAACCCATCATAATGCTAGAAAACGGTACAGAAGGTACTGAAGAGGAGTGTGAGGTAAGCAACTAGGTGTACAGTGATCTGTTATAAATCTAACAACACATTTAACAACACCAGGCATATGTTATGCTGTGAGACTATGTGCACTAGGACCTTGTGGTTCTAGGCAGACTCCACAGAGGTGTCAGGGTGCTGTTATTAACGGTTAGGACATGATGCGAGAACAGTGTTTGATCGTATGTTGAGAAATAAAGACATCTGGTACAGAGCTACATGTGTCGAGTGTTCCTTAGCAAGCTCCCAGGCAGCAAAGGATGCTACAACTGGTGACGAGTAGGGGATATGTGCCCTGAAGAACAGGGTCTGATCTCCCTGAGAGTTTACGACAACATAGCAAACTGCTTGTGCAAGACGCATGTGCCCAAACTGATGAGAAGCCATTTGAAGCTGGCGTGTGTGGAGTCAAAAACCCACTCCAGCCCATATACAGCCCTCAAAGACATAGAAGGCCCCCGAACAGCCCACCAAAATCCATTGGTAAGGCTAAAAGTAAAAATAGTGCACCGCACCAGAGAGAAATCATCAATACATAACGAACCGCTAAAGTCAGTGACAACCAAGTACGATGCAAAAAGCTAAACCCAATGATGATCAAGTGCAAGAAACTGAATCACTACCCACCGCCAAGAAAGACGACAACGATACACAATTTCAGTTCAGGCATGATGACCCAAGTAAAAATACACAGATGGTGCATGCAGAAGGTACAGGTCCAAGTGAACAGCATGCACTTTCAACGGTGGTAGAAAAAAAGAGCAAAGTATGATGCAGCTGTGTTTCTGAAACCACCACCGCTCTTGGACAACGCCAAAAAGCAAAACATTGGCACCAGATGGACCATGTGGATCAGTGAGATGTTCGATGACACAGATACCCTAGAAGAAAATTATTAAGTATCTAAAGAACATTGCCGGTGACAGAGTAAAAGAAGTGCTGAAGAAAATCTCACAGACTGATGCTATGTCGTACCGTCAAATCAAAGAAGCATTGAGTCCCAAGCTCAATCCGATGCCAAATTGCTATGAAAGGTAAATTTTCAATCAAGCAAGACAGCAAGCTGGTGAAACGATGAATGAGTTTGTTTAAAGACTTGACATGCTTATCAAACACTACAAGTTCAGTGAATTTAATGATGAAGAAGCGATACGGCTCAGTCATTGATGTCTGTTTTTCAGACTCTTGGAGAAGGTGCATATTGAAAGACGCTCGGTCTAGAGAACATGTTAATGGCTGCAAGAACCGATGAAAGAGCAGAGCTACAAGCTGCTGATATGGAAGTTGGAAAGGTGAAAAATGAATCAACGTTGGTCATGAAAAACAAGTACAAGTACAAGACAGATGCACGCAAGTTGACATCCTTAAAAGAAGAAAAATGTGTGTTTCCAATATGGTTTTTCATTTCCCCCTGAAGGTAAATGTCCAGCTAAAGGATAGATATGCATAGGATGCAGGAAAGAAAACTACTGCATAACAATTTGTAAAGCAAAAGAGAAACCAAATATTTCACAGCGAGAAGAGAAAATGGATATCAGAAGATTCCAGAAGCATTCTAGCCATGCCCACAAGGACAACAAGCATTTGCAATGCAATGTGTCTCGCATTTGCTTGGGTTAAAGCTATTAACATTGTAAACTCGTAACAGAACTTTTCTTGCCACACAAATAGAAAAAAAAAATTGAGCGTCATAGCGCTGAAATTGCAAATAAAAAAAACAAGCACGATCGCGCTGTGTGGTAAATAAAAAAATTAAGTAGTCCAGAAACCAAGCTGAAAACATTGAGCCTCGTATGTTTTCAGAAGTTGGCTGGTGCGCTCGAGGAGGGCTAAACACCAGAAAAGGCATGACGTATGCATGCCTTTCACTAATGAAATAAAGTGGATTTTAAAAGACAAGCCTACGAACCAATGAAAGTGAGAGGCGTGAGTTGGGCATGGTTAAAAGCCCAAAGAGAGATTATAAAGGGACGGA
Source organism: Pleurodeles waltl (assembly GCF_031143425.1). Classification (NCBI taxonomy): domain Eukaryota; kingdom Metazoa; phylum Chordata; class Amphibia; order Caudata; family Salamandridae; genus Pleurodeles; species Pleurodeles waltl. The sequence continues at coordinate 93,073,089 of NC_090438.1, read as the reverse complement.
GCGCTTGTGCGCTCGACCCTAAAAAATAGCATCAGTTGCGACAAGTAGAAACCGGACTAAGAGACTGTGTAGGATGAGCTTGACGGCGATCGACTAACATTATCATCAAGCACCAGTGAAGAAAATGGATGTGCCATGATGATGTCAACCAAGAATGACAGATGCATGTCGGTTTGGCCGCATGCAAGAAAAAACAAAAAAATAAAAAGGTAAACCATCAAACAAAACAACTGAATTTATTAGGACACTGCCACAAGAGTACAATAAAAGTCAACGGTTGCCCCATAACCTTTATCATAGGCAGTGGTGCACCAATTAACATCATGCCAGTCAAGAAGTTTAATATTCTGTCTCCTGTGCCATGCCTTGACACATCAAACACCAAAGTATACACATGGGCTGTCTCCAAATCGTTGATCAACGGTCATTCATAGTGACAATGCGACACAAAGAAGTATCAGTGAAAGTGTCCATTCATGTTTTTCAAGGAACTTCGTCTAGTGTATGCCTATTCAGTTTTGCCACTGCTGATGACATGGGACCGATATCTCTCAATTACAAGTTTCACACTCAATCTGAAACTAAGTTCAAATGTTATTTCATGGCCTAGAAAGGTTTAAAGAAATGAAAATATGACTTTAATGAGAACATTCTCCTTGTTATCCAGGGGCACCGGCGAGTACCTTTTCACTTGCATGAAGCTGTTGAGAAAGAACGCTGTTAAGGCATGACATAATTAAGCGCTTCACCAGCCCTACACGATGGATTTCGCCCATAGTGGTGGTGCCAAAAACAGACCGGGGAGGTGAAGGGCACATCTGTGTTGATATGTGCCAGGCCAACAAAGCAATCGAGCGAGAACGTCATCCTGGTCCACACAAAGCGGACATGATCATGAAACTGAGTGGTGCCAAAGTTAGCTCCCGTCTTGACCTGAACAAGGGATACCACCAACTCGAGTTGGAAGAGAACTGCAGGCACATCACTACTTTTTTTTTTTAACTCATGTTGGTTTGTTCAGATACAAAAAGGTTGCATTTTGGAGGGTTAACACTCTGAAATATTTCAGGGTGTTATATGGTGAATAATTCAACCTGTCACGCATGCTTTTAATTACAGTGACGACATACTGGTATTTGGAGCAGCGCAAGAGGAGCATGAGAAGGCTCTTACACAAGTGTGCCAGTTACTTGCAGATGCAGGTCCCACTCTGAACAGCTACTTCTCCCAACAAGATGTCACTGTTGTGATCTTTCTTGGGCATGGCCAGTTACTGTTCAAGCTACATTTGTGACTTTGCTACAGTGAGTGCCCCACCGAGTCTTGACAAAACGAAATTTCCCTTTCCAATGGTCTGCATAATGTGATCAAAGCTTCAAAAGCATAAAATGTGCTTGAGAAAGCAACTGAGATGGCCTATTTTGACCCCCAGGTGCATACTGGGATCATCAAAGATGTGAGCCAATAGGGGCTGGCCACTCCTTGCTCATCAAAATGGTCATCTGAATGCTCAAAAACACACTGTGGAATAGGTCAGTCGGAGCCTGTGTGACACAGTATGTAACTATTCTCAGCCGGAGAAGGAGAGTCTGGCTGTAGTGTGGGCCTGTGAACATTTTCATGTGTTTTTATACAGAAAATGTTTCAATATCCTTACAAACCACCAAACTCTGCTCATTGTCTTTGGAAATCTGAAAGCAAAGAAGCTCCCTCACACAGAGCTGGGGGCTGCGGCTGCAATTATACACAAGCCAGGTAAAGGTCAGAACCCTGCTGATTACTTTTCACAAGTACCACATTGTCATAGTGCGACATCCAAAATGGCTGAAAAGTACATGAACTTCGTTGTGAGGTCTAGTATGGCACCAACACTATCCATTGAACAGATTACTGCTGCTACCAATGACAATAAAGACATTATTTCAACTCAATTGCGAAAGAGATACTCAACCTTTTGCTGAAGATGTTTAATTTCAAAAACTCAAAAATGTACACAATGAACTGTCTGTAACCAAGGAAGGTGTTGTATTGAGAGATATGGCAATTTTCATACCCGAGAGCCTCAAACAGCAAATCATTGAACTAGCCCATGAAGGACATCATGACACTGTAGCCAACAAAACAGGCCTAGGAGAGCAAGTGTGATTCCTGGGCTCATACGAGCAAATTGAAAATAAAATAAAAAAAAGAGTGCCATCTTTGCAACTGCTTTTCCACCAAAGTGAATTAACATCCAGTGACAATGTCTGACCTTCATGCACAGGTTTGGCAAAGAGTTGCAATTGACTTCTTTGGGCCCTTAGGGAATGGACATCAGCTCCCGAAAGTCATTGATGAGTATTCACGCCTTCCTTTAGTAGAGGATTTATCATCAACAACCCATGACAAGGTCATCGAGAAGCTAGATGACGTCTTTGCAGCATGGGGTATCCCCACCATTCTCAAAACTGACAACGGTCTGCCGTTCAATAGCAAAGAATTCAAACAGTTTCTAATCAGACTACGGGACTGATTACGAGTTTTGCGGCCCGTGACTGCTATAATGGCAGTGGCAGTCTGACCGCCAACAGTCTGGCGAAGCGGACCGCCGCATTATGAGTTTGGCAGTCGAGGAAATAGGAGACGGCCAGTTTTCCGCCGCCACCGCCAGGCTGCACAGACCTCCGCGGCCTTGTGGAGCCGTAAACAGGCCTCCAGAGACCATGCTTCCGCCAGACTTCTTACGAGGTTGCACACCGCCAATGTGACCACCGCGGCCCAACTACCACGGATCAGCAGGCGGAAACAACAAGTATAAAGGGAGACATTTACCTGCACACAGTCTCACACGTCCGGAGCCGCAATTAGCCATTCCTAAACGTAATGCTGCTGCTCCTGCTTGCCAAAACACATTGATTCCAATGCAGACGACACCAACCGTAAGTAAAAAAAAAAAAAAAAAAAAAACTACGTGTATTATTAACATGTACAACAAATTTTTACCGCTATAAAACATCTGAGGGGGAAGCAGCAGGGCCAGCAGCTATACCGATTTATCCAGACACACACACACACACGTACTGCAACAGAGACACCCACACAATCACAACACGTGCACCTCAGCCATCACACACACACATACTGACAGCCACACAATACAGGATCAGGGACACTGAAGGCCACACACAGCAACAACACCACAACTACTGCACAAATATATTCCACACACTCACACCCAACACTGGCCAGGGACTGCCACCACATACAACACACATCTACAATCATCTGCCAGGGCACATACACACCACCATCAAACAACACTGCAAACGACACACAGCAACAATAGAACTACTGCACATACACAAATACATTCCACATACTCACACCCAACATTGGCCAGGGACTGCCCACACATACAACACAGATATACAGTCATCTGCCGGGCACATACACAACACCATCATCAAACAACACTGCAAGAGACACACACTTCATACACAAACATAGCACAATGGACCAACAATGCACACAGAGAAAAAAAAGACAAGACACAAACTGCACCATCCACAACAACTGCACAGCTGGGGTAGGAGCATCATGACCATACTTCTAAGGATACTGCATTGGGACACATATCATGGTAAACAAAGCCCCAAACAACAAGCGCACAGCAGCTGGCCACAATTATCAGGGACTCGCAGGGGCATCAAGGGGGCATGCAGGCACCTCAGTGATGTTCGGTAAGACGAGTTTGGGAGGGGTTGACTTCTTCTTGGCGGGGCGGGGCATGGGTCCAGGGGAGGCCTTGAAAGTGGAAGGAATGGCCAGGGGGAGGGGAGGGGGAGAAACAGGCCCTTCCCTATTGATAGTGGTCTGCTGGACTTGGGCTCCAAATAGATGAGGCTCTACTCTAATGATTTCATCCACCATGACTCTTAACTCATCATCTGTGAAACAGGGATGTTTTTGTGGTGACATGGTGCTGGTGATGAATTGTTAGATGTGATAAGTTGACGATGCTGTGTGATGTGGGAGTGGCAGGAGTGAAAATTTTGGTAGGGTGCAAGTGTGTGTGCTGGGGTGTGGTGAGGATGTGTGATATGTACGCTGTTGGAGATGGTGGGCTGCATGATCTGAGGTTTGGTTTGCTCATATGTCACTCTGGCTTCTGTTTTCGGCACAGGGATGCAATGAATTGTGGTATGTGCAGGGGTGTGTTTTATAGTGTGCTGTTCAGGTGTGTCGAGTTCATGAACGTGTGTCCGCTGTGTTATCAAAACCATCCAATGTGGTGTTGTGTATTACTGTGGGGATCACTGACCGCCACAGTTCACACCGTCATTGGAAGACCACTATGGCAAGACCGCCATTGTGATTTTCGATTTGTAATAGGTTCGGTGGTTGGTTGTCAGGCTGGTGGTTGGTTAATCGGATTGCCTCTTTCCTGCCCTCCAGAGTCCTGTTGTATCAGGATATTGCCTGTGTTTTGGCAGTCCAGGCCGTCTAACTCGTAATACGGCAGTCTGAATGACTGCCAACATGGCGGTCTTTTGGCGCCTGCCACCAACTAGCGGTCCGACTGCCAAACTCGTAATGAGGCCCTAAATGCCAAGCATCAAAAGTGTACATCTCTGTGGACACAAGCCAATGATGTAGTCGAATAATTCATGGGTACCCTCCAAAGGGTAACTCAACAAGAGACGATGGAGGGAATCAAGTTAAACCAGACCCTGTGTCAAACCCTCCGTGCTTATTGTTTAACTCCTCACTCCACAATTAGTTAGAGTCCTACCACATTGCTAACTGGGAGAGCCATCAGGACTGAACTACTACAGTGCACTGACCTCTAAATGCCAACATGGTTCGTGTCACAGACACTTCTTGAAAGTGCAAAACAAAAGCATACTGAGACAGGCGTTGATGAGCTCAGGAAACAGTCTTTGATGAAGGTGAACTGGTCCTGGTCAAACAGAAAAGAAAGGGGAAAACCAACACCCCATTTGCTGTTAATCCTCGGAGGGTGGTGACGTGCGAAGGACACAAAGTGTCAATGCACAGTCCCCGACAGACCATCACACGGGACTTGTCACTTTTTAAGAACCCACCTCAATGTTTGACAGGTACTAGAATGCTAAATGAGGCAATCACGTCTGACAGTCCAGATCAAGCATCTGAACTGATGTCATTGGTGCACAACCAGAGTTCATCTCAACCACCTCTTACCACTCGATTTGACAGACTAGTGCGAGCACCTCTATGACCTATTGAAAAACTATAATGCGACTACTGTTTATACATTTTATTTAACGAGGGGGTGGGACCGCAGTGTTGTGAGACTTTATGCGCTAGGACCTTGCGGTTCTAGACAGACTCCATAGAAGAATTATGTAGCTAGCTGGGAGGTGTTAGGATGTGGTTATTTACAGTTATGATGTGATCAGAGAGCAGTGTGTGATCATATGCTGAGGAATAAAGATGTGTGTTACAGAGCTCTATGTGTGGTGTGGTTTATAACATACTCCCAGGCTGGGGAGGATGCTACAGCATACAGTTAAATTGAGTGGTAAATTCAAGGACTATATTGTAACTGTAAGAATGAGTATTTCAGAGGAGTATGGGAGACTGTCTTGGTAGAGTGGGGAGTAAAGGCATATAAGTTACAAACGGCAGAGGTACAAGCCAAGATGCTTTTTCAATTGTGTGAACATAACATAGCCTAACAAACCAGATATGAATAAAGGAGATACACTAAAACCACGTAAAATGCTCTTCCCATGAACGTAATGAAATATGGAGGGACAACAAAAAAGAAGGGGTGACAAAACTGCGGACAAAGGAAATGGAGGGACAAGTGGGAATACATTTTCAGATCCGATGATTATCTTGGGCTTTATGTTGCTCAACATAGCATAACATGGTTTTATTTGAGCAATGTAGGGCTCTCTGAAGTGGTGGGGATGCTGGTTGGTTAGGTCTTCCAGCATCTCACCAGGACGATTATAACGAGAATGGGGGAGAAAAGGCTACTTTCTAGGCAGGAATAACTTTCAATAACCACAGTGTTCCATGTGAGACAGACTGGTGCAGGGTTTGCTTTTACCTCGTGCATAATGTTGTCGCGTAGGTTCTCATTATCCTAATGAGACTACTGGATTTGGGCGGCAAAATCGCCTGGGCTGCAGGGGACTGAGTCTGAACCCGCTCCGAGTGACACCTGTCGGCCTAATCTGGGTTTACTGCGGCTAACTAGTAGTGCCTCATCTCCACCCAAGAGCAGGGTTAATTTGGGCAACCGAGTGCATGACACAAATTACTCCTCAGGGACATTGTGGTCACTCAGATCTCATCAGTTTCTCTTAGTTATATTAGTCTCACATGTGCAAGGACAACCAGAGGCAGAATAAAGTTCAATAAGGTTTTATGGAAGTAACTGCATCTTAGATAATAAAGCATGTACTGCAATAACTACGATGATGAAGCACAAAAGGATTACAAAAATAACAAGGAGAGTAAAACACAGAAATAACACTACCATATTGTCACTAGGGTTTGTATAGATAGTTTCTACCTAGACTATATTAGAGCACAGCGTTTTAAGCTCTAGTTCTGCCCTTCAGGTTTCCCCTGGGAAGTCATCATCCCTCATACCTGAGAAAGAGGCCTGTAGTCTACATAAGAAGCGAAGCAATCAGTATACAGTCGTGGTCATCTGGCTGGAATCTCCATCTAACGTACATGGGTCAAGGCAGTGTTTTTATAATGAAACAGATGATGTTCCAAGAAAATATTCCCACGTAAGTGTGTATGTTTCTGTGAACAGTGGAGACAAGGCGTACCACTTTTGCCGACAACCTATCTCACTGTATGTAGCCTTGAGAAAGCACAGAGTGAAAGAAATGTCAGCGGCAGGCCTAGTCTGCTAAAATAACGTGTGTAAAGCTATAACTAAAATGGCTACTCAACAGTGTTTCCATGCAGAGCTAACCATGGTCCTATAAGACATGTTGCTAGACTATTTAAGAAACACGTGGACCCTCACATCTTACACCATGCCACCAGTCTTTTTCTGCCTCTCCAAGAATTTGAGATGGTGCCAGCAAACAATAGAGAGAATTACCTACTATTGCCAGGTGAAAATAATGAACTGCACTCATACTTGTTTATCCTATCTGCAGACTACAACATGGAACTGGAGAGACTCAATGGGAATTTTAGGCACCATTCTAAAGTGGATCCAGTTATTCCTACAAAACTGCAGCCAGCAAATACGGATAACGTCAGCTAAATCTTTGAAGTAAAACGCAGCATGTGCAATGCCTTCAGGATCGTTCTTGTTACCCATGGCTTACATCGAAATGCTCTACTTGGCACAAGACAGTTCCAATTCCAAATCCATCTCAATCTAAGGAATAAACATGTCACTGATTAAAATATTACTGTGTACTTGTACTTGGCCCACGTCTATTTTAGGGCGAAAGAGAAATACCTCTGGTACTAGCATGGTCAAGGAATAACATGGTGCCATTAAATTGGCCCACATTCCTTGAAATTTGCTCAAACCCAACACAAAAAAGTAACAACCCTGGGCATAACCTCTGACAAAGATCTAATCATCTAAACCCAAAATAAATGAATGCAGTGGTCAAGAGCTCCAACTTCAATTGCCCATGCTCTGAAGCATTACTGGCTCACTTGTTGTGGCATGCGCGGATTAATGCAATGTTTTAAACTATTCACCTCAGAAAGTACCACAAAGCTAGGAAATTAGGGTGCCCAGTTAAGCCGGAAGCACGAAAAATGAAGCTCGCATTAAACTGTGTATAGATACTTCTACAGTTGTAAGAAGTACATTTGCAACTGTGCTGCACAGCAAAATATCTATAGAAAATGGGAAACAAGCAGCAACCTGAAAACAAAACAAATATGCTATGAAGTATGCTCAATAAACTTTACTGGCTGACTGACAGGTTAGTATGTACAAACAGGGCTTTGTTTGCTACACATGCTAATGTGATGAACATAATTTGATCCGAATGGCTGTTACATTATCGTTCGCCAGTAATAATGTTGGATTTCTGGTGCATTTTAAAGAACCAATTCAAAAAACCTTTTGTGATCATTTCCGAGATGTACAAAAGCAGGTTTACTCTTACGTTTATAGAAAATCTCAACGTTTCATATAATTAAAAAGCGTTCCTTTACTCCAAGATGTGTACACGTCACCAGCATTCATAAAAATAACTTTCTGCATACGCAAATTCACAAGGGTGCACTTTCGTGTGCAGATATACAATTAAAAACGTATAACTGCAATTGAAAACCTTTTGTTCTTTTTCTCCATATTTAGAATATTTTTGACAAAGTTGCAAGAGCTTTCCGGGAGGGAGACTGCTTGCAAATGTTTAACGAGAATTTACAAACTTGAAACGTTTTCATTGTTTACCAACATATGATTGGAGAAACACCAAGCAACGCCCACACACTTGCCAGTGATAGCAAATTTGCTCATATGGAAATTACTCCCCTCACTCCAAATTCTTTGAACTAGGAGAGCGATTATACATGCACTCAAGCTTAACTTAGGCGCACAAGATCTTTTGTAAACTAAGCTACATAAATAGGCCTGCCTATAAAAGAACACAAGGTGCTATATGTGCAGTGACGGACATGCTCAGAATGATCTTGGCTGCTTTCGTGTCTCATAAGTGCATTTATTTGATTTTTCTGCGTAGCCACCAGAAAAGGTGTTCGGGTGTTTCATCAAGCAGCACAGAGAACGGCAATGGATGAATGCTAACAAAACCTGAGCAGTTTCACGCTCTTTAACCATAGAAGCTAATATTGATTTATTCATACTTAAATCAAAGTGTTCCTAACTTGTAGTTGAGTACATCACAGCAATTGAGACATGGGTGAGTACAGATAAGGAATGCAAATTTGGCCCAAGTCAGCCTGGAATTAAGGGCCTTTCCCAGTTGTGCATTTTTCTATAACTATGCTGCGTTAGTTACAGAACATCCACGAAAAGAACATTAAAACTAAAGCACAGCCCATATAAAGAAAGGTACGCTGGCAAATAAAATAGTTAAATACACATCCGTAACAATGTTTTACTAAAATTATTTTTTCAAACACAAGCATCCCTATAAACTCCAAAGTATATGCTATAGTTCATGGAAGAGTGAACCTCCCAATGGTAGCATTCTTTCCTTCTAGGCACTTTCCTATGCTCTATATATACAAAATGTAATTTAAAATGTATGATAGAGATCAGGACAAAGATGGTGGCTATCCAAATGAGTGACAGCGTTTTCTCTTATACCACTGAGTATGCAGTTACACACTCGCTGCAACACGATTTGAGCTGTCTCCGATACACGTATGACATCTAAACAGTTTCCACAAGGGCCACACTGCATTTACACCCTTTTGTACCCATCCAAACACTGCCATCTAATGTTTAAAAGTCCATTCTCTCACTCTTTTTCTCTTTGATTCACGCCAAGGTGAAGCGATAAAGTGTATTACGTGCAAAAACCTGGTCCTGATGCATGACACGGAAACGCTACCCATCCAAGACGCTTGATAGACAAGCTATGCCATCCAAAGCACTCCCATGGTGTATTGTACAGCCCCACCTGCAAATCCATTTTGGTCAATGGTATGAAAAGCTACATAAATGTAACTACTATACAATATCAGCACATTTTGTAGTTTGCACTTGAGATAGCAGAAGAATTAATGCAACACCACTGGCAGATGCCCCTAACTGGTGAGTCTCATTACGGGACCCTCAGGTTACTGCCAGGTTACATCAAGGAATCTCCATCTGATATTCCTTCTTTGTCCTTGGTTGATTCTCCGTGTTATCTTATTAGCCCCCCCACAAGTACCCTGTTTCATGTTCAGCATATGAATGTTTGTTATTCAAGCAAATGCCTCTTGCTAGTCAGAACCATCCTTATGTTGTAGTACAGCTATCCACAAAAAACGTATCACTCTGTACCCTTTTATACTCCTCGTTGTATGAATCACAATGGCAATGCTAGGTGAGTTATTGGAGATACTTTTCAGACCCAACTATTTAAATGAGCTTCAAGAACTAGCACAAGCACTTTTGTCACGTTCAGAATAGAGTCAGTAATTCTCTATCTTATGTGCCATCTGAAAAGAGAACTTGGCCAGGGTGCCATATCTATTCCACAGTTTACAACGAACTTCTTCACTGCCACTTTATGGGGTTCATAGCACTTAGACCGCTCATTCTTATTGTACTTGCAGCCAGTAACAGCCTGGGATGATTCAAATATGAAGATTCTGCCATTACTCTGGTCTTGATTTACAGAGCGGAATGTGACTGAGTCACATTTACTTTTTTTTTTTTTACCTAAGAAGCAAACAAAACTTTCTGAAAAATTTCCAAGAGTTAAAGAAAGCAATTCCCACATATGGAAAGACAACAGAAAAGTGCATTAGCAGTTTGTGTTTAAAAAAAAAATAAAAAAAGAAATTCACTTACTCCCGCTCTCAGTAGAGGCGAAATTGTATGTGTTTTCGGAGTCGAAAATTCCCTGAAAAGTGTTGAACATTACCCAGAAGATTACATGATGTTTAACTTTCAAACATATCCCCCAGGAACACACACTTCCCTACCATGATAAAGTCTATCCCTTCAAACTACAGCGACGGTCAAAACAGTTTTTCCAATCATACCTTCTCACAAGCACATTTTACTAACTATCTTCCATTACACACGTCCTAATGAGATTGCGCCATCAGATTTGTCCTGGTGAACATCTACCATCACACACATCCTGTTTGGAATCTCTCTTCATGCCTGAGGTTCTCGTCGTATGTGACTAACAGACTACCCAGGATCTCAATTCCCCTCACCTCTTATTCAAATACACTCTTCAGGCACACTGGTCTTAAATGCCCTTTATTTTGTAATCGCAGGTCGTCTCCCAGGCAAAAGTGAATAAAATACTTTTGAAATTATTCTCTCTTTGGTCAGACATCCACCCGAAATAACGGTCTTAATATTCTGAGCATTTCTCAAGCTCGCAATCTCGCATTAAGTACACCCTCAACCATAACAAACTCTTCATAACAAACACAAAGTCATGATTGTTACTGCCAACACTTTACCTGGCCAATATCGCACCCTTCTTAGATAGCTTACATCTTACTCCCGGGTGAGGACGCCCCTATTCTTGGCTAGGACGTTCCCCGCTCTATTCCAGCCGCCACCTCACCGTCCATAATTTCCTGATCTCTTTACATCCAGGAGGCACATCTGCTCCCCCTGGTCGGGTTGCTCTTGCCTCTCTGGTCAACCGCGCCCAAGCCAAAAGCACACTCTCTCAAAGGTTGGGGATACCCCCAACCCTGGACCAAGGAGTCCCTCCCTCTCTTTGGCTCAGGACATCATCTTAATTGTTCACGATTTCCACACGGCCCCTCCTCGGGACCCCCCTTTTGCCTTCTCCCTAGTTCGAGAAGACCCACTAGGACGGGTTGCACATGAGCTCGCTCGTTAGGGATCACCCACTCGGGGGCTTTCAGGATTTTCACCACTGCCTGGTTGAGCTGAACCTAGCTTACTTCGTGACCATAATGGTCTTCCACCCCCAGCCAGTGAAGTGCTACACCTGCCTGCCCCAGCCCTCCGGCAGCACTGTTCTTCTATTCTCCCGTGCAGGAATCACTCATTCCAGCTGTTGAGGAACTTCACTCCTCACTGTCCACGTTAAAACGTGTGAATCCAAACCAAGACAGCCACCCATCTGGTCACGCCCCCCTCGCCCGGGGCGCACACCGCGCTCACCTTGGGCGTCAGAATGTGCTCCATGGCGCCAGGGAGCCCCTCCTCGGTTGGGCTGCTGCCGGAGTCTCACCCTGGTCTCACACCCACCGGCGCAGCAAAGTTTACACTCGCCATCTTTGCCCGGCTGTGTCCGCGCCAGTCACTAGTCCGGAAAGCTTCAGCGGCAATGATCGCGAGAGGTGCGCGTAACCATGGAGACGGTCGGGCACGCGCCATAAGGAGAAACGGAAGAAGGACCAGAGCAAACACTTCAACCAGGCGACCATCTTAGTGGGAGTGCCGGCTGCTTCGGTTCATAAAACTAGTGCCAACAGGTCCTTTAGTTGGGCACTAAACATAGCAGAAGAGATAGATGGCCATTGCATTAAAAAGAAACTATGCAACTATGTTGCAGACAAAATATAAATTCACGTATTTGCAATAGGGGGTAATCATAGGGAGAACCAAGGCAGGAAGCGACCAGGCTAGACTTAGACTATACTAGGTCTTTTTTTTAAATTCAAACCATAGGCAGGGCCATCGATTGACTTGGAAAATAAATCATGCAACAAAGGCCGTGTAAACTCCCTTAAAATTATAAAGGGTTTTTTCTTTAATTATTATTATTCTCTACTCAAACAATAATATGACACATTGACATTAGGACAGCAGCAGTAAAAATATAACACAGGCATGTCAATGAAGCGATATATGGTTAACTGAGGCCGGTTAGTCGCAAAACAGCATGCATGTCATAGTGATGTAAAAAGGCAAAGATGTTGAACAACAACTAGTAAGCTGTAGTGTCGCGCCAGTGACGCAACTGGTCACGAGACACTACCATCCGTAATAAAGTATCATCAGAGGGGAGCCGCCCTGACTCCCCTCCATGTCTGTGCAAAAAGGTGGTGACTGGTGGGTCACGTGTAGAAAGATATAAATAAATTGAAACCAACGGGGTGGGGGGAGATTGCGGCTTACGGAGAGAGATACCCTGCTGGCTCTGTGCAACCATAAACTGTGTCCGCGTGTCATTAATCGCGCTGGCGATTGCGCATATATATATAGTGGCACTCCCTCACAACACTACATTTGGCAACAAGGGATCACACCCTTACCTGGACCACACATGGCGTGGCGGCCACGTTTCACTCACCGTGCTCGTGTCTTGCGTGTTTCGGCACCGGCACCTCTCCCGAGGTCGGACTGTAGTTGGAAGCCGGGGCGTGCCCAGTCAGCTCGTCCGAACACTCCGCGTACGCCCAGAAGGGCGGAGTGTGTATTTGTATTCTTCGAGTGAACGTTGGTTCGTCTCCAGGGCCCTGCCTCTGCATTCTGCCGCATGCTGCCTACCGCCGGAGAAGGCGTGCCGAGGCTGGAAAGAACGTGTAGCACTAGCAGATTCACAGATCTGCTGTCCAACAACCGCCCATGAGGTACAGAGACTATTTAAAAAAAAAAAAAAAAACAAGAATATTGTTAGCCCTAATACAGACTATAGCGCATAAGCATTGGCACAAGCAACATAGAAGCCACAGAGCAGAACATCTGTGAAGCAAAAAAAAGACTATTACATGGGGATATAGATTTTGTACGACAACATATTGGCTTACAGTCATAGAACAAACATGCACCAGCATCACCCTGGGGCGTAACTAAAATAATAAAGACTAGGGGGTTTAGGCAACTATCTTCTCACCCTGTGCACTGCGAATCAGAGAGGGCCACATCACACACTACATGCTCTGACTCAACCTGGCTACCATCCCTCCAGTTGAGCCCTTTGTCATTGGAGGGGCCTCGTCTGCACAAGCCCTGCGATGGAAAGACTGGGTAGACAGAGTACTGCTATTTTTCGAGGCCACCAAAGTCGAAAATGCACAAAAGAGGGCGATATTCTTACACCTTGGAGGAAAATACATCTACAAGAAATCCAAGAACCTCACAGAAGACACCCCCAAAACGCATTTTACCCTGATAGCTGCCTTAAATATGCACTTCAAGCCCATGGCAAATACAGACTATGAACGTTTTGTATTCAGGCAAGCTAGACAACAAGTAGAAGAATCGATCTATTCATTCCACATGAGGCTGAAAGACGTAGCCAGCACGTGTGGGTTCGCAGATGAGACCGAAGAGATCAGAGGCCATGTGATTCAGGGGTGCGCATCAGCAAAGCTGCGAGAAAGAATCCTTGAGGAGTCGGGGAGGTCCCTACCTGACATCCTCACGATGGGACGCACCAAAGAGTTATCCAAGGCTTGAGCTTCACACATGGAGGCAGCTCGCCAAAGACCAATCAAAGAACAACCAGTTAACAGAGTAACACTGCTTCCTAACAAGGCCAGGCCCAGAAACAGCCGACCACCACCAAGGCCATGTGGGTACTGTGGTGGACCATCACACAGACCAAGTGAGTGCCCCGCCTGAGGAAAGCTCAATCACTTCGTAAAGGTGTGCAGATCGAGCAAACCACGACCAGGGAACGCCTCTGTCAACACCGCTGCAAGTAGGTCTGAGAGAGGCTGCGACATGAATGACAACGATGCAGAAGAACATGTAATTCACTCCCTGCGGCCCAGTCGTCGAAGAAGCTGCCACGGTGCCAGATCAACGTAAGTACCCATCCGACCATTGCCGTTGTTGACACTGGGGCCTCCATAAACATCTTAGCGGCAGACGTATACCACCAGATGGTCCCTGCACCTACCTTAGAAATAGCAAAAGTAAAGGTATACGCATATGGCCAGAGAACGCCACTCGCCCTCACGGGTCAATTCCAGACGTCCATTGCATATGGATCGCAGTCAGTCCATGCTCAAGTGTATGTAGCTGAAGAAGGTCATGGGATGCTGTTAGGGTGCCAAACAGCTGAAGAGTTAGGCATCGTCACCTCCGCTTTTGGCATATATCAAGAGTCGGTACCTGAACTCTTTCAACAGCTTTGCGGGGTGTTTGAGGGTATAGGCTGTTTGCGTCATCAAGAGGTAAAGCTACACATAGACAAGACCGTGCAGCCTGTAGCACTCCAGCACTGACGTATTGCATTCCACCTCAGGCCACAGGTGGAAAAAGAATTGAACAAACTTGAAGCAGCTGGCATCATAGAACGAGTCACTGGGTCTACGCTATGAGTATCTCCGATCGTTGTCACGCGGAAGCCAAAACAACCAGGTGAAGTACACATCTGTGTTGACATGCGTCTCGCCAACGTTGCCATCAAGCGCGAAAGGCATCTGACCCCCACAATAGATTACTTGGTCGGCGAACTGAGTGGCTCCTGCTGGTTCTCCAAGCTGGATCTGCACTCAGGATACCATCAGTTGGTTCTGGCAAAGGAATCATGCTATATAACATTGTTTTCGACACATGTAGGATTAAGGCGCTACAAAAGACTAAACATCGGCATCTCAAGTGCAGTGGAAGTTTTTCAAAATGTCATCCATGAGCATCTGGCAGATCTGCCTGGCACTATCAATGTCAGCGATGACATCCTAATCCATGCAGCGACCATCCTGGAGCATAATGCCAGGCCCAAGAGCGTGTTACATTGGATCAAAGAAGCTGGTCTAACCCTCCACCGCCAAAAGTGCGAGTTCCTCATTAGCCTAATCCAATTTTTTGAGTATGTATTCTCCGCAGCTGGCGTAGCACCTGATCCTGAGAAGGTGCAAGACATTAAGAACGCGTCCCCACCCACCACTGTGACTGAAATTCAAAGCTTTCTAGGGATGGTCAACTACTGTGGTCGCTTCATTGAAGACCTTTCTATGGTAACACAGCTGCTCAGAAACCTGACAAAATCCTTGGAACCGTGGGTGTGGGAATCAGTCCAACAAAGTGTGTTTGAAGCCACCAAGGATGCCCTATCTAGTGACGCTATACTCCGATATTTTGATCCCCGCAAAGACAGGAAGATTGCAGTTGACGCTGGTCCAAAGGGTTTAGGAGGTGTGCTGCTTCAAAAACAGGGCAGTGATGAGTGGTCAACAGTGGCATTTGCAAGCCGGTCATTGACTGACACTGAACAACGGTACTCGCAAATTGAGAAAGAGGCCATTGCTATACACTGGGGATGCAAACATTTTCATCTTTATGTCTATGGCCGACCATTCCTTGTCACTACTGACCATAAGCCCCTCATTCCCCTCTTTAATGGAACGGCGTCAAAACCCTCACTGCGGATAGAAAAGTGGATGCTCCAATTTCAGGACTATAGATGTCATTTGGAATACCGTCCAGGGTCAGATAACCCAGCTGACTACTTGGTTAGCCACCCACGAGCCGCAACAGAAAGCGAGATCCAGAAAGCGCAGGAAACTGAGGAGTATGTGAGGTACATGTCTGACAGGTCCCGACCAATACCTGTCTTAACTGAAATAATAATTCAGGCTATGTTGAAAAATGACTGCCTTAAAAAACTCGGCAGGCAGTCCGCTCAAACCAATGGCGTGTTTTCAGGAAGCAATTGACATTGCTCACACCCACCACCAAACGAATAATGGAAAGCTTATATCATGTTCGCAATGAACTGTCATTTAACCCTGATGGGTGTTTGCTGAGAGGCTGTCGGCTGGTCATCCCATCATCCCTCACTGACCTGGTGGTCCAGTTTGCACACCATGGACACCAAAGTATGGTGAAAACTGAAAGTCTGTTGCGAACTAAAGTATGGTTTCCCCTAATGGATGAGCAAGTTGAGAATGTAGTGAGGTCGTGTGCATGTTGTCAAGCTTCTGGGGACCCACGCCGGCCTGTTCCTGTGGAGACGGAGCCAGGGCCACAGCAACCATGGGTTTCAGCCAGTCTCGATTTTGGGGGTCTACCTGATGGCCAACACACCATGGTGATGATTGATGATTTCTCCAAATACCCAGAGGTAGAAATCATCCCTGCTGTTACCACTGAAGTCGTGAGTCCCCGAATTGAGAAGATCATAGCCACTCACGGTCTCATCTCTGAAATAAGGATGGACAATTGTCCTCTCTTTCAGTGTAAGGAGTTTGCGTCATACTTTGAGATCACTGGCATCCGGCACCAGCGGATCACACCACGATGGCCCCAAGCGAATGGAGAGGTCGAGAGATTCATGCAAACCTTAAACAAGGTCGTTCAGATTGCTGCAGCAAGTGGACAGTCAAGTGAATATGCCATATATTCTTTCCTTCGGAACTATCGACAGACTCCACATTCTACCACTGGCCAAGCTACTGGGCATTTTTTACCCTGGGTCGAGTGGTTGTAGACTCTATTCCTCATCACCGGCAGTGGATGCCTGGGGCCATTGATGATTTTCAGATCCACCAGAAGTGGATCAATGTCAATCGAAAAGCTAGCCGCAATTGTCATGCAAGAGAGTCAGATTTACACATAGGAGACACTATCCTGCTAAAAGAGAACTGCTTTGGAAGTAAATTCCACCTGTTGATTGGCAAAAACCCTTGGACTATATTCTTCCAGAGTGGATCCATGATTGTGGCCCAGCGAGGGGCTTCCACTGTCACAAGGAATTTTCCATGTTCAAGAGGTTTCATTCTCCACCACCACCTGGTGGCGATGAGTCTGACTCACCATTGTCTGGTGGTGATCAAGTGGCTGTGTCTGACTCGGATGATGATCTCTCAACTTCCCAGTCCGCGTCGTGTCCTAGTCCTGAACAAGTTGCAGCTGATGTGCCACCTGATGGTGTTTCATACCGGAGTCCTGATCTAGATAGGTCCACTCGTACCAAGTACAGGTTACGTGATAATCCTATCCCATCTCAGCAATTACGTGACCATCTGGTGTGAACTGTTACCTTCACAAGCCTGTTAAGTTTCCGTTGGTTTGTGCTATTTGTTTTTGGGAGGAATGTAGTTTCTTGCCAGTAACGCAACTGGTCGCGAGGCACTACCATTCCTAATAAAGTGTAATCAGAGGGGAGCCGTGTCTGTGCGAAGTGGTGGTGACCGGTGGGTCACGTGTAGAAAGATGTAAATAAATGGAAGCCAGCGGGGTGGGGGGAGGTTGCGGCTTACAGAGAGAGAGATACCCTGCTGGCTCTGTGCAACCATAAACTGTGTCCGTGTGTCATTAATCGCACTGGCGATCACATACATATGTATATATAGTGGCACTCCCTCACGACACCACATAAGCAAAGCACTAGCCAGAGGCATCAGATTCAAGTGAGATCAGTCGAGGCCATCGCCATTTTGAACAGGTGCACCCTGCCAAGTGCCATGCAGGCCAGTAAAAACCTTTTATTTTACACCTTGCATCACTACAGGACCTATAATTTGTCACACTTACCACCATATCTCTGCTGATAGGTGCTGAAGATGAGACAATGTCTCGTGCCCTTACTGCCTACATCAATCCATACATGCCAACATTTTTATAAGAGGATAGCGGGAGATAAAAAAAAAAAAAAAAGCAGGAAAATGTATTTCCCCGTTGACTTCTATTGAAGCAGAAGCAATTGCAGGCAGAAACCAGCAAAATAAAGCCATATTTGAGCGCAGAAACCGTGAGTCGGCCTGTTGCATGTATGTAGTCCCAAACTTCATGTGTTGCACATGCTCTGAATTCACATGCTCTGTATTCACAGGAGTATCACTTGTGCACGTCTTGTTGCTGGTTGTGGCACTGTCTCGATGAAGCAGGAGTTCCTCACCCACCAAGCTGCGCCACACCCATCACTAGAGAGCAGCATGAGTGTCAGACCTCAGCTATGTCCCAGCAGCAATCTGAATGTCATGCGGCACGTGGCAATCTGGAGGCCTCTTCCACACAGCTAGAGCCTGACGCATGCATGCCAACAGTCCCGACTTTTAAAACCAGAAAGTGCTTTATTTCAGATGTCTCCTGCCTGAAATTGTCTCTTTTGCAATGTTAATCCAGGGGGGAAACTAATTCCCTCGATTTGTTATCATTATCTCCCATTTTCCTACTTCGAAAGATTAGCTTGTATGCTGACACACCCAAACACGCCCTGCCTGCAGCCCAGTTCAGCCAGCATCCTCCCTGCAGCCTTGGGCTCTCTTTCTAGAGCGTGGACTGCCGTCCATACTCCATCTTCTGGGCCAGCTCCAGCTGGCACCTGTACCTGACCCTCTGGTAACCAAGATCAGCAGAACTGAACCACAAGAGCCATACAGGTCAGAAAATAGTTACAAAACGTGATGTGGCGAAGCGCGGGCCTGTGGGTGGAAAGGAGTTGCCAGAGAGAATGCGCAAACTCTAGAAAAGAGAGGGTTGGGTGTAGCTTTCATTCATCTCCTCATACATTACTGCTGCGAAGAATCAGGACACCTTCCATTTTACCTTTTCTGATCCATCAGCCCATAGCAATAGAGTTTGCAACAGCATGAAAAAAAGGACGTGCACTTATGCAATATGCATAAGCCATAACAGAGGGAGTGCTGCAGAAGTCTCAAGCAAAGCTCCCCAGGAAATAAGGGCAACCCCCCCCAATACTTCCCATTTGTAGCTAACAGCAATGACTTGTAGTTCCACACTTCCCATTATATATATAGTCAAAACATGCTTAGTGCTGCTGGCGCCAAAGAACTGGATGAAAGTCACCATCATATCATGGGGTCAGATGATAACTCTGGTAAGGGGAAGGCGGGTTGCAGAATCTCATAGGGAGGAGTGCAGCATCGCCATGGAGTAGGGGCCTGAAAAGAGGGTTTGCTGCCAGATTTTAAAGGAGAGGATTTAGGACAGCCAAGTTTCCATTCTCATTTCCTAGGGATAATTGCATGCATGAGACACTTTGCCCATAGAGAGAAATAGAGAGTCATAGCACATTTTGGGGGGTTTCATTCCCTAAACCCCTCCTGTAAGTCAGGGCATGTTAAAGACTCCGCCGGATACTGAGCTTACTGAGAGAGATTACTGTGTCACACTGTGTTTGAGTTCTTATCCAACTTCCACTTCCTGGAGTAAGCATTGACTTTCTGCTGTGGCGAACAATGAGCGCTGAGTGATGGAGATCAGTAGGTGTCCAGAAGGATGGGGTGACAGGGGCCTGTATGGAGAGCATCAGGAAGCAGGCTGGGCGAAAGCTGTTGTGTCAGCTCGGAGGAGGAGCATGCTGGGAAATCCTAGAGCTGAGAAAGGCAGCTCAGGAGTCATCTACTGCTAGGATAGTTCCACAGCAGCAAAGCCCTCTTGTTTCCCAATACCGCATACACCTACCATCTCCAGTCCAGGACTTTGTAATTATTCTGGTAAGTCTAGCCCTTTCGTTCCATAGAAATTCATGACTACCGGCACCAGGATGGAAACACACACCTGGACTAGATAATATCTCCAAGAATAAAATTCGAAAATATGAGAGGCCGGAGAAGTCTATTAGCCACACGTCTTCCTCTCAGGTGACATTTTCTTGCTCGGTGTATATCAAGTACATTTGTTAGCAATGCTTGGGTTTTACTAAATATATTACTGAAGCAATACTCAGTAGTGCTCGAGCTATTTCTCTGGTGTGGTAAATAATTACGTGTGTGATGAAGTGTTACTCGAAGTGCCACACAATTTCTGAAAATGTCACACACAAGCACACTGGTAAAATGGACATGCCACACACATAGGCAGGATGAACATATGCCAGCCCCGAGGATGGCGCTCCACAGAGCCGATGCACACTCATTTAAAACCTTTTCAAAGAGGTTGGCACCTGCATGCCCGTCTAGAGCATACTTACTTAGGGTGCTGTTAGCCAGCTCCTCCAAAAGCAACCATTGGCAAAGCCAATAGGTCTTGTCTATGTGAAAGCTATCGACTTTGCCAATGTCTTGCCAATGTCCTTTAGCCATGTTGTACAGCAGGGTGATTCTATTCAGCATGGCTAAAAGTTAGAGACGTGGGATAGAGGAGGGTGGCAAAGAGAAAATTGGAGTACAGTGGTGCATGGTGGAGTGGCGTGAAATAGAGCATAATGGAGTAGAATGATGTAGACTGGAATGAAGTAGAATGGAGTGGTGTAGAATGAAGTGGCACAGAGTGGAGAGGCACAGAGTAGAATGGAGTGGAGTAGAATGATATGGAGTAGAGTGGCATGGAGTAGAGAGGCGGAGAGTGGAGTGGCGTAAAGTGGAGTGGTGTAGAGTACAGTGGCATAGAGTGGAGTGGAGTAGAATGGCGTAGAGTGGCTTGGAGTGGCATAGGGTAGAGCAGAGTGGCGTACAGTGGCTTCGAATGGAGTAGTTTTGAGTGCTATAGAGTGACATTGTGTGGAGTGTCCTGGAGTGGAGTAGCGTGGCACAGAATAGAGTGGTGTGGAGTGGCGTAGAGTACTGACAATAACAAGCTTAATGTGTGGTTACTTAAAATCATTACAAAGAATGTGTGGGATTTTAAACTCATACTAAAGAAGAATACATTATTATTTAAAATCCTCAAAAGTAAAATTTCCTGCGCTGATACATATTCATAATTAAGTAATGGCGACAATATAGAAATACGAAATGTCATACTAAAGGAAAACAAAAACGATGGCAATACGAAAAGGTCATACTAAACAAAAACACACTAGCATTTTAAAACCTTAGAAAAAAGAATGTGTGGACGCAAGCGCATGTTCATAATAAAGTGATGGCTATGGTAATAATATGTGACAGTAACGTAGATGAGAGCAGCTCGAGGTCGTGCCAGGCATAGTGACGTCAGAGATGCCACCGGTGATTGAGTGCAAAACTGTGTTCACTAGGTTGTGACCTGTTGCATTCAAGTACAAAATACAGAACTTAAGTGGACACAACCTGAAAAGTTCAGACAGCGAAGTTAAAATCTTTGGTGTGACGGTGGAAGCCACTTTATCGCATACCACTGTTTTCCACTGGATGATGAGCGGTTTGCAGCTGGGGCTGTTGGCCGTTGCTACTAAAGAGTACTGTAGAGTGGCACTGTTTGGAGCAAAGTGGGATACAGTAGAGTGGAGTTGCACAGAGTAAAGTGACATAAAATATAGTGCCATAAAGTGGAGTTGCATGGAGTAGAGTGAGGTGGCGAGATTGGCATGGCATAGAGTGAGGTGACGTAGAGTAGCATAGGATAGAGTACAATGGAGGAGAGTGGCGTAGAGTGGAGTGGCATAGAATGGCTTGTATGGAGCGGCATAGAGAGGAGTGGCGTAGAGTGGGGTTGAGTAGCATACAGTGCTATAGAATAGAGTGGAGCAGCATAGAGGGGAGTGGCGTAGAGTAGAGTGACATAAAATGGTGTAGAGTGGGGTGGCATACAGTGGACTTGAGTGGAGTGGCATAGAGTAAAGTGGCAGAGAAGGGAACAGTGTAGAGTAGAGTAGCGTACAGTTGGGTGACATAGAGTAGAGTGGAATATAGTGGCATGAAGTAGAGAGACATAGAGTTAAATGGCATAGAGTTGAGAATATTGACGTGGCTTAGAGTGGACTGGAGTGGCATAGCATGGCTTAGACTAGAGTGGCATAGACTGGCATAGAGTGGAGTGGTTAGAGTGCTATGGAGTGGCATTGTGTTGAGTGGAGTGGCACAGAGTAAAAAGGAATGGAGTAGAATGTTATGGAGTAGAGTGGTGTGGAATGGAGTGGCATAGAGTGGTGTGGTGTAAAGTGGAGTCTTGTAGAGTGGCATAGAGTGGAGTGGAGTGGCATAGAGTAGAGAGGCTTGGAGTGGCATAGGGTGGAGCAGAGTGGCGTACAGTGGGTTAGAGTGGGGTAGCTTTGAGTGCTACAGAATGGCATGGTGTTGAGTGGCGTGGAGTAGAGTAGGGCAGAATAGAGTGGTGTGGAGTGGAGTGGCGCAGAGTACTGACAATGACAAGCTAATTGTGTAATTACTTACAATCATTACAAAGAATGTGTGCAATTCGAAATCTCATACTGAAGAAGATCACATTATTATTTAAAATACTTAAAAATACAATTTCCTGTGCTAATACATACTCATAATGAAGTACTCGCAACAATAAAATCAGTACAATTTGTATAGAAATACGAAATGTCATACTAAAGGAAAACGAAAACTATGGCAATACGAAAAGGTCAAACTAAAGGAAAAACACAATATAATTTCAAAACGTTAGTAAAAAGAATGTGTGGATGCAAGTTCATAATAAAGTGATGGCTATGGTAATAGTATGTGACAGTAACGTATATGAGAGCAGCTCGAGGTCATGCCAGGCATAGTGACGTCAGAGATGCCACCGGTGATTGAGTGCAAAACTGTGTTCACTAGGTTGTGACCTGGTGCATTCAAGTACAAAATACAGAACTTAGGTCGACACAACTTGTAAAGTGCAGGCGGCGAAGTTAAAATCTTTGCAGCAAAGGTGCAAGCCACTTTATCACATACCACTGATTAACACTGGGTGATGAGCGGTTTGCAGCTTGGGCTGTTGGCCGTTGCTACCATAGAGTACTGTAGAGTGGCATTATTTGGAGCAAAGTGGCGTACAGTAGAGTAGAGTTGCACAGAGTAAAGTGACATAAAATACAGTGCCGTAGAGTGGAGTGGCATAGAGTAGAGTCGAGTGTCGAGATTGGAGTGGCATAGATTGGAGTGAAGTGGAGTGGCATAGAGTGGAGTGGCGTGGAGTAGCACAGTATAGAGTAGAATGGAGGAGAGTGGCGTAGACTGGAATGGCATAGAATGGAGTGTATGGAGTGGTGTAGAGTGGGGTGGAGCAACATACAGTGGTGTAAAATAGAGTGGAGCAGCATAGAGGGGATTGGCATAGAGTGGCATAAAATGGTGTAGAGTAGAGTGGCAGAAAGTGGAGTGACATAGGATAGAGTGCAGTGGCATAGAACAAAGTGGCAAAGAGTGAAGTAGTGAAGAGTGGCATAAAGTAGAGTAGAGTGGCATAATGTTGAACAGCATAGAGTAGAGTAGAATGAGAAATATAGATTGAAATAAATGAATGTATTAAGTATATGAAAGACACGGGGGTGAACATAAACAGAAAACACAAAGAGTGCATAATTCCCAGAAAAAAGGGCAGCTATTCCAATTAATATATCTGTATATACATTTAAGCATCTTGATAAGTGAAAAAGACTAGCAAAATGCCCAAAATGCCTTGTGACTAATATTACTATGCGGCGTGGTGCAAAAGTAACAAAAATAATCCAAAAGAGATTTAATAGCAACGAGCTGGCACAAGACGAATATACAGACAAACAGCAGCTTCTGATTGTCTTTTTCTTGTTTTTACTAAGTTCGTATCATAAACTTTCAAATATGCAGCATCGAAGAGAGAATCCACAGATAAAGACAGTGATGTTTTTCAAGTCAAATGTGTAGCAGAAACATTGTAGATGTTACAATTAAGTGCAGTGATGCTGATACTCATCTGTTGATGATTATAAAGTTAGGGCACGATTGAAGATTGCAGATGTTTAAACCACAGATTATTACTGCACTATAGGCTGGATTAAGGATGCAGCTGTATCTGTTGTGGCACTTCATGAACAGACGCTGATTGTGTCTGAATGTAGGGAGACTGTAGATGCCCCACATGTCGGTACATGCGTCAGCACAGATGAAGAGTCCTACACAGCAGCTTTGATGATAATCAATTGCATTGCATTGCAGAACACCTAATGTTCTCTATCTGTCAAGTTACTTCTCCGAAATCAACAGGAAGTACAGCTTGTTGTTCTAGCAGAGCTTTCAAAATACCAGTTTGAAACATTTCAAGAAGTGAATTACTGATCTCGCTCGGGGAGGTTGAAGTTTGCAACAACATAGAGTCCAATATGCATCCAGTGTGCACTTCTCCTCCAAACCCGAATACAATAACAAGTTCAAATTAATTCTCACAATTGATGGGGTTCCTAAATCTGAAAAAACAAACCTTCATGCAAATTGCTTGCTGAATGGTCTTGTTTAAAAATATAATTTCTACATGAATTATACCTACTCTGAACAAGGTGTCAGTGCCCTGCATTTGCCAAAATGTTATTACCCTAATACCCTTTTTCATTAATATGTTCTCTCCCAATATGGGAAACCTTGTTTTAAAAATGAAACATTGAACTGTGGTGAATAAGTAACTCTTTGACGACTAATCCAAATCATTTTAAGCTTTTCAGTTTCTTGAAAATAATAAAATTCAGACGTATCAAATCCATCATCACTATTAAGATATGAAAACCTCTTTTGAAAACGTTTAGAGCTGTTAATGGGGAGGAGTGGGTTCCCGCACTGTGGCCACTATGTAAAATGATATCCTTCCTAAGGCTCTTGGATCAATGATTGTAGTGGTGTACATAAAGATAGAAATTGAACACCACATGATGATTCTCTACATCCAGGCACGGATCTTCATTGTCCAATGTAGCATACATATTCAATTCAGTCCTAGTTGTTTAACAGCATTTACATCCCATAAATTAACTTAAGAACATGGAGTGACAATGCATTCCAGTGAAATTCTTAAACATAAGGAATTTGTTTAATTTCTGTAGGACCCAAAAGTTGTTAAGGCACCTTTTCCCATGGAACACCATTAAGCAAAATGTATACAGTGGTGTTGATAGCATGGTAACACCAGAAGAAGAATGCTATTCCAATCCCTGAACAATTAGAGACAGTGTTAAACTTCCAGGAAGATAGTGTCCATGCTCCATCAGAAAGATTACAACCAGCATTGCAATCCACAAAAGAAATGATGCGATTGCAGCAAACATCCATATGTAGGCAGTATATGCTTGTATGGTCCCTGCAACATGTGAGAATCCATGTGCTGCAATGACTAATTGGAGAAGGGAACATTTCTCTGGTTTCTTGGAGGTACAGAAAGATAACAGCTCCTGTTTTGGGATCTTGATGGGCTAATTTCCAGGCAGCGCAAATTCTTGCAGTGGTATAATTTCAATCAATATAGATCTTTTTAGCTTGCATACAAGATTCAGCACATAATATTGGGCCAGATGTATGAAAGCATTTTGCATTCGCAAACAGTGCAAATGCCTGTTTGCAAATGCAAAATGCTATTTCAGAATGTATGAAATGCATTCTGAACGCAATTTTAAGGAATTGCTAAAATAGCGATTCCTTAAAATTGCGACCTTGTTTAGAGATTTGCAAATTGTGACTCTCTAAATTAGAAATCGCAAATAAGGATTCCTTATTTGCAATTTCTTAGCACATGTATGAAGCCATCCCTAAATGCGGTTTTGGCATTTAGAAATCGCTAATTACCACCAAGTTGAACTTGGTGGTAACCATGTGCAAAATTTAATAATGCATTTAAAGTGCAATTTTAAATTGTACATGTAAAGCACACATTCCCTTTTGGCATATGTGCACCTTACATGTTCCCCCAAAAACTTTTCGGGTGCAGCAGAGGGGGCCTTAGCCCCCCAGGACCCTGGGGTTTTGCATTTCCGAAACTGCGATTTCTGGTTCAGAAATCGCGATTTTGGAAATGCAAAAAATGTGCAGATATGGCCATAGCTGCCAATGGGGCCGGTATCGCAAATTGCGAATCGGTAATAGCATTTGCAATTTTTAAGAAATCTCTGTTACCGATTTGCAAATGTGATACATGGCACTTTGCGAGTCGGAAATAGTGATTTCTTAAAAATCGCTATTTCCGAATTGCAAAGGGCCGTGGTGATACATCTGGCCCATTATCCTTATTTAGTGCATATAATATATTGGCATCCCATTGTCTTGTTTCAGTATTCAAATCCAAAGCACTCCAGTAATCCAATCATATTCAAATTTTATAAATCTTTATTGCTTTATCTTGATCATTCTTTTCCATTTAAAACAGCCACTAGCCGACGCGTTTCGTCCTCATGGACTTCATCAGGGCCAGCATACCATCTGTTCTTTTTTCTTTCCTGTGCAGAATGGATCCAAGGAATGAAGGGAGCTTCTCCTGCTTGGTTGGGGTGGCTGCCAGTTGGGTTTCTGCCACTCCTCCTGTGGGGTGGAGGGCAGCTTTGCTGTCACACTTCCCTCAACCTGCTGGGCTTGCTCAGAGCCTCGTTGTTCCTGGGGCAGGGTGGGGCCGCTCGTTGGGCTGGTTACTGCCCTGTTGCTTGTCTCCCCTCTTCTGTGGTTTCTGGACGTACGTGCGTCTCCCTAGGCTGTCAAGCAGCTTGGGGAGGGGCGGAGGAATCAGGTGGTAGATCTTTTAGTGGTGCACATAACTTTGCAGAAGTGTTAATCACTGATAAAGTTGCAGCAGTTTCACTTGTTGAAAATGAAGTTTGTACCATGTCTGAATCAATAATTGATGTATTTACTGAAATGTATAAAGCTGGAGACACAGCAGGCTCATCAGTCTCCGGAATAAGGCCAATGATTTCAACACGGCTGCACTCTTCTTGAGGCATTGCTAGAATATGGAGAGGAGTTACCACACTACTCCGGAGGCACTATGATGATGGCGGGGGTTCATTAAACAGGATCAGCTAGATGGTACTTTTTAATGTGATCATTTAACAACTTTCTTTTTTTCTTTGCACCAGGAAATGGTTGCTGGAATACAATGCATGTGACTTCTGTCCCAAGAATAAGTGGTCTGTAAGATGGTTTGAAGACATGCTTGTCAGGGATGCAATCGTGAGCTAGCTGTTCCACTTTTGGGTAGTCACCCAGCAGTAGTTTAATCTTGAGTGATGCATCTCTTTTGTTGGAGAAAGTGTCTCTAATTTATTGCATATTCAGTAGCAAATCCAATTGTGAAATATGGTTAGATGATCAGGTTTTAACTCTGCCACCTCTCCAAGGAGAATAGGACCAGGTACATATTTGAGGATTCCAAAAAGCGTCTGGTATGGGGTTCAGCCACCGAATACTCTTCTAGGTAAGTTATTTTGCACTCTCTGAGCCCTTTAAAGGTTGTGTTACCATGACAGTCCTAATTCCAATACCCTAGCCATCAAGGCTTGCTTAAGCTTACCATTGGGTTGCTCAACCACACCATTCCATTCTGGACAGAAAGCTTGCAAGTACAGAAGTTGTACTCCTACAGGTGACATAGCATCCTAGAATGACATAGAAGCAAATGCAGGATCACTGTCTGAATGGAAGATATGAACTGCTCTAATTGCTCGTGCGTATTGTAAGTCTTCTGTGACTGGTTGGACAGTGGCACTGTTTTGTGGTGACACCCAAAGGAATCTAGAGCAGGAATCAATCACACATATTAATTGACTAATTTTAGTGGGCCAAAATGATTGAGGAAAATAATACAGAAGAGGTTATAGTATACCATGAGAAGAGTTGGTGCTGGTCTTGCTGCACCTGAATGCTTTATTTGTTGGCAAACATTACATTGCTTTACATATTTATTTGTATTCTTCAGTAAATAAGGCCACCAGTATCATTGCTGTGGCAATGACACACTACCACTGGTGCTGGCATGAGCCGAAGCTAACCCTTCATAAGCTGCCTTAACAAAATCTAACCTACTTCACTTATTAGGTATATGCATGTCACCAATTGCAAGTAAAAACATAGGAACATTGGTGGTCATTACAACCCTGGCGGTCGGTGTTAAAGCGGCGGTAAAACCACCAACAGGCCGGCGGTAAAAAAAATGTAATTACGACCATGGCGAAAACCGCCAACATAGACAGCCACTTTAACACTCCGACCGCCACGGCGGTACAAACAAACACTGCGGCGGTAACCGCCAACAGACAGGCGGAGGACAATGTACTGCCCACAGAATTACAACCCACCAATCCGCCACCTTTTCCGGGGCGGATTCACCGCGAACAAAAACACAGCGGAAACAGGACTTCGAAGGGAAAACGCTCACCTCTACACACCCCACGAGGAACCAGGACTCCATGGAACATGAGCTCCAAATTCTGCCAGCCTTTATCTTCCTGCTCCTCTAACAGGAGCACGACGTCGGCAGCGAAGACAACGGTGAGTACTGCACCTACAACACAGGGGCGGGGGGGAAAACAGTGACACACTCACGCAACATGCAAAACCCCCACCCCCACTCTCACCCACTACAACACACACACAAGTACATGTTGATACATCACAGTTACACCCTCCAACCCCCCCGGGAAGAATGCAAGGACAAAAGGAAATTAGTCAAATAATTGGATATATTCAAAGACATGAATCTAAAATATATACAAATATATACATTTATACGATATACAATTATATCCACCAAGAACATAAGTCCAAGGGATTCCACCATCATAGTCTGTGGATCACTGGGCCCAAAAGGCATGGGCAATGTCCACACTCAATACCCAATCAAAACGGAGAGAACACTGCTGGGGCATCAGATAGAAATAAAACAGGCACCTCAGGGGGAAGGGAAGGAGGGGCACCTCAGCCGGATGAGTGCACAACGCCAGATCCACGAGGGGGCTCCATGCCTACTGTTCAATCCTGGGGAGTGCAAAGCCACAGTCTCACAAGTCTCTACAGTGGGTGGTTTGCCCACTGTTCAATCCTGGGGAGTGCAAAGCCACAGTCTCTCAAGTCTCTACAGTGGGTGGTTTGCCCACTGTTCAATCCTGGGGAGTGCAAAGCCACAGTCCCACAAGTGGATAACAGTCTCCACTGGTTCTGGAGGGGGCCTTGTGCCCAGAGTGCTTCATCCTGCCAAGGACAGAGGTAGAGAATGTATCTCTCCACTGGTTCTGGAAGGGGCCTTGTGCCCAGAGTGCTTCATCCTGCCAAGGACAGAGGTAGTGGATGTATCTCTCCACTGGTTCTGGAGGGGGCCTTGTGCCCAGAGTGCTTCATCCTGCCCGTGGCAGACTCAGTAGCGTCGGAATCATTTGCGCTGACTGGCCTGCAGGGCTGCTGGCGGCGGTGTCCTGGGCAGCGGTGCTTGTGGCGGTGTCCTTGGCAGCGCTGCTTGTGGCGTCGGTGTCCTGGGCAGCGGTTCAGCTGCTGGTGGTCATGTTCTGCCCTGCGGGGCTGCTGGCGGCGGTATCCTGGGCAGCAGTTCAGCTGCTGGCGGTCTTGTTTTGCCCTGCGGGGCTGCTGGCGGTCGCTTCCTGGGCAGCGTGGCTGCTGGCGGTCGCTTCCTGGGCAGCGGGGCTGCTGGCGGTCCTGTCTGTGGCAGCGGGGCTGCTGCTGGCGGTCGCTTCCTGGGCAGCGTGGCTGCTGGCGGTCCTGTCTGTGGCAGCGGGGCTGCTGCTGGCGGTCGCTTCCTGGGCAGCGGGGTTGCTGGCAGTCCTGTCTGTGACAGCGGGGCTGCTGCTGGCAGTCGCTTCCTGGGCAGCAGGGCTGGTGGCGATCTTGTCCGCCGTGCTGATCCTCCCAGACTTGCCGCTTTTACTGTGCCCCCTACTGTGGGGGTGGTGAGTGCACGTGAGCGGGGTGTGGTGGTGGGTGTGCTGGTGATGGATGTAGTGGCTGAGGATGTAGTGCATGCAGGTGTGAGTGGAGACGAGACCGGGAGGGAGGAGGGAGACGAGGAGGAGGGGGGCACGGTGGAGGCAGTAGATGTTGGTGTGTCTGCATGTGTGTGATGCTTGCGTGAGTGCCTCTGGGATGCGTGGTGCTTATGTTTGCTAGAGCTTCCCTTGTGTGTTGATGTGTGTGCATGCTGGCCTGATGCTGTACTTGTGATAGGCTGAGGTACAGGGGTGTGAGTCTGGGTGGAGGAAGTTGGAGGGGGGAGGCTAGAGACAGGGACAATGGCTGCCATCAGTGCTGAGGCCAGAGTCTGAAAAGCTCGCTAAAGGGCTGCCTGACCAGAGTGAATGCCCTCCAGGAACGCATTGGTTTGTTGCAACTGCCTCTCTGCACCCTGGGTGGCATTCAAAATGGTAGACTGCCCAACAGTGAGGGACCTGAGGAGGTCAATGGCCTCCTCACTGAGGGCAGCAGGGGTGACAGGGGCAGGGCCTGAGGTGCCTAGGGCGACGGTAATGCCCACCCTCCTGAGTGAGCGGGCACGGGGCAAAGGCTGAGGGCCTGCTGGGAGGGCGGTGCTGGTAGGGGGGGTGGCAGCTGTACCTGTAGATGCGGGGGGCACAGATGGGGCTGCCACCGCAATGGAGCTCCCATCAGAGGAGGAGTCCGTCTCGCTGGTGTCAGCTCCTGTCCCCGCCGTGGAGCTCCCCTCGCCCTCCGTCCCACTGGTGAATTTGGAGTCCGTAGTCTTGCCCTCCAGGGCCATGTGGGATGCAGCTCCCTCCTGCTCCGGTGCCACTGCTCCTCCGCCTGATGATGCTAATGCACACAAGTACAGGGAGCCCACAAAAGGGGTGGGGAAGACAGAAGAAAGACATGTTCAGTGCATGCAATACCGCTACCGTTGGCGGACACGACAGACAGAGAAGCCCCCTGCACTATGCCGCGCACTTGGGGTCCACTATTCAATCCCTGGGACATGGCTTAAAAGGCTATGGGCGATTTCTGCACACATGGATGTCACAGGAGCCTGACTAGGTGTAGTTGGCACTGTACACAGGTGGGGCGGGTGCCACAGGGCCTGCCTGAAGTAGGGAACTTAACTAGCAAACTCGCCCTGGCCTAGGGGAACCCACAGCCCACCTCCCCCACCCAGACACCTAAAATGTGCGCTGAATCAGCAGAATGAGAGTGTACTCACCCCCTTGTGGCTGCTGTGATGCCCTCAAGCGCCCCTCCAACTCCGGATACGCCACCGCCAGGATCCTGAGCATCAGGGGGGTCATGGTACGTCGGGCAGCCCTCCCACGTTGGGAGGCTATCCCCAGCTGGGCCTCCGCCGTCTTCTTGCTCCAGCGGCAAATGTCCTCCCATCTTTTCCAGCAGTGGGTGCTCCGCCTGTGGTAGACCCCCAGGGTCCGGACTTCCTTGGCGATGGCACGCCAGATGTCCTTCTTCTGGTGGGCGCTGACCTACAGGAATTGTACAGGGGAAAAGAGAAGTAATTACCAACTGCACCGTCACAGTCATTGGCCCGCATCCCTACCCTTGCCATGACGCACATGCACTCATGGTTGTTTCGTGCATGCCTCATTCTCACCCCCCCTATCTTTCATTCACCCCACTCCACACAAGCATTGCCCATACAGCATGCTCACAGTGTACTTACCTGTTTGTCTGGAGGACCGTAGAGTAGCGTGTACGGGGGGAGGACCCCATCCACAAGTTTCTCCAACTCCCCCGTGCTGAAGGCAGGGGCCCTTTCCCCAGACACACGAGCCATTGTCTCTTCCAGACTGAGGTCACAGCAGCACTTGCAGTGTAGGTCCTCTCCTGTCGCAGATCAGGTATCGAGTGATTGAACAGATAGAAAATGGTGGTCATGTCTGCAGCGGTGCGTACCGTCACCGCCGGCGAACATTGTCATTGGCTCTTGGGACCCATAGGGCCCAATGTTAACCAATGCAGAATTGCGCCGCGGTCTTCGACCGCCTACCGCGACGGTGTACAACGCCAGTGCAGTTACCTCATATCCCCCTGTCCCACTTTCCAGGTCAGGCAGCCGCCATTTCAGGGGCCCACATGGCATTATTTTTGACTGCGTCACACATACCTAGGCCTTGCCTAACCACTCATATAGGAAAATTGTGATTTATAAATATATTTTCAGAGTAAGCTGTGTTTACGTACCTCAGAGTTGGTTGACTCTCTACCCACTGTTCTCCTCCATAGGCACTGTCCGCTGGGGCATGTGAGGAGATGGCGGCAACCTCCGGTGTACAGACCGCTGGTGGACCTATCGACAATGGAGGAAAGACATGTGATCATCACCTACAGGCTTGATCGTGCCACAATCCAAAAACTGTGTGCCCAGTTGGAGCCAGACCTGATGTCAGCTATCCGCCATCCCACAGGAATACCCCCTCAAGTGCAGGTGCTGTCAGTACTCCATTTCCTAGCAAGTGGGTCATTTCAAACAACAGTGGCCATAGCATCAGGGATGTCCCAGCCTATGTTTTCCAATGTGTTGTCCAGAGTGTTGTCTGCCCTGCTGAAACACATGCAGAGCTACATCGTTTTCCCTCAGGTGGAGGATTTGCCTACAGTGAAAGGTGACTTCTATGCCCTGGGACATATCCCCAACATCATAGTTGCCATTGATGGGACACATGTGGCCTTGGTACCCCCACGCAGGAGTGAACAGGTGTACAGAAACTGGAAGAGTTACCATTCGATGAATGTGCAGATGGTGTGTTTGGCAGACCAGTACATCTCCCATGTTAATGCAAAATTCCCTGGCTCAGTGCATGACGTTTACATCCCGTGGAATAGCAGCATCCCTAATGTGATGGGGCAACTCCAGAGGCACCGGGTGTGGCTATTAGGTGAGCACCTGGACCCAAATCAGTGGGAATAGTTGTCTGGGTCTGTGGATGTTCCTATGAGTCAGTGTGTGTCTAACAGCTGTCCCTCGCCATTTTCAGGTCACTCTGGTTACCTCAACCTGTCATGGCTACTGACCCCAGTGAGGAATCCCAGGACAAGGGCAGAGGAATGCTACAATGAGGCCCATGGGCGAACTAGGAGGATTATAGAGCGGACCTTCGGCCTCCTGAAGGCCAGGTTCTATTGCCTTCATATGACAGGTGGTTCCCTATTCTACTCACCAAAGAAGGTGTGCCAGATCATCGTGGCCTGCTGTATGCTTCACAACTTGGCTTTGCGACGGCAGGCGCCTTTTCTGCAGGAGGATGGTCCAGATGGAGGTGTTGTGGCAGCTGTGGACCCTGTGGACAGTGAAGACGAGGAAGCAGAAGAAGAGGACATCGACAACAGGAACACAATGATCATGCAATACTTCCAGTGAGACACAGGTAAGAAGACAACACTGCCTGCTACATCTGATTTTAATCCACTACCTCTCTACTGTCTGTCATTTTCACCCAGTGTATGGTCACTGAATTGTCACTTTCCCTTACGATTTCACAGATGTGGGTCCCACAGTGTGACATCTGCTTTGTTTCCTCATGGACTAGAGCTGTGTGACATAGGTATGTTGACATTACATTTGAAAGAGCATTTTGCCACTGTAATTGCTAATACACTATTTTTAAATCACAGACAGACTCCTGATTGTTTTGTGCTTTAAGGGTGTTTATTAAAGTGCTCAATATTGGAGGGGGTTGTAAAATAGTGAGGGGTGATGGTGGAGGAATGCTCATGGCAGAGTCCAGTCTATTAGTCTCACAGGTGCATTGTCCAAAGGGGCATAGGAAGTGGAGTTGGGACAGTTTAAGGATGGACAGGGTGACAAGGTGGGACAAAAGGATGACAATCAGGGTGGTCTCATTTCTTGGCAGGGGTCTTGGCATTGTTCTCTGTCTTTGTCCTGGATCTCAGGGACCACTTGCGGGGTGACTCTCCATCTGCAGGGGGTGGGGTGCTGGTGTTGTGGTCCTGTAGCGGTGCCTCCTGTCCACTAGCGCCGGCAGAGATGGTGGGCAGTTCATCATCCAGGCTAGTGTCAGGGGCCCCTTGTTGTGCAACAGTGTCCCTCCTGGTGTTGAGGAGTTCCTTCAGCACCCCTACAATGGTGCCCAGGGTGAAATTGATGGATCTGAGCTCCTCCCTGCACCCCAAATACTGTTCCTCCTGCAGCCGCTGGGTCTCCTGAAACTTGGCCAGTACCGTTGCCATCGTCTCCTGGGAATGGCGGTAGGCTCCCATGATGTTGGACAGGGCCTCGTGGAGAGTGGGTTCCCTGGGCCTGTCCTCCCGCTGTCGCACAGCAGCCCTCCCAGTTCCTCTGTGTTCCTGGGCCTCTGTCCCCTGAACCGTGTGTCCACTACCACTGTCCCCAGGTCCCTGTTCTTGTTGGGGTGGTGGGTTATCTTGGGTTCCCTGTAGTGGTGGACACACTGCTGCTTGACGTGTCCTGGGTACAGAGGCATGGGCCCGCTGGGTGGGTGCTGTGCTGGTGTTTCCAGAGGGGGCAAGCTCTGTAGTGGACTGTGCCAGTGTGAGTGGAACCAACTGTCCCGCGGTCCCAGATGGGCCGGGCTGGTCATCTAGATCCAGTTGGACAGAGCTGCTGTCATCACTGTGGGCCTCTTCTGTGGGTGGAGTGGACATGTCTGGACCCTCCTGTCCCGTGACGTTGGGTAGGGGTCCTGCAGGGGTGTAAAGGCATGATTATTGCATCTGTATGTGCCATGGTGTGCAATGTGTGGGGGATCCTGTACCCCAGTGCTTGCATTCCTGTATAGGACCTTGTGTGATGATGGTTTAGGGGGGTTTATGGGTATGTGTAGTGGCCATGCATCGGTGATGGGTGTCCATGCTTTGGTGTTGCATGCAGGGTTTGGTGTTGGGATGGGTGGTTTGTGATATTGGGACATGTGTGAGGAGTAGGAGTGATGGGGTGAGGGCGAGGGTGGGGGTATGTGATGGCATGCAGGTAGGGTGGGGGATGTAATAGTAAAGAATTGACTTACCAGAGTCCATTCTTCCAGCTACTCCTGCGAGGCCCTCAGGATGCAGAATAGCCAAGACCTGCTCCTCCCATGTTGTTAGTTTTGGGGGAGGAGGTGGGGGTCCGCCGCCAGTCCTCTATACCGCGATGTGGTGTCTTGAGCCCACGGAACGCACCTTCCCCCGTAGGTCGTTCCACCTCTTCCTGATGTCATCCCTATTTCTTGAGTGCTGTCCCACTGCGTTGACCCTGTCCATTATTCTTCACCATAGCTCCATCTTCCTAGCTATGGAGGTGTGCTGCACCTGTGATCCGAATAGCTGTGGCTCTACCCGGATGATTTCCTCCACCATGACCCTGAGCTCCTCCTCAGAGAACCTGGGGTGTCTTTGCCATGCCATGGGGTGGTGTGGGTGATGTGTGGGGTGGTGTGTGTTGTGATGTGTGGGGTGATTTTAGAGGTGTGTTGTGTGAGGTGCGTGGATGCTATGTGTGTGATGGTATTGAGTGCCTGTGGATGCTATTGTTCTTTCTGATGGTGTCTCTCTCTGGCCTTCTGTCGCAATTGTTGTCATAAGGGTTTGTGGGTGATGTGGGTGTGTGTTTTATATTGTATTGGGTGTGTGGGAGTGGTGTGTGTATGTGTATCAGGTGTGTGTATTTCGAATTGTCCAATGTGGATGTGTTTTGTATATGTGTGTGTATTTTGAGCGCGGCGGTGTGTACCGCCAATGGAATACCGCGGTTGAAAGACCGCTGCGTGGAGTCGTGGGTCGTGATA
Organism: Pleurodeles waltl; assembly: GCF_031143425.1. NCBI lineage: Eukaryota > Metazoa > Chordata > Amphibia > Caudata > Salamandridae > Pleurodeles > Pleurodeles waltl. Next base: position 93,037,219 of record NC_090438.1, on the reverse strand, counting down.
GTGTGGGCGTATTCCTGTTGGCGTGACGGTGGAGGATTTGTTATCGCCAGTTTATCACTGACCTTTGGTGTGGCGGACTTGTGTGGGTGTCTAGATTTTGGCGGATTCCGGCCTTTGGGTCATAATGACCGTGGCGGAATTCCGCGGCGGTCTGTTGGCGGTCTTCTGCACGACGATATGCGGCTTTTACCGCCAATGTTGTAATGACCCCCATTGCCTTTGGTGAGGCTGTAAGAATGCCTTCAAGAGAAAGCATCGGGAGGCTTTCCGCCTTCCAATGTTGCCTGTATTGTCACCATTATGTCTACATAGACATTTGTTTGAAATCGAGTCACAGAAGCACCGTAAACGTTTGCGCAACTGTGTTTTCAGTCAAGTCAGCCACACAGTTAGTTTTAGTGAGAATTCCTTCACTTTTAAGGGCCATGTATCACAATATACAAAATGCTGAATCTAACACAATTATTAAGCAAACAGAATAGCATTAATTAATTTCTACTATTTTTTAAATGAAATCATCTAAAACTTTTGTATGTGTACCTGTACCTTTAAGCAGTCATCTTCAAAATTTCTCATCACTGCAGAGCTAGCCCCAGAATATTTTTTCCTAGTGCCAACCACAGGCAGTGCACAGCTGTCCATGTAGAACAGGCTTTTGTACTCACAGATGTTTGGAGTTTGCGGAACACTTTGGCCCTCATTACGAGTCTGGCGGTCTTTAGATCGCTAGACTCATGGTGGTGGCCGGACCATGGTCCAATCACCAATCCTGCCAGGTTGCCGCCAGGCGACAGCCTGCCGGTCTCAGTGGTTGTAATCCGCCAGGTTGGCGCTGCATGCAGCACTGCCATGGGGACTCCCCAATCCGCCAGCCTTTTCATGGTGGTTGGATCGCCATGGAAAGAATGGAAGAATGAGGGCATTAGGGGGTACCCTGGGGGCCTATGCACTGCCCATGCACTTTTCATGGGCAGTGCAGGGGCCCCCATGGACAGCCCCGTCGGGCTTTCTACTGCCCAAATTACGAGCCAGCATCAATCTTAAAGCCCTGTTTCCTGCTGGGTGGAAATGCTGTTTCTGCCCACCTGCCCAGCGGGAAACTTGTAATAGGGCCGCCGGTGTTCTGGCCGCACTGGTGGTCATTGGCACCCCCTTTGAAAGGGAGGGAATCAACATCATTGGTCCCTTAGACCCCAAAACTGCCCTAGGCAACAGGTTTATCCTGCTTTTGGTGGACCATGCCACCAGCTACTTAGTGGTGATCTCTCTAAGGACAGTGACTGCACCGGTGGTGACCAGAGCTCTGATGGGGATATTTACCTGTGTGGGATTCCCAAAAGAGGTTGTGTCCGACAGAGGCACAAACTTCATGTCTGCATACATGAAGTCCATGTGGGATGTGTGTGGGGTGACCTACCGGTTTACCATCCCTTATCATACTCAATCCAATGGGCTTGTGGAAAGGTTCAACAAGATCCTAAAAGGCATGATCACAGGCCTACCTAAGGCCATGAGGCGTAAGTGGGACGTCCTCTTGCCATGCCTTCACTGTGCTTATAGAGAGGTGCTCCTGAAAAGGGACCTAAACACACCCCTAAATGTAGTATATAGGGGCGACCCTGAACCCAGGAAATCAGATTCCTGCAACCTACACAAAGAAGAAGGACTGCTGACTTGAAAGCCCTGCAGAGACGACAGAGACAACTGACTTGGCCTCAGTCCTACCGGCCTGTCTCCAGACTCAAAGAACCTGCACAGCGACGCATCGGAGAGGGACCAGCGACCTCTGAGGACTCAGAGGACTGCCCTGAAATTGAAGGACCAAGAAACTCCTGCGAACAGTGGCACTGTTCACCAACAGCAACATTTTTGCAACAAAGAAACAACTTTGAAAGAACTCTCCCTTCCCGCCGGAAGCGTGAGACTTCTCACTCTGCACCCGACGCCCCCAGCTCGAGCTCCAGAGAACAAACACTGCAGAGAGGACTCTCAGGCAACTGCGACAATGTGAGTAACAGAGACTCCCCCTGAACTCGACTGCCTGGTAACAAGGAACCCGACGCCTGGACCAAGCACTGCACCCGCAGCCCCCAGGACCAAGAGGAACCAACCTTCAGTGCAGGAGTGACCAGCAGTTGGCCCTCTTCCTAGCCCAGTCGGTGGCTAGCCCGAGAAGCCCCCCGGTGCCCTGCCTGCATCCCTCCATTGCTTCCTATAGCAAACTAGACGGCAACTTAGCACACAGCACCCGGCCACCAATGTGCCGCTGAGAGTGTGTTTTGTGTGCCTGTTTGTGTCTCCCCCAGTGCTCTACAAAACCCCCCTGGTCTGCTCCCTGAGGACGCGGGTACTTACCTGCCAGCAGACCGGAACCGGAGCACCCCTGTTCCCCATAGGCGCCTATGTGTTTTGGGCCCTCCTTTAACCTCTGCACCTGACCGGCCCTGTGTTGTTGGTGCAGTGACTTTGGCGTTGCCTTGAACCCCCAACGGTGGGCTGCCTATGCCCAGGAGACTGACTGTGTAAGTGCTTCACTTACCTTGGAAACTTAACCATACTTACCTCCCACAGGAACTATTGATTTTTGCACTGTGTCCACTTTTAAAATAGCTTATTGCCATTTTAACCTATATTGTGTGTACTACTGCTTTAATTCAAAGCTCCTTACTTACCTGTGTTGAGTACCTTGAATTTTATGTATTTACTTTAAATTTTGAATCTTGTGGTTCTAAAAAAAATTAAGAAAACATATTTTTCTATATAAAATCTATTGGTCTGGAGTTAAGTCTTCGAGTGTGTGTTCCTCATTCATTGCCTGTGTGTGTACAACAAATGCTTAACACTACCCTCTGATAAGCCTACTGCTCGACCACACTAACATAAAATAGAGCCTTACAATTATCTAATTGTGCCACTATGAACCTCTAAGGGGAACCCTTGGACTCTGTGCATACTATCTCTCACTTTGAGATAGTGTATACAGAGCCAACTTCCTACAAGACTGAAGCCTCATTTTAAGAGGTTTGAGGTCAACATGCTTCTGGTAACAGATGATGGTATGGACGAGGAGAGTGAGCCTCTCCCCAACTTCCTCTCTGTTAAGGAAGGAGATGGGCCAGTGGAGGGTGTTAATCTCTCTTACTCTCTGACCCTAGATCAGAGAGGAGACTGCTACAAGTTATTGGAGCAGTTTTCTTCCCTGACTTCCCTAACCCCTGGACTCACACACTTGTGTGTCCATGATATTGACACTGGAGACAGTCCCCCTGTAAAGAGTGTCAGATAAGGTGAAGTCCAGCATCAAGGAGAAAGTTGCCAAGATGCTGGCTCTTGGGGTGATTGAGAAGTCCAGCAGCCCCTGGTCCAGCCCAGTGGTGTTGGTTCCCAAGACTGCCACTCCTGGTGCCAAGCCAGAGCTTAGGTTCTGAATGGACTACCAGGGTCTCAACTCTGTCACAAAGAGAGATGCTCACCCCATCCCTCGAGCTGATGAGCACATAGACAGGCTAGGCGCTGCTACGTTCCTCAGTACCTTTAACCTCACATCAGGGTACTGGCAGATCGCCTTGACTGAGGGGGCAAAAGAGAGATCTGCTTTTTCTACTTCTGAGGGTCATTACTAGTTCAGAGTAATGCCCTTTGGACTGAAAAATGCCCAGCTACCTTCCAACAGTTGGTTAACAGGGTCCCAGCTGGCAAGGATGCCTTCTGCGCAGCCTACCTAGACAACATTACCGTCCATAGTTCCAGCTGGGAAGAACACCTGCTCCACCACAAAGAGGTGCTTCAGGCCCTGCAACAGGGAGGCCTGACCATCAAGGCCAGTAAGTGCCAGACTGGGCAGGGTTCCTTGGTGTACTTGGGGCACCTAGTAGGTGGTGGCAAGGTGCAGCCCTTCCAGGCCAAGATTGAAAAATCAAGGCCTGGCAACCACCTCTAACCCAGACAGAGGTGAGAGCCTTTTTAGGTCTTGCTGGATATTACCGCAGATTTGTTAAAGGTTATGGCACCATAGTGGCCCCCTTAACAGAACTCACATCAAAAACAACCTAGGTTGGTGAATTGGGCAAAGGCTTGACAGAAAGCCTTTGCCTCCCTGAAGGCAGCCACGTGCACTGATCCGGTGCTCAAGGCATCTGACTACTCCAAATAATTCATTGTGGAGACAGACACTTCAGAGCATGGCATAGGGGTGGTCCTATCACAGCTGAATGAGGAGGGTCTAAATCAACGGGTAGTCTTTATTAGCAGACTATTACCATGGGAACAGAGGTGGAGTGCTACTGAAAGAGAAGCATTTGCTATGGTCCGGGAACTGAAGAAGCTGAGACCATACCTGTTTGGGGCTCACTTTAGGGTTCAGATGACCCCTCAGATGGCTCATGCAGATGAGGGGTGAAAATCCTAAACTCTTGAGGTGGTCCATTTCCCTAAAGGGGATGGACTTTACAGTGGAGCATCGCACTGGGACTGACCACGCCAATGATGTCAGAGTTAAGGTCTCTCTGTAAAATCAAAAAGATAAAAACTGGGTCCAACCCTACCAAAGTAAAGCTCCAGGAGCTTTTGGCAGAGTTCACAAGGGACCACCTCTCTGAGGCTAATCCCCCAGATGGGGAGGTTAGCGAACAGGAGGATGATTTCCCCCCTCCTGTCCTAACCAGGGAGAACAGGGTTCCTCAAACCCTGACTCCACAAATCATAGTCAGAGAGACTGGTTCTTCCATAGGAGAGACCAGTAACTCTGGAAGCATTGAGGGCAGCCTCAATGAAGATGACCTCCTGTTAGCCAGGATGGCCAAAAGATTGGCTTTGGAGAACAAGGAACCCGACGCCTGGACCAAGCACTGCACCTGCAGCCCCCAGGACCAAGAGGAACCAACCTCCAGTGCAGGAGTGACCAGGAGGCGTCCCTCTTCCTAGCCCAGTCGGTGGCTGGCCCGAGAAGCCCCCCTGTGCCCTGCCTGCATCCCTCTATTGCTTCCTATAGCAATCCCAACGCCAACTTAGCACACTGCACCGGCCGCCAATGTGCCGCTGAGAGTATGTTTTGTGTGAATGTTTGTCCCCCCCCCAGTGCTCAACAAACCCCCCCTGGTCTGCTCACCGAGGACGCAGGTACTTACCTGCCAGCAGACCGGAACCAGAGCACCCCTGTTCCCCACAGGTGCCTATGTGTTTTGGGCCCTCCTTTGACCTCTGCACCTGACCGGCCCTGTGTTGCTGGTGCAGTGACTTTGGGGTTGCCTTGATCCCCCAAAAGTGGGCTGCCTATACCCAGGAGACTGACTGTGTAAGTACTTTACTTACCTCAGAAACTTAACCATACCTACCTCCCCCAGGAACTGTTGATTTTTGCAGTGTCCACTTTTAAAATAGCTTATTGCCATTTTAACCTATACTGTGTGTACTACTGCTTTAATTCAATGCTCCTTACTTACCTGTGTGGAGTACCTTGAATTTTATGTATTTACTTTAAATCTTGAATCTTGTGGTTCTAAAATAAATTAATAAAATATATTTTTCTATATAAAATCTATTGGCCTGGAGTTAAGTCTTTGAGTGTGTGTTCCTCATTTATTGACTGTGTGTGTACAACAAATGCTTAACACTACCCTCTGATAAGCCTACTGCTCGATCACACTACCATAGAATAGAGCCTTAGAATTATCTAATTGTGCCACTATCAACCTCTAAGGGGAACCCTTGGACTCTGTGCACACTATCTCTCACTTTGAGATAGTGTATACAGAGCCACCTTCCTACAAGACTGAAGCCTCATTTTAAGAGGTTTGAGGTCAACATGCTTCTGGCAACAGATGATGGTACGGACGAGGAGAGTGAGCCTCTCCCCAACTTCCTCTCTGTTAAGGAAGGAGATGGACCAGTGGAGGGTGTTAATCTCTCTTACTCTCTGACCCTAGATCAGAGAGGAGACTGCTACAAGCTATTGGAGCAGTTTTCTTCCCTGATTTCCCTAACCCCTGGACTCACACACTTGTGTGTCCATGATATTGACACCCGGAGACTGTCCCCCTGTAAAGAATAACATTTACAGAGTGTCAGATAAGGTGAAGTCCAGCATCAAGGAGAAAGTTGCCAAGATGCTGGCTCTTGGGGTGATTGAGAAGTCCAGCAGCCCCTGGTCCAGCCCAGTCGTGTTGGTTCCGAAGACTGCCCCTCCCGGTGCCAAGCCAGAGCTTAGGTTCTGAATGGACTACCGGGGTCTCAACTCTGTCACAAAGAGAGATGCTCACCCCATCCCTCAAGCTGATGAGCACATAGACAGGCTAGGCGCTGCCACTCTCCTCAGTACCTTTAACATCACGTCAGGGTACTGGCAGATCGCCTTGACTGAGGGGGCAAAAGAGAGATCTGCTTTTTCTCCTCCTGAGGGTCATTACCAGTTCAGAGTAATGCCCTTTGGACTGATAAATGCCCAGCTACCTTCCAACAGTTGGTTAACAGGGTCCCAGCTGGCAAGGATGCCTTCTGCGCAGCCTACCTAGACAACATTACCGTCCATAGTTCCAGCTGGGAGGAACACATGCTCCACCTCAAAGAGGTGCGTCAGGCCCTGCAACAGGGAGGCCTGACCATCAAGGCCAGTAAGTGCCAGATTGGGCAGGGTTCCTTGGTGTACTTGGGGCACCTAGTAGGTGGTGGCCAGGTGCAGCCCCTCCAGGCCAAGATTGAAAAATCAAGGCCTGGCAACCACCTCGAACCCAGACAGAGGTGAGAGCCTTTTTAGGTCTCACTGGATATTACCGCAGATTTGTTTAGGGTTATGGCACCATAGTGGCCCCCTTAACAGAACTCACATCAAAAAACAACCTAAGTTGGTGAATTGGGCAAAGGCTTGTCAGAAAGCCGTTGCCTCCCTGAAGGAAGCCATGTGCACTGATCCGGTGCTCAAGGCATCTGACTACTCCAAAGACTTCATCATGCAGACAGACACTTCAGAGCATGGCATAGGGGTCGTCCTATCACAGCTGAATGAGGAGGGCCTAGATCAACCGGTAGTCTTTATTAGCAGACTATTACTATGGGAACAGAGGTGGAGTGCTATTGAAAGAGAAGCATTTGCTATGGTCCGGGAACTGAAGAAGCTGAGACCATACCTGTTTGGGACTCACTTCAGGGTTCAGACGACCCCTCAGATGGCTCATGCAGAGGAGGGGTGAAAATCCTAAACTCTTGAGGTGGTCCATTTCCCTACAGGGGATGGACTTTACAGTGGAGCATCGCACTGGGACTGACCACGCCAATGATGTCAGAGTTAAGGTCTCTCTGTAAAATCAAAAAGATAAAAACTGGGTCCAACCCTACCAAAGTAAAGCTCCAGGAGCTTTTGGAAGAGTTCACAAGGGACCACCCCTCTGAGGCTAATCCCTCAGATGGGGAAGTTAGCGAACAGGAGGATGATTTCCCCCCTCCTGTCCTAACCAGGGAGAACAGGATTCCTCAAACCCTGACTCCACAAATCAGAGTCAGAGAGACTGGTTCTTCCACAGGGGAGACCAGTAACTCTGGAAGCATTGAGGGCAGCCTCAATGAAGATGACCTCCTGTTAGCCAGGGTGGCCAAAAGATTGGCTTTGGAGAACAAGGAACCCAACGCCTGGACCAAGCACTGCACCCGCAGCCCCCAGGACCAAAAGGGAACCAACCTCCAGTGCAGGAGTGACTAGGAGGCGGCCCTCTTCCTAGCCCAGTCGGTGGCTGGCCTGAGAAGCCCCCCTGTGCCCTGTCTGCATCCCTCTATTGCTTCCTATAGCAATCCCGACGCCAACTTAGCACACTGCATCCGGCTGCCAATGTGCCGCTGAAAGTGTGTTTTGTGTGCCTGTTTGTGTCCCCCCCAGTGCTCTACAAAACCCCCCTGGTCTGCTCCCCGAGGACGCGGGTACTTACCTGCCAGCAGACCGGAACCAGAGCACCCCTGTTCCCCACAGGTGCCTATGTGTTTTGGGCCCTCCTTTGACCTCTGTATCTGACCGGCCCTGTGTTGCTGGTGTGGTGACTTTGGGGTTGCCTTGATCCCCCAACGGTGGGCTGCCTATGCCCAGGAGACTGACTGTGTAAGTGCCTTACTTACCTCAGAAACTTAACCATACCTACCTCCCCCAGGAACTGTTGATTTTTGCACTGTGTCCAGGAGTTAAGTCTTTGAGTGTGTGTTCCTCATTTATTGCCTGTGTGTGTACAACAAATGCTTAACAATACCCTCTGATAAGCCTACTGCTCGATCACACTACCATAAAATAGAGCCTTAGAATTATCTGATTGTGCCACTATCAACCTCTAAGGGGAACCCTTGGACTCTGTGCACACTATCTCTCACTTTGAGATAGTGTACAGAGCCAACTTCCTACAAGACTGAAGCCTCATTTTAAGAGGTCTGAGGTCAACATCTAATAACAGGTGAGGGTATGGAAGAGAAGAGTGAGCCCCTTCCCGACTTCCTCTCTGTTAAGGAAGGAGATGGGCCAGTGGAGGGTGGCAATCTCTCTTACTCCCTGACCCTAGATCAGAGAGGAGAGTGCTACAAGTTATTGGAGCAGTTTTCTTCCCTGTTTTCCCTCACCCCTGGACTCATACACGTGTGTGTCCATGATATTGACACCGGAGACAGTCCCCCTGTAAAGAATAACATTTACAGAGTGTCAGATAAGGTGAAGTCCAGCATCAAGGAGAAAGTTGCCAAGATGCTGGCTCTTGGGGTGATTGAGAAGGCCAGCAGTCCCTGGTCCAGACCAGTGGTGTTGGTTCCCAGGGCTGCCGCTCCCGGTGCCAAGCCAGAGCTTTGGTTCTGCATGGGCTACCGGGGTCTCAACTCTGTCACAAAGAGAGATGCTCACCCTAACCCCGAGCTGATGAGCTCGTAGACAGGCTAGGCGCTGCCAAGTTCCTCAGTACCTTTAACCTCATGTCAGGGGGACTGGCAGATCTCCTTGACTGAGGGGGCAAAAGTGGCCTGCCCTCACACAATGGACTGCCAAACCCTGTACTGGGACCCTGGCAGACAGGGATATACTGAAAGGGCACTTCAAACCCACTATTTGAAGTCTCCCCCACTTCAAAGGCACTTTTGTCTCTACCAACTTAGACAGTTCCTGGGACAGAGACCCTGAACCAGTCCCTACAAGCTGCCAAGAGGAGCTGCCTGACTGCCCAAAGCATTCACCTGGACTGCTTTGCTGTAAAGGACTTCTTCCTTGCTGTTGCCCTGCTGCCTTGCAAGGCCTCTGGCTCTGCTGAGAAGTGCTTTCCAAGGGCTTGGATTGAGCTTGCCTCCTGTTTCCTGAAGTGCCAGGGCCAAAAAGACTTCATCTCTGCAAAGGAAATCCTTGTGCAGCAAAAAATCGATGCACAGCCTGCCTGAATTGACTCACAGCCTGCCTAGTGGTGAAAGAATCACTGCATCTCCGAAATGGAACAATGCAGCCCAGCTCACCGAGTGGAGATTGACGAAGCACCAGCATTGCAACTGGAACTTCGATGCACAGCCCATTGGATCGACGCGCCACCAAACCGGAACAACGCAGCCCAACTTCCTGCAGGAGGAATTGAGGCAGCGCCTGCCATGTGACAGAAACTCCAACGCATCGCCCACTGGATCAAGGCAGCACCTGTGATTTTGTCCTGCACGCCCAGAATTTCCACGCATCGTCCATGGGCCTCAAAAGACCCAGCATCGCAAAGATGATTCAAGCCTACACACAGGAATTAGACGCAAAGTCCTTGCTGCGTAGAAAATGATCGGCGCATCCCCTGTGTGCGCCTGGAAATCCGACGCAGACCCTTCGTTTTCCTCTCATACCCTCCTCAGCGGTCTCCATGTGTGTAATTTTGACGCATACCAGGTACTTTGTTCTTGCAAGAGACACTTGTTGCATTTTAAAGACTTAAGACTCTTCTTATCATTACAAAAGGGATATTGCAACTTGTACTTATCACATCTTGATCGTTTTGCCATTAATTCACTCAGATAACTATTTTATATTGTTCTAAACCTTTGTGGTGTATTTTTGTGGTGTTTTCACTGCATTGTTGCATGATTTATTGCACAAATACCTTACACATTGCCTTTTAAGTTAAGCCTGACTGCTCAGTGCCAAGCTACCAGAGGGTGAGCACAGGATAATTTGGATTGTGTGTGACTTACCCTGACTAGGATTGTGGTCCCTACTTGGACAAGGGTGCATACCTCTGCCAACTAGAGACCCCATTTCTGACACTTCCATTTTGACATTTCTCTCTCTCCTTACTCGACACTCCCTCATCCATTTAGAAGACAACTTCATTACGGCTTCTCTCTCTGTAATTCTCACAAACAGTGTTTTGCCCGTAACCGTATTTTCAGTAGTATGGTATGCCCACACTATTCTCTCCACTGCTTCACTCACTCCCTTTCCGCCCCTCACTGCCATCTGAATCATGCCTTTACTAATGCTATTGACACATTCCACCATTCCATTTCCTTGTGGATTATATAATGATGTATGGATATGTCTAATACCCTGTCCTTTCAAGAATTGTTTCATTACATTCGACGTGAGTTGCATTCCGTTGTCTACCACCAAGATCCCCGGACTCCCTTCTCTTCTGAACACTTTTTCCAAAATTCTAACAACACTCTGTCATTGTATTCCTCACAAATTCCACCATCAGCTACCTTGAAAACACATCCACCGTCACTACAGAAAAATGCTCCCCTTCACTCAAATAATCCATGGGACCAATTATATCCAAACACAGCTTCATCCACGGGCTTTCTCCTTCAATAGAGAAGCCATGCCCTAATTTGTTATCTTCAACCTCTTCTCACTCTCCCTACACAATCACAACTTTCCACCCACTTAATTACCTCCTTGTCCACCCCTGGCCACCATACTTTCTCCTTTATGTGTTTTTTAGTATGTGTCTGTCCCCAGTGACCTTCATACGTCAACATCATCAACTTTTCTCTCACCCCTTCAGGAGGTATATATCTCTCCCCTCTCATTTTTATAGGGTCAGTGACCCCTTTGGTCAATTCATGTTTGTAATTTCATATAGCCCCTCAATGTCGTTTTAAGATCTCATACGCACGTCGAATCTTCACAAATACTCTTTCCCAACTTGCTAATCCATTGTGCTTTGCACACATTGGTTTGAATCCCATCCCCATCACCAAATTGAAAAAGACTCCACAAACCAGTCTTGAACAATCATAGATTTATTTTTAGACAACTCCAACATGAACCTCTCCCTTGCTTGCTCTCCGTTAACTGCCACCTCCGAGCTCTCCCCAACGTTCCATGATACCACTACTATGATATAATGGTTACACTAACTATGCAGGCTGGGACTGATGTAGGTTCCACATTCTAACATATAGATTAGAGTGGAGTGGATTGGAGTAGGGTGGCGAGGGGTGGAGTGGTGTGGAGTGGATTCAGGTAGATAGGGGTCGAGTGAGGTAGATTGGGGGAAATTTGGAGTGGAGCAGGTTGGAGTGCAGTGGGGTAGACTGGAGTGGGATACATTAGACTGGTTTGGGGAAGATTGTGGTAGATTGAGTGGATTGGAGTGGAATGGAGTAGACTGGGGTAGATTGGAGTGGTGCAGACTGGAGTGGAGTAGATTGGAGTGGCGTAGAGTGGAGGGGCATAGAATGGAGTAGAGTGTTGTAGAGTAGAGTGGCGTGGTATAGTGTGGAGTATGCAATGGTGTGATAGTGCACTGCCATTACAGACAACACATTTTCAACTGAAATGACAATCACATTTGCACAGACATACAGTTTTACTGCGCAAAAACGATAATGTGTGGAAATATCATAACCAAGTGTATTGATGTGTTTTGATCGTATTCAGATATCTGTTTCCATCACGCTTCAGAATTACAACAAAATAAACCTAATTTGTACTTTCATAATTCTGATATATTCTGAAATATCAGCACTGTTCATTTTTGTTCTGTGCTAGAAAAAAGCCTTTCATTTAACAGCAAGATTGTCACATAAATTCTCTCGATTTGAAGTCAGAGAAATAAATATGAACACCAAGCTATCTCAGAAGAGAGAGCCTGACATTTGGCCTCTTTCTTTGAAGGCACAGCAAATGTGATAAGATAAGAAAATGTTTTAAAGGCTTGTTTACAGAACAGGAGACCTTGGTAGCGTACAGTAAACAAGCAGTGCTCCACCGGACAGACGAACATAAGGTGGGCAGCCTAAAACAAATAAAGTCAGCAAATAGGAAGAAGGCAATTGTGAGTTACAAACCAAAAAAAGTCAATGGTCTGAAATGGGTGACATGTATTCCTAGGGAAGCTTTAAGAGTGCCCACAAGAAGTCGTTAGCAAACCAGACAACTGTGCTGTCTGGGAGGCTTTGACCTAAAAAAGGCTGTTCACTTTTACTGATCACTACTTTGCTTGTGATACTTAACTCAACAACTAACTTAACCACTGTGAGGGGAGCGCTTTGGGCACCCATCCCAGTCTAAATGACCACAACTAGTGAGACAGGACTATGCCATACCATACATGCATGATCAGTGTTCACCCATGACAACAAAACATCAGCACCAAGGATCAAGACATAGTTGCAGCTGGAGAGTTCAGGACAGGTGTACTCTCCTATCACCATGCAAGAGATTTTCCATCCCAATAGACAGCCCTCTCAGATAAGTCTACCCCAAACCAACTCCTAACATGATGAGGTTCGGTGGTGAGATCGGTAAAACCAGCGGGAAAGTCCATTAGCATTCCTGTGGCTCAATCCAGCTCTGTATTCCACTACAAAGTCTAACCCTTGCAGAGAACTAGACCATCTAAACAACCTGGGATTCTCTCCCTTCATAGCCATCAACCATTTCAATGGCTTATGATCCATTTTCACACTGCAAACTTAGCGCCAAACGAATAAGGATGGCACTTACACAAGGCCCAGACTATACCAAACCACTATTTGCTGTCCAGTTCTGTTCCTTGGGTAGTAACCTCCTACTAATAAAGTCTACTGGGCACGCACTGAAGCAGTATTTCTTGCTTTGGTATTAGCTGCACAGGACTAGTTCATGGAAATGAGACCTCTTAATGACCCCCCAGGTCCAACATTTTGGAAACTTCCATCTCGTGAATCCCTGAATCCGGTCCCACATTCTGCACATCCTGCCATTCAATGGCAGAATGTTCCATGTGTCTATGCCATGCACACAAACCGATGTCAACCCTGAAGTCAGCAAGAAGAGGTTGACAACCTATTCAAACAACTCTCTATACTATTTCTGCTAATCAGGCATTAACTCAGGGGCTAGCTGAACCCCTTCGACTGTGCCATCACTCATGTCACTATGCAGCAAATGAGGAAGAGGCTCACTGTCTTCTCCACAACGTCTTCTGCCATAGCCATGACATTCACTGTGTATTCTCCCCAGAGGGAAGGCTTTGGCCTGTTCACAAGGAAACCTCTTGGGTTCCCTTGTGGCCCATGTGTCCACCAAGTAGATCACCCCAGAAACATTCTAAACTACCTTGTAAGGCCCACACCATTTGTCCTCCAAAGCCCTGGGACAAATAGGTTTTAGCACCAGCACCTCATGACCTTACTGATACCCAGTTAGCATAGCTGTCTCATCGTACCATTCTTTCATCAGCGCTTGGCTAGCCTGAAGGTTTTCCTTTGTCTGACTCATGTGTAGTGCCATCAACTTCCTGAGGCCAATCACATTGTCCACCACATCCTTCTGTGAAGACTCTAAAGCTCCTTCCTTTCCATCCTTCTCTAACTAAGGTGAGTGACCCTGCACCATGTGTCCATGCATAAGCTCAAAGGAACTGAAACCTACCTCCTTCTGTGGAATCTCTTCGGCTTGGCAGGAAAAGATCCCGCTTCCGCCTGAGGTTCTCCGGCAGAGTTCACATCATCCTTTTCAGTGTTTTTGTTAAACAACTCCACCAAACCATTGGGTGATATGCTGGTGAGGATTAGTATGTCACACCAGCTTGCTCCCACATCTCTCTCATGTAAGAGGGGATGAAATTGGTTCCCCAATCAGAAATAACTGTTCCCAGAATTCTAACCCTAGAAAAGATCCCAGAAGAGCTCTTGCTACCACCAGTGCAGTTGTACTCCTCAGAGGTACAGCTTCCAGGTACCTGGTGGCATGATCCACCACAACCAAGATGTATTTGCTGCCTAACTGTGAAGTTGGGTGTCAAATGGACATACTGTGCCTATTCCCACCCGCCAAATGGAACACATACAACTGGTAGGGACACTAATGGTGCTTTGTTCTCCGTCCTGACCTACCACTAATCTGGCAAGCAGGACAGGTTCTACAAACCCTCTCTGTGTCTCTGCATGTCCCCAGCCTGTAGAGCAGAGAGTCTAACCTATTCTGAGTGTTTCTAATGCTGAGTTCTGAAGCTCCTTTTGCCATGAATGAACACCCACAAGAATCCAAACAATGGGTATACTTTAAGTTTTTATCAAAAATAACATTCTAATCCAGTGCAGATAATGTGTATTGATGTAACTATGAAAACAAACAATCTAGTGGCAACAAAAGCAATTATTAGGCTAAATACTGAAAAGAATTACAACACTGTACCATGTTTCAGAAGTTCAAGACAGAATACCTATATGACATCTACCTTCTCCTGGTATAAACTACCCAGGGCCTTAGACTCAAATACAGCTATAGGGGTAAGGCTCCTAGAGACAGATAAGCAATAGAAGGAGGGCATTCACTATTGGTAATCACTTCAAAGGCATGAAACTCCTTGCTGCTGCATTTTTATTCACAATCTAACCTGCTGATTTTTAGAAAACAACTTAGGACTTCCCTGTTAATGTACTCCTTTTAGTCAGATGGAGAACAGGTGTACAGACCAACTCTCACTCTTCTTTTTATTCTGCATTTGTCACTCCTATCTTTTGTTTCTTTACTCTGTCTTGGAGAGCTCTCAGACTATTCCTTACTCTTACGTGCCTGGACACTTTTTGTGAAGTAGCTGTTTGCACATTTTAAATGTCTTCAATCAAACAATCAATCACTCTTAGCTGTCTAGGAACCAAAAAAGCTTGTTTGAGTTTCTTGAGGTGGGCTTTATGGGCATACCTTGGCCAAACAACAGGTCTGTTCTTCTGTTGTGTAATTGTTATAAATGAGAATCCATGCAGGGTACTTCAATGTCAGTCTCTATTCACATCTCCGCTCTCCAACTTGCTCCTCCAACAATCTCTCTCCTCACCTTAACATTCCAAGGTAAGCTCCCTCTACAACAGAAGCAATGAACTAACATTCTAAAGAAGGGGGTAGGTAGGAAGGTACTAACTACTTAGGATGTTACACAATTATACTAGAACATATCTTCCCACCTATATTTAGACTCCTTTTACAAAATGAAGATCCATACATCATAGCAACTAGTAGCGCTAATAACATGAAAGACAATAACAAAATAAAACATATTCCTGTAGGGAAAAGAAAAGATATGTAGGATTTTGGGCAAACTACTACTTGATCAAATGCTCATTTCAACAACTGAGGAAAAAATATCAAAATAACTAATAATGTATCAACATGAAAGATAAGAAAAAGAAAAACAGATTCCCTAGGGATAAGTAAAGGCAAACAGGAATTCGTTCAACTTTTACTCGATCACTTGTTCATATCATAATCTTTAAGCCAGACTGGTGCTTTTATCCGTCCTTTAGGAGATCCCTCTCAGATGAGTTCACTCCGTGATTGTTTTGGTGTGTTTCTCTCTGGACGATTAGTGTCTTCCTTGTCAGCCTCCATATGCCTGGATGAAAGGTTAAGTTTAACCAGTCTATCCATGCTCCAACATTGACCACTGTTCATTATAACTACATTACATTTGACTTTATCGATACACATGAGTTCATTGTATTTAGAATTACCTACAGGTCTTCCACTTGGTATTCTGGTATGCACCCATTGACCTTCCTTGCATAGATGTCTCCTAGTAGCATATTTAGGGGGTCATTATGACCTTGGCGGGTGGCTGGAGCCACCCGCCAAGGTCTGACCGCCGGGCGGCCGCCAATGCGGCCACACGTCTGCTGCAGCCATCAAGAGATCCCCGCTGGGCCGGTAGGCGGAAACCTGGTTTCCGCTCGCTGGCCCAGTGGGGATCTCGGCCGCAACACAGGAGCCGGCTCCAAATGGAGCCGGCGATGTTGCGGCCGTGCAACGGGTGCAGTTGCACCCGTCGCACTTTTCACTGTCTGCATAGCAGACAGTGAAAAGCCGCGCGGGGCCATGGCAGGGGGCCCCTGCACTGCCCATGCCAGTGGCATGGGCCATGCAGGGGCCCCCAGGAGCCCTGCAACTCCCCTTTCTGCCAGCCTTTTCTTGGTGGTGCAAACCGCCATGAAAAGGCTGGTAGGTGGGGGACTCGTAATCCCCAAGGCAGAGCTGCAAGCAGCGCTGCCCTGGAGGATTACTCCCGCCGGGACTAAAGTGGCGGGAAACCACCGGTCCCGGCGGTGTGACTGTGTCGCTTCCGCCACGGTCGTAATATCAGGGATTTCACCGCCAGCCTGCTGGTGGTGAAATCTGCCAAGACCGCCAGGGTTGTAATGACCCCCTTAATGTCAAAATTATTTTTGTACTTGTCATGGTGTATGTTGATTTTATTTCTAAACAAAGCAGAGTTGTGTCTTGTCCTGTCTCCCCCTCTTAACAAAGAGGGATAAACCTTGGAGCTTAGTTTTCTACCCTTTAGTGTTGAGAATGGAGAAATCTGAGTGATAGTGTTTGGTGTAGTGTGGTAAGCCCATAACATTTCTTATTTTATTTTTGTTTGTTCTCATATAGTAGTACCATATATCAAAACATCGTCTTGAAAACATAGGTTTTAGGAACTTGTCAACATCAGGGCAGTGTGCGCTCTACGGGCGACAAGAATGCAAAAACCCAATAGTTTCAAGCTAACATAATTTATGCATTGTGACGATATGATGTTGTTTAACCTTTTGCATTGCAGAGTTTAATCTTAAAGACTTATGTTTAGCATGCATATAAATACTGTTCACATGCTAAGTACTGCTGCAGGTTTCCAGACTGTGTCAGGGTGTGGTCCCCTTCCAGGGCCTTCTAGAAGCTTTCCCTGCAGCATGCCTGGGTGTGGTTTGTGGGCTGGGCCAAGACTCTATGTAAGGGAGCCAGCCCAGCTCCACGTGCTCACTATTCAGAGGTCCCGGTGCAGAGCAGCAGCAACTTCCTGAGCTCCTGTTCCGGTGGCCTACTTTGATCTTCCAGGCCTCTGCCCTTCATTCTACATTGGTGATCCTTAATCAGGGCGGTAAGACGGAGGTTGGGTTGGGCTCCCGACCCCGTTATGGAGGACGCTCGAATTCTTGGGCCTAATTCTTGCATGATAAACAAATTACTGTTGCGTGTGTGAATGTGCGCTTGGGCGTTTCTTGGCATTTGCATGCTGTTATTCGAATCAGCAAGACGCGCGATTCTTTCCTCGTGCTTAATTCATGTTATTCATTGTGCGCTACCATTCCTTGGCATTTACATGGTAGCATTCGAATCGGCAAGACGCGCAATTCTTTCCTCGTTCTTAATTCATGTTATTCATTGTGCGCTACCATTCCTTGGCAGTTAGATGGTGGCATTCGAATCAGCAAGACGCGCAATTCTTTCCTCTTGCTTAATTCATGTTATTCATTGTGCGCTACCATTCCTTGGCAGTTACATGGTGACATTCGAATCAGCAAGACCCACAATTCTTTCCTCGTGCTTAATTCATGTTATTCAATGTGTGCTACCATTCTAAGGCATTTCTTGGTAGTACTCGAGTTGACAAGTCGCATGATTTATTCCTTGAATCTACGTTGTGTTATTCATGGTGCACAGTCCTTCTATGGTGTTTACTACCCATGTGAAAATCTGCAATGTGCGCAATTCATGTTCCAATATTTTGAGAGAACAAAATGCCAGAGTTCTAGATGTAATGTTGTGTGTTCCTAATATGTATTCTCAAAAAGGATTCATAAGATGATTCAGAACTTATTCAGATTGTTTTCCTGATTCTCATGCAATGGAAAGTACTTGACTTTGAAAGTTTCATTTAACCTCTCTTGATTCCCTCACAGGTATCCAGTCATCTTGAAGCCTAGTCATTTTAAGTCTATTCTTAGGTTGTTCATGTTTTCAGAATGATGATGCTTAGAGTCATAGCCTAGTACTGATTTCATGAGATGTAATTTTGATGTTGTGTGTTTTAACCTTTTGCTTCCTACAGGTCTCCTTCCCAGCTGTTCCCTTCCTAATCCCCTTTTCCCCACTTGGACTCTCTTAGACTCTGTGACAAATCTAATCAGAGTATTGGAGTTGTCTTGTGGTGGAAGTGTTGGGAACGTGCACAGACCCCGAGGATCTGGTGACTCTGACAGAACTACATTTAAAATACGTTGCACGTTGTTTGGGAAAATGGCAGCCACAGACGCCAACTGAAAATGCACCCTATTTAACTTGAAGGAACCCATGGGAGGGGTGAATGCAGTAAGACGCTTAGACTCAGGGTGTGATTCTACCTGATGGGATGCGTTGTAAAGGTCCAGCACTGACAAACACTCTGCTTCTCCCATTGTGCTCAACATTTCATAGATCAGAGGGTGTCTTTCTATCCAAATGTTTATGTTTAAGTCTCGCAGATCAACACACAACCTAATATCATTACTCTGGTTTTTCTAAGCAATTACAATTGGAGCCAGCCAATATGAACTCTCAATGAGTTGTATAATACCTAGAGATTTTAATCTATGAAGTTATTTTTCTAATGGTTCCTTCATTAAATGTGGTATGGGTCTGGTTTTGTTTTCTTTTCTTTAACAAACCTGATATGTAACTGAATACTTCAAGGAACTCTTCAAGTATTGAGTAATTGGCACTAGATTGGTCAATTACCATCACTTGTTCAAGATTGTTGGGGACTAGCTTGATCCCCCAACTCCCTCTGGTGCTGCCAACCCAAAAGATGTCATCCTTGTTCTACATATACTTTACCCACTGTGGACCAGTGTAATGCGAGGTTTGAACATTCCTTTCAAGGGAATAAGATCTTTATTGTATCCTTTAGGGTTGATGCCTGAACTTAGCAATCTTATAGCTTCAGAGTCCTACATTTTATCAAGTTCAGCAACATTTAAATGGGTTAATGGTGAACAGGAGTCCACAAATACCTTAATAGGACTTCCATCTAAATATATTTTCACTCTGGGTATTGGGCAGAATTCATTGTTTCCTCCTTCACTTACAAAATAATTTTCTTGACCATTTGAGAATGCTCATCTGTGGCTTCATTATCTAGGGGTTTATCAAATCCCTCAGTGTCCCTGCATATCCTACAAAGTGCCCTTTCTTATTATACTTTCTACAAGTGGCTTATCTGGCTTGACATATTGTGGAATTTGCAAGGTGATTATTGCTACCACAACTGTAGCATCCTAACTGGTTATTTCTCATATTAGTTTTCTGGTGGGAGGTATTATTGTGTTTTATTTTCAACACATCTGGTTTCCCTGCTCTAATTTCTGACACTTGTTCTAAAGTGGGCTGTGACCTAATTTTCTTCATGCAAATTGCTGTGTGCTTGATAGATCATGTTAGTGCTACAGCTCCATGATATCTGGCTGTTTTTGCAGCAGTTTGTCTTGAGTTCTCATGTTATTTGCACATCGGACTAATTGATCACGTATAAGGGAGTCAGTTAATTTTCCAAAATTACACAAGGTACTCAACCCTCTAAGGGCAGCAACATAGTCGGTTACACTCTCCTGCTTATCCTGAGAATGACTAAAAAACTGGTGTTACAGAACTACAGTATATTAATTTTATCCCCAAATTGAGATTCCAATTTAAGATAGGTAATTTTGTATTAATCATATTTACCTTCCCCATCTGGAGGGATTATTGGGCCTACTGAGGACTCGTACGTTTTTCTACGATGGGTCCCTAAATTATGTAGTAGAATGTATAGAATTTTTCCCCCTTTAGCAATTGGAAAAGATTCTAACGTTTTCACCCATTCTTTCCATGGAATATTTGGCTCTCCTATTTCATTCAAAAATGGAATTGGTTGAAACATGCTCACCGCTGCCATCATGTTTGTAGAAGTTCACACAAATTGTTACAAATGTGCAAAAACTTGTGGATATTGGATATAAAATCTACAAGGTTATAAATACAAGTATACAAGTTGCGTAACATGTAATTCACTCAACTGTTAGATAAAATTAAAATAAGAACATGTTTTATAATAATAAATGCTCATTCGTTTACAGAAGTGCTTTATGTACATTAATAAATATTTTAGAACAATTGGATTGTATTAGCAAATGTGATGCCTATATTGTGTGCTCATCACCGTGAAGGTGGGGAGTGCTAGGTTAAATTGGAATGGTCGTCAAAAATAGGTCGCAGACTACAAAAGGATGTTATTTCAAGGTATGTATATCATCATAATTATGTGTGCTATGGTGGTAATTTCTACACTGGAGACAAGTTACTTTAAAGGTGTGCGTATCACTGCAATGAGTAGAAGGTGTCACACTTAAATATTTTTTCAAGGAATATGAATCACTGTTTTCCAGAACTGCTTTGCGCATAGACTTCTCTCAATGCAAAGCAAGTTTTTCTAAAGGTGTTTACGTCACCGATCACCAATATTGGTTCACACACTAGTAAGCGATATTATATTACGGTATGCACATCACCACAATTATGGTGCACTCTGTAGGCACTTTGTTCATAAAGACAAATTAGTATAAAGGTGTGCGTGTCACCAAAATGAACGGCAGATGCTGCACTTAAATTTCATATTGAGGTGTGTGCACCACCGCTTTTCTGTGTTATGCTCTACTGCTTATGAAGGAGGAGTTCTGGAAAATTTCCCTTTCTTTGTGTCCCGGAAGGTTTCATCATGTGTGGCTTGAAACTTCGATGCGTTGCGTCGCAGCTGTGCCTGTGTCCCAGAGTGTTCCATAGCCGAATTGTGAGTTTATCTTGTGAAGCTAGTTATGACTATTTCACCTGTAACAAGGCGTATTTTCTGATGCTTTCCCTCAATGAGTTATGCTGGCAGAGTCAATTTCTGTACTTTGAAAACACACAGAGTACCTTATCTTCTTGCTTACTGTTCGCTTCCTTTAAATAACACTTAGTGGAGTATAGAAAAGGGGAGGAGATGTAGTTGCCCCCTTCTGCAACAGATCGTTACTAGTGTTATAAATGAGAATCAATGCAGGCTACTTCAATGTCAGTCTATATTTTCATCTCTGCTCTCCACCTTGGTCCTCCAGCCGTCTCTCTCTTCACTTCAACATTCTAAGGTGAGCTCCCTCTACAACAGAAGGAATGCGTCAATCTTCAAACGGAGGGTAGAAGTAGGAATATACTATCTACATTTGGAAGTTGCACAAGTATATTACAACATCAATCTCTATCTCTGTGTTTTGGTTTTGGTATTCACAGCAAGCCAATAAGGCCAAGCTGGCTCCAGGAAGCCTGCTTGTGACCTTGACCAAGGATGTTTACAGCTCTTCCTGAGTCAGATCGTGACTATATTATCGCCAATCTGCGTTGGCGGCGGACCTGAGTACTCCGTCAAGTCAATGGTGCCCCGGCCACAATATTTAGATATATTGCGGCTGAGCTGCCGACTGCCATGACAGAGTGCTCTCCCTAGCAGTCAGGCTGGCGGATTTCGGCTGACCATATTTAGATGTTACAGTTCTGCAGGCGGTGTACTGGCGGTGGATTGCTGACGGAGGGAGCCCATAGCAGGAGCCAATGTACATTGTAAAATGGTAGTGGCTATGGAACAGAGGTAAGTCACACACACACTACCTTAGCCATATGTGTCCACCTGCACAATACACTACACAACACACACATACACTGTTATCCATTGCCATTTTACCACAACATGAGGCGTACGTGCAGAAAACATACATTGCCATAAATCTATGACACAACAAACACACCTTTGACACTACACCCATACACAACACAACCACAACAACCAACACAACTACACACTTTTCTACACAAACACACTTCCACAAAAGTACAACTACACACATCACAACAACCACCACACAACAACACTCATTTGAATGTTGTACACAGCAGCACACATCACAAAACCAAAAATACACACCAACATCAAGCCCATATGCAAGTGGCACAGATACTCACACAACCATATCACCAGCTCCAGCTCTCGCCACCTCAACAGTCAATCCAATCTCATACACACAAACACGTACTGACTCACATACACTACTGGAAGCACAACGTTGCAAGTACAGATCCCCTTGCAATGTACACACATGGGCATGGTTGACAAGTGTGATGTCATCGTCAGTGTGGTGCCTGCATTCATTTGGCAATGAATACTGACACTAAAATAACAATTCTGTATGTGTTTCAATATGTGTCTTGTACCAGTGTGTCCTCATCAATCTCTGACACAAATGTTTTCCCCACATATGCATGTCATAAGCATTTTTTTTAAATGACTGTGAAATATATATGACTGCAGTGGTCCCGAGCTCATGTGCAGTGACCACAACGTACACAGGAAATGCAGAATCTCTACCTTCTAGTCTGGTGACGGAGGGGTTGTGTGTCTTCTGTGGTCCAGTGGCAGCAGCAATGGCAAGTCTTGTCCAGTCATGTCCAGTCAAAAATGAAAGTGGAAATAGGAAAAGGTAGGTTTTTACCTAATTTTCCCATCCAGTCCGCCAACTCAGGTGTGGCGTAACACCATTAACGTTGGCTTGACGGGATGGCTCATCATATTCTGCTTGTCGGGAAGGGTGACTGGAGTCCTGCAGCCAGCCACTATTTTCAATGGCACCATCAACGTGGGAGAAGATTCCTGGCAGAGTCGAAAGGACTTGGGTGGTCTTTTGCCTATGGTCCCGCCAACATCTAAATTGGACAGGTGGACCGGCAAGGCGGTGGATGGGTTTTCAGATGAAAAAACGATGGCAGGACCATTACTGCCAAGATCTAATTCAGGCCCTAAGTCTTCCAGGAAGTCAAACTTTCTGCTCTCTGTCTATCACTTGTCTGTACCAAGCTTAAATGCACTTTTCCGATTAATCTGAAAAGGACAGGCCACACAATGAATTAAGTCAAATGCAGGAATTAACATATTAATCTTGTTACTCCAACACCTAGGCTCTCATTATGACCCTGGTGGTAAATCTCGCTTACTGCCACGCTGACAGCCGCCAACATACCGCTGCTGCAGCATTAAACTGCTACCCATATTATGACCCGCACATAGCAATCCGTCATTAGACAGCCACACACAGAAGTCCACCAGCGCAAAGGTCAGTGATAAACTGGCGGTAGCAAAACCCACACTGTTACGCCAACAGGAATACGCCCACAGTATCACGACCCACGAATCACCGCGGCAGACATTCAACCATGGTAAACCATTGGCGGTACATACCCCTGCACTCAAAATACACACAGACATACAAAACAACACCATATTGGACAATTCAAACTACATACACCTGACACTCATACACACACCACACCCACAATACTATAAAACACACACACACGTTACCCACAACCCTTTACGACTCAAAAAAACTGACAACTGAGAGAGAGAAACCAAGGGCACCCACAGAACCAGCACCACAGCACACCATCACCCATACACCATCCATGCATCTTACAGTACACACCACAACACATCACCCCACACACCCTCACACACATCACACACACTACACCCATCGCACCACAAAGACACCCCAGGTTCTCAGAGGAGGAGCTAAGGGTCATGGTGGAGGAAATCATTCGGGCAGAGCCACAGCTATTCGGATCACAGGTGCAGCAGACATCTATTGCTAGGAAGATGGAGCTATGGCGGAGAATTGTGGACAGGGTCAATGCCATGGGACAGCTCCCCAGAACAAGAGATGACATCAGGAAGAGGTGGAACGACCTACAGGGGAAGGTGCGTTCTGTGGTTGCAAGACACCAGATAGCTGTACAGAGGACTGGCGGTGGACCCCCACCTCCTCCCCCACAACTAACAACATGGGAGGAGAAAGTACTGGCAATACTGCATCCTGAGGGCCTGGCAGGAGTAGCAGGAGGACTGGACTCTGGTAAGTCAAATCTCTATTACTATCACACCACCTACCTGCATGCCATCAGATGCCCCCACCCTTATCCTCACACCCATCACCCCACCACCTCACATACACCCCACCATCATAACCCACCCATTACAATACCAAGCCCTGCGTGCACCACCAATACGTGGACATCACTCAAAGCCTTGTATGGACACCCATCACCAAAGCATGCACATTAGAGACAATCATCTAGCCCACAAACACACCACTCACACAAGGCAAAGCTGCCAGGGCAACACACCCATGCACAAGATGTCACACGCAGAAACAATAACACTGTATTTACATCCCCACAGGTCCCCCATCCAATGTCACCGGAGAGGAGGTGCCAGCAACATCCATTCCCCACACAGAAGAGGCCCACAGTGATGACAGCATCTCTGGTCGCCTGGATCTGGATGACCAACCTGGCCCATCAGGGATCTCCGGACCGTCGGTTACCCAGGCACAGTCCCATACCACCACAGAGCCTCCCCCCTCAGGAAACACCACCACAGCACCCACCCAGTGGGCCCATACCTCTGTCCCCAGGACACGTCAATCAGCAGTGTGTCCACCACTACAGGGACCCCAGGCAACCCCACAAACACAGGACGATCAGGGACCTGGGGTCAGTGGCAGTGGGTTCAGGGAACACAGGCAGAAGACCACAGGGAAGCTGGGAGGACTGCTGTGCGACAGGGGGAGCACAGGCCCAAGGAACCCACTCTCCACGAGGCATTCACCAACATCCTGGGAGCATACCACCATTCCCAGGAGACGATGGGCCAGATACTGGACAAGTTGCAGGAGACCCAGCGGATGCAGGAGGGACAGTACCTGGGGATCAGGGAGGATCTGAAGGAAATCCACATCACCCTGGTCACCATTAAAGGGAGTGCTGGCAGACATGGGCAGCACCATGCGGGAGACAGTGGCACACCACCGGGCCCCTCACACTAGCCACTCCAATGAACAGCCCTCCACCTCCGCTGCCGCCAGTGGACAGGAGGCCCTGCCACAGGAACAACATGCCACCAGCACCCCTCCCACTGCAGAAGGAGAACCACCCCGCAAGCGAGCCAGGCAGAAGCCAGAGAAGATTGCCAAGACCCCGCCAGGAAATAAGACTCTCATGACTGTCACCTTTGTATCCCACTCAGTCACCCTGCCCACCTGCAGCTGCCGTTGCTCCCCTTTCTATGTCCCCTTGGACAATGTAACAGTGATACAAATAGACTGGACTCTATCCTGGACTGTCCTCCACCATCACCCCAGCCCACTTCACATACCCCTCTAATCATTAGCACTTAAATAAACACCCTTTGAAAAAAACCAAGTAAGGAGTATGTCAAATGATTCAAGTATGTATTCGTTTAACAAGGCATAAACAATGCAATTCAACTGTACAGTAATGTATACATAGGAATGACAGGTAGTTGGCTGCAGTCAACACACCAGGGGCCAGAGTTGGGCACATATATCTGAAAATAGAGATGCCAAAGAGTACAGTAAGTGGTCATAGAATTGGGAGAATCAGCCTGCCATGTCAAATACAAAGCTGTCAATGCAAAGTGAAGTTACAGTGTCTTACCTGTGTGTCACTGGAAGTACTGTTGTATATTAGCTGTTCTGTTGTCCTCATCCTCATCCTCTGCCTCCTCATCTTCACTGTCCACGGGGTCCACTACTGCCACACGCTCATCTCCAGCCTCATCCTCCTGCAGAAAAGGCACCTGGCGTCTCAAGGCAACGTTGTGCAAGATGCAGCATGCCACGATTATCTGGCACACCTTCTTGCGTGAGTAGTACAGGGATCCACCTGTTAGATGGAGGCAACGAAACCTGGCCTTCAGAAGGCCGAAATTACGTTCTATTACCCTCATTGTTCGCCAATGTGCCTCATTGCAACGTTCCTTTGCCCTTGTCCTGGGATTCCTCAAAGGGGTCAGTAGCCATGAGAGGTTGGGGCAACCAGAGTCACCTGCAAATATAGAGGGAAAACTGTTAGCCACACACTAACCCTTAGGGCCCACACCATACCCAGACACCAGCATCCACTGGGTGGGAACCAGGGCTCACCTATTATCTACACCCTGTGCCTCTGCAGTTGGGCCATCACATATGGGATGCTACTATTCCTCAGGATATATCTTATCAACCACAGAGGGTAACCCAAGACAAACCCAAAGGGGTCAAGGTGAAAACTTGTTACAAAACAACATGGACCTCCTTAGAACTAAAAGCAATCCTAACACCCCCATACCCAAACATGCAGCATTACCATTAATTACTACCAAAGAACATCCTTTATTCCAAATACAACATAAATTATTCCTTCATATAAATCAAATAACAAGGGCCCCCTTGTATCACCAAAACAAAGAAAAAAGGACAGATCAAGGTGCAAACAGATCAAGTGCTTGTGATTTAGAAAAAGATAGAAGATAATAGATATCCCATTATACACATCAAAAAATACATAAATATATACTATAAAATCGCCTGTTGGTTATTCCTTTAGCCACATTGAATCACAGTATTATTTCCCAAACGGAAATCCCTAATTAGGTCCTTCTCAAAAATAAACCAAAACCAGGCTAGAGCATCATCGTCGATGTTTCGACCCCCTCTTGCTCTTGGGCCAATTACCGGCTCCACACGGGTCTTCCTCAGGACTGACCAATAGGGGACACCTACAATCATTCAAAAGAATAAATCAACCTTCATATCACTTTACCAACCTCTTCGGTAATGTACTGCATTTAGACCCTATCAATACTCACCCACATTTCTCCACATGATATTCAAACATCCATCTCCATCAACAAAACTTAAGTGGTCTACCAATCTAAAACACAGGGAAAGGTACCAAAATTAGTTCCCTCACAATCAAACTTACAATCATACATAAAAACATCTTCAATTATACTCTTACCTCAAAAGCCATGATATTAATCCATATACTTTTCTGTTTAAAATCTGAACTCATCGAAAATTTCCATGTCTAATCTCTTCCAATTCGAATATATGGCCTTGGACAAAGATAAACAAATCACATTCATATATCATTATTACAGTCCAAACCAAACCTATATCATATAATTCCTTAATGGCTTCAATTACAGCCCATAGATTTTGATTGAATTAATAATCCAAGCTCCCGAGACAACAAAACCTCTTTTACAGAAGCAATATTAAATCCAACTCCTTACAAAATTTCCATCTGCCTCTCAAGGCTCCCATGAATACAACACCACATCTAAAAAACTTCAAACACACACGTTTATGTAGACTCCTCAGAATCATAAAACTGGGAAACGTCTCTACAGTCAAAAGTGATCAGAGAATCTATCATTCACAAAATGCCAAACTCCATCCATTATCGCCTTATCCTTCAATTGCCACTGTTTGTACCAACCAACTTCGCGTCTCGTATCCGCCTTCTATGGACTCACAGGTTCGTCCTCTGTGTTTAAATCCTCTTCAATGACGTCTACGCATGCGTCGTCCCACTGACAGTTTAAACTACGGAAATACTCGCATTGAATTATCATGTGTCTCTCCAGCGACCCAAAGAACCAATCTCTCTTTCACTTTGATCTGTCCTTTTTTCTTTGTTTTGGTGATACAATGGGGGGCCATGTTATTTGATTTATATGAAGAAATAATTTATGTTGTATTTGGAATAAAGGATGTTCTTCGGTAGTAATGAATGGAAATGCTGCATGCCTGGGCATGACAGGTGTTGGGATTGTTTTTAGTTCTAAGGGGGTCCATGTTGTTGTGTAACAAATTCCTCAGGATATAGGCATCATGCACAGAGCCAGGATACTTTGCATTGACATGGGAGATGCATTGGTCCTCCAGGCACATTATCTGCACATTCATTGAGTGAAAGCTCTTTCGATTTCTGAGCACCTGTTCATTTCTCCTCGGGGGACAAATGCAATATGTGTACAATCAATTGCCCAAATAATGTTGGGGATATGTCACATTGCATAGAAGTCATCTTTCACTGTGGCCAAATCATCCACCTGGGGGAAAACAATGTAGCTGTGCATGTGTTTAATCAGGGCAGACAACACTCTGGTCAGCACGATTGAGAACATTGGCTGAGACATTCCTGCTGCCAAGCCCACTGTCACTTGGAAGGAGCCACTTGCCAAGAAATGGAGCACAGATAGAACTTGCACAAGAGCAGGAATCCCAGTGGGCTGACGGATAGGAGATATCAGGCCAGGCTCCAATTGGACATACAGCTCAGTGATTGTGGCCCTGTCCAGTCTATAGGTGAGGAGAATGTGCCTCTCCTCCATTGTTGCCAAGTCCACCAGAGGTCTGTACACGGGGGTGTCTCCATCTCCTATTCATCCGCAACGGTTGCAATCTAGGGGGCAAATGGTGAGCAGCAGGTCAGTATTCCATTTCCCAAACATTACACTACATTGCATGTTGTGACCGTAGCTGTATATTGTTGGATAGGCCCAAATGGTGCCTATGTGTACTGTGATGCAGTTAGGTGCCATGGCCTGCCTCCACCCCTGAAATAGCGTCCCCTTGTCCTGTATGGAGGGACAGGTGAAAATGAGGTAATTCCGCTGACGTTGTACGCCGTTGCGGGAGGCAGTCAAGAACCGCCGTGCAACTCCTCATTGGATAACATTGGGCCCTTTGGGTTACAATGCCCAATGGTTATGTACGCCGGTGGTGACGGTCCACACCGCTGCGGACGTGACCGCCATTTTCTATCTGTTCACTCACTTGCTACCTGACCTTCAACAAGAGAGGACCTACACTGCAAGTGCTGCTGTGACCTGTGTCTGAAACCTACAATGGCTCGTGTCACTGGGGAAATGGCCCCTGCCGTCACAGCTGCGGAGTTGGAGAGACTGGTGGATGGGGTCCTACCCCAGTACCGAATGCTGTATGGCCCTCCAGACCAACAGGTGAGTACACTGTGAGCACGATGCAAGGGGCATGGATGCATGGAGTGCTGTGTGTGAGGGCCTCGTGTAGGGGGGAGTTGGTGGAAGGGTTCTTGCCAGCGTGCTGCATGTATGGTGGGCAATGTCTGTGCGTAAGGGGATGTGAGGGCTATGGTGGGCCATGAGTGTAACAGGCCGGATGACACCTTTTACTATGTTTCATTTTCTGCAGGTCAGTGCCTATCAGAAAAAGGGTATTTGGCGTGCCATCGTCCTGGAGGTCTACGCATGGCGGAGCACCCACTGTCGCAAACGGTGGGAGGACCTTAGATGCTGGACAAGGAAGATGGTGGAGGCCCAGCTGGGGACGGCCTCCCAACGAGGAAAGGGTGCCCGTCGAACCCTGACCCCCCTGATGGCCCACATACTGGCGGTGGCCTATCTGGAGCTGGATGGGCGCTTGGGGGCATCACAGCAGCCACAAGGGGGTGAGTACAGTTTCCCAATATACTACTTGCGCCTGTTGGGGTGGTCTCCGGGTGGGGGATGTGGGCTTGTGGGTGCCCCTAGGCCAGGCTGGACACTGCAGGGTAGGTCCCATGTTGGGCAGGGGCTGATGAACACCACCTCCTACCAAGCTAGTAGGCATCCACTACTGGGCAGGGGTCTGTGGGTGTCAGATATGCTGCTATTGGCGTTAGGTATTCCTGTCAATGGCCTGGTGATTTGCATTGTGACTGGTAACGCTTTGCCTAGTGCATAGTGCTGTTTCCTGTGTGTGTGTGTGTCGTGTACGCCAAAGGTGGTGTTGTTGCTGCCATTGACCAAGTGTATCCTTTGTGTCTTCCCCCCCCCTTTTTGTTTTGTCATCCTGTCATTATGTGCATTAGCATCATCTGGCAGAGGTACAGAGGCACTGGCGACGGAAGGAGCTGCATCCCACAGGGCCCAGTAGGCCGAATCCACCGGCGGTGAGGGCACCAGTGGGACGGAGGGCGAGCACCATGGCAGAGAGAGGAGGGGACAGTTCGTACAGTGATATCTCCTCCGATGGAAGCTCCCTGGTGGTGGCGGACACCTCTGTGCCCACCCCAGCTACAGGTACAGCCACCATTCCCGTACCGCCCTCCCAGCAGCCCCTCAGCGAGTTTCCCATGCCCGCTCACCCAGGAGGGTGGGCATCTCCTTGGCCCCAGGCACTTCAGGCCCTGCCCCAGTTAGCCCTTCTGCCATGAGTGAGGAGGCTATTGACCTCCTGCAATCCATCTCTGTTGGGCAGTCAACCAAAGTGAATGCCATCCAGGGGCTGGCAGCCCATTTGTAACAAACAAATGCATTCCTGGAGGGCATTCACTCTGGCATGGCGGCCCAACAGAGATCAATCCAGGCTCTGGCCTCCTCCCTGGTGGCAGCCATTGTCCCTGTCTCTAGCCTCCCCCCTCCAACTTCCTCTACCCAGTCCCATTCTCCTGAACCCCAACCTATCTCAAGCACACAGTCAGACCAGCATGCACCCAAAACAACACACAGGAGTGGCTCAGGCAAACATAAGCACCACACATCATCCCACAGGCACTCACACAAACACCATCCAGATGCAGACATACTAACATCCACTGCCTCCACTGTGCCCCCCTCCTCCTCCTCGTCCACCACCCTCCCAGTAGCATCTCCACTCACACCTGCATGCACTACATCCTCATCCACTACCCCCATCACCATCACGCCTATCACTACCCACCCCTCACTGGCAGTCACCACCCCCACATCCATGCACACACTTCCCCTGTGTCCTCTCCCCCTGTGTCTGTGCCCCCTCCTTCCAAAGTACACAAATGCAAGCACTCAGACACCCAACAGCCATCCACCGCACAACAGCATCCAGCCCATGCACCTGCACCCAAACACAGCAGACTGACACCTCCTACAACCACTCCCTCTTCCTCCACTCCCAAACCTTCTCCCTCTTCCCGCCCCAATGTCCCTAAGAAGCTCTTCCTCTCCAACATTGACCTCTTCCCTACCCCTCCCCCCGTCCTTCACGTCAGGCCAGGGTGGTCAGAACCCAGGGGAGCACCTCAGCCACCCAGTCCACGGCCACAGTAGTGTTGGCAGCTACAACAGTTGGGAGAAGCTCCCGGGAACCGGCCATCAGCACTGACAGTGTGCCTGCACCAGCTGCCGAGGGGAAGGGCAAGGATGCACCACCAGCTGCCAAGGGGAACGGCAAGGAGGCACCACAAGCTGCCAAGGGGAAGGGAAAGGATGCACCACCAGCTGCCAAGGGAAAGGGCAAGAACGCACCACCAGATGCCATGGGGAAGGGCAAGGAGGCACCACCAGCTGCCAAGGGGAAGGGCAAGGATGCACCACCAGCTGCCAAGGGGAAGGGCAAGGAGGCACCACCAGCTGCCAATGGGAAGGGCAAGGATGCACCACCAGCAGCCAAGGGGAAGGGCAAGGGGAGCCTCCCCCCACCACTGCCTGCACTGCCACCAGCACCACTGCCAGCAACAGCAGCCCCAGTGGGCAGCTGTCTGAGGCTGCAGGGGGAGGGCTGGAGCCTACCCCCACCACTGTCATCCCCGACACCAGCACCGCCACTAGCACAGCTGCCAGCAGCAGCAGCCCCAGTGGGCAGCCGTCCGAGGCTGCAGGGGAAGGGCTGGAGCCTCCCCCCCACCATTGGCATCCCCGACACCAGCACCACCACTGCCACTACTGAGCAGCTGTCACCACCGGCGGGCAGTGTGTAGTCCTGCCTCCATGGACTGTAGTGCATCCTGGACCCTGCAAATCCTGTAGGTGTGATACCCAGGTGGAAAACTGTGACCTTGCACTCCCCAACTGCAGCAAACTGGGCACAACGCACCCTCCATAACCAGTTCAAGAAGCCATCCACTCAGTGCATCCTTGCCAGAATGAAGCAAACTAGGCACAAGGCCCCCCCTCCAGAACCAGTGGACGAAGCGATCCACAAACCCCATCCTTGCCAGGATGAAGCAAACTGGGCACAGGGCCCCCTCCAGAACCAGTGGAAGTAGCCATCCACTCACTACATCCTTGCCAGGATGAAGCAGTCTGGGCACAAGGCCCCCTCCAGTACCAGTGGGTAAACCACCCACTGAAGATACCGTGGCCTTGCACTCCCCAGGACCAAGTTGTGGGCAGACCACCCACTTGAGAGACTGTGGCCTTGCACTCCCCAGGACCAAGCAGTGGGCAGACCACCCACTTGAGAGACTGTGGCCTTGCACTCCCCAGGACCAAGCTGTGGGCAGACCACCCACTTGAGAGACTGTGGCCTTGCACTTCCCAGGACCATGCAGTGAATTCTCCTAAATTGTATAGGTTGGAGTAGGTCAAATTAGTTTTTACCACTGTATAAGATGAAACATTTGCTAAATGTGCATTGGTCTGTGGTGGTCTATATGTTAAGATGAAGAAATAAGTGAGAGTTGGAGTAGAGTGACAACTTATCAGCAATGATTCACAGTTGTCCATGGTGACATTTAAAATATTGTTATTTTGTGATTTTCTATGAAAAACCCCTAATTCTGCCAATATGATTCATGTTGATGAAGCAAAATTCAGGTGGGATGGCTTTAAGGCATTTAGGTCCAGCCTCTTCTCTGAGTCCTGTCTCTGTAATGAAGGTGGGACTGGTGTGATATTAGATCAAATATGTTTAAGCATTTTGTGTTCATGTGTGGCAGAGTAAACTTTTTTGTTCTTGAGTTGAAGCGTAACCCTTTAGTTGTTGCATCTTGTTGCTCCTGATGTGATTGTGGTTTGAAAAGAAGGTGTTGTCTAATGTGAGAGGAGAAGTAAAGGTATGGGGTTGGTGGTGCAGTTGGGTTGGCTTTAGTCTGATTGTAGCTTGATGTAGAGGGTAGGCTGCTAGCTTTGAAAATGTTGAGGATGGAGAGGTGTGCATGGGTGTGTGCCCGTTTTGTGGAAGGTGGTGAAGTTGTGGGTCCTGTGTTGTAAGGTGGTTTGAATGGCGACAACTTTCTGATCATGAGTTTGTGCTATTCCTTGTTTTTTAAGTTCCTTCTGGAAACGACTTTTTGTGTGTCAGTTGTTTGGGTTGTAATATTTCAGTTAGTCTGTTATTTTTTATACGTTGTGTGTTGTAAGTGTGGGTGGTTGGATTTGTTGTGAAAGAAGTAATGTGGGAAATTTGAATGTTGGGGGTGAGTCATTGAAGTCCTTGTTGGATGTTGTTATTTGATCTAGGGTGAATAATCATTGTCTTGTGAAGTTGGTATTGGGTGTGTGTGGTTGTTGCTGTTGATAGAATTAAGAGATAGTGGTCTGGGAGTTATTTACTCCCTGTAGAATTGGAGGTGGGTTGCTCTTGAGCGGAATGTGTGATTAGCTAATGTGTGTTTAATGTTAGCCGAGAGGCTAGTTGTTTTTTTTAGCTGTTAAGTCTGATAGTCATGTGTATCTTAGTAGAAGTTATATTAATTCTGTGAATGAATATGCGGGGTGTGCTTATGATAAATAGATTTTAGGAAGTAGTAGATATTGGTTGCATAGAAGATTAGTTGCTTTACTGGAGGATTGAAGGTGGAGATGCAGAGTTTCTGTCCCTGGGCCATTTCTGGGTCTTAACAGGTCTGACAGTTTAAGAAAGCGATAACATAAATTAATGGACATAACCTTATCCAAGCTAAGTAATCCATACATAGAAGACTGTACAACCAGTGAAGAATAGTAATCTAGGGTGCTCCCAATGCTAGATGTGAAACCCAGTGATGAAGCATACCACACACTAGGTAGGTGAGCATTTATCATCCTTTATTAGTTCCCAAATGTATGGTAGTTCTATAAGAGGCCTGGGTGTTTCCTCCTTTAGTCCTTTTATTTCTTGTATATTTCTGAGCGTACAACAGTCATTAAATGACTCTTACTAACTCTTTAGTGTGTTATATTTGTATTTTTTGTATTAATTTCACATGACAACCTCTTAAAATATACACAAATTGAAAACAGGAGAAAATTACTTTTTTACTATACAAATAAAATTCGCTATTGCATATGTCACATCAGAATACTATTTAGTTATCTGGTGCCTGCCCTTTGTGTGTGAGAGAATAGTGTGATGTTCCTTCTGCTACAGTCACTCGTTCTTTAATTATTTTTTTGTGTTAGGGACGGTTGTGTTGCTGCTGTCCTTGTTGTACCTTTATTATGTTGTGAAATTCGGTACGTTTTCCACCACACAAAACACAAAATGCTTTGCATTTCCAATGCTTATTTTAATGCATGATGTGAGTGAAAAAGTAAACCCTCACAAAATATGCGAGCAGAGTTTACTTTTGGTTTTACATATGAAACAAACAGTTTTTAAAATAAAGTGGATGTCTTTCTAAACATTTTAAACATAGCTTACAAGTGGCTGGATGTCATTTAGAACTCCTTCAGCCATTTCTGGCATTTTAGTCAATGGCACTTTGCATGTCGGGCTTTTGAGCCAATAAAGAATAAAAAGAATAACTCAACACACAAGGTTTATGACACCTTGCACTTTATAAACTTATTTTAGTTCTTGATAAAGTACTGTCCTTCGTTACTTATCCTTTAAAAGAAGCTGTCATGAAGATTTAACCTATGGAAACTCCTGCACACAATACCCTTCCATACTCCACTTCCATCTCCCCGCCCTCATTTAGTCCCCCTCAACATCCTATGGTTTACATGTGATTTGACTACATGTTATTGTATAAGCGTATGTTGCATATGCAGTTTGGTTATGCATAAAGCACTCTAATGCCAGTTGGCGAAGCAGTACTATAGAAAATCATTGTAAATAAATAACTGTTATCAGTCAGAAATGTGTTGCAACAGCAAGTCGTTGAAAATAGTCCATAGTAAATGTAACATACCATAATTAACATAATGAAAGTGTTAAAATCAAAACTACAAGTCCCACGATGCAATGTCTTGTTGGCTGAAAAGCCATGACTGGCTGATGTAGGGGCGACTTCAATGCTGATGACAGCCAGTGTGACAATCTTTGTTGGCACCCCATCAATGACCTTCTCCATGGATTCTCTCACTACCACCCTCCAGGGGTGCCGTGCCACTCATCTTGCCATCGTCCCTCTTTCACATACATTTAATTTCTTTTAAGGTGCAGCTTTTACCAGTTGTAAGTATTTTAGTATATTACATAGAATGGTCATGCAAGCTTACCATGTAATACACTCGCTAAACTGTCCTTAGGTCCAATCAAGGTCATTAGCAAAAACCTCTAGCTCAACCCTGGGTAGCTGCGGCTTTGAGCAGCAAGGCTTACACAAATGAACTACTGTAAATCATTTAAAAGCACAACCATGAGATAGGAAAATCACACAACACAAAATAAATCTGACACAAATTTAAGCAAATAGATTTCATTTTTATTAATTTTTACACGCCAAGATGAGAACAATCTGTGAAAGTGAAATGTAAATCTGGCTTTTCAGGCCACAGTGCATAGAAGCAATCTTAAATGTAAAATGTAATAACTTTTGAAAAGTTTGAAAGAGTTCTGTTTGACTACTCCAGCCTGAGTGCGGCAACAAAAACCAGCAGAGAGAAGGACAGGGGGGCCACAAAGGAGCATTGAGACTGTTGCCTGGTCAACAAAGCAGTCGCAAGTCCAGTTCAACACTTTACATCAAAACCACCATAGACTTTAATGAAGTGCTCCTGATGCTGGGAATGCAGGATGCTGAGAATGCTCTGGATGCTTTTGGTCGACTGGGGTGTCCTTGTGGTTATATCTCCGTCCACAGATGAGGTGGGATGACTTTAACCACAGAAGTCGAGGTGCCTTAAAGTCCTCTTTGAGCCAGTAGAAGGCCAACTGTTGCTGTGCTACCAGTCTCCGTACAGAGAGGCTCCAGCGATATCCTATGGTGGAGTCTTGTGTCCCTTGGGGGTGACCAATTCGGACTGAGATGCCACTCCCAGGTCCAGGTGACTTGGGTGCAAATTTT
Source organism: Pleurodeles waltl (assembly GCF_031143425.1). Taxonomy (NCBI): domain Eukaryota; kingdom Metazoa; phylum Chordata; class Amphibia; order Caudata; family Salamandridae; genus Pleurodeles; species Pleurodeles waltl. The sequence continues at coordinate 93,001,116 of NC_090438.1, read as the reverse complement.
GGCCATCGAGGATCTGCCTCTCGGAATGCCCAGCAGTGGATGCTGATGAGCTAAGGGTGCCATATTTATGCCCAGAAGGTGTCCTTCATGGATAATGCAGTTACTAGCCAATGGGCTACCAGAATCCCTCCCTCCCTATTATGACTTCTGGCTATGTGTGCCATCTAGCAATCCAATAGTGAACTATTCTGCATACACCCAAGATGTCTGAACCCCTCCTTGGATGTTTGGAACTTGGTAGCCCACCCTAGACTTGTGGCTACTTGTGGGCTACACGCTCAAGGGAAAACCGGTTTGAGCACTGGTCTCCCCTCTGTTCCCACCGCCGGACTGTCTACTTGAAAAAAGGGGCAACCCTTCAGGAGTATTATCGCCATTTGCCCACCAAAGGCAGCTTCACTTTTCAAGCTCATCTTTTGGGCCAATACCCTGTGTGGCTTCCTGCAAGGAGGAGGTAACACCTCCTTCTGCAGCAGGCTACCATATTTGTAAGCCTGGGAGTCATTCACACTACTCCCCAAGGGGGCATAAATCTGTCTGGTGGCCAGGGACTGTGTGAGGCCACTGGGCAAACTGGATTTTCTAAAAGTTGATCCAACTTTCTTTTCTTCTATTAGTCAACCAAAGAAAATGAGTAATGGTATGTTTTTAATGCAACGTTGATTACTCCTCCTCTCCCGTGGTAGCTTCTTGTACCAGCAGGACCACCATTCTGGAGCGTGCCCCTCATAAGAAGGAGAAGAACTCAAGTAAGTGCTGGATTTAAGTATACCCATTTCTAAGGGGTGTGCTTGGGTGAGGGAAGTTTAGAGTGTTTCTGTTACCAGGTGAAAACATAAAACAATTTAAGATCGAGCCTTTGTGCAGGGAAATTGCTAGTGTTTAGCTTGCTGTCACTAAAACAACTAACAGAACTCAAAACATTAGAAAACCACACTGTGTGGCGCCCTCTGGAAATTCCGGTTGGTGTCTATTTCATTGTATCCACATCGGTCCAAAAGTAACATCCACTGCTTCTGCGTTCCTTTAAACTAACCCCTCCCACCCGGTTCCTTTCCTGACCCCTGTGTCTCTCCAAGAGCCGAGAGCATACCTGCATGAGCCACGTTTCTCCAGGAACGTGGCGGGGTGCCTTGTGGTGATGGTGGCCTTCTCGTGTCTTACTGTAACCATTCTTGCTTCTTTGTTCGTATCCTCGTTCATTCCATCTTTCTTTCTCTCCTCTCCCGCTGTCCTGCGTCCCTCTGCAAACGTTGCGCTCTACACAGGCCTGCTCCCCTGGCCTATAAGTGTTCTTGACGGGTTGAAAGGGTGTGACCTCAGCAGGGAACACCACTAGAATGCTTGCCTTTCCTCCATTCACACCCCCGGGGCTCTTGTGGAATTTGATTTCTGGCTCCTCAGCAGGCGGGCCGTCACTGTGCCCCCCAACCAAGCATGGCCATTCGGGCCATGTGTAAGCAGGCACACGATATAGGAAGTCAGCAGAAGTCTGACAAAGGGCAGGTAAATTATGTGCCTGGAACGAAAAAGGTTGAAGGGCTAAAAATCATCTGAGCACCCTTGCATTCATGTTCTTATGTTGTGCCAGCCAGACCAGCAGGACGTGGTCCGTCAAGAGGGTGAAGTGTCTCCCCAATAGATAATACTGAAGGGCCTCTACTGCCCACTTGATCGCTAGGAACTCCTTTTCAGTAGTGAGGTAATGGGTCCCACGGGTTAAAGAGTACGGCTAATGTAAACTACTGGGTGGAGATGGATGGATTGGTCAGATTGGGACAACACTGCTCTGAGTCTTCGAACTGGAAATCTGGACACAATAGGACTGGATTGATACACAAGGCATTCGTTAGCCAGTCAAAGCTACTTTGATGGACCGAGGGCCACCCCGTGATATTGTTTGGTTGTTTCTTTTGTAACAGATCCATTAAGGGGGCTGCAAGAACTTAGCGATGAATGCCGATAATATCCCACGAGTCCAAGGAATGACATAACACCTTTCTTGTCTGTGGCAGATCCTTGATTACCCTCACTTTGTCCACCTGGCGGCCGATCTTCCCTTCCTGCAAGTGATACTCCAAATACTTAATTGAATCATTAACAAGGCTGCATTTCTAGGGGTTTGCTGTGAGACCGGTCTTCCTGAGAGTCGAGAGCACTGCCTTCAGATGTTCTACATGATATTCCCAGGATGGGCTATAAATGACTATGTAATCCAGGTAGACAGCTGCATACTCCTGATGAGGTTTAACACAATATCCATCAACCTTTGAAAGGTGTCTGGCACTCCATGCAATCCAAAGGGTAGCACTTTGAATTGATAACGGCCAAGGGGGTTGAAAATGCTGTTTTCTCCCTGGCGTCTGGAATAGGGGAATCTGCCAGTACCCTTTTGTGAGATCTAGGGTGGTGAGGTAGCTAGCAGTCCCCAATTTCTCAATGAGCTCATCCACCCTGGGCATTGGGTAAGTGTTGAAGTTAGAAAAACTGTTCAGTTGGTGAAAGTCTATACAGAAGCGTATAGTGCCATTGGATTTTGACACAAGCATGACTGGGGAGCACCAAGGTCTATTGGAGGGTTCTATTATTCCCCCTTTTAACATGCTAGCCACTTCTTTCTCAGTGACCTGTCATCTGGCCTCAGGGATACTATATGGCCATAGTCAGACTATCTGACCTTTTTCAGTGTGAATGCCGTGTTGTACCATTGTCATTCTCCCAGCCGTATGGAAGAAAACATCTTGATTTTTCTTCATTAGGGAAAGGAGTTGTTGTCTCAGTAGAGTAGTCAGACTGGCCCCTAACCATATATCTTTCTCTCCAGGGGCTGCATGTCAGTTGCTAAGAGTGTTGGGTGACTCACCCCATGTAGCCCGCCATCCACTTCCCACCTTTTGAGGAGGTATATATGGTATATCTACCTTTTACTGGGAGCGTGGGGAACGGCTAACCAATAGGTCACAGAGGTGACCCAGGCTGTCATTGTATAAGGACCCTACCATTTGTGAGTAGTTTATTATCAGAAGAGGGTAGGAGGATAAACACCTTCTCACCCACTTGTAGGTCTCTTAACTGACTGGTATGTTCATAACCAAGCTTCTGCTTCTCCTGGGCCTTCTCCATGTTACACCTGAAATCCTCCCAAAGTGTGCGTATCGTCTCTTTTAGATCATGGGTATTCTCAAGTAGCCTTCACCTCTCATCATCTTCTGCTTCTCATTGTTCTGCCGCCATGTCCAGGAGGTTCCTAGGCTGTCTGCCAATCATTAAGTTGAAGGGACGTGAGTGTGTATAATGTACAGGAACAGGGGTAGTTTATGGTCCCAATTCCTCCACAACTCGGTTATTAGTTTCTTCAGAATGGTCTTGATTGTTCTGTTGTACCATTCTACAAGACTGTCAGTTTGTGGGTGACACACAGAGGTCCTGATGAGGGTGATTCCTAATAACTGGCAGATCTGGGCCATAAGTTGTGACATAAATGGGGTTCCCTGGTCCATGAGGAGTTCTTTGGTGAAACCAACTCTGGAAAAGAACTCAATCATAGCCTGTGCTACTATCTTGATGGTCATAGTGGACAGGGGTATTGCCTCCGGATATCGCGTGGTATAGCCCACTAGAACCAATATATATTCATTTCCCCAGAGAAAGGTCACAAGGGGTACGACCAGATACATGCCCACCCTGGAAAAAGGAACTTGTATTATAGGTAGGGGTCTCAAAGGAGCTTTCGTCTTATGGGGAAGGTTGATCAGCTAGTATCGGTTACAGGCATTACAAAACCTATGAATATCGGAGAACACCTCGGCCAATAAATACACCTCAACAGGTATTCTTCGGGTTTCTCCCTGCCCTAGTGGCCCCCTCCTGTCTTACTGTGAGACAATTGTAGGGCTTGTACCCTAAAAGTGATGGGGGCAAGTAGCTGTGTAACCACTAATTTTCCTTTATTCAGCTTTCGGTACAGAAGGCATTTTATTATACAAAAGAAGGGTCTTACCTGGCCGTCCTCTTCTGTTACTGTACTGGCCCAGGCTTATCATAGGTTGGGGTCCTCTGTCTGTGCTGCACAGAAGGTATGTGGTTCTGTCTCTAGGGCAACAGCTGAAGGACAAACAGTGATAGGGTTAGTTTCACTTGCCAGTACAAACAGCCTCTTATGTTCATGTTTTTTGCTGCAACTCTGGTATTTTTTATTCTTATCCACATTTAGGGGGTCATTCTGACCTTGGCGGTCTTTTCGCAAGACCGCCGAGTTACCGCCGCGGTGAAGACCGCCGACCGCAGCGGTATGCCGCTGTGCGCATTCTGACCGCTGGGAGCGTTCCGCCGGAAAACCGCCAGCAGCCACACTGGCGGTCGGCGGGAAAGTGGAGACTGGTCAACCTCCACCGCCACGCCAGCAGAACACCGCCCACAGAATTACGACCCACATTTCTGTGTGGCGGTCTTCTGTTGGCGGTCTTCTGTTGGCGGTCACCTCCCCATGGCTCCTGTCACCTCCCGGAGGACCAACGCACAAGGTAAGTTGATCGTTCGTGAGGGGAGGGGGTGGGGGGGTGTTGTGTGATGTGTGCGTGCATGGGGGTGTGCGTGTGAGTGTGTAGAGGGGGTGTGTGAGTGCGTGCATGCGGACGGGGAGTGCTGCTGTGCCTATGGGCAATGTGTGTAGTTCGGCGGGTGCGCATGTCGGCATGTATGTGTGCGGGTATGTGTCCCCGTTGTGTATGTGTGTGTGTAGGGGGTGTGTATATGTGCATGTTGGGGGTGTGTGCATGTCGGGGTGCGTGTATGTGCATGTCGGGGTGGGGGTGGGGAGGGGGTTCGTACCACCTCTGGGTGGTGGCAGGGGGGTGGAGGGTGTGGGGGGAGGACTCGGGGGGGCAGTGGGGGGTGGGGGAGACCCCTATCAGTGCCAGGGAAGGAATTCCCTGGCCCCGATAGTGCCTACCGCCATGGTTCGCATGGCGGTTCCCGAACGCCAGAAACCGCGGCGGTAAGCAGGGTCATGATACCGTTGGCGGTCTTGGGTCGACCGCCGGACCGGAGTGCGCAGACTCCAGCCCGTCGGTCATGACCGCCGTGGCTGTCGGAGTGGGGAAGTGGCGGTCGGTCGCGGCGGTGACCGCCGCGGTCAGAATGCCATTTTTAATACCGCCGGTCTGTTCGCGGTCCGACCGCCGCCTCTCCGCCGACCGCCAAGGTCAGAATGAGGGCCTTAGTGTCTCTGACTTAAACGGGGCCGCCTGCAATCAGGTCAGGTCGGGCTCCTAATGACCCACAGTATCCAAACTCTGGGCAAACTAATCGTAATCTCTTCCCCATAACCATTTTCTCCACAAGCTGGGGAATGCTGACCACCCATAAGAGTTCTTCCTGCCTATGCCAGTTGATTGATACTTCTACTACCGGGTAGATTTTACTGTCCCCGTATGTCAAGAACCCTCAGACTTGCCATGTAATAACAGCAAAAAGAGTGCTGGTCAAGAAGTATCCGCAGTGGAAAAGGCGATATCCTTCTTGGAAAAAGGTTTGTTGAGTCGTGCTACACACGTTGCAAAGAAAATGTGGAAGAAAGGAATTGAAGATGGCTCCAGAGGAGTTCAAACGTTAAAGTTGGCGTTCTAGTGTTGCAATCAGTTTCGTTGCTGAGATATACGTGTGTGCCGCTAGAGAGCTTCACACTTCAACTGTGACCTGACAGGAATCCAGATGTGTTGAGAGAGCTCTCGTTGTGAGGTAAACGTTTTCTGAGGCAATCATGGCTTCGCATGCATTTCAAGTAAACTACAGATAATATTTACTAGTTTAGAAGCAGAGGCAGTGACAGAAAGTTTTCCCAGCTTGTAAAAGAGTTCCAGCTGGAATTGTTTCTGGTGAACATTCAAAGAATATAAAGATATTATCAACCAGAGTTCAAAAGGTCTTACTGGAGAATATTAACCCGACGAATTTCAAGAAGAATACAGAATATTATTAATAGAAAAGATGGATATAAAACTGACAACAGGAAATATAATTTTCACGCATTATTCTATCATACTTGACCTTTATCTATAGTTGTTTAAAAACCAAAAAGAAAACCTTACCTTAAAATTTGTTGTTCAGGCAATTGTTATTCAGGCACAATTGTTGTTTAGACAGTAGTTGTTCAGTACTTAGTTGTAGAGACTTTTTAGTTGTTTAGCAGTAGTGGTTTAGGCTATAGTTGTTTAGGACCTAGTTGTTCTGTCACATATTCGCTCTCTCTCTCTCTCTCTATATATATATATATATATATATATATATATATATATATATATATATATATATATCTCAACTATTCAAAAGTATTTAACTACGTGCAATCAAACAAACTCAAAATACATATCAGCACAGAGGTTGAGAAGTAAGCTAATCTTCACTTAGAAAGAACGGAGAACAACTTCTAAGAAGAACATTTGCTATTAATTTCAATTATTCAACATCCAACAGTAATAGAGACAGGGAACTCAGGGTAAGAGAGTGTGAAATAATAGTGAAATTAATTATTAGTAAATGTAAATGAATTATGTAGTTATAATAGTGTGTCCCTAGTAATTGTAATTTTGCAGGTGCTGCGAAGAATAAGAAGTAAACAGCAGACTGAGTATTAGAAGAAACACCATCTCTGAGGCAGTCTCACAAAATCCCATTCCCCTTTCCCCCTCCAGGGTGCTCAAAACGGAGATTCTATTTTGTTGCAAGTAGTCTGGGTTGGGACTGAGGATTTATCTTCTGCTCCTGAGGAAATCAAATCAAGGTACTCTGACACCGTATATGCTGGTTATCAAGACTGTCTCCCCTTCTTTTCATTGATGGGGAGATACTCTTTCTGCACTGATCACCGAATGCCGACACCCGTCCAGTGTAAAGAGCTGGCCTGATGTGTGGTGGGTACCTAAGGTACTTACACCTTATACCAGGTATCTCCTATCAGTGAAGTGTAGGCAGTGTCTAGAAGCCAGGCTCTCTAGAGGTAGCTGTGGATGAGCAGCCAAGGCTTATCAAGTAGACATGCAAAGCTCATGCAAAACCACTGTAGGCGCACATCACTTTCACACATAAAAGAAAACACTCAGTTGTACAAAAATAAAGGTACTTTATTTTGGTCACACAATACCACAAAATACTAGAGAGGTAACCCTCAAATAGGAGGTAAGTAATACGCTAAATATATACACTAGTTACTAGTACACAGTAACAGGCATAGAAAAGGTATGAAAACATAGTGACCCTAGGGGGAGCCCAAACCATATTCTAAAAAAATGGAATGCAAACACAGGACCCCCACCTAGATAGGATGTGTAGACGGGAGCTGGGGGTACTAGAAAACACCAAAGGTAAGTAGCACAGTAACCCCCAGTGACCAGGAAAGCAGGAGTAAATCACTGGAATCTCCCCACAGCACCCAAAATGACGAAAATGAAGAAATTAAGACATCCACACAAGACTTCAAGAAACCAGCAAAGGATTCCTGGAGACGAAGACATGTGAAGAGAGGGGACCAAGTCCAAAAGTCACAGTGCAGTCCAGGAGAAGTTGGACCTACTATCCACCCAGCTTTACTTGCAGGAGTTGGTTGACGGTGATGAAGAACAGGATAACACTGCAGCCCTGGAGCAGAAGAAGAGTACCTGAGGAATGCAGAAGATGTCCCATGCTTGAATGAAGATTGCAGGCAGGTGTCAGTGTAGGAATTCCACCAACAAGCCTTTGCAAAGGCAAATGTGTTATTAGTAGAAAAGTGGTGCTGCTGAGGACCAGCAAGGCCCAGGGGGACTCAAACCAGGAGGGGGAGTCACAGGGGACCCTCAGCGACACAGAGGGCCCACAGAAGCAGAGGCAGCGCCCAAAGGAGTCCCACAAGAAGGGGACAAAGAAGTCACAGAAGGAGCCCATGCAGGACTACAGAAAAGACTCCCACACCCGAGGAGAACCACGCAGAGGGCTGTGCATCACAGGAAGGAGTGCTGGGGGCTGGAGCTGCAGGAAGCCTGAAGATCCTTTGGGGGAGACGCCAGCAAGCTTTGACAACTGCAAGAGACTTAGTGCATGGGGGGTATTGTCCAGCATGGGAAGAAAGGCTTACCTCCACCAAAGTTGGTCAGCTGGCAGAGAGGACCAAGAAGACTACTCCAGACCACCAACTGTGATGCAGGATCCACACAGCTCAGGATGAGAGGAGATCCATGCAGCTAGTCGTCATTGCAGCAGGTGGCTGCATATGCAGGGGAGTGACTCCTTCACTCCACAGGAGATTCCTTCTTGCTTCTTGGTGCAGACTGAAGACTTGGCACCTTCAGAGGATGCACAGCTGGGGAAATGTTAGAGTTGCTGGAAGGAGCCGAAGAAACAATGTTGCAGAGCAGAGTCGTCGCTGTAGCTGCAGATTGTAGGTTTCTGTGAAGTCCAGTTGTGGTTCCAGTGGCCAGAAGTCGAAGTAACATTGCAGAGTAGTCCTGATGGAGTCTTGCATATAGAATCAGAGGACCCACACCAGAGGAAGACCCGAAATAGCCCAGAGAGTGGGCTTGGTCACCTAGCCAGGGGACCACATATCAGAAGGTGCCTCTGACATCACCTGCCTGTCCTGGCCACTCAGATGCTCCCAGAGTTCCCTGCCCACTTTGGATTCAAGATGGCAGATCCCAGGGACCGTCTGGAGGAGCTCTGAGCACCACCCCTGGGGTGGTGATGGACATGGGAGTGGTCACTCCCCTTTCCATTGTCCAGTTTCACACCACAGCAGGGACTGGGGGTCCCTGAACCGGTGTGGACTGGTTTATGCACGGAGGGCACCAAATGTGCCCTTCAATGCAAAACCAGTGGCTTGGAGAGGCTACCCCTCCCAAGCCAGTCACATGTATTTCCAAAGGGAGAGGGTGTTACCTCCCTCTCCCAAAGGAAATCCTTTGTTCTGCCTTCCTGGGCTTGATCAGATCAAGCAGCAGGAGGGCAGAAACTTGTCTGTGGGGTGGCACAAGTTTTGGCTGTCTGGAAAACCCTGCAAGACTAGTGGTAGCAATGACGGTCCTCTAAGGAGCCCCCAGAGTGCATGGGGGCTATGTCCAGTACAAGCATAAAATAGCGTCCCGCAGTCCCGAAGTCCAGGAAAATAGAGCTGGAGCTCGTGGGGGCACCTCTGCTAGTGCAGAAGTGTCCTCACACACAGGTACCTGCATCCTGCCTTCTGGGCTGAGAAGGCCTAGCATAGGGGTAAATTACAGTGACCTGGTGCTGTGACCTGTAGTGAAAACGGGTGCATGCACCTATTTCACGTGGACTGCAATGGCAGGCCTGCAGAACACTTTGCGTGGGCTCCCTATGGGTGCCAGAATAACTGCTACAGCCCATAGGGGTCCAAAGGTACACCAATGCCCTGGGTACCTGGGTACCATATACTAGGAACTTGCATGGAGAGACCGGTATGCCAAATGTGGGAAGAAAAAGATGCAGTTACCAAACTTTACAGGAGAAAGCACAGCCACTGGGGTCCTGGTTAGCAGGATCCCAGTGGACACAGTCAAATACACTGACAACAGACAGAAAATGGGGATAACCATGCCAAGAAAGAGGGCACTTTCCTGCAACTAGAACCAGGGTTGACTTTGTGTTAACCTGTATTTGCCTTTTATGCTTTGTCTAACTACCCCTGGTCCACAAAACCCTCCCACCGGAGTACCCCACCTCCATGGGTTTAGGTGGTTGGGGCTTCAGGGGACAGTTTCATGTAATGTGACCCCACTCGACACACTGAAATCACTGGGGGCCTTGTCTGAACTCCTTCCCTGGTGGGTGTATTTTGGGGCTGTTTTTGGCAAGGGAGGATTTCTCCAATTCTTGGGAGTCAGGCGAGAACCAGAGACTGTGTAATCTTGAAATCTGTTGATCTGTGGTAGGCGCATGCCAGGTCGATAGCCATGAGGACTGTAATGTAAGGGTGCTGTCTGATCCAGGTCCTGGTAGGACCGAGTAGAACTTCCACGATCTGTTTCGACAGGACTTTGTTGACTAGCTCTTCTTTAATTGAGTCTGTGGGTTTCAATCACCTAGCACCTAAATCCTGTATTCTGAAAAACAAGGCCCTGGGGTTATCTTGGGTGTTCCAGTTCTCTTTCCTGAACTTTGCCCTGTATTATTCACTACCGTATCCAGATCGTTTCAGGATGTCTTTTTTTACCTCAGAATGAGGTGTTGTACCGGCTGGATTGGCAGCCTGGAACGGGGTTTGGAGATCACCTTTCAGAAGTGTAGCTACTTATTGACTACAAAGTTCAGGAGGCCAGGTTGCTGAGGTTGCAACTCTCTCAAAATTAGAAAAGAACGAATCTGGGTCATCCCCACTTGGTATTTTTGGAGTACAGAGCTCAGGACATTGTGATGTACTTTTGCGTTGGAAATGGTTTTTGTCAGTTTTTGTATGGCATGCTTGTGTACTAGTTGGTGATTTGCCAGGACCACGGTTTGGGTTTTTAAGGCTGTTTGTAGGTTCTCCCTCTCCTGCTGGGCTGCTTTGGCTTGACCTTCAGCTACCAGCTGCAGGTGACACTGACCCTCAGCCACCTGCTTTATCATATCCTCCATGGTGACTGGTTGAGTCATGCCTGTTTCCCCCATCTAGGAGACCAAAATCCCACTTCGGACTCCACTGTGAAGGGGTTTGGAGAGACGCCCAGTACTGGTGGCGACTTTGAGGAAGGAGTACAGGAGACCGGATTGCCATTTATCCAACTTTCTCTTCTTTTATTTGTCAACCAAAGAAAATGAGTAGTGGTATGTTTTTAATGCAGTGTTGATTATTCCTGCTTCTCTCCCCTGATGACTTATTGTATTGTGGGGACCACCATTCTGGCACGTGCCCCTCAAAAGAAGAAGAACTCAGGTAAGTGCTGGACTTTAAGTATACCCATTTCTAAGGGGTGTGCTCAGGTGAGGAAATACCACCCTTTGCTTATAACTTTTAAGTGTTTCCGTCACCAGGAGAAATCATAAAACTATTACAAGATCAAGCCTTCATGCAGGGAAATAGCTTAGCGTTCAGTTTGTCATCACTAAAACAGCTAAAAGAACTCAAAACATTAGAAACCCACACTGTGCCCAAGATACATTCACAGCTCTCTGTGTCCCTTTTAACTAAGCCATCCCAACTGCTTCCTTTCTGGGCCTCCTGTGTCTCCCCAAGAGCCGAGCGTGTACCTGAGTGAGCCACGTTCCTCCAGGAACGTGACAGGGCACCACGTGGTGACAGCATCCTCCTGGCGGCTCACTGTAGTCGTCTTTGCTTCTTTGTTTCCTTGTTCACTTATTCCTCCTTGCTCTCCTCTCCCAGCGTCCTCCGTCCCACTGCAAACGTCGCACTCTACACAGGCCGGCTCACCTGGCCTATGAGTGGTTTTGATGTGTTGAAAGGGCGTGGCCTCAGCCAGGGACACCACTAGAAGACTTGCCTTTCCTCCATTCACACACCCGAGCTCCTGTGGAAGCCGCTTTTGGGCTCCTCAGCAGGTGAGCTGTCACAATGACTTTGGAAGTTTTGCTGTTAGGACATATAAAAAGTATATGTCCAACTTAATAATACACAGCTCCCTGACACAAGGCTCCATAGGCCTTCTTCAGAGGACGCTTACATATATTGTTAAGAGAAGTGAGGGGTTTGCCAATGGTATAAGTGGCAAAGTCGAACTAGCAGCTTAAAACTGCTCTTCCAGGCTGCAGTGGCAGGCTGGGAGCCATTTTGTACTTGGTCCCACAAAGGGTGGTACAACCAGTGGTGCAGCCCTGGGGGGACTCTCTATCTTACATACCCTGGGTACTCTTGGTACCATATACGGTAGACTTACAAGTAAATCAGCTTATGCCGATTGGGGGTATCCAATTCAGCATACACTTTGTAAAGGGTTAGAACACTGGTACTGAGGTCTGGGTAGAAGGCCTATGTGCACTCTCAGAGTCGGAAAACCAGCAGTATCAGTCCAAACCCTAGGGTGCGATCACGCAAAGAGAGTCATTTCTTTACAACAATGTAGGGCGTCAGAGCACTTTAGGTTGCACACAATGTATACAAAGACAATGAATCATGTAACCGTGTAAATCAATGTATAGGAAATGCAATGTGAGATAATGAGGGCTGCGAGGTGTAGTCACATGCTATCCAAACTCGTAGGAAGTGTATTTTAAGAGTGCTTGGAGAACCAAAAACTAAGGATTTAAATCATAACACAGCACTTGGCATTAGCTTTACTAATAAGAATGTATTTCTACCCAAACAAACCCTTCTTAGCAACCTTAGGATAAAGAAAGACTGGGGAAAAATAAGGTTCTAAACCTATGCCTTGCAGTTTGCATGCTGCTCTTTGTTGTCAGCTCATGGCTCATTGTGCTATATCAGAAGGATCGGAACTCATGAATTAGAAGTAACAAAAGGATCTCTCTGAAAAAAGGAGTAACCCACTGAGTTATCCACATAAAATACTATTCTGTGATCTGCATGTTACATATGTTTTGCAGCAGGCATATTAACCCTCTGCACTACTTTATGAAGAATCAAAACTGCTATTAGACACAACTCTGATCTCCTTAGCAGGTACATTAATCCCCAGAGTTATTTTGGAATTTTTATTATTGCCTGAAAATTGCTGGGCACACAAAGAACTCTGCAGCAGGTGCTTTTAACTCCATAAGATATTTCAGAATGCAGCGCTCCCGCGCCTGGCACCGGTTGCACCTCCCTAGTACCAGCACTGGCATGATGGTATAATGTCATAGCACCACCTGGAAGACTTATGAAATGCAAAATGAAATTTAGCACATGGCTTTCTGCCTTTTTTATCATTTCAGCAATGACAGGTTAAATAGCCCAGCGGGTGAAACAACCTTTCAAATGCAAATACTAGCATTTCGCTACTAATGGTCTAATATTAGCACTTCTTGGAAAACCAGTAGGCCAGAAAAGATGTTATTTATCAGAATAATGTGAGAGGCAGCAGCTGAACCTGTCTGAATAGACACCGAGAAAGGAAAAACAACAATGTTCTGGCACCCTTCTTCCTGTGGGGAGCTCAGTGTGCCTTGGATGAAGTGTCTGCATCACCACTATGATGCAACCTGCCTTGAACAGGTGTGGCACATGCTGCCCGCGAAGGTCACAAATGTGTGAGTTACCTACTGCATCCTGGGTTCCAAAAAAGTGGTACATAGACACCAGAAAGATGTAATACATGATTGTTTGAGAAGAGTAACAGGAGTAAAATTCCAACTCCCCACCTCAGCACATGCTAAGGTACAGATCCTACACTTTGAAGAAGTATCAGAACTCTGTTTTCTCACAATGAGGTAAGTTAAGTAGTTGTGTAGCCAAGCTACAGGCAGATGCAATAAGCAAACATAACACATATTCCCATTGAATGACACAAGGTATTTCTCAGGGGCGGCTGCTAGTAGGGAAAAGTGGTGGGGCAGAGTGAGGGGCAAAAAAAAATAAACATACAACTTATCTACCACCTCTTCGTGCTCTTCAGCTACCAAATCCCGATGCAAACAGCTGCCCAGACTTCCCTGTGCCAATCCAGATGCTGCTCTCATGCTGGTTTTACCCAGCATGAGAGAAGTGCTGCGATTGGGCGGAGCAGGCTAGTTTCACGCTCTAGCAGGGACTGGGAGCCTGTGTTCCTGAGCCCTGCTGATATCTTCAAGAAACAGCCTGGAGTTATCCAAGTGTGCAAGTCGGTTTGGCCATCCTAAGACGGTCGGCCAAACTGACACGGGCACTGGCAGTGCCCTGTGCCCACCACTCCTCCTGCTGATGATGGCCCCGCCCTCAAGACTCGGCTGTGTCTCCTACAAGTAAAATAAAATGATAAAAAGGCAGTTTAATTAATTGCTTTATTATAATTCTATTTTACATTTTTATCAGCTGATTCCAGAGTGGGGAGACGCCACTTCCACCATAAGGTAGGAGCCGCTCCTGGTATTTCTTAAAAGCATGTTTAATAACAGGAGTAAGGAAAAACACATACATAAATCAGAATGATTATTTGACAATGCAAACATGCACTCAGCAACTCTTTACTTCCAGACACCAGTTCTTTTCACTTGGTCACATAGTCCACAAGATACTTTGGGCCAGATGTATCATTCTTTACAATAGAGATTACCAAATTGTGTTTTTTTGCGAATCGCATTTAGGTAATCGCTATTGGAATGTATGAATCTCTAGGAGTTTCATATAGCGATTCACAATGTCTCACAAATGGACCCACCTCATTAATATTCATGAGGTAGGTCTCTATTTGCGACCCATTGCGAATGGCTACAATCACATGGATGGCGGCCTGCTGGTCTCAGCAGACCACCATGTCTGTGATTGTTTTTCAATAAAGCAATCTTTTTCTTTTTAAATGCAGCCTGTTTTTCTTAAAGAAAAATGTGATGTTTTTAAAAAAGAAAAATGAAAAGTTTTCTTTAAATTTTTTAAGAGTAGGCAGTGGTCCGTAGGAGCACTGCCTTCTCCTAAAAAATGTTTTCGCATGCATTCACAGAGGGGAAGAAATTGGTGGTAACTGCGATTGTTTTGCGACCGCGTTCACGGTCACAAAACAATCACACATACCTCTGCGATTCAGTATTGGGAAGGGACGCCCTTGACACGCCCCTTCCTAATACCGAATCAGTATGTAGTCGCAAATCCAACTTGCAGTTCGGTAACAAGTTACTGAATCGCAAATTGGACTTGTTATATACCAAAATGCATTTTTGCAATCGCAAACGGCCTGTTGGGCCATTTGTGATTGCAAAAATGTTTGATACATCTGGCCCTTAGGCCTCTGTACCTCCTAGAAACTTCTGAGGTTCCTTCAGATCGTTCTCCATCCGAAGACCTTCCTCGCTGTCATATATCTTCCATTACCTGCAACAGATCCAATACTCAATCTTTCACACTCAAACAACAAATCTCACTTTGGCTTTAAGAGTGATGGTGACCTTCTCTTTATTCCACAATTTACCACCGATCAGAACCACCTCATTACTCCTCATTTCACTCGCTTTGGGGCATAAAAATACGACACATGACTAGAGTTTTTACCCTGACAAAAACACCAACTTTTCACTCTTGGCCCATGCAACTTTTTCTCCTTATCTTTGTACTTCTCTTGTACTGCATGCTTGGCATCCAGTGCATGTGCGATCTTCTCTAAACCCACCCACTTCTGTCCCATCTACTCTTTATTGAGAGACGTGCTAGCCTCTTTGTAAAGTACAACGTGACATCCCCATAATAACATGGCGAGGGATCCTGATTGCCCCCAACATAATTCTTACAGTTCTCTCAATTGGTCTTTCACTACCTGATTGAGAAGTTCCTTCAGCCCATTGATCCTGGACTGATAGAAGGACGCTTTAACGTGTCTAATGCTGAAAGAACTGAGGTGTGCTTCATCTTCAGGGATCCCGGTTGTGTGCTGTTATCTGTAACTAACTCTTGTATTAATGGCATCCCTCATTAATTTTATTTATTGCAGTCCTTGTGTTGATGTTCTCAACGAATCTCACCTCCAGCCTCCAACCATGTAGTTGACCATTACTTAGGCATATTTAGGGGATTCTCTTATTATTCCAAATGCTCTTTTACATCTTCATAGCACAAATCGCAATGTGAGCCAAATGTGACTTTTCACTCTAATTCCCATTCCCTTTGAGGTAACTAGTAACCGCAACTGCCTCACAAAACTCTTCTCCCATGTCAATGCATGGACAACATGCACATAAATAATAGGCCTTGATTTCATCTTCCAAATACTTTACAGCAGAGCACTTGCTTGGTACGTGCTCTTTAATGTTGCATTACTATATGTTTTTCTACACTTATTGTCCATTCCTCCAACTTTTAGACCCTATTCACCAAAGTACCATTTTGGCTCCCCGTGCATACAACTCATCTCTCATATCAACATTTAAAGGCAGTTACACCAATTTGAATGCTAATTAAATCTACAATGAGTTTACGGTCTGTTGTGAAACCACATCACAAGTTCTTAATATTCAATCACAGAATACAAGGATTCAGCCATGTGCAGTGTCCTAGATGCAAAAGCTCCAATTTCCTTGTGTCCATTCTTTTTTGCAGTAAAACAACCCCAATTCCTATGCAGCTTGCATCAGCTAAGATGATGTTCTTGTACAGAGTATTTAACAGCTTTACTAGCCAGGTGTCAACAGTGCCCTTTTATATCACTCAAAAACACTTTGGGGGTCATTACGACCCTGGCGGAAGGCGGAGAACCGGCGGTAAGACCGCCAACAGGCTGGCGGTCTTACATTGTGGAATCATGACCATGGCGGTTACCGCCATGGTCATCCGCCGGTTCTCCGTTCCGCCCGCCAGGGCGGAGATGACCGCTGGGCTGGAGACCTGGGTCTCCAGCCCGGCGGCCGTCACTATACCGCCGGCGGTATTTGGACCCGGCTTACCGCCGTGGATTTCCAGCGGTTTGAACCGCCATGAAATCCATGGCGGTAAGCACTATCAGTGCCAGGGAATTCCTTCCGTGGCACTGATAGGGGTCTCCCCCACCCCTCACCCCCACCCGACTACCTCCCCTACACCCCCCACCACCCCTGCCACCCCCCAAAGGTGGCAGGGCCCCCCTCCCACCCCGACCCTCAACATCACATAACTCACACACACCCGACACGCATGCAGGCACCACCAACACACACACGCACACACCTCGACATACATGCCAACATCCACACACACAGACACGCACACCCACATTCAAACATACACGCACACATCCATAAAGACATATCCACAGACATACATGCACTCATTCCCAAACACGCATCACCCCCACAAGCATACACGCACTCACACACCCCCTCTACATTCTCAGATGCACACCCCCATGCACCCACACAACACACAACACCTCCCACCCCCCTAACGGACGATCGACTTACCTGGTCCGTCGATCCTCCGGGAGGGGACGGGAGCCATGGGGGCAGCTCCGCCGACACCACACCACCAACAGAACACCGCCACGGCGAATCACAGGATGTGATTCGCTGGGCGGTGTTCTGTTGGCGTGGCGGTGAAGGTGGATAAACCTCCACTTCCCCGCCGCCCGCCAGTATGGCTGTTGGCGGCTCTCCGTCCGATAATAGGCCGAGCGGCAAACCGCCTGCACTGGCGGTCTTCTACATGGCGGTCCCTCGGCGGTCTTGAAAAAAGACCACCAAGGTCAAAATGACCCCCTTTGTCATTTATCACTTCACACATATTTCACGTTTCATGAGTTCTCACAAAGGTTATGTTTGGCCCTAATTAGATCCCAGGTAGCAACAAAAAACGTACCTGATTTTAAGGCACCGGGGTTCCAATGACCCATCAAAGTGTAGGTTCTCGCTCTTGGCAGATGCTGCCTGGGGTCAACATACTTCTTTTCTATGTTGAAAGGTACTCTGCAGCACACCACCAGCAGATCTACCTGGATCTAGAAGATCATTGACTTCAAAGCTGCTGAAGGGTCTTGGCCATCATTTTGTGGTCAGAGATTTTACAAAGGAGTAGCAGTACTAGGTATACTAATCATTCTGACTAACCATAAAGGCTCACCCAAGAGAGGCATCAGTGGACAATCTTGATGGGCCATACACATTTAAGGGCGAATGGAAGGCCAAGATATACCCTCCCTACAGGAATCTGGTGTGTAATGTAATTTTAAAACAAGATCTGCTTTGAAGAAGTTCTCAGGTTTAGGGTGTTGTGCTCTGAGATTTTTCCTAAAAGAGACAAGGCCTCCACTCACTGGGCCCCTCCTCACCGCAAACCCCATGATTGGCGAATACAGTGGGTGCTCTTTTGGGAGTAATGTGTAGTACACAAATTGTTTTAATTGCCATCTTCCAACTAGTTAGGTGCACTGGAACTTTATTTATAAAGGCAAAAAAGTGTCCAGACAATTAGTTTAATTGGTGCTTTCAGTTTGTACCAATAAAACCAGGAGACACAAAAGTCTTGCATGATGCAGATTCTAGGTATATTAGCTCATACTCAACATGTTTCTGCCCGCTGGTATTGGCCTTTATGGGTCCTGGGCATTCATCACGACAGAGGTCCCCTACATTAGGTGATCTAGTGATTTTCTATAATGTCCCTAGTTCTATTATAGAATCATAAGCCGCAGTCCATTAAAGAAAAAGAAAATCTTCAATTTTAGGTCGAGCATAGCAGCGCCCAATATATTTGAGTGATAAATCATGTCGTATTGGGAAGACTTTTTATAAATATTGTTATCCTGGTACCAGAGTCATCACAGCTATGGCTGTTATGTACTACCCATGTAGAGGCAAGCTTTTCAGACATGTTGGTATGTATCTGAGCTTTTAACAACACCCACCTCACGCCCATCACTACGTCTCACTCGTGGGCTTGCACTTCAAAAATCTTTTGATGACATTGGTAAATGGTTTACCTTTGTCCCTTCTTGGGGAGGTTTTGTTACTGCCTTGGTTATCGACCCTTTTTACATTGCTAATTGCACTTTTGCCAATAAGTTTGCGAGTGAACTTCTTTTCCCTTTTGTGAGTCTCTTCACGCTGATGCTCACGGCGGCTGTGGCGCTGTGAATCGACTCGCTTATGAGAAACTGTTTTACTTTTAATTTTCAGTTTATGTGGCAAAAAAAGTCCAGTTATGAGTTAAAAATGCTAATAGCTCTAACTCGAGAAAATGTGAGACCCATTGCATTGCAAATATCCGCTTTAAATATATTTTGAAAATTCAGCTATTAAGCAATTTTCTAAATATAAGCTCATCAGTTCTGAAAACGAACAAATTTTCATCTCGAAAACACACTATTATTGCTGGTATAAAATACATATATTAAATTCTAATTTATTAGACTAAGCTGCACACAGGAGAGATTCTTCCAGGTAAATTGAGAGCTATCAGTATCTCACAAGCTACTGGGTGGAGAAGCCTATATTAAATATTAGTGTAGCTACATGTCTGCCAATGAAAGGGGAAAAGAGATATAGCATATTGAACAAGGATGTTTTATCCAAACACAAGGGTGCTGGACCTATACTTATAAACTGTGTTGTAAAAAGGCTTAATACTAGGCATATAAAGAAGTATATTTCAATACATGTAGGGATGATACTATGAACTTCCCACGCCACACTCACATCACACCACACCTGAAAGAGCTGCACTGGTTCCCCACTCGCAAATTAGCACAATTCAAACTCCTCACCCATACTTGCACGGCACTACATAACATGTCAGCAATCTTATCTGCTGTCACAAACCTTCCAGACTCCTCCACTCGTCACTTGCACAAATCCCACACATATGAAAACCAGATCTGGTGGTCGAGCCTTCTCCTTGACTGCTCCTAAAATTAAGATTTTCATAACATTGGTGTCTGAAAGGCTAGATTTTATTAAAGACAGAGAGGCGAGAACTATGCGTTCTTTTCTAACTTCAATAAAATACAGCAGCCAAGAAAACTACAAATCCCAGAAACCCTGGGGAAAAAAACCTACCATGTCGCATCATAAAGGGGACAACCAATGGCATGTTGAGTATGAGTACAACTATCTTGACTGAGAGCAACAAGCCCTCTTTTCTTGCGAGAGTCAGTCAGAAGAAGAATCCGAGAGCCAAATCAGAACAAAATACAAAGTCAAAAGGGCGGAAGAAATCCTTAAAGGAGTCTATCAGAAACAAAGAAGGAGAAACTGGCAACCAGGAACTTTGATGCGGCGGAGCAGGATACAGAGAAGCTGAGTGCGAATTAACTGGACGCAGCAGTGCTGGTTGAAGGCAGAGGACCTGCGGAAAAAACATCAGGGAGGGTTAATGAAACCGTGGCGGGATAATGCTCGCCTCTGTGTCTTTAATAAAATCTAGCCTTTCAGACACCAAGGCTAGGAAAATCTCAATTTTATTACAAGACCGGAGGCTCATATTATGCTTGTTCAAAGCAAGGAAATCACATTGTCTAATGGGTGATCAAGAGGTTTACAATAAAATGTTCTAAACCTATTAACATTTGACCAATCTGCAGATCTGAGAATTTCATGTAAACCAACCCCCGCCCAAAAGGCGCAAGAGGCCACAGCCCCTCTCACCGAATGAGTGCCAAAGGAAAGAGTAGAGACACCCGCAAGGGACATGAGCCACTTAACCCAATGGGCCAACGTAGGAGCCGACACAGGCTTATGGGGTTTCTGATAGGAAATAAGTAATTGAGAAGAGGAGACACTTCTGAGATCTGCAGTTCGAGAAACGTAAGTCTTCAAGCAATTACCAACACACAATTTGGGTTGAGATGGGAAAAAAGGGTAATGTACAGGTGCTAAATTAGTCTTAGTACGCCTATTGACTTGGAAATAAACACCTAAAGGGGAATAACGAAAAGAGGAAACATCCAGAGCATTAACATCAGAAACTCGCTTAATAGATACCAAACACAAAAGCATCGTCAATTTGCCAGACAAATATTTGAGCGATAAGTCAGCATTATCTGGCCATGCAACAAAAAGACAGAGTACAGCATTAACATCCCACATAACATTGTATTTAGGAACCGGAGCCTTAGCAAAACGTACTCCCTTTAAAAGTCGACAGACTAACGGGTGTTTGCTAATAGATCTTCTGCCCACTCTGACATGCTCTGAAGAGATCGCCAATCTGTAAATATTAATGGTACGATGAGTTCTACCCTGAGACGCCAAGGAAGCAAGAAAATTACAACCAATGTTACATCTGCTGAAATGGGATCTGAATCCCTGTTCAAACACCTGCTACACCAAGCCAACGAGGCTGACTTGTAGACCTTCGTTGTGCCTGGAGCCCAGGACTGTTGGATAAAATGGACAGCCTCCTCCGAAATTCCTGGGGTTCTCCAAGAAGCCCCGAAATTCTCCAAGCTATGAGATGCAGGGAATGAGGAAGACCCTGAGGGGTCAAGAGCAGATCGGGAAAGGAAGGAATCAATACAGGGAAATCCGAAGCTAGCTCCAGCAGGGTTAGATACCAAGGCCGGGACTGCCAAAAAAGGAGTGATCAGGACCAGAGATGACTGTTGTCTGCGCACCTGAGCTAGAACCCAGGCAATGAGAAGAAACGGAGGAAACGCATAGAGAAGGGAAAGGGGCCATGACTGAAGGAAGGCATCCGTGGCTATCGCCAAAGGTTCCGGTCTCCGGCTGAAAAGGAAGGAAGTTGAGTGTTGAGGTGAGAAGCAAAGAGGTCTATCGACATGATGCCAAGTTGGAAGAAAAATGACTGAAAACAGAAGGACGAAGACGCCTATCGCTTGAGTCGTAAATATGCCTGGAAAACCAGTCAGCCACCACATTGAGTTCGCCCAGGAGATATTCTGCCCTGACCGAGATGTTCCTCTGTGGTCAGAATTCCCACAGGCTTCTGGCTAGCAAAGCCAGAGGTTTGGATCTGTTATTGCCCAGCTGGTTTATGTACCTGACTGCTGACAGGTTGTCCTTTCTCAGGAGAACAGTGCACTTTACCCTGCCTTTTATAAAGGACTGGATGGCAAAGAAACCTGCAAGAATCTCTATACAATTGATGTGCAGTGTTGACTTCTGAATGGACCATGAACCTCCAGTTGAGAGTTGACCACATCTTCCGCCCCAACCTGTCAGACTTGCATCTAACTCTAGGACAAGATCTGGGGCAGTAGAGAAAATTGTTCTCCCGTTCCAAGCATCTAAATGACTGAGCCACCAAAGGAGATCTTCTCTGGATTCGGAATCCAGAACAACTAGATCTGAGTAAGCGAGACCCTTGCAAAGGTGACAGATTTTTAGTCTTTGCAGAGCTCTGTAATGAAGAGGCCCCGGAAAAATGGCCTAAATGGAGGAAGAAAGAAGGCCCACCAATCGAGCTAATGATCTGAGGGAACAGAGAGGAATGGATAAAGCATGGCGTATTTCCTTCTTTATCAAATCCACCTTCTGTTCAGAATTGAATCAACTGTGTCCACTAAAAACCCAAGGAATTCGAGTCGCTGAGCAGGTAGGATGATCGACTTTTGAGGGTTGATGAGGAGCCCAGACTTAACAAAAGGTTCTGACAAAGATCCAGATGATTCAATAGGCAGGATCTGTCTTGGGCTATTATAAGAAAATCGTCGAGATAAACAATGAGCCTGACTCCCTGACCTCTGAGGAAGGCAATTGCAGGCTTGAGAATCTTGGTAGAGCACCAACGGGCTGAAGAAAGACTGAAAGGGAGTGTTTTGAATTGAAAGAAAGAATCTTCCCACTGACACTGGAGAAACTTCCTGTTGGAGGGATGAATGGGAACCGAGAGATAGGCGTCCTGAAGGTCTAGACGGACCAACCAATCACCCTGAAGCAGCAGATCTCTGAGATGGAGGATAGTCTCCATCTTGAAATGATGGTACACTACGAAATTGTTGAAAAGTTTTTGATTTATAAGCGGCCGATGTTTGATATCGTTTTGCGGACAAGAAAGATAGTGCTTCAGAAACCCGTAGGTTCGAAGGAGAACTTTACTATCGCATGTTTCGCTAATAAAGCCTGTATCTCCTCCTGAACCAGAAGAAACTGATTGTGTGAAAAATGAAGAGGTTCATGAAGATGAGTCTGAAAGGGACGCTGATATACCGCCATGCAATAACCCTGGATGGTTTGAATAATCCACGGATCCGATGTGAGAGACAACCAAACATTCACACAACTTGCTAGTCTGCTTCCTATGGGAGGAAGGCCAGAACTGAAAGTTCTTACCTGCGACTTGATCTCCCTTGGGTTTAAATCCCCTGTTGCGGGCTCCAAGGAAATGTCGGGGATAGAACTGGGCTTTGTACCCCTGATAGAAGTCCTGTTAGGAGTCTTGATTGAAGGAACCTCAGTTGAGGTATTGCCCTCTTGATGCATAAC
The DNA here is from genome assembly GCF_031143425.1 of Pleurodeles waltl. Lineage (NCBI taxonomy): Eukaryota > Metazoa > Chordata > Amphibia > Caudata > Salamandridae > Pleurodeles > Pleurodeles waltl. The sequence continues at coordinate 92,978,160 of NC_090438.1, read as the reverse complement.
GGACGGCAAAACAACCCCTTCCTCTGCCGGCCCTGCCAAAAACCCACGGAGAAAAAATTATTTTCATGGAAGACTAGGCCTTGTCAATAGAAGCAAAGGTAGACACATATCTACTAATTTCCTTAATAAAAGAGTCACCGAAAAGAAGACCTTCAGCTTTAGGACCTTCTTCTTTCATTGCCAAGGAACTCAGTTTCAGGTCAATCTTTAGCAGAAGACTCTTGCGTCGCTCTTGGGAAATTTAGGCATTAGCATTGCCAAGCATGCAGATTGCCCTCTGCTCCCAATTGGAAAGAGCCTCAGGGTCTACTTGGCTCCCCTCCATCCTTGCCTCTTCGGGCAAATCCAGAATCCTTGTTAAAGGACCAACAAGATCAAGAAGTCTGTCCTGGCAATTAGACCAGGCTCTATCAACCCCTTTCTTGGGATCCTTCCCAAACCTAGTGAAAAATAACAAAATGTTGGGATCAATAGTGGGGGTATCAGCCACCTTAAAAGGAAGGGACGGTCTGGGACACTCTGACTTCAATCTGTTCCTAGAGGACTTATCTAAAGCATGTCTCAAATAAAAGGAAACATAGTCAGAGACATGGTCAGAAGGGAACCACTTCGAAAAATTAGGGTGGTGAATCGACGTAGGGTCGAACATGGGTTCTCCAAACTGGTCAACCAGATCATCAGACAGTGATAGGAATGAAATTGCACTGGGAGAAATGTTATGCCTTTTCTCCAAAGGCCCATGATCAGAGACATCATCATTGATGTGCGAGCAAGAAGCCCCATCATCTAAAATATCATCCCCATCACTGTCCGTTTCTATGAGATTAAGGATGTTAAGGGGGGAAGAAGGGAGCCCCGAAGGATTCGCCTCTCGGGCGGGAGGCCCAAATTTAATAGAAACGCCTTTGGAAGGCACACAGGAAGGTGCTGCACGTTTTTTTCCCTTTTTTAAGGGACTTCGTCAGAGGCCTGTAACATCTTTGACAAAGAGGCTTCTACATTTTTAGAAATGTCAAGCACAGAAACTGAAACCGCATGCTGAACAGAATCTTTGATAAATGACTTCAAATTATCTTTTAAAAACTGAGCCTGTTCATCCCCAGACATATTGAATAAGCAGGAAAAATAATATGAACCCAAAGAAAGAAGAAGGTTAATGAAAAAAAACTGGGCAACAAACAAGGGAACACAGAAGTAAAGTTTTCCAAGAAAAACAAGGCATGCAGGCGTTAACAGTGAGGAGAGCCCCTAGCTGGATGGGGTGTGTACAGAGGCAGATCAACCGATTAAGGAAACCGGTTGAAAACGCCCCCAAAGTTCAAGGAAATACACGGCAATGAAAGCTGTGTGGAAACGAGTGTTAAAATGAAGCGATGAAGGAACCAAACAAGCCTGAGACCCAGCGCCATGGACACAAGTGAAGGACAGCACACAACGACAGATACTGAACGAGGCGGAATGCCTCAGGAATGCAAGCGCGCGCTAAGGACGTTTGAAATGAGCACGAGGCTCAAAACAGTAAGGAAACATTGATACGATACACGTTATTCAAAATACACTTAGAGTTCGATAAAAACACAATAAGAATGAAATATGGCGAGCAGAGTACTTATCTTGACTGCGAGCAGCAAGAAAAGAGGGCTTGTTGCTCTCAGTCAAGATAGTTGTACTCATACTCGACGTGCCATTGGTTGTCCCCTTTATGATGCAATATGGTAGGTTTTTTCCCAGGGTTTCCGGGATTGTTAGTTATCTTGGCTGCTGTATTTTATTAAAGTGAGAAAAGAACGCATAATATGGTCTTGTAATAAAATCTGGAACAATCGGCCACTATACATATACATAATAGCATTTTCCTTATTTTATTTCTTGAATTCCGCAAGAAGCTGAAGACCTGGCTTTCCTAGTAGTCCCATTAGGCCATAGGTGTGCCTAGACTCACTCCTGCTCAGCACCAGCATACCCTCCAGGTGGTAGTGTTTTCTACAAATCTACATAGCAGAGCATAACATAACAGAGCAGAGCACAACATAACAGAGCATACCATAATATAACAGAGCAGAGCATAACATAGCAGAGCATTACATAGCAGAGCATATCATAACAGATCAGAGCAGAACATAAAATAGCAGAGCATAACAGAGCAGAGCATAACATAACATAGAGAAGAACATAACAGAGCATAACATTGTATAACATAGAATAAGAGAGCATGCCATAACATAACAGAGCATTACATAATATAACAGAGCATAACACAGCAGAGCATAACAAACAGAGCATAACATAACAGAGCATAACATTACATAACAGAGCATGCCATAACATAACAGAACAAAACATAACATAACATAGCATAACATAACAGAGCATGCCATAACATAACAGAGCATAACATAACATAAGTGATCAACACGTAACATAACATAAATGGTGGTCTCAGGCAGGGAAATTAATCAATGAACCCCAAGCGCAGGCAGAGCATGTGCTGTTGTTTTTTTGTTTTTCAAAAGCAAATTCCCATTTTGTGAGTTTATTCTCGAAAAACTAAAGCGTCTTCTAAGAGTAAGCAAAAACCGCGGCTCTGGCCAAGCATACTTTTCAGTCTTCGGAGCAACTGTCTAGTCAAAAGATATTCTTAAGGTTTAGCAATCCCAACTGGGGCCAAGAACCCAACCTAAAACTGTGTCCTAATTTATATGAGCCCTGAAGAAGCGGTTGTTTTGCAGCAAAACATGTGTTTGCTGTGGCTGTACTTGTTCTTCAAGAATGAATCCATGAGACAAATGGATTTTACCATTCTTATGAGGGTGCTTTGTTTTTTTGTGAGATTAAAGATATTATTGTATATTGAAAAGAATTTTAGAAAATGGAATACACAGAATTATGAAGCAGAACTGAGTCCTTTTAAAATATGTTTCAATAAAGAAAATTTAAATTGTACAACGGTCCTTCCTCCTATTCAGTCCTTCGAACAGCCTCTGACTCACACGTCCACCGCTCCAATCAACAACTTATATTTCCCTATACCAGTGGTGGCTCCTCCGTGTGGGTGGAGGAGCTTTGCCCCCCCAGCCTGCAGCGGCAGATAAACTATGTTCATTATTGTTTTCTTTAAAAGGGGCGGGCCACGGGGGTGACGTGCACTGAGGGGGAGTGCTGAGCACTGCCCCTTCACAGTGCATGTGTGTTTAGCCGGCCGTCTGGGGCCGGCAAAATGCACATGCGCTGTAGGGTCTTTCCAGCCCAGAGACACAGTTGCCGGACTGGAGAGAGTCTGCACAGGCTCCCAGTCTGCCTTTGGGTTTTGGAATAGTGTGCTGTATAAATACAATTACAAATGCAGTAAAGTTGGCCACTTCCAACCTACCAGTAATTAGTGAGTCTGCTAGACAGCATCAACCATGTATCGTAGCTATATTATTACAGAGTGGAATGGTTTTGATATCTGTGAGAATTGGCTGTCCTTTCGTGACAGCTGTTTCTTGGACCAATTTGTGTTATTCTCAGCGGTGATGTGTGTTAAGTCCCGGCATATTTATCATCACAAAAATACCAAGCTTAGAACATTAGTGTCTTGTGGTCATCTATTATCTACGCAAGAGAGCGTTTCCATGCCGTCTTTCTGTGCCCCGCGGGGCTGTAAAATAGTAGTCCTTCTTTGCTGTTAGTGGCATGTGCTTGGTTTTTGTTTTTAAAACCTGCCCACCCTTTCTGGAAGGCATCTGCACGTCCACACCAGGGGGACAACCAAATAACTCAAGTCTCACTCATGGTGAGTGAGGGACACATTAGGATGTTGGGTTCAGCTGCTGCTCACAGCCTAAACATCAGAGATGCTGAGCAGGGCCAGATCCTGAACTCTAAATCAGACTCAGTTCTAGCCTCCATGTGTGAAGAGCAACCTTTGGGACATGCAGAGTATTCAAGAAGTCGTGTCAGCACTAAGGACGACCTTGTGTGCAAAATCTTATATATTTGCAAAATTTCATGAAATTGAAGAATAATTCAATTGAACATTGTGCGTGATTTGCTGGTATGGTGATTGACAAATTCACACAAAGGAATGTCTGGCTTGAAAAGTCACAAAAGATACCGATGTGGCACTGGTTCGTGAAGAAAATTTGTCTATGTGCGGCATTTGCTGCACAAAACAGTTCCCATAGCCAAACATTATGCGAAATTGTGTAATGAAAAATTGCAGGAAATTACGTAAACGTCTTGTAACACAAAGGGCCAGATGTATGAATCTGGCCCATTGCGATTCGGTAATTGTGATTTTTAAGAAATCGCAATTACCGACTCGCAAAGGGCCATGTATTACATTTGCGAGTTGGTAATTGCGATTTCTTAAAAATCGCAAATGCAGTTACCGAATCGCAAATTGCGATACTGGCCCCATTCGCAGCTATGGGCCTGTTGGCCCACAGCTGCGAATTTTTTGCATTTCGCAAATTGCGATTTCTGAAACAGAAATCGCAATTTGGGAAAAGCAAAGGGCCAGGGTGCTGGGGGCCTAAGGCCCCCTCTCCTGCCCCCCTTTTTTTTTTTTCACATGTAAAGTACACACATGGCAAAAGGGCATGTGTGCTTTACATATCAAATTTAAAAATGCAGTTTTACTGCAATTTTTAATTTTGCACCAGGTTACCACCTGGTTGCAGGTCATGGTATTTTGCACTTGCAAAATACCATTCTGCGAAAAATCGCAATTTGCGATTTTTTGCAGAATTGCTTTGCGACCTGGATTTTGCGAATCGCAAATTATGATTCGCAAAATCCAGGTCGCAATGCAGAAAATCGCAATTTTTGCGATTTTCGGTTTTTGGTCTGCGAATGCAGTTGATGCATTGCAGTCCCCGATTTTGCACTCGCAAACGGCCGATTTCACTGTTTGCGAGTGCAAAATCAGATGATATATCTGGCCCAAAATTAGCAAAATCCACAGATTTCACCGGCATATTTAAAATCGTGCCTAAGCCTAATAACACCCCTTCATCTTCTGGAAGGGCCCGCCTTATACACTTCAGTGTTGTTTTACTCCTTTTGTAAGGCATGGGGCTAATTTGTGGAAGTCATCATCATTTCACTGTTATGTTTTTTGTTGTTGTTAAGAGTGCACATCATCTCGTCCGGGGATCTCCTTGTATATGCTAATTAGCTTTTTCTTCTACGAATTTGCAAATCTTGAGAGTGCAGCTGCTCAGGAAGGATTCTCACACATTTCTGAATGTATGTTTATTGGAAACTATTGCTTTTACTATCACTAGGTGCAGTTATATAACTTAATGATGTAGTAAACTGAAACACAAATTTCAAGTACACTCATCACTCCCTGTTTAATCTACTAGTTGATACCAAAAATACCTAGAAATGCATTGGTGTGATGATTTCTCACTGTGATAATTGATATTATCCACTCAGACCAATCTGGGTTTATCCCGCAAAACAAGAAGATATACAATTTACAAGGACTTTCAGATGTGTCAGAAATTATTTTTATATATGGGGGATGTAATATGCAGTAACCTCTCTAGATATTGAGAAAGTGTTTGATACAGTGGGCTGGGACATTAAGCTCCATGTCCTGGAGATCTTTAATTTGGTCCCAACAACATTCAATGGATCAATCAATCAATCAATCATAAGATTTATAAAGCGCACTAATCACCCAATAGGATCTCAAGGCACTGGGGGGGGGGAGAAGCTACTGGTGGTAAAGCCATGTCTTTAGGTGCTTCCTGAAAGATAGTAGGTCTTGGGTCTGGGGAAGGTGGAGTGGTAGGGAGTTCCAGGTCTTGGCGGCCAGGTGGGAGAAGGATCTTCCTCCAGCGGTGGTGCGGCGGATGCGGGGAACGGAGGCGAGGGCGAGGCTGGCGGAGCGAAGGTTGCAGGTGGGGGTGTGGAAGGTGAGTCTTTCGTTGAGGTAGGCTGGGCCTGTGTTGTGGAGGGCCTTGTGTGCGTGGACGAGGAGTTTGAAGGTGATCCTCTTTGGTATTGGTAGCCAGTGCAAGTCTTTGAGGTGGGGGGTGATGTGGAAGCGGCGTGGGACTTCCAGAATGAGTCGGGCGGCTTCGTTCTGGATTCTCTGCAGCTTTGTTTGGAGTTTGGTTGTTGTTCCTGCATATAGGGCGTTTCCGTAGTCCAGTCGGCTGCTGACCAGGGCGTGGGTGACAGTTTTCCTGGTTTCTATGGGAATCCACTTGAAGATTTTGCAGAGCATGCAGAGGGTGTTGTAGCAAGAGGAGGAGACGGCGTTGACCTGCTGAGTCATGCTGAGTGTGGAATCCAAGATAGATGGCTAGATCTAGACACAAACACCTTGGTGAGAATCCATAATGGTGATGGAATATTAGAAAAGTGGATGCTGCAGATTTCAAGATTTCACAACTTTTAGGCACAGTTTGTCTACAATGATACTAGCCCTTTTAAAAACAATGTATGACTCTGGAAACGTCAAATGAATGATATTCTCATGATTAGGAAGAGTGACAGACCATTAGTAGGAACTTTCGTGCAGTGGCTTAATTGCCGCAATCCTCACTTGCATTCCACCCAACGCACCAGTGAAACTCAGATACCACTTCTTGACCTTATCATGAAAGCAGGTGTTGACGCAGACATGCTAATTAGAAATTATTAATCAATGTCTATGGTGGTTATTACAACATTGGCGGTAAAACCCGCTTACCGCCGTGCAGAAGACTGCCAATACACCGCCGCGGCCGCGGAATTCCGCCATAGCTATGATGACCCACATCTCGGAATCCGCCAAAATTCAGATACCCACACAAGTCCGCCACACCAAAGGTCAGTGATAAACTGGCGAAAACAAAACCTCCACCGTCATGCCAACAGAAACACGCCCATGCTATCACGACCCACGACCCATGAATCCAAAATACACACACATCTCCAAAACACCGCCACATTGGACAATTCCAAATACACACACCTGAGACACATACAACCACCACTCCCACACACTCAATACAATATAAAACACACACCCACATCACCCACAAACCCCTACGACCAAAAATTAGAGACGAAGGCGACAGAGAGATAGCACAGCGATAGACAACCCCACCACACAGAGGCACACAACACCATCACCCATACAACATCCACGCACAAAACACCCCACACCACCACACATCACCACACTCATCAACACATACACCACCACACACATCACCTACACCACCCCATGTCACGCCAAAGATACCCCAGGTTTTCCGAGGAGGAGCTCAGGGTCATGGTGGAGTAAATCCTACGGGTAGAGCCACAGCTATTTGGAGCACAGGTGCAGCACACCTCCATAGCCAGGAAGATGGAGCTATGGCGAAGAATCGTCGACAGGGTCAACGCTGTGGGACAGCACCCAAGAAATCGGGAGGACATCAGGAAGAGGTGGAATGACCTACGGGGGAAGGTGCGGTCAGTGGTCTCCAGGCACAACATCGCGATTTTAGCGGACTGGCGGCGGACCCCCACCTCCTCCCCCACAACTAACAACATGGGAGGAGCAGGTCTTGACAATCATGCATCCAGAGGGCCTCGGAGGAGTCGGTGGAGGAATGGACACTGGTAAGTCAAATCTTAACTATCAGATCCCCCACCCTACCTGCATGCTATCACACACCCTGACCCTCACCCCCTCCCCTATCACTCCAACTCCTCACTAATGTACTAATAACACAAACCACACATCCCAACACCAAGCCCTGCATGACACAACTAAGCATGGACAACCAGCACTAAAGCATGCTCACTGCACATACCCATAACAGCCCCCCAACCATCATCATACAAGCCCCCACACAGGAATGCTTGCACTGGGGTACACACACACCCACCCATTACACACCATTACACACACACATGCAATAATCATTCTCTTATACCCCCGCAGGACCACTACGTAACGTCACCACACAGGAGGGTCCAGAGATCTCCACCCCACCCACAGAAGAGGCCCACAGTGACGACAGCAGCTCTGGCCAACTGGATCCAGATGACCAGCCCGGACCATCGTGGGCCTCGGGACAGTCGGTTCCCCTTGCACAGGCACAGCCCAACACTGACCTTCCACCCTCTGGTAACACCAGCACAGCACCCACCCAGCGGGCCCATACCTCCGTACTAGGACACGTCAATCAGCGGTGTGTCCACCACTACAGGGAACCCAGGGTAACCCACCACCCCAACAACAACAGGGACCTGGGGGCAGTGGTAGTGGGCACACGGTCCAGGGGACGGAGGCACAGGAACACAGGGGAACTGGGAGGGCTGCTGTGCGACAGGGGGCGGACAGGCCAAGGGAACCCACTCTCCACGAGGCCCTCTCCTCCAACATGGGAGCATACCACCACTCCCAGGAGACGATGGCTACGGCCCCGGCCAAGTTTCAGGAGACCCAGCGTCTGCAGGACGAACAGTATTTGGGGTTCAGGGAGGAGCTCAGAACCATCAGCTCCGTCCTGGGCACCATCGTAGGGGTGCTGAAAGACATTCAAACGACCATGAGGGACACTGTGGCACTCCAAGGGGCCCCTGACACTAGCATGGACGATGAACTGCCCACCACCTCCGCCGGCGCTAGTGGACAGGACGCCCCGCCACAGGACCACCACACCAGCACCCCACCCCCTGCAGACGGACAACCACCCTGCAAGCGGTCCCTGAGATCCAGGAACAGGACAGAGCAAGATGGCAAGACCCCTGCCAGGAAATGAGACCACCCTGATTGTCCTCCCACTGTCTCACTTTGTTACCCTGTCCAGATTGGAACAGCCCCAACTCCACTTCCTATGCCCATATGGGCAGTGCACCTGTGTGACTAATAGACTGGACTCTGTCATGGACATTCCTCCACCATCACCCATCACCATTTTGCCACCCCCTCCAATAATTAGCACTTCAATAAACACCCTTGAACCACAAAACAATCTGGAGTCAGTCTGTGATTTTGAAAATGTGTATTAGCAATGACAGTGACAAAATGCGTTTTCAAATGGAATGCCAACATACCTATGTCACACATCACAAGTCCATGAAGGATGCAAGCAGATGACACACATTGGTAACCACACCTGTGAAACCGTAATGGAAATGTACAACTCAGTTACCATATACTGGTTGAAATCGACAGACAGGATAGAGGTAGAAGTGTGAAAGTGAATGTAATAGTAAAAAAAAAATTCTCACCTGTTTGTCACTGGAACTATTGCTGTATGACTGACTCCCTGTTGTCTATGTCTTCTTCCTCAGCTTCCTCCTCATCACTGTCCACAGGCTCCACAGGCTCCACAGCTGCCACAGCTGGACCATCCTCCTGCAGAAAAGGCACCTGGTGTCGCAAAGCAAGATTGTGAAGCATCAAGCAGGCGATGATGATCTGGCACACCTTTCTTCGTGAGTAGAATAGGGAACCACCAGCCATATGGAGGTACCTGAACCTGGCCTTCAGGAGGCCGAAGGTGAGTTCGATCACCCTCCTAGTCCGCCCATGGGCCTCATTGTAGCGTTCCTCTGCCCTGGTCCTGGGATTCCTCACTGGGGTCAATAGCCATGACAGGTTGGGGTAACCAGAGTCCCCTAATAGCCACACACGGTGCCTCTGGAGTTGACCCATCACATACGGGATGCTGCTATTCCGCAGTGGGGGAACCAGAGCTACATGGGTGCCATCAATAGCACCTATGATGTTGGGGATATGTCCCAGGGCATAGAAGTCACCTTTCACTGTAGCCAAATCCTCCACCTGAGGGAAAACGATGTAGCTCCTTACGTGTTTCAGCAGGGCAGACAACACTCTGGACAACACGTTGGAAAACATAGGCTGGGACATCCCTGATGCCATGGCCGCAGTTGTTTGAAATGAGCCACTTGCAAGGAAATGGAGCACTGATAGCACCTGCACTTCAGGGGGTATTCCTGTGGGATGGCGGATTGGTGAGATCAGGTCTGGCTCCAACTGGGTACACAGTTCCTGGATTGTGGCACGGTCAAACTTGTAGGTGATGATCAAATGTCGCTCCTCCATTGTTAACAGGTCCACCAGCGGTCGGTACACCGGAGGATTCCGCCATCTCCTCAAATGTCCCAGCTGACGGTGCCTAAGAAGGACAACAGTGACCACAGAGTCAACAAATTCCCAGGTATGTACCCACAGCTACACAGAACACGACACTAAATACAAAACTCTTCCTGTATGCATGTTGAGTGTAGGCCTAGGTATGTGTGACGCAGTAGTAAATGAAGCCATGTGGGCCCCTGAAATGGCGGCTGCCTGACCTCTAAAGTGGGACAATGGGATGTGAGGTATCTGCGCTGGCGTTGGACACCGTGGCGGTAGTCGGTCGTAGACCGCGGCGCAATGCTGCATTGGTTAACATTGGACCCTATGGGTCCCAGGAGCCAATGATGAAGTGCGCCGGCGGTGACGATACGCACCGCCGCGGACGTCACCGCCGTGGACGTGACCGCCATTTTCTATCTGTTGAATCACTAGATACCTGATCTTCGACAGGTGAGGACCTACACTGCAAGTGCTGCTGTGACCTCGGTCTGGAAGAGACAATGGCTGCTGCCTCTGGGGAAAGGGCCCCTGCCTTCACTGCTCAGGAGTTGGAGAAGCTAGTCGACGGGGTCCTCCCCAGTACACGCTACTCTACGGTCCTCCAGACCAACAGGTAAGTACACAGGGAGCACGTTGTATGGGCTATGCTGGGTGGAGAGGGCTGGATGTCAGTAGGAAGGGGGCAGAGTTCAGCGACCATGAAGGACTGTGAATGCATGTGCCACATGGCAGAGGTTGGGATGGGGGCCACTCACTTCGACGGTGCAGTTGGTAATGACTTCTCTTCTTCCCCTGTACATGTCATGTAGGTCAGCGCCCACCAGAAGAAGGACATTTGGCGTGCAATCGCCAAGGACGTCCGGACCCTGGGGGTCCACCAGAGACGGGGCACCCACTGCCGTAAAAGATGGGAGGACATTCGCCGCTGGAGCAAGAAGACGGCAGAGGCTCAGCTGGGGATGGCCTCCCAATGTGGGAGGGGTGCCCGTCGCACCATGACCCCCCTGATGTACCGGATCCTGGCGATGGCCTACCCGGAGTTGGATGGGCACTTGAGGGCATCACAGCAGACACAAGAGGGTGAGTACACTCCCATTCTGCTGACTTTGCGCCCAGTGGAGGGGTCTGGGTGGGGGAGGAGGGCTGTGGGTTTCCTTAGGCCAGGGCTAGTTACGTAGGCTAGGCCCCTCCGGAATGCAGGCCATGTGGCACTCCACCCCACCTCTGTAGAGTGCCAAGTACAGGTAGACATGCCCCTGTGTCATCTATGTGTGCAGATGTTCACCACAGCCATGTAGGCCAGATCCCAGGAATTGCATCTGTAGAGGCCAAGAGCACGGCGTAGTGCAGGGGGCTGCTGTGTCTGTATTGTCCGCCAACGGTAGCGGTAAGCCATGCACTCAACCTGTCTTTCATCTGTCGCCCCCTCCCCCCTTTTTGTGCTCTCCCTGTTCTTTTGTGTATCAGCATCATCAGGTGGAGGTACAGTGGCACCGGAGCACGAGGGAGCTGTATCCCACATGGCCATGGAGGGCCACATCACAGACTCTGAATACACCAGTGGGACGGAGGTCGAGGGGAGCTTCACGTCGGTCACTGGATCACCAAACAGCGACACTGACTCGTTCGCCGATGGGAGCTCCCTTGTGGTGGCGGCACCATCTGTGCCCCCACTTCTACAGGTACAGCCGCCACGCCCCCTACCAGCACCGCCCTCCCAGCAGCCCCTCAGCCTTCGCTCCGTGCCCGCTCACCCAGGAGGGTGGGCATCACCTTCGCCCCAGGTACCTCAGCCACTGCCCCTGTCACCCCTGCTGCCCTCAGTGAGGAGGCCATTGACCTCCTCAGGTCACTCACTGTTGGGCAGTCTACCATTGTGAATGCCATCCAGGGTGTAGAAAGGGAGTTGCAACACGGTAATGCATTCCTGGAGGGCATTCGTTCTGGTCAGGCTGCCCTTCATCGAACCCTGCAATCTCTGGCCTCAGCACTGATGGCAGCCATTGTCCCTGTGTCTAGCCTCCCCACTCCAACTTCCTCCACCCAGACCCAGTCCCCTGTACCCCAGCCTATCCCAAGCACACTATCAGATAAGCATGCACACACCTCAACACACAAAAGTAGCTCAGGCAAACATAAGCACCACACAACCCACAGGCACTCACACAAGCATCACCCACATACAGACACAGCAACATCCACTGCCTCCACTGCCTCCACTGTGTCCCCCTCCTCATCGTCTCCCTCCTCCCTCCCAGTGTCGTCTACACTCTCACCTGCATGCACTACATCTACAGGCACTAGGACTCGCACCAGAACACCCAGCACCACACCCCGCTCACCTGCACTCACCACCCCACTACCATTTACACATCCACTGTGTCCACTCCCAGTGTGTCTGTGACACCCCCTCCCAAAGTACACAAACGCAGGCACCCACACACCCAACATCCATCCACCTCACGACAGCCTCCAGTACCTGCACCTGCACCCAAATCACCTAAAGTTACACCTCCTACAACTACCTCCTCTTCCTCCACTCCCAGACCCCCTCCAGCTACCCATCCCAGTGTTCGTCAGAAACTCTTCCTCAGCCATGTTGACCTCTTTCCCACCACCCCCACCTCTCCAATTCATAGGTCCTGTAGTAGCACCTCAGCCAAAAAAAGTCAGGTACCAGTGGTGCGTGTTAAAGGTGTGTGGAGTGCACCGGCCACCAGGGCAGCCAGTGTGACACGGAGCCAAAGCACTGCCAGTCCACCCCCTGTAAAGCACCTTAAGTTGGAAAGTAGCCGACGGGAGGGGTTGAAGACTCCTGCCGGCAAAACAGCTCACAAGGGTCCCGGGGGGAGTGCCGAGTCAGCTGTGACTCCTCCCAAGGTGGTGAAGAGGCAGAAGAAGTCTCCAAAGTCTGGTAAGAGCAGCACGGCGGAGAAGGGCGCCATCCTCCCCGCCGGCCGGGACGCCACCGCCAGCACTGTCGTCACTGGTCAGGAGACCACCGCCAGAGACAGTGCCCTGGAGGGCACCAGTATCGTCACTGGTCCGGAGACCACCGCCAGAGTCAGTGCCCTAGAGGGCAGCAGTATCGTCACTGGTCAGGAGACCACCGCCAGAGTCAGTGCCCTGGAGGGCAGCAGTATCGTCACTGGTCAGGAGACCACCGCCAGCGTCAGTGACCTGGAGTGCCCCAGCAGCCACAGCCCCGCTGGGCACTGAGGGACGGTAATGCCACACACCGCTGCACAGGTCAGAGACAGCAAAGGCAAGCACCGCTGAACAGGGCAAAGACCGCCATGGTGAAGACCGCTGAACAGGGCAAAGCACCGCTGAACAGGACAAAGACCGCCATGGCAAAGCACTGCTGCACAGGTCAGAGACAGCAAAGGCAAGCACCGCTGAACAGGGCAAAGACCGCCATGGTGAAGACCGCTGAACAGGGCAAAGCACCGCTGAACAGGACAAAGACCGCCATGGCAAAGCACCGCTGCACTGGTCAGAGACTGCAAAGGCAAGCACCGCTGAACAGGGCAAAGACCGCCATGGTGAAGACCGCTGAACAGGGCAAAGCACAGCTGAACAGGGCAAAGACCGCCATGGTGAAGACCGCTGAACAGGACAAAGACCGCCATGGGAAAGCACCGCTGCACAGGTCAGAGACAGCAAAGGCAAACACCTCTGAACAGGACAAAGACCGCCATAGCAAAGCACCGCTGCACAGGTCAGAGACAGCAAAGGCAAGCACCGCTGAACAGGGCAAAGACCGCCATGGTGAAGACCGCTGAACAGGGCAAAGACCGCCAAATCAAGCATCGTTAGCCCATGTGCAGCTGGGACAGTGACGGAACTGGGACCGTCACGGGGAGCGTGATGCACTCTGGGCACCAGTCCCCCTCCAGAACCAGTGGAGACCTGCATCCACTTGAGAGACTGTGGCTTTGCACTCCCCAGGATAAAGCAGAGGGCAACCCACCCACTGTAGAGACTGAGAGACTGTGACTTTGCACTCCCCAGGATGCAGCAGTGGGCAACCCACCCACTGTAGAGACTTGAGAGACTGTGGCTTTGCACTCCCCAGGATGGTACAGTGGGCAAACCACCCACTGGAGAGACTTGAGAGACTGTGGCTTTGCACTCCCCAGGATAAAGCAGTGGGCAAACCACCCACTTGTTAGACTGGAGAGACTGTGGCTTTGCACTCCCCAGGATTGAACAGTGGGCAAACCACCCACTGGAGAGACTTGAGAGACTGTGGCTTTGCACTCCCCAGGATTGAACAGTGGGCAAACCACCCACTGGAGAGACTTGAGAGACTGTGGCTTTGCACTCCCTAGGATTGAACGGTGGGCAAATCACCCACTGGAGAGACTTGAGAGACTGTGGCTTTGCACTCCCCAGGATTGAAGAGTGGGCAAACCACCCACTGGAGAGACTTGAGAGACTGTGGCTTTGCCCTCCCCAGGATACATCAATGGGCATGGAGCCACGTCTTGGATCTGGCGTGGTGCTGTAATCCGGCTGAGGTGCCCCCCCTTCCTTTCCCCCTGAGGTGCCTGTTGTATTTCTATATGATGTCCCTGCAGTGTTATCTCCGTTTGTGGACAGGTATCTAGTGTGGGCCTCGCCCATGCATTTTGGGCCCAGTGGTCCACGGACATTGATATGTGCATACCTGCAGTGTTACTATTGATGTATGATTTTCGAATGTTTATATATATCTGTATATATTTGGTTACTGTATTTTGATACATTGCAATGTTTGAACTGATTTCCTTTTGTCTTTGCATTCTTCCGGGGGGGTTGTGGGTTGTTACTGTGCTGTTTGGAAATGCATTGGTGTGTGTGTTGTAGTGGGTGAGGGTCTGGTTGGGGGTGGGGGGGTTGCGTGTGTGTCCCCCTGACTTTTGCCTTTTTGCCTCCCCCCCTATGTTGTAGGTGCAGTACTCACCATTGTCTTCAGCGCCTACGTTGCTGGTGATCGTAGAGGAGCAGGAAGACAAGCGCAGGGAGTATTTGTAGTTCGGGCTCCATGGAGGCCTCCTTCCTCGTGGAGTGTGTTAAGGTGAGCGTTTTCCCATTGCAAAAGCTGTTTCCGCTGTGTTTTTATCCACGGTGAATCCGCCCCGGAAAAGGTGGCGGATTGGCGGGTTGTGATACTGTGGGCGGTACATTGTCTTTCACCTGTCTGTTGGCGGTGACTGCCGCGCTGCTTGTCTGTACCGCCGTGGCGGTCGGAGTGTTAAAGTGGCTGTCTATGTTGGCGGTTTCCGCCATGGTCATAATTCCCTTTTTTTGTCCGACGGCCTGTTTGCGGTATTACCGCAGCTTTAACACCGTCCGCCAGGGTTGTAATGACCCCCTATGTGTTTTGATTAATGAAAAGATCGTAGAGAAATTCATTGTAGAGAAAATAATGTGCACGTTTGAAAATGTGCCCATGGGATATATCAGCTACTTATATGAAAACTGTACTAAAATAACTAAAATTGTGTGAAATAATGAACATGTTTAAGAATAATGTAGTAATATGTCATATTAAAATGTATAACCTATGTTTTGCCTTCAATTGTAGAATTAACTTAGCTGAGGTTATGGCCTAGTCCTTTCCAGGCCTCACACAAGAGTTGAATTTCTACCACGCTGCAGAGAAGCTGGTGCATGACCCGACCTTGAGCCACCCCATGTTAACGTTGCTTGGCTAGAATTTTCTGCAATGTACCGACGGACAGGAGATGATGGAGTCAATTTGATAAAATTATGTGCAGAGCAGGCTAAATGTACTTTCCAAGGACTTGAACAATGGGAGCTCTGACTGAAGAAGAACATGCAATATTTCTGATACCTGAAGAGCCGGATGATGAAGAAATCGTACAGTGGACCAATCCGTCTACTGTGAAAGAAGAAATATTAGAACTCATAGATTTGAAAAATCAATATTATAGGTTAGAGTCATATCTGCCGATTGACTGACCAATAAGGAATTAGGGGGATGGACTGGAAAACTCTAATAAAAAGTCATGACAAGGGGCAAAAACTTCAGAGAGATACGAGGGGAGAATTGATGACGTCAGGAGACGTGGTTTGAGATTCTGTCATTGGGCTCATACTCTTGAGAGCCTGATGCGTTGCTGATCTATTGATGACCTGAAGACGAAGACTGACTTTGTTGCTGATCCATTCCGTGGATAGGTAGCTATGACAATTTGACTGATTAACTTTGTGCCTTTTCTTCTAGGTACCAACTGTGCTGTTTTATAATTTTCCTCTTAGCTAGATGTTTTTTCCCAAATTCACGTTTTCTAAATTGTTTTGCATGAAGTCCCACATGCTAATGCCAATCTGGGTTAGTTAAGGGTCCTTCGGGTGACTTGACAGTGACAAATGATTGATGGACTGTTTTGCTGAACTCTGCTATTAATGTTGCTATATTCATCATTACTGGCTTATGTAGAAGCATTCAATCATATGTTTTCTCAAGTCTTAATTAGATTGTGTTATTGGTGGTTGTTAATAAACTAACTCTGAACTGACTAAATAAAGTTTGAGTTAACCAAATGCATTAGAATTGTAATAGGGGAATAAAAATTGTTAACGCTTTATTGAGTCGTGGTTATTCATGAGAACAGTTGGTTATAACTGTTGATTTATTAATGATTCTCTTAGTGGTTACTGATTAATTACATTGATTATTGATGCCACTGGTCAATACGTGATCAGGATACTCCATGCGATCCAAAAGGTTCATCGGCATTCAAGCGTCCACTTGTAAGTTTACTTACTAAGGACCAGGCGCGCTATAACAGGCAATGGACAACTAAATTAGTGAGGGATCCACCAATGGACAAGCATTGCTTACTGTTATTTGACAGTCATCATCCTATGAAACAAGCTACCACTTGCGGGGTATCTCAGGGTTCAGAGAAACTGCACAAGTGTAGCTGCATTTAACAAGCAATCTGAGACTCGCTGAGAAACTATGATATAGGAATTACTCACAAAAAGTAAGAGATTCAAATATCCATACATGCAACAACAATAGGAATGAATTACTAGAAACAAATGCAAATGAACCTACTAACAGACTTTCATGTGTTACCAGATTTTCAAAAATATCAAACAAACCATTGAAGTAGTAAACCACTGTTATATTTTAGTGTAGGTGTCATGATCCTAAAAAAACTATTTTCTGACAAACGAGAAAGGGACTTGCGAAATGTTGTCTTCCAGAGGAAAACTCAGAAACCCATGGCATCTTCAAATCAGGGAACATTTTGCACATCACCACAAGTGGTTGGCAACTTCCCATGTGTAGGCTGAAGCAACTGTAAATTTAGGATGCTCAGCAGTTCTCTTGATTTGGGACGTACATGTCCCTGGGAACAAAGAACACACACAAACTGTGACTCAGAGCCAGTCGTTTATTTGCTTGTCTGCAATCTGCAGTATATAGTATTGAAAAGCAGAAAAGTAAAAACACTGATTACTGAGCACTAAAGTTTACGTCTAATTTCAAACAAATCGGACACACCCAGGATGAAAATAATTGGACTCTCATTAAAAGGGCACCAAGTTCGGATAAACACACCTTATATAGGTTCGAACAGCTATGGATTATAGACTATGCACCCAGAAACAACGTCTCGATGACGGTATCAAACAGGGCCAACTATAATATCATTACGTTCTATATTGTAGAATGAATGCTAATAGCCCCAGGTTATGAATTGTCCTATGGACACAAGTTTTTAATAAAGCAATATACATAGGGCCCTCCATCGCTGTGATTTATTTTTAAATTAAACAATGTGAAGAAATTAAGTTTTGGCTCTTCACTAGCAAATCAAGTTGGGACTCGGGGGGTCATTCCGACCCCGGTGGGCGGCGGGCGCTGCCCGCCGGGCGGAAACCGCCCAAACACCGCCCCGCGGTCAAATGACCGCGGGGACCATTCTAACTTTCCCGCTGGGCCGGCGAGCGATCTTCAAAAGATCGCCCGCCAGCCCAGCGGGAAAGCCCCAGCAAAGATGAAGCCGGCTCCGAATGGAGCCGGTGGATTTGCTGGGGTGCGACGGGTGCAGTTGCACCCGTCGCGATTTTCAGTGTCTGCTAAGCAGACACTGAAAATCTTAATGGGGCCCTGTTAGGGGGCCCCTGCACTGCCCATGCCAGTGGCCCCACGACACCCGTTCCCGCCAGCCTCTTCAGGAACAGGCTGGCGGGAAGGGGGCATGCAGCGCCGCCATGGAGGATTCCCCCAGCCGGGGGAAATCCGGCGGGAAAC
The DNA here is from genome assembly GCF_031143425.1 of Pleurodeles waltl. Classification (NCBI taxonomy): domain Eukaryota; kingdom Metazoa; phylum Chordata; class Amphibia; order Caudata; family Salamandridae; genus Pleurodeles; species Pleurodeles waltl. Next base: position 92,959,795 of record NC_090438.1, on the reverse strand, counting down.
CGCCGGACCCGGCTGGGCGACACCTGATGGAGCACCGCCAGCCTGTTGGCGGTGCTACCTCCGGCCTCCACCCTGGCGGTCTATGACCGCCAGGGTCGTAATGAGGCCCTCAGTACTTTATCTGTAAGGTTGGTTTACTGACATAGAGGGTAAGAGCCAGCATAGCTGTGCACACGTGTGTTTGGCTGACCCGAGAAGGCCGGACAAAGATACATGCGCAATGAGGGGGAGTGCTGTGTACTCCCTCTCAGTGCTGATCACACTGCGTGGCCCCGCCCCTCTTAATACAAAATGATAATAAATATAGTTTATAATTGTTTTGTAGTAAAAGGTTTGCAGCTGCTGCTGCTGCCGCCGTGGCGATGCTCCTCCGCCCTAGTGGAGGAGCCGCACCTCACTTTGCATATACGTATGTATCTTTTATGATTTTTAATTTCATGGTGTTTAATTTTGTGTTTTTTAGCTGACACCATCGCATTTCAAGTGACACCACGGTTATATCAGTGTTTTAAGTTGAAATGATTGAGGAGGCATTTATACCTGGCCTGCCATTTTTAGGTTTTCCACTGATGTGGTGGATTATTTCCACTAAAAAGTGTCACCCAACTTTTTTCAGAAACAAAACTTAAAGGACGTTTTAAAAAAACAAAAAAAAAAGCAAAAAAACAAAACAAAGCAGAAACGTCCCTTATGCGATGGGAGGTTCCCCCATTGCACGAAGAACATTTCTGCATTTTTCCTGGTCGCAACAGCCATGCCTTTTCTGATAGTCAAGCAAAAACAGTGTCATTTCGTGTGGCCCTGCCTATGGTGCTGATTCAGTGGACCTTTGGTCCACTATCTAGGCGTTTCTGACAGTGGACCTGACAGCTGCTCTGCTGTAGAAAACTCAGTGGTTCTCACTCCTATACATGAGAGGGACAGGCACAGGGCTAGAGGTGGAGGGAATGGCAACATCTTTACATTTTTGAAGAGTTCAGAGTGAAGTGAGCAGTGGGGATGGGGGTGGAGAGTTTGGTTGGCCAACACCACGCACAACTGAAGGCTGTGTGTGGCAGGTGGTTGGCTGCACGTTGGAGTTGGGCCTTGGGCCTGTCTTAAGACCACGCCCTGTGGCCAACCCCACACCGGTAGGGCCTTTAATTTGGAGAATGTCCCATAACACTCACCTCTTATTATAAGGGTGATATCACACCAGAGATTACTTGTAATAATAATAATAAAAAATCAGTATTGCCTCTTTTTTATATACTACTCTAAAATTGCACTAGGCCAGGGCTGCTTTCGGTTCCCAGTTGGCCATGCCCAGCCCTCTGGCGGCAATGCTTTGTTGCCTTGGTTGCCATTCTGAGCACATTCTGTAGCTCCTCAGCAGCACATAGGACGTTGAGGGTGGGATAAAAGAAACACCATTTCATGTTATCAGGGGAGGTGGGTCAAAGTGAGCATTTTACCATTTCCGCTTGGGGATTCAACATCTTTGATCACAATATCAAAATTCTAAAATATTTTTAAGAGAAACAATTAAATACAAATTTACGTTCCTCTGAGATACATTTGCCCCTTCACCAACAGATGTTGGTGGGGTTCTCTCACTCACCAATTTCTTAATTGACTCTATCCCAGTGCCACACAAGTTTCTTACGATGGGGCTCTGAATGTGCACTTTCTCTCCTCCCAAGGGATAGCCATCCAAGCACCACCTATCACACATATTTGTTAAATTAAAATGTTACAAACTCCCTATTCACAATTGTTGAAATGGTGCTCAAATACTTTTAAAAAAATCACTGAACTTCAACTTGACTCTTCCTTTATTTGCCAAATTTGACTTTGACGTGTACTTTAAATACTCCGACAGATACAACAGGGGGCTCAAAATTAAAATACATCCAGTTACTTTTAAAAGTATCTAAATAGGACTGTTTTTGCTGTTGCTTGAACTTTAGAGGGTTGGGTTCTGCTTTCAGTGTTGTGTTGAAAAGCTGAATTTATTGGGCATCTAATGTTCTGCTTTCAGATATTTGAATTGCTGTTGACTGATCATTTGAAAATTTGTTAGTCTGAGACCTTTGATTGTCGCATAATGTAGCGATAAATCTTTGAAACAGCAAATAACCCTGTTCCAGTATGTCTTGTGCATAGCGCCACGGATTCTGAAGTTGCTATTCTAGTCTTCTTAGTCAAGTTCCTTTCTCATCTACTGATCCCAATCCATCTCCCATGATTCAGGTCACAAAGTGTTCCATTGCTTCTCCATGCCTCCAACACGGCTTAAACATTATAATTAGGATTTATGGTATTTCTTTTTTTTTAAACATTTCTGCCTGTATTTATCCATAATTATTTTTGGCCGTCCTATTGGTATTTATCATTTTTGTTTTGTTTTTTTGAGAATAAATGGAGTCGACAAATGTTTAATTTCTTCATTTATTTAACTGATATTTAACTGATTAATAGGCACTCATACTTTGATGCCTGTCACCATACAGCAAATTAAGCAGCCAGATGTAACAAAACACTGCACCCACTGGTACATGTTAGCATTATATACAAATATTTATTAACATATGCCTGTATTCAAGGAAGTCTCATCTTGTTTTTTTAACTCCTCATGCTGTATATCTGCTCAGCTATTGGCCCAAAATTCACGAAGGACAGAATGGAGAGTCACTCGTGAGAAGCACAATTTTCTGTATTTATCCACTTTTATAAATAAATACAAGCCTGCAATAAAAAACAGTGTTTCCTGTCTGTATTTAGCTGTAAACATCTGTAAAAACGGAAAACTGGGAACCTTAATTATACTCATTCTCTCGCCAGTACTATAAAATCCCTCTGACTTTTTCACTTTTGCATGTTGGCTGATATTAGCAAGATCAGAAATTTTACATGTGTACGGAAATTGTACGAAAGGGAGTTTTCATGGCTCTTCTGCCTTCTTGCAGTCATAATAATTTAGTAGCTATGTTTCTAGGAGCCGTTCACTAGTCTCCCTGCCCTGGCTGAAAATCTGCCTGATGACCTTCTTGGCTCTGTGGCATCTAAAATCCAAATCTGTCAGAATTTATAAGTTACATTATGTTAACATAGATTTGTATAGGACTGTATTGCCCTTGATGTGGCCTCCCGGCAAGCACAAAAAACACCTGCAAGGTGGCATCAAGGTGGTTAGAACAAGATCAACAATGGGTCTAAAGATGTCTCACTGAATGATCCTGAAATGGTTTGCAGAGAACTTCACTTGGCTTCAAAAAAGCTGATAATTTTCTCTTTTCTATTGTTCTGATGGAGGCTAGAGCTGCCTGCTCCTAGTCCTTGGAAACACAAACATGCTTGTGTTTGTGGCTCTCAGGTCACCTTAGTTGGTAGACCTGCAAACTGTTTTGATAGCTTACAACTGACTCAGGAACAGTTGCTCCTTAGCAGAAAGTAGTTTGAAATCAATCTGGGGCTTCCAAGTTGCTGGCGCAATAGCTCAAGAACTGCTGTGACCTGCAATTTATTGATTGCTTTTTGGCAATTGCTGCTAATAAAGCTTTCAGATAATATTGTCCCAGGAACTATGGCAAGATGATACCTTTGTATAAATGGAGCAACTCTACAAGATATTATGAGAAGCTAGAGCTGCTTGCTCCTATTTCTTGGAAACACAAACATGCTTGTGTCTGTGGCTCTCAGGTCACCTTAGTTGGTAGACCTGCAAACTGTTTTGATAGCTTACAACTGACTCAGGAACAGTTGCTCCTTAGCAGAAAGTAGTTTGAAATCAATCTCGGGCTTCCAAGTTGCTGGCGCAATAGCTCAAGAACTGCTGTGACCTGCAATTTTTTGATTGCTTTTTGGCAATTGCTGCTAATTCAGCTTTCAGATAATATTGTCCCAGGAACTATGGCAAGATGATACCTTTGTATAAATGGAGCAACTCTACAAGATATTATGAGGAAGATCCCACAACTGGACAGTACTGCAAGGTGTAGATTTAGGAACCCCAACAACACACCAGCAGTAACCCAAGACCAAGAGTTCAGTTCCATGTCAGACCAGTGATCAATAGCACCCACATCTTCCTTTGTCTTAGAAAAAAACACTGAGCACAGACCCCAACCAGCTGTTTTCACTAGATCTAGAACCTGCCTTAGATTAACCCAACCACTAACTCTGTTGGTTCTCCCCCTCCACGCTGGTAACAGCCTTATAAGTGCATGTTTGTGGTCAATGCCTGCCCGGTGTTCATATGACCTAGTTTGCAGTGTGTGTGTAACATGAATATTATCCACCAATAAACACAAACATGCCATAATGCTTGTACGTTATTGAAAAAATTAACGTACTGACACTCACCCCCTTCTCCAGATCCCACTTGTTGTGGCTTCTTGCCCACCATCTTTGATGAGACAGAGCTTGGCTTACATGTCAATTTACCTTATATCTAGCTGAAGCCTTCAGCATGTCTGACCTGCCAACTTTTCAATAGGAAAAAGAAGGCAGTTGCTTGGTCCTGTGGTCCACACCGCCACTGTGCCTGGTAGGTATCTCCTTACCAGGTTTTTTTGTTCAGGTAAATTTTGGCTCTTACGGAGCATTGGCAGGTAGCATTTGTCAGTTCTTTGCTGGATTTAAAGACTACTTCGAGAGGTATCTTTCCAAAGGGACCTTTCTGTATGTTAGCGTTTAATGGCACTATCAAACACGCCTTCGACACAAGGAGATATGTTTCAAAGATTACTTTACAGAGAGAATGTGTGGGTTCTTCCACATGACTTTCATCTAGAGTTATAGTGGTAAATGGTGTATTTCATTTATAGAACCCTTCACTGATATCACGGACAACATCGCAGAGGGAATTCATTATACACTGTTTTGTCTACTAACATTATGACCTATTGGTGAAATGCCAGTGCTGAGACTCAGATTATCATTAACATGTACTGCAGGGGCGGCTCCTTCGCTATGCTCCTCCCATAGGCTAAAAAATGTCTCTATAAATGCCAATACAAGAAGATTCGTGTTGCTCACCACATCCTTGAAATTTACAGATTCCACGGTACCACGTGCTGGTTTTACGCCCAATGTATCTGAGTCTGCAATTGAGTAGGGGTTTGCACATAAATACTGCTGTGTGAATGCTTAAAACACTTTTCAAGTGTTAGAGCGAGTCATAAATCTGCCCAAGAGTTCCACCAAAAATGACTCTCTGCTAATGAGCCTTCTTATGACCTTGTGGCTTCAGTTCTCATCAGAGGCCTTTACACTCTGGATCACAAACAGCAGTACCAGCAATCACCAAGATACTTACAAAGAGGAGGTCTCTCATCCAGATAGAGACAACCTTGCTGCTGACTGTAACAAACACGATAGACATAGGCTGCATGAACATAACCTTTATTTAGTGGACTACATATATGGAACATCAGCTGTAAGCTCTGGAATATTCAGGAAACATGGAAAGTTGTAACTCCATCTAAAGTAAATGTAGGCAGTGCCTTTCCAAGGAGTGACAGCTGAGCCCAGTTGTGCATCCCTAGGACCAAAAGTAGTTGCAGGATACCGCAGACTTCCAAAATGGACTGGGAAGAGAGGGCCTTTTTGACATTGGGGACTTTTTTTAAGTTGGAGCCGAGAATTAGTATCTGAAGTACTAGCAGGCTCACTTGGTGTTGTTCAAGAGAAGTGGGATGTACCAAGATATTATGTTAAAGGACCCCTGACTCTCCGACCTCGCATCTGCACTCATTTACACAGGTGCTCTCTAGTATGGCTCTTGCCCATGCTAATTTCTTTATCCTAGGAGATTTTAATCTATGGGCTGAAGGGGAACAGTCTCCACCTGGCAAAGAACTGTGGCGTGCCTGCGAGATCGCAGGCCTTCAACAACTGGTCCACAGCCCCACTCACCAAGGAGGCCATACACTTGATCTTGTTTTCTCCATGGATGGTTTAATTTCATAAATGAGGTTACCCTCTGTGTTGGACTGACCATGCACTAGTTTTGTTTAGCCTACTTACGCAGAAAACCGTTACTCTTGATGAAGGCTCTGAACCCATGAACTCTGACCAGAGCTTGGCACAAACGTGTTAAGGCTTCTCAGGGTTTGGGTTTTGATCTGGTTAATTCACTAGATTTAAGGAACTCTATTGAGAGTAATTGTTCTATTCTTGAGAAAGAAATAACTGCTAGGCTAGAATAAATGATTCCCCTTGCTCCATGGTGCAATAATGCAGTAAGAGCAGCAAAGCTAGTATGTGGGCATTTGGAAAATAAATGGCATCAGCACTATGCAGAAGAGGACAAGCAAGAACTGAAGAGTGCCCTGAATAATTTCAAAAAGGAGATTAGGAAAGCAAAGGCTGAATGTTATATGAACTCTATCCTAGCTGCTTTGAATAGTGGCAAAAACATATTTGAAAATTTTTGTGACTTGTCCAACCCCCTATGTTTGAAATAAGAAATGACCTCCTCGCAGAATCTATGTGATGAAGGGGCTATCTTCTTTCAAAAGAAGAAGAATATAATTTTAAAGGACATTGATGGCTCCATCAAGATGGAGTAGCCGTTTTCATATTGAGGAACGACCTCGGATGCTGCCTCCCGAACTGACCATGTTGATTCGGAGATACAACAGGATCTAGCAGGGAAACTCAACAGTCAGATTGAATGCTTTGACTCAATATCTGAGGAAACCCACTATGTTGGGATCACCGATATATCCTCTCCCGGCCGGACAGTGGAAAAAAATGGACAGACCAACTTATGCCGCCCTTGAGGTTTCTTTGTAATCAATCCTTGAATTCAGGGCTGGTGTCACACACTTGGAAGAAGGCCATAGTTACACTCTTACTGAAAAAACCTTCAGCAGATCCGGCAGTACTGAGCAACTATAGGCCTATCTCCCTTCTCCCCTTCTGGTGAAGATACTGGAACGCTACGTCAGCAGGATCCTTTCCCAGTACTTGGAAGCTCACTCTCTGCTTGAGGAAGAATAATTTGGATTTAGGCCTGGTTATGGTACCGAAACAGCCCTTCTGAGCGCGATGGGTCAGATGTGCAGAAGGGTAGACAGTGACCACTGTATAGTGTTAATTCTGCTTGATATGTTGGCAACATTTGACATGGTTAACAATAACAACCTGCTTGCTAGACTAGTATCTGTAGGTGGTTGTGGTACAGTGTTAAACTGGATAGAATCCTATTTGCGGGATCGCTGCCAGGCAGTGGCTCTGCCGCCTTTTCGCTCGAACTTTAGATGCATCCAACATGGAGTACCGCATGGTCAGCACTTAGCTGGTGTTATTTAATATCTACATCAAGCCATTGATTTCTCCAGTAAATATGCATAACATCTCAGTGACTAACTATGCTGACAATACACAACTGATTTTGTCTTTTAACAAAAATTAGCACGATAGGGTAAATTCCTTCCAGGCCTGTCAGACCGATATTGTAAGATGGATGAACATAAATTTCGTAAAGTCAAATGGGGACAAGATGCAAGGGCGGACGCTTATATCAGTCACCGCGCTTTGACTGGCACGAGGTGCGGCTCTCGAGGCCATCGACAGCCTCGCTGCGCCACCTCAGAGTGGGAGCCGCCACCGAGGTGTGCACTGCCTGCGCTCGCCCCAGGGCCTGTGAGGCGGTATCGGGCTGGGAGGCGCGGGCCGCTGGGGACGACTCGGGGCGATGGCGCGCCCTGAACAGAATTGCCGCTTGCCGCGAACGGTGTCGCAGAGACCCGGCGGCCCTGTAAGCGCATCAGGAGACGGACTTTCGGTCGCAGAGTGGAGGAGGCCCCATCTCCTGTGCGTGCGCTCCCGGAACGGGATGAAGCAATACTCAGCAGCGCGGAGTGGATGGGCAGAGATATTGCCCTGGAGCTACGAATTGAGGCTGAAAATCGGGGCCCGACTACAAGAGGTGAGGTGCGGCGGGGGCCCCCCTTTAAGGTTTAACTTGGCCCCCACCCACCTCCTTCCCCAATTATTCGATTTTCATGGAGCTCCTTCTGCTGAAACCCTGCGCACCACTGAGCAGACGAACAAGGGGGTCTCTCCCCCCTCTCTGTGGATCATCTAGCCAACGTACTGCCGAGCCCTTCCCTCTCACTCATGAACATTAAGGTGTCTTCCCTGTCTCAGATTCACCGAAAGGCCAGAGGGGTTTCCTTTTTCGTAGTGCGACCTGAGAGCAAGCTGCCCGAGCATCTTCCCGTTTGGCGATGGGGAGCAATAAATCTGACAAGCATGGCGCGGACGGCCTGGCACCACATGCGCAGCAAGCGCAGAGCAGCTCAGGGGTCCCTCAGGACTTATCTGTGTCGCCCATACTTGCGGCGCACACGCAAAAGTTCGACGACATCCTCCTTGCAGTGCAAAGCATCAAATCTAATTTAGAGCCTAAGATCAATGCCTTGTGTATTGACATGGGACACCTGCGCAAAGAACACAAAAAGTTAAAGGAGCGCGTCGCATCCACGGAGGGTGAGGTCGCAGACCTGCGCCCCCCTCTTGCCACAGCCACCCAGCACGTCAGAGACCTGCAGAGGGAGGTCTCGCGCCTCCACCAGCAGATTGAGGAGCAAGAGGGGAGAGCTTGTCGCAACAATATTAGGGTGGTGGGCCTACCTGAACAGGAGGGCACCCCCAATATGGATCTGTATATGGAGCAATGGCTGGCCCAAACAGTTCTTCAGGGCAAACACTCCTCCTTTTTTTCAGTGGAGAGAGTGCACAGGGTCCCGGGTAGACCTCCCCCACCAGGAGCCCCTCCCCGGCCTGTGGTGGTGTGCCTCTTTAACTACAGAGACAGAGATCACATCCTCCAAAGGGCTCACGCTGGTGGTCCATGGAGGGTTGCTAACTCGCAGGTGAACATTTACCCCGACTACACACTGGAAGTGCAGCGTAGACGCACTTCCTTCCTCGCGGTAAATCGCATATTGAGGGAACACAGCATCAAGTATGCACTCCAGTTTCCAGCAACCCTGAGGATCATAACTGACACTTGCACTACTTTTTGTTCTACGCCGGAGGAGGCCTGGACATGGTTAGAGGACAGAGGCATGGCATTGGATCCATACCATCCTCCTTCGCGCTCTGTGAAGCGTGGCCCGCGGAGGGGCCATAGGGTTGGGGCCCGGTGCACGCAGGCGGCCCCTACTGCTGAACAGGCCTCCATGGGAAGGGATCGGGCTTGTGCAGAGGTGGAGCGGCGAGTGGGTTCCCCTGCATCTTCAGTGAGATGCGTGGACCACCTGGATGCGGCGTCACCTGACTTAGAAATGGAACAAGTGCGAGCAATCCTGGGCGAGGGCCCGATGGTGACGCCGCAGTCAGCGGAGGACCTGTTGTGAGGGGTGCCGCACCCACTGAGGAGACCCTTTCTGCCTTGGCAGTAACATTACAACTTTGCCAGGCTTGTCAACACGGACATTTCATCGGGCCTGGCTAGGTTTGGCTGGATTGTTTTTTTTTCACTTACCCATTTCAGGTTAACCTTCTCCGATTGTATTGCCCACATTCTCCCCTCCCTTTACACCTAGGTGTAATAATATAAGAACTATAATGTTTCAGTTGGGTATAAGCATTTTAGTGCTATTGGCTGTTCACCGCTTCTTGATTCAGGCAGGGGTAAATTGTTTGCGGTTACCTTTACTTTTTTTTCTTGCAGTGGACATGTTTGTGGGTACATGGGTGTCCGTGCCAGGCTATGCGGGGTGCTATGTGTGTGGAGGGTTGGGGGCTCAGGTGGGGTGTGGGGTGTGGTGGGGGTGGTCTGCTGTTTGGTTGGTCAGGGCGGGTGCTACCCCCGCGGGCTCACATTCCATTATCCATATGTCTAGCTCCATGGTGCAATATACCTTTATGACTTGGAATGTTAGAGGGTTGACGGGCTTTGGCAAGCGGCACAGGGTTTATCAGTTTCTCTGTGGCTTTGCTTCAAGAGACACACCTCACGGCCCCAGACTTGGTGCATATGCGCAGACGCTGGCGTGGGTCCATGATTGGCACAACATACTCTAGGGGTGCCGCTGTCGATACTGCATACCAACATAGACCCAGAGGGACACTTTGTTATATTGGAGGGTTCCCTGGATGGTGCGCCATTGTCCATAATCTCGCTATATGCACCTAACACTAACCAGACTACCTTCTGGCACTCTCTATCCGTATCTCTTCTCCTCAACCCGGAGGCACCATGTTATTGGGGGGGGGGGGCGACTTCAATGGTACTCATTGTATCGAGTTGGATAGATCCCGACCCCCCCTATGAGGAGCTCAGTCTGGTGCGCTTGCATACCAACTTCGCCTATGGTCTGACAATAACCAACTGCATGATGTGTGGCGAGGCCTTCACCCTGATGAACGCGTGTATTCTTACTACTCTGGGCTACATGTACTGCATACTAAAATTGATCTGGTGTACGCCAACAATGGCGCACTGCTGAGAGTTACCACAGCTGAATACCTTGGTCATACACTCTCTGATCACTCTCCCTTGAAGTTGGGGATATGCTGGAATCGGGCTCCGCCAGCTATACCAACCTGGAGAATGCCTCTGGTGGCACTACAGGATGCTGCATATAGAGAGACCATGAGGGAACATGTTGAGTCTTATTTTACAACTAATGCAGATACAGCATCAGATGTACGGGTAGAATGGGATACCTTCAAGGTGGTGATAAGTGGTCACGCAACAAAAACAAATTATGGTGTGGCGCTCTCACTGCGCCGTGAACTGGATGCGCTCGAGACCGAGCTGCAACACTATGAACAGCTTTTGCCTACGGATGCAGAAGCGGCTGTGCCATTTGCCAATCTTAGGATTAATTATCAGCAGACCTCAGATAAATTATCTAGACTATACTACTCCGATTATCTGGCTTGCAAGCATGCTGAGGGGGATAAGGCGGGCAAGTTATTGGCTTGGCTACTCCGTACGGAGCACTCCCAGTCACCTATTATTGCAATACGGGGTGGGAATAACCAAATGCTGAACTCTCAAGAGGAAATTAATACGGCATTCTTCGAATACTACTCTACACTATACGCCGCCTCTATGTCTGGGGGGGATCGGGTGGTGGCGAAGGGGTTTTTGTCCTCTCTTCACCTACCCGCATTGTCTACAACAGAGAGGGAGTCACTGGATGCCCCCCTACAGCTATACAAAAGTTTGTCATGAGGGAGAACCCCTGGCATGGACCGGTGGCCGTTTGAATTTTATGCCACTTACCAAGCAATTTTGGCCCCCAGATTGCTGACTATGTACCAGTGTTTGGGGGGGGAGCCCTTCCGCCTTCCCTGAAGGAGGCGGCATTGGTGGTCCTTCCTAAACCACGCAAGGATCCTCTACAAATGGGTTTGTACCGCCCACTGTCGTTACTAAACACCGACTATAAGATATTAAGCCGTCTGCTGGTGGATAGACTTACGCCCATAATTACAGGGTTGATCCATGCTGACCAAAACGGATTCATCCTGGGTAGAAGCACTTTCCTTAACCTTCGCAAATTGTTCGCTATTATGAACTGGGCGAGCAAGGAGCAAAATTAATCAGCGGTGGCCTCATTAGATATTTAAAAGGCGTTTGACACACTGGGATGGACCTATCTGTTGCAGGTTCTCCGACAGCTAGGCTTTGGCCCCAACTTCCTGAAATGGATCTCCCTATTATATCACTCCCCCATGGCTTGTGTGAGGACGGGAGCAGTGTTCTCCAAGCCCATCGATATTGCCCGGGGGACCCGCCAGGGTTGCCCCCTGTCGCCACTCCTCTTCACGCTAGCTATGGAGCCCTTGGCGCAAGCTTTGAGAGCACACGAATGGGGAATTTACGTGGGAGGGTTGTGGCATGTCGTATCGCTTTACGCGGACATTACCCTGATATACCTCCGCAGCCCTACGGCAGCCCTGCCCCAACTGTTAATATTTTTGCAGGAGTTTGGCGAGGCCTCTGGACTCCAAGTCAATTGGTCGAAGTCCCGCCTGTTTCCCCTCACACCGTTGCCCATGGCTCAGCGTGAACAATTACCTCATACCTCTCTGTCGTGAGAATACGATACCATTAAATACCTCAGGGTCAAGATCTTCCTAAAGACCTCATAGATGCAAACATAGGCGGCGTTCTGGTGGGTGCGAGGTCCTCGTTACCTTTCTGGACCTCTCTCCCGCTCTCTCCCCTTGGTAGATTGGCTGTTGCTAAGATGTTGGTCCTTTCAAGATTACTGTATCACTTCCCGGCTCTTCCGTTCCTTCTCCCAAACAAATGGTTTGCGGAGATGCGCTCTTTCCTCACTGCACTCATATGGGGCAGGAGCAGAGCACGAGTGGCCTTAAACAAACTTTACGCACCTGTGTCGGAGTGAGGCCTGGACGCTCCCAACTTCGAGTTCTACTTTGCGGCAGATCAGCTGCAGTGGGTAATGCGTTGGTTGGCAGGACACAATCTGCATGAATTAGACACCGCCATTAAACGAGGGGGCACATCGGGCTACTGAAGCGGCTGTTGTCACCTAGCTCAGATACTCCAGTTGCAGAGGCTAACCTATGGCTGAGAAACACCAAGAAGTGCTAGTTCAGGTGTATCCGCAGGTCGGGCCCGGTCACTCCGTATGCACCACAGCTCCCGCTATAAGTGCTACCAGGGGTGGACCCTACCCAGCATAGACGGAAGGCCGTTGCGTGGGAGGGGGTGGTAATAACCGACTGGGGTGATCTCTTCGAAGATAGCATTCTGACGCCATTTGATGACTTGCTGAATGACTTTAGCCTCCCTCCTGGATCCTTTCTTACTTATGCTGTCCTAACTCCGGTGGCGACGTCCTACTGGGGTTCCTTACCCAACGAACCCGCCACATCGGTTTTGCTCCAGACAATTCTGACTCATGGGAACCCAAATAAAGCAGTTACAACCTTATACAACACGCTTCGCATAGATGATGCCGCTCCCCTCACATCACTTCGGACATACTGGGGGGAGGCGCTGCGCAGCGCACTCACTGACGGCCAGTGGCAGCAGGCCCTCGCAGCTCCTAAAATTATATCAATGAACGCCCGCTACAAACTCATCCAGTTCAATTATTTGCACCACACTTACCTAGCACCTACTAGGCTGGAGAGGATCTATACAACTGCACGGGACGAGTGTCCGAGATGTCACAGTGACTCTGCCAATTTCTTGCATATGGTGTGGTCCTGTCCCCGAGCTGTCAAATATTGGACAATCATAACTAAGGTACTGAATAAATGCACAGGAGGGAACATGCTCCGGGACACGGCACACTATGGTGGTCATTCTGACCTCGGCGGTAAAAGGCGCCTACCGCCGGTCAGAAATCCTCCATAATCCCGCCGCGGTCGCGGAAACCCGCCACGGTCATTCTGACCCGCAGAAGGCAAACCTCCGAAAATCCAACCGCCACAACAGACCGCCAGACCAGCGGTCGGCGGAAAAGTGGAGGTGACAAAACCTCCACCGTCACGCCAACAGAAATACGCCCATGCCATTACGACCCACGAATCCACGCGGCGGTCATTCAAACGCGGTATTCCATTGGCGGGACACACCGCCGCGGTCAGAATACACACAAACGAACAAAACTCAGCCACATTGGACGATTTGAATCCCACACACCTGATACACATACACACACCACTCCCACACACACAATACAATATAAAACACCCACCCACATCACCCACAAACCCCTACGCTAAAAAATTCTGAAAGAAGGCCAGAGCGAGACACCAGCATCCACAAACTAACAGCCACAGCCACTCAACACCATCACCCACACACTATCCACACACAAAACAACACACACCACCACACTCAACTCACTTAAATACACATACTCCACCCCACACATCATACACACCACCCCATGGCACCCCAAAGACAACCCCGCTTCACAGACGAAGAACTCAGGGTCATGGTGGAGGAAATCGTTCGGGTAGAGCCCCAGCTGTTCGGCACACAGATACAATACACCAGCATTGCCCGGAGGACGGAGCTATGGCAGAGGATTGTCGACAGGGTCAACGCAGTGGGACAGCACCCCAGAAATCGGGAAGACATCAGGAAGCGATGGAACGACCTACGGGGGAAGGTGCGTTCCATGGTATCCAGGCACAACATCGCCGTGCAGAAGACTGGCGGAGGACCCCCACCTCAACCCCCACAATTCACATCATGGGAGGAGGAAGTCTTGAACATCCTGCATCCTGACGGCCTCGCAGGAGTCGGCGGAGGAATGGATACTGGTAAGTTGAAGCTTCAATACTGCTTCCCCCCCACCTGCATGCCAAATCATACCCCAACCCTCACCCCCATCCTCGAACCCCACCCTCACCCCCACCCCCATCCTCACCCTCACCCCCACCACCATCCTCACCACCCCACCACCATCCTCACCCCCACCCCCAGCACACCTATTCCCCGCCAATGTCTCACCATCACAACCCACACATCCCAAAAGCTAGGCCTGCATGCGTCCACTAAGCATGGACACCCATCACCAAAGCATGCCCAATGCATATACACATCCCCCCCACAAGCCACCCTCACCAAAGCCCCCACACACGAATGCCAGCACTTGGGGACACGAGAACCCATAGATACACCCATATGCCACACATTGAAACTATAACCATACCTCTATACCCCTGCAGGACCCGACCGTCAACACACCGCGGCGGAGGGGCCAGAATTCTCCACACCCCCCACCCAAGAGGCCGTCAGCGATGACAGCAGCTCTGTCGACCTGGACACCGATGACCAGCCCGGACCATCGGGGACCTCTGGACAGTCGGTTCCCCTCACACAGGCCCAGGCCACTACAGACCCAAACCCCTCTGGGAACACCAGCACAGCTCCCACCCAGCGGGCCCATGCCTCTGTCTCCAGGGCGCGTCAATCTGCGGTGTGTCTACCTTACAGGGCACCCAGGATAACCCACCACCCCAACAACAACAGGGACCTGGGGGCAGTGGTAGTGGGCACACCGGCCAGGGGGCAGAGGCCCAGGGAAACAGGGGAACTCGGAGGGCAGCTGTGCGACAGGGGGGGAGGAGAGGCCCAGGGAACCCACTCTCCACGAGGTCCTCACCACCATCATGGGAGCATACAACCGCTCCCAGGAGACGATGGCGACGGTACTGGCCCGGTTCCAGGAGATCCAGGTACTGCAGGAGGAACACTATCGGGGGTACAGGGAGGACATCAGAGCCATCAACACCACCCTGGTTACCATGGTAGGGCTGCTGCAGGACCTCGTCAACACCAGGGCGGACACTCAACAACACCCAAGGGCCCCTGCCACTAGCCTGGACCAAGAACAGCCAACCACCTCCGCCGGCGCTAGTGGACAGGAGGCCCCCGCACAGCAGCAGCCCACCAGACCCCCACCTCCTGCAGGAGAAGAACCACCCCGCAAGAGGGCCCTGAGATCTCGCAAGAAGACAGAGTAGGATGTCAAGACCCCCGCCAGCAATGGATACCACCTGATGTCATCCCACTGTGCCACATTGTCACCCTGTCCATCCTTGAACTGCCCATGCTCCATCTCTCCACAGGCCTCTGGACAATGCACCTGTGTGACTGTTACTCTGGACTCTGCCATGGACATTCCTTCACCATAGCCCCCACCCACTTGAAACCACCCATCCCATTTTGAGCACTTAAATAAACACCTATTTTGCACCAAAATATCTGGAGTCTGGCTGTGATTTCAATATATTGTAATTGACATGACAGTGCAAATATGTCCTTGTACATGGTGAAGTCAACAAACAGCTGCCACAAAGCTGTAGTCCATGGGGAAACGAAGCACAGGACTCGTAGTGGGGACCCCAGATCTGAAATAGGGAGGGAAAAGCCACAACTCAGTCATCATACACTGGGGCAAATAGACAGGCAGCAGAGATGCAGGAGAGTAGTTAACATTTACTAAATTATCTTTGAAATGTTACCTGTGTCCTGTTGGAAGTACTGTTCAATGATTCTGTCCCTGTTGTCTGTTTCAGCCCCGTCGTCTTCCTCCTCGTCACTCTCCTCAGGTTCCACCGCTGCCACAACACCACCGTCTCGACCATCCTCCTGCAGGAAAGGCACCTGGCGGCGCAAAGCCAGGTTGTGAAGCATGCAGCAGGCCACGATGATGTGACACACCTTCTTAGGTGAGTACATTAGGGATCCACCTGTCATATGCAGGCACCTAAACCTGGCCTTTAGGAGGCCAAAGGTGCGTTCGATCACCCTCCTAGTACGCCCATGGGCCTCATTGTACCGTTCCTCTGCCCTGGTCCGGGGATTCCTTACTGGGGTCAGTAGCCACGACAGGTTGGGGTACCCAGAGTCCCCCACTAGCCATACACGGTGTCTCTGTAGCTGTTCCATCACGTAAGGGATGCTGCTATTCCTGAGGATGTAGGCGTCATGCACTGACCCTGGGAATTTGGCATTTACATGCGAGATGTACTGGTCAGCCAAACACACCACCTGGATGTTCATTGAATGGTAATTTTTTCTGTTCCTGTACACCTGCTCCCTGTCTCTTGGGGGAACCAAAGCCACATGGGTCCCATCAATGGCACCAATTACGTTGGGAATATGTCCAAGGGCGTAGAAATCACCCTTCACTGTAGCCAATTCGCCCACCTCAGGGAAAATGATGTAGCTCCTCACGGATTTCATCAGGGCAGACAACACTCTGGATAACACCTTCGAAAACATGGGCTGAGACATCCCAGAAGCAAATCCCACGGTTGTCTGAAATGACCCACTTGCCAAGAAATGGAGTACTGACATGACCTGCACCAGAGGGGGAATCCCTGTGGGTTGGCGGATGGGGGACATCAGGTCGGGCTCCAGCTGGGCACACAGTTCATGGATAGTGGCACGGTTAAGACGGTAGGTCAGGATAATGTGGCGTTCTTCCATTGTCGACAGGTCCACCAGCGGTCGGTACACGGGAGGATTCATCCGTCTCCTCGCCCAACCCAGCGGACGGTGCCTAGGAAGGACAACATGGAGCACACAGTCAAGCAACCCACAGGTACGTACTCACAGCTAGCACAGTAAACGATTCTCTATGCAGTGAATGGCGTGTCTGAGTGGCTATGCAAGGCCTAGGCCTGTGTGACGCAGTTGAAATTGAGCCATGTGGGCCCTGGAAATGGCGGCTGCCTGACCTGTGAAGTGTGACAATGGGATGTGAGGTCAATGCGCTGGCGTGGCACACCGCGGCGGGCGGCGGGCGAAGACCGCGGCGCCAAGCCGCATTGGTTAACATTGAAGCCTATGGGTTTCAGGAG
The DNA here is from genome assembly GCF_031143425.1 of Pleurodeles waltl. Classification (NCBI taxonomy): domain Eukaryota; kingdom Metazoa; phylum Chordata; class Amphibia; order Caudata; family Salamandridae; genus Pleurodeles; species Pleurodeles waltl. Next base: position 92,942,482 of record NC_090438.1, on the reverse strand, counting down.
CCAATGGCGAAGGGCGCCGGCGGTGGTGGGACGCACCGCCGCGGTACGCACCGCCGCGGACGTGACCGCCATTTTCTATCTACTTATCCACTTGCGACTTGAACTTTCACAGGAGAGGACCTATACTGCAAGTGTTGCTGTGACCTCGGTCTGGAAGGGACAATGGCTGCTGCACCTGGGGAAAGGGCCCCTGCCTTCACTGGAGAGGAGTTGGAGAAACTTGTGGATGGGGTCCTCCCCCAGTATGCGCTACTCTACGGTCCTCCAGACCAACAAGTGAGTTTAATTCAATCTGGATTTGGGGCCACTGGCTGGCTTGGGGGCCTGGCGGGGGGCCTGGCGGGGATGGGGGGCATGTTGGGCCTGGCGGGGGGCATGGCGGGGGGCCTGGCGGGGATGGGGGGCATGTTGGGCCTGGCGGGGGGCATGGCGGGGGGCCTGGCGGGGATGGGGGGCATGTTGGGCCTGGCGGGGGGCATGGCGGGGATGGGGGGCATGTTGGGCCTGGCGGGGGGCATGGCGGGGGGCCTGGCGGGGATGGGGGGCATGTTGGGCCTGGCGGGGGGCATGGCGGGCGGCCTGGCGGGGATGGGGGGCATGTTGGGCCTGGCGGGGGGCATGGCGGGGATGGGGGGCATGTTGGGCCTGGCGGGGGGCATGGCGGGGGGCCTGGCGGGGATGGGGGGCATGTTGGGCATGGCGGGGGGCATGGCGGGGGGCCTGGCAGGGATGGGGGGCGTTGGGCCACTGGCAAGGAAAATGCTGACAAACTTGAACATGGTATTTCTCCCTCCCTGTACATGTCACATAGGTCCGCGCCCATGAGAAGATCGGGATTTGGCGTGCCATCGCCAAGGAAGTCCGGACCCTGGGGGTCCACCATCGACGGGGCACCCACTGCCGCAAGAGGTGGGAGGACATCCGCCGCGGGACCAAGAAGACCGCCGAGTCTCTGCTGGGGATGGCCTCCCAACGTAGGCGGGGTGCCTGCCGTCAACTGAGCCCCCTGATGTTCCGGATCCTGGCGGTGGCCTACCCTGATTTGGATGGGCGCGTGAGGGCAGCACAGCAGACACAAGGGGGTGAGTACAAGCATTATCTACTCTGTTGTCGCGCAGTGGAGGTGTCTGGGTGGGGGAGGAGGGCTGGGGGTCCCCCTAGGCCAGGGCGATATCTGTAGGCTGGGCACCCCCGTAAGCCCCTGTGTCCCCAGCCACCACCCTCAGTAGTTTGTCAGTACAGCCATCCCTGGGCCGTGTCATCCATGGGTGCAGTTGTCAACTCTAGGCGTGTAGGGCATGTTCCACGGAATGCGTAGCGGACCCCAAGTGCGCAACTTAGTGCAGGGGGCATCTGTGTCTGTCATGTCCGCTAACTGTACCGGAGATCCATGTAATCAATATCCCTTTATTTCTCTCTCCCCCCCCCTTTTTGTTTGTCTTTCTGTGCTTGTGTGCATCAGCATCATCAGGCGGAGGAGAAGTGGCATCGGGGCAGGAGGGAGCTGCATCTCACATGGCCCAGGAGGGCCATGCCACAGAGTCAGACTGGACCAGTGAGACGGAGGGCGAGGGGAGCTCCACGACGGGGACGACTGGACCCTGCAGCGACACGGACACGTCCTCGGAAGGGGGCTCCCTTGCGGGGGTGGCACCATCCGTGCCCCCCGCCATTACAGGTACAGCCGCCACCCAGCGCACCATCTCCGCCCTCCCAGCAGCCCCTCAGCGTTCGCCCCGTGCCCGCTCTGCCAGGAAGCCGGGCATCTCCTTCGCCCCAGGCACCTCAGGCCCTGCCCCTGTTACCCCCGCTGCCCTCAGTTAGGAGGTCATTGACCTCCTCCGAACGCACATTGTTGGGCAGACAATCCCTTTTGAATGCCATCCAGGGGGTGGAGAGGGAGGTTCATCGCAGCAATGCGTACCTGGAGGGCATTCATTCGGGTCAGGCTGCCCATCAGCGATCATTCCAGGCTCTGGCCTCAGCACTGACGGCAGCCATTGTCCCTGTCTCCTGCCTGCCTCTACTAACTCCCTCCTCCCAGTCTCCTGTTCCTCTGCCTGTCCCACCCACACCATCAGACCAGCCTGCACACACCTCAACACCCAAGAGAAGCTCATCCAAACATAAGCACCACAGATCACGCAGACATTCACACACGCAACATTCCGATGCAGACATGCCAACAGTCACTACCACCTCTGTGACCCCCACCTCCTCGTCTCCCTCCTCCCTCCCTGTGACGTCTACACTCACACCTCCATTCACCTCACCATCAGCCAGTGTTTCCACTCCAGTCCGCACACGTGCAGTCACCACCCCCACTGCCATTTACACGTCCCCTGTGTCCTCTCCCACTGTGTCTGTCACCCCCTCTTCCACACCACACAAACGCAGCCACCCAGCCACCCAACAGCCATCCACCTCACGACAGCCTATCCCTCCTGCACCTGCACCCAAAGACAGCAAACGTGACTCACCTACAACCACATCCTCTCCCTCCACTCCCATTCCCACTGTACCTACCACTCTCCATTGTCCCAAGAAGCTCTTCCTCGCCACTACTAACTTCTTTCCTGACCCTGAGCCCCCCCCTCCTTCTCGTCGGGGTAAGAAGAGCACCTCAGCCACCACCAGCCCTGCAGCCCCCTTGACAAGGGTGCAGGGGTATTGGAGCCCGCCAGCCCGCATGTCTGGATCTTCGCCCAGCAGCAAGGGGACAGCCAGCCCACCCCCTGGGAAGAGGAGCAGAAGGCGGAAGGGGCGCCGCAGGAGCCCGCCTTCTACATCCCCCCCGGACACCACCCAGAGACAGTCACCAGCCACAGCTCCAAAGGGAGGAAAGGGCCACAGGCCCACGACTAAGGAGGGCAAGGGCAGCAAGTCGGAGAGGTCAGGCAGCAGGCCTGCTGCCCAGGAGGAGCCCACAACCCCCATAGCCGCTGCCCCGGGAGGAACCGGAACAGCTGCCCCGGGAGAGCCCACCACCCCCATAGCCGCTGCCCAGGGAGGACCCAGCCCAGCTGGCCAGGAGGGCCCCACCACCCACAGCCCAGGTGGGCATTGAAGGAGCACCATCCCCGCTGCCCAGGAGGGCACCACCAGGCAATTAGCAGTTGGCCATAGACCGGCCGCCGTCTCCAGAACCGCTGAACTGGGCCCCGCTGTCTCAAGAACCGCTCCGCTGGGCCCCGCCGTCTCAAGAACCGCTGAACTGGGCCCCGCCGTCTCAAGAACCGCTCCGCTGGGCCCCGCCGTCTCAAGAACCGCTGAACTGGGCCCCGCCGTCTCAAGAACCGCTGAACTGGGCCCCGCCGTCTCAAGAACCGCTGAACTGGGCCCGCCGTCTCAAGAACCGCTCCGCTGGGCCCCGCCGTCTCAAGAACCGCTGAACTGGGCCCCGCCGTCTCAAGAACCGCTGAACTGGGCCCCCCCGTCTCAAGAACCGCTCCGCTGGGCCCCGCTGTCTCAAGAACCGCTGAACTGGGCCCCGCCGTCTCAAGAACCACTCCGCTGGGCCCCGCCGTCTCAAGAACCGCTGAACTGGGCCCTTCAAGGCAAGGAGCGCTGAACTGGGCCCTTCAAGGCAAGGAGCGCTGAACTGGGCCCCGCTGTCTCCAGAACCGCTGAACTGGGCCCCGCCGTCTCAAGAACCGCTGAACTGGGCCCCGCCGTCTCAAGAACCGCTCCGCTGGGCCCCGCCGTCTCAAGAACCGCTGAACTGGGCCCCGCCGTCTCAAGAACCGCTGAACTGGGCCCCGCCGTCTCAAGAACCGCTGAACTGGGCCCCGCCGTCTCAAGAACCGCTCCGCTGGGCCCCGCCGTCTCAAGAACCGCTGAACTGGGCCCCGCCGTCTCAAGAACCGCTCCGCTGGGCCCCGCCGTCTCAAGAACCGCTCCGCTGGGCCCCGCCGTCTCAAGAACCGCTGAACTGGGCCCTTCAAGGCAAGGAGCGCTGAACTGGGCCCCGCCGTCTCAAGAACCGCTCCGCTGGGCCCCGCCGTCTCAAGAACCGCTGAACTGGGCCCCGCCGTCTCAAGAACCGCTGAACTGGGCCCCGCCGTCTCAAGAACCGCTCCGCTGGGCCCCGCCGTCTCAAGAACCGCTGAACTGGGCCCTGCCGTCTCCAGAACCGCTGAACTGGGCCCCGCCGTCTCAAGAACCGCTGAACTGGGCCCTTCAAGGCAAGGAGCGCTGAACTGGGCCCTTCAAGGCAAGAACCGCTGGCCCTTTGGCAGACGTGGCAGGGCAGGATCTATCTCGGGCAGGGCTGCAGGATGTCCTCTGGCCAACTTGCCTCCTCCAGTGGCAGTGGGGTCTGTTATGGACTGTATGGACTGTGGCTTTGCTCTCCCCAGGATGGCCCAGTGGGCAGGCCACCCACTGTATGGACTGTATGGACTGTGGCTTTGCTCTCCCCAGGATGGCCCAGTGGGCAGGCCACCCACTGTATGGACTGTTTGGACTGTGGCTTTGCTCTCCCCAGGATGGCCCAGTGGGCAGGCCACCCACTGTATGGACTGTTTGGACTGTGGCTTTGCTCTCCCCAGGATGGCCCAGTGGGCAGGCCACCCACTGTATGGACTGTTTGGACTGTGGCTTTGCTCTCCCCAGGATGGCCCAGTGGGCAGGCCACCCACTGTATGGACTGTTTGGACTGTGGCTTTGCTCTCCCCAGGATGGCCCAGTGGGCAGGCCACCCACTGTATGGACTGTTTGGACTGTGGCTTTGCTCTCCCCAGGATGGCCCAGTGGGCAGGCCACCCACTGTATGGACTGTATGGACTGTGGCTTTGCTCTCCCCAGGATGGGCCAGTGGGCAGGCCACCCACTGTATGGACTGTTTGGACTGTGGCTTTGCTCTCCCCAGGATGGCCCAGTGGGCAGGCCACCCACTGTATGGACTGTATGGACTGTGGCTTTGCTCTCCCCAGGATGGCCCAGTGGGCAGGCCACCCACTGTATGGACTGTTTGGACTGTGGCTTTGCTCTCCCCAGGATGGCCCAGTGGGCAGGCCACCCACTGTATGGACTGTTTGGACTGTGGCTTTGCTCTCCCCAGGATGGCCCAGTGGGCAGGCCACCCACTGTATGGACTGTATGGACTGTGGCTTTGCTCTCCCCAGGATGGGCCAGTGGGCAGGCCACCCACTGTATGGACTGTTTGGACTGTGGCTTTGCTCTCCCCAGGATGGCCCAGTGGGCAGGCCACCCACTGTATGGACTGTTTGGACTGTGGCTTTGCTCTCCCCAGGATGGCCCAGTGGGCAGGCCACCCACTGTATGGACTGTTTGGACTGTGGCTTTGCTCTCCCCAGGATGGGCCAGTGGTCATGGAGTCCCCTCGTGGATCTGGCGTCGTGTACTCAAGTGGCTGAGGTGCCCCCCCTTCCCTTCCCCCTGAGGTGCCTGTCCTATTTTCTTTCTGATGCCCCTGCAGTGTTCTCTCCGTGGAGTTCTTGTCGTGGGACTGGGCCTTGCCCCTTTGCACAGGACCCCTGTGATCCACGGACAGTGGTTGGACTACATTTAGTAGCTGTATATATTTTGTACATAGTTTATTTATTTATTGGGATTACTGGTGTACATATTTCAATATATCTGCCCGTTTATGATCTCTTCTTTTGGTCTTTGCATTATTTCGGAGGGGGGTGGTTTGTGGGTTGTGACAGTGATCTGTGGGAATGCATTGATGTGTGTGTTGTAGTGGGTGTGGGTGGGTGGGTGTGTGCCGGTAATCTTTTCCCTCCCCTGTGTCGTAGGTGCAGTACTCACTGATGTCTTCCGCGCCACCGGGCGTGCTCCTGGTATATGAGCAGGTATAGGAGTGCGGGGATGACCTGCAACTCTGGTTCCATACTGCCGGAATCTCGCGTGGAGTGCGTAGAGGTGAGCGTTTTCCCGTTCGTAGTCTGTTTCCGCCGTGTTCTTATCGGTGGTGCTCCCGCCCCGGAAAAGGTGGCGGATTGGTGGGTCGTAATAGGGTGGGCGGTACATTGTCTGCCGCCTGGCTGTTGGCGGGAACCGCCGCGCTGTTTGTTTGTACCGCCGTGGCGGGCGGAGTGTTAATACGGCGGGCTGTGTTGGCGGTTCCCGCCAGGGTCAGAATTGCATATTTTAGACCGCCGGCCTGTTGGCAGCTTGGCCGCCGCTTTATCACCGACCGCCAAGGTCAGAATGAGGGCCTATGTATTTGGTATAACACGCAGAACCTCCAAAAACAAATCAGTGAATAAAATCCTGGATCTGGCATTGGTACTGGCAAAAAGACGCCTAGCCGTGACTTGAACATCCCCCAGTTTACCGCCGGCATTGAGATGGCTAACTGAATTGCACGCGGGGGTGCTGGCGGAGCAGCAGGCGCTCACATCATCGTACACTACATTTGGCCCCCCTACAAATCCCCCTGATTGGGCGGGGGTGCTTGCGGTGATAGAGGGCGAGTTAAGCTGACCAGCGGGGCAGGGTGGTGGGGGGCTGCCTCCCCCCCTTTTACCCCCCTTTCTGCTCCCCCTTCCCCCTCCTCCTCCCCCTCCCCAAGGGCGTGCTGATGGGTTATTGGTGTCCCGCCCGCGCACCCTCCTCTGCCCTACTCATAAATAATAACTAGTAAACCACTACCCTGTCACGGGGGTCTTCTTCAGCGCTCCTTTGGTGGGTCCCAGCGGCGTGCCTACTCAGTCCACTGCAGTTTATTGTAGATTATGGTAGATGTTTTAAGGTTTTATGTTTTATCGTGTTTTCTACAGACATTCCTGTATCCTGCCTATAGTGTAACATTTGCACAGTATTCAACGGGCTTGTAACTGTTATCCGGTAATTGTCTCTCACTGCTACAAATACTGCTGCCTTTCATCCCCAGTCCCCTAGGACTGGCTGCCTTTGTGTGCTGTATTGGATGTTAATACTTGAAGTGGGCAGTATGTTGCTGCAGCTTCTTGTTTTTTTTATATTTTTTATATACTGCATAGATCCATCATTGGGATTGTCTTCTTATTTACAGTAAAGTACAATAAAGAAATATGGTAAAAAAAAAAAAAAGTGAAATGGGGATAAAACGGAGTTTCTATGCTGTTCACCTAATAAGGTCCAGTTTCCTCTACCCCAAAATGTTTGGCTACTTCCTGCTGAAGTGGCGATGTGTTCCTCAGAGGCTGTTGATAATCTTAGAGTTACTTTTGATGCACATCTCTCTCCCTTGAGAAGCAGGTAAATAAAGTGGTTGGTGCCTGCTTTGTGCTACACCGCAGCCCCAGAAAACTGCCCCCTGTGCTGCCTGCGCATGACAATTCACTAATTGCATGGGGTGTCATACTTAGCTTGCTTGATTATTGTTACGCCATCCTCCTTTGAGCTCTTGACTTTCTGATTAGGAGACTTCAAAGAGTCCAGACAGCTGCTGCGAAACTAACGCTGAATAGGCCTCGAAGATCCTCTGCCTTTAACACCCTCAGAGAATTGCACTGCTTCCCGTGGAACAGAGGACTTGTTTCAAGTCTATGTGCATTGTGTTTAGGGCCTTGTAGGAGAAGGGTCATGTATTGCTTCAATGTAGACTGAAAAGATATGCTCCACGGAGACCCCTGCCATCTGCCACTGCAAATTTCATGCAGGTTACCGAGTTCTGAAAAACTCGACAAGGGATCCGAGCCTTTTCTGTTATAGATGCACAGTTATGGAATAAGCTCCCCTCCACCCTGAGAGCACACACAGCTTTGATGAAATTCACAAAAACCCTTAAGACATGACTGTTCCCAAAACAGTAAGAGCTTCTAGTTGCCTTACTGGTCACTTGCTCCCTCTGCTTAAACAACACTGCCAAAGTTCCAGGAAAACAGTCTGGTCACAGTGCGCTCTACAAATGCAGTTATAATAATAATAATAATGCAGAAGAAGAATCACTGACATTAATAATCTCTGACAGTCCAGGCAGCACACCATCAATGCAGCTCAGAAACACCACTACAGTGGAGAAGATGTAAAAGTTGAGGTGTACATAACATAATAGCACCACATGGGTTAGGAATGTGGTGATACACATTGAGGACGCACCAAGAAGCAGCAGGAGGAATCAGGTGATTTTTAGGAAACAGGCAGGCCCCATTTGCCTTCACCACTAGATTGTCTACTGAGGGAGTAAGTGCTTCTTTGTCTTAATAGCTTTGTTGGGCATTTGCAAATTTACAAAGAGGTGGATCTTGTGCAGCTGTTTAGGTTTTTGGGCAGCCACTTTTAGAAAATCCCAGGAATGATCCTTTCAAATTTCTCGATGACCTTCTTGATTATTTCAGCCTTTTCCAGCTTTTTAAATTTCACAACTCAAATAGAAAGGAATCCTCTGATGCTGCAGGGCTACCAGTTGAACTGATGAGTTAGTATGTAACTTGATGCTTTTATCTTCCGGTGACCCAGTTTCTTGAGCATGGTCTTCAAAATCACCTAGCAGCTATCACAATCTGCCTTTCGCTTACCGCCTGTCCTGCTATTTGATGGAGTTTTGTTTTGACCAATGACTTTGTGTTTCACCACTGCGCATATTAGTTGCTCAATGTTCACCAGTAGCACATGGTATGTTTTGTTCAGTTGAGCCGCCTATTGGCTTTGACATGGCATTAGCCATTACTTTCTGTATTCAGTTTAGCCGCCTATGGGCTTTGACATTGCATTAGTCATTACATTCTGTATTGTGCCTATTGGCTTTGACATGGCATTAGCCATTGCTTTCTGTATTCAGTTTAGCCGCCTATGGGCTTTGACATTGCATTAGCCATTACATTCTGTATTCTGCCTATTGGCTTTGACATGCTGTATCCAGTCTAGCCGCCTATTGGCTTTGACATTGCATGCCTATTGACTTTGACATGATGTATTCAGTTTAGCTGCCTATTGACTTTGACATGCTATTAGATATTCTGCCTATTGGCTTTGCCATGATATCATATATTACATTTTGTATTCAGCTCCGCTGCCTATTGGCTTTGACATGATATTATATATTACACTTTGTATTCAGCTCCGCTGCCTTTTGGCTTTGACATGATATTATACATTGCATTTTGTATTCAGCTCAGCTGCCTATGGGCTTTGACATGATATAAGACATTGCATTTTGTATTCAGCTTAGATGCCTATTGGCTTTGACATGACACTAGACATTGCATTTGATATTTAGGTTAGCTGCCCATTGCCTTTAACGTGGAGTTAGACATTGCAGTTGAGAATCTAAGCTGTATTTTTCCAAGCTGTGTTTTTGCACCAGAGAACCAAGATGTTTTGCTCTCACAGTAGACTAGACCTGATAAGAGAGAGTACATGGGCGTCGTTTCTCTTCCCTTGAGCTTGGGAACAGGAGTAGTCTTGGAGACCTGGCCAGTCTCCAAAAGGCTTGCTCAGTTTCCCGGGTCTGAGAGGAGGGGGCACACCTTTGTAACGAATGTAACAGGCTGCAGAGAGTCAGATTCGAATCTGCCGGACCTCGTGCTGGAGCTTGGCGCCAGCTGCCAGCATCCCGTGTGGGTAGATGACACTCTTTCTCGCGGCTGACAGGGGTCATCAGCTTGCAGACCTTAGAAAGATGTAGCTGTAAATAGTTCCTACACGGTGAAGTATTTGTTTTGCTTTGCATTCAATATCTTATAAATATAACCTGCTGTGTATATTGCAAACTGATATATTTTGTTTGATTACCGCGGACTTGAAAGCTACTAATTCGTCATTCATTCATAAACATTGTGGTTGGGGAAGAATAAAATAACAATAAAAGTCTTCTTTGACCTCAGAAGTGCATTTCTGTTGTGTTATGTTAGTGCTTAGAAACTAAATAAGAGGAAAGCACTACAATTGGTACCAGAAGTGGGGTCGGTCATTAAGAGGTGATTAAAGGGTTTGACGAGTTAGTAGATTTCTAAGTGCACACTTTAAAAGTGTAATTGTTTTTTTGTTGTTTGGAGAATTACAGAAATTGTTTTCTGTTTGGGGAATCACAGTAGCACGGCAGACCATGTCTGAGAATACATGTGTTGATGAACTGCCTGATGGTGCTAAGAAAAACTGTGAATTGTTTTCTGTTTGGGGAATTACAGAAGAAAATGCATGTGTAGCTAAAATGCCTGATGTTGTTTTGAGAAATAATTCCCGTTGTATATATGTAGAAAAAGTGTGTTTTGGAAGTAATGATGACAGAAAGGTCTGGATACCTTTATCTGCTTACAGAGAAATGCAGGAGAAATGTAGGAAGTTGGAACATGAAAATAGGAATTTACGTGAGCAAATTAGCCAGGATACAATAATTCAAAATAAGACTGAAAGTTATAAAAGGGCTGTTTTTGAAGAATCTTTCTTGTCCCATTCCAGTAATGAGGGGGTTAAGACAGCTCCGAGCTGCACTGAGTTTCTGTGTGAGCCAGGGTTTTTGGCAGCCAAAGTGCATTCCTTAACTGATAACACGGAGAGAGCTCAGAATGTGATTTACGAGTTACCGTTGCAAAATGCACAAGTAAAACGAAGGATTTTAGAGCAAGACACCCCGAGTTTCATTAGCTTGTTTGATTTTTGGAAAAAGAATAGCCCTCATTTGAGTGAAATCCTAACACTTTTGTATATGGTCACTGTGAAAAATAATATGCAGCTGTGCGCGTGTGATTTGGCAAATGAAATAATGCAGACTTTAGGTTTCTGCTCAGTGCAAGAAGGAAAAACTGATGTACATGTAACTCAAGAACAAGGAAAGAAAATAGTGCCCCTAGCTAGAATCATACAATGGATCTGGTACTTGCAAGACAGGGCTAGAGTACCACAGATAAAAGAATTATCAATGAAATTGTGTGCACCATTTGAATTCGTGTCCACTGAAGATAAAAAGCATGTTTGTTTTACTAATGATTCATTGACTGAAATGTTGTTTTCTGGCACAGTAGAAGGAACAGCGTTGTATAATGTGTGTCAGATTTTAAAGCAAGAGCTACGTGAGATGTGTCATTTTTATGCTGATTTTTGGTTCTTTGATAATGTTTTAGCACCTAACTGGTTCAATTACCTTGCAGATGTTAATGAGAAAAATGCAGAGAGAGAAGTGTTCACCCAGAATTCTGCCTTAGTGGGGATGGCTATGTGGGTGCCCCAGAAATGTGAAAAGGCCACTTACAGGTGGGCAGAGATGAGAGAGATGCACATTCCCCTAGATTTGATAAAAACTGTGCAGCACGCACAAAAGCAATCTGTCATGCAAGCAGTCACAGAGCAGTTGGGGAGAGGAAAGTTACCAGAACAGAAATGGCAAATTGATCAGGTTTTAGGGAAAGTGAATGCTGCAAATTACCAAGGAAAAATCGAAATTATGCTGATACCTAGAAAAGAATCTGATTCATTCATACAAATTGGAGACAGAATGGCCCAAATTGACAAAAGTGCAGTGAATGGAGGTTTGGTAAAGAATGAGTCTGCCCCAGCCCTTCTGACAGTGCAAGAAAAAGGAAGCTGTGGCGCAGCAGATAAAAACCCCAGTACTGATGTGTGGGCTGAAGCCCCAAGTGACCCTCCAGAACCTGCAGAAAATATAACAAAGGGCCCCAAAAACGTCCTGCTGATTATAAAACAGGGAAAGAAAGAGGAAGGGTGCAGTTTAAATGAAAAATGTTATTTGCAAGAAAAGTCATACTTGTTTCTTTTGCAGATCCGACCACGTTTCGCCACTGTCCCTGAGTGCGCTGTGTGGTCCCCCTTCCGGTGTGTGCGTGTGGGGTCGGGGAAGGGACCGAATCCCCAACCTGAACCTGGCTGAGTAAAGTGCCAGCACCATGGATCCATTTTGCGCAAACTGCGCCTTCAGTTCAAGTTCAACTTGTTTGCTGTGTTTTTTTTTTTCCCTCTCGTATGGAACTCTGACTTTTGCTTACCTTCCAGAAAACCTTTCAGGTGGACCGTGCACCTTTACATGAGCAGAACTCATGCCACATCAAATTGCTAACACTGTTGAATTAGAGACTCATTCAGAGAAAAAAAAAAAAAAACAATTGCCCAGTCTTTTTTTTTTATGTAGATGTATCTGATGTGAAAGGTTATGAAATCAATGTGTTAATTCACTTCTATTGCTTTACAGGGATTGCTTTGATCATAATGTTTTTTTTGTGCTGATGTTTTTTGTTTGTTTGAAATATGAGATATGTGAAACAAAAATTCATTGGTCAAAGGGCGGAATGTCCTGCTATTTGATGGAGTTTTGTTTTGACCAATGACTTTGTGTTTCACCACTGCGCATATTAGTTGCTCAATGTTCACCAGTAGCACATGGTATGTTTTGTTCAGTTGAGCCGCCTATTGGCTTTGACATGGCATTAGCCATTACTTTCTGTATTCAGTTTAGCCGCCTATGGGCTTTGACATTGCATTAGTCATTACATTCTGTATTGTGCCTATTGGCTTTGACATGGCATTAGCCATTGCTTTCTGTATTCAGTTTAGCCGCCTATGGGCTTTGACATTGCATTAGCCATTACATTCTGTATTCTGCCTATTGGCTTTGACATGCTGTATCCAGTCTAGCCGCCTATTGGCTTTGACATTGCATGCCTATTGACTTTGACATGATGTATTCAGTTTAGCTGCCTATTGACTTTGACATGCTATTAGATATTCTGCCTATTGGCTTTGCCATGATATCATATATTACATTTTGTATTCAGCTCCGCTGCCTATTGGCTTTGACATGATATTATATATTACACTTTGTATTCAGCTCCGCTGCCTTTTGGCTTTGACATGATATTATACATTGCATTTTGTATTCAGCTCAGCTGCCTATGGGCTTTGACATGATATAAGACATTGCATTTTGTATTCAGCTTAGATGCCTATTGGCTTTGACATGACACTAGACATTGCATTTGATATTTAGGTTAGCTGCCCATTGCCTTTAACGTGGAGTTAGACATTGCAGTTGAGAATCTAAGCTGTATTTTTCCAAGCTGTGTTTTTGCACCAGAGAACCAAGATGTTTTGCTCTCACAGTAGACTAGACCTGATAAGAGAGAGTACATGGGCGTCGTTTCTCTTCCCTTGAGCTTGGGAACAGGAGTAGTCTTGGAGACCTGGCCAGTCTCCAAAAGGCTTGCTCAGTTTCCCGGGTCTGAGAGGAGGGGGCACACCTTTGTAACGAATGTAACAGGCTGCAGAGAGTCAGATTCGAATCTGCCGGACCTCGTGCTGGAGCTTGGCGCCAGCTGCCAGCATCCCGTGTGGGTAGATGACACTCTTTCTCGCGGCTGACAGGGGTCATCAGCTTGCAGACCTTAGAAAGATGTAGCTGTAAATAGTTCCTACACGGTGAAGTATTTGTTTTGCTTTGCATTCAATATCTTATAAATATAACCTGCTGTGTATATTGCAAACTGATATATTTTGTTTGATTACCGCGGACTTGAAAGCTACTAATTCGTCATTCATTCATAAACATTGTGGTTGGGGAAGAATAAAATAACAATAAAAGTCTTCTTTGACCTCAGAAGTGCATTTCTGTTGTGTTATGTTAGTGCTTAGAAACTAAATAAGAGGAAAGCACTACACGCCCTGGTCAGATGAAACTGGAGTGCGACCTCGGTTCTTGCACGCTCTGGTCTGGCCGAGATAGGGCAGACCCTTTCTGGTAGCCACTGCTGCTGATAAGAAAACGCCTAGGCAGTCCGTGCCCACCACAAGGAGTCCCAGAGGAAAAACCCAAAGGGAGAAAACCTCTTTCTCAGTAACTCTCAGAAACAGGAAAAAGGTGAACGTCAGGATAACAGGACTTCAAAAGCTGGAAACTCCAAAAGCTGCAGGAAAAAAACAAGCAGGAAATACACTCCACAAAAATAGCAAACAGGAGCGAGCACCACAACAAACAGAAAGGGTTGCAACACAAAGAAAACAAGAATCTGGCTCCTTATGTACCCATAGACAGGAAGTGACATGCAGGAAGAAAGAAAAACACCATCCTAAATTGGAAATGCTCCATAGGAATAACTGGAGAAAAGACACCATCTTGGAAAAGGAAAAGAAAAAGGAAACCGGTGCATGCAGGGAAGAGAACAGTATCCTGGGAAGCAGAAACATGGCCCGAATGAAGAAGAGGAAGAAAGAGCCCCACAACCAAGACATAAGGCAAGTATAAAAACAATAGGCGGAACGCAGTGAGCCTTTGTGGTATACAGTGGCGTAGCGTGGGTTGTCAGCACCCGGGGCAAGGCAAGTAATTTGCGCCCCCTAACCCGGGGCAAGGCAAGTAATTTGCGCCCCCTAACCCGTGGATTTAGTCTCTTCCAAGATGTTGCACCCGGTGCGGCCGGCCCCTCCTGCACCCCCCACGCTACGCCACTGGTGGTATAACAGGCCACGCGTTGAAAGCGGCGAGGCCTGAAACCCAATCCCCGGGCCGTTCAACCTCATTGTGGGCAAAAAAATATGCCACGGCTGAGCAGGCGGCCCGCGGTGTGCCCGGCTGCCCGGGGAACGGACCGCGACTCCACTGAGGGCAGCGAATGAGACGTCTGCGGTGTGACAGCATGTCATCCAGTTTGCAAAACTACACATTTAAAAGCAAAACTGATTAGAGGGGCTGAGGTGCAGCTTACTGTTCTATGTCTTGAAATGGTGTGTCAAGCACACTTGTGGTGGGTGTCCTGCAGTCAATGGAAGGTCAGTGCCAAACGCTTGTATGTTTCAGAGAGACAGTGGCTATTTTAGATTATTGGGTATAACTTTCCTCATGGTTGACGGAGTCCTCGCTAGACAGTCGTGCTGCAGTGTCAATCAGTGAGTACACCCCCCCCCCACTTGTGTTGGTGCTTGGATCCAAGAGTGCGCAAACTTGTGCGCTCAACCATTTTGGTAAAGATGACCTGTTCGTCAGTGTGATCAAAAAGCACATAACAGCAAGGGAGTTGCAATCATCATCATCGGATCATAGCAGCCCAAATAATGAGGGGTGCTCATCCCTACATCAGGTCATGCTACCATGAACCCTGATGCACACAGCACCACTAAACTGCCCCAAAGAAGCAGTGTGTGGCTGTGCTGAATGTATGGCCAAAACTAACTTTATACATTGAACAACATTATATACTACTGAGGTTTTTGTATAGCACGCCTCATGACCTCAATTACTTCAAGGTGCTATAAAATTGAGGAAAAAACACCATGTTCAGTATGACTTCCAAGATACAGATATCACAGGAGAAATTAATCTGGCATTATATGAGAAGTCTTCCTATAAAAAGGTTAATGTGATGTATTAGCAAAATTAGCAAAATCATAAAAGAAAATTAATATTTGGAACACATAATTGAGCAAGGTAAATAATTAAAATTGCATCTGAGCTGTTCTCCTTCATACAAAGTTAACTGTAATGGATGCTGGAGCACTGTATTTTAATATTACTATTTCTGGTTTCCATGGACATGTTAAGCACACTACTTGAGAACAGCCCAGCAGCCCGATATATGCAACGATGTAGATTAGTAAAACAAAGATGTCATGGGGATTCCATGGACTTTGCACTTCCTGACAAGCTTTTATTGGGAGACATCTGCCAGATGTACCTCGATTGCAGACTCTAGACATATTTTCAGTTACATATTTTTTTTTTAAATTAAAATTTCAGTGGAAAAATGAAGCAGGAAATTACCATTTCATAATTGATATTAGCAGCAATGTTCTTTCAAAAAGTGCTTTAGGGCGAGATGGGAGGAGTATTCTGGATGCTGGGCTTGGCTCTATTGTGGTCTATCAGTCCCACGGACAAGGGTCAACTGATGCTGGACAATGAGCCTGAGCAATACTCCAGGTTTGCTTAGCTTGCACACCTATTGTCTTGTACACTCAATCACAATGGCCCTTGCCCTATTACAAGACACCTTCCAGGACAGCCAATGCCATTACAGTTTTTCTGATACAGTTAAATTGTTACATACTCTGCCCTGATTCGATGTTGCATGCTACTTCCAGGGTGGTAAATTTGCTTGTGAGTTCACTGTTATTGTGTGGTAAATCTGTGCCAGTGCAGTATAAGTTGCAAGTTAAACCCCATACAAGGGGGAATAACTGTGTGGGAATACTGATTGTAAAACCACATGCAATTTCCAATTCTATGGGCTTAACAAATACAGTTATCACCTGCTCTGAGCAGGTGGAAAATGTATGCTTCTATCGAGAGAGAGAGAGAGAGAGAGAGAGAGAGGCGTTTGGGGAAGCAGGAGGGTGTTGTGACCCTACTCCCTCGTGCTACAGCACGCTCATGCACAATGCTATAGTACAATGGGATGTCCTTCTAATGTTCATGAATTAAGGTATGCATTCATTTGATGGAGTCATGACATTGTGTTCCTCTGTGGTGCCCTTTTGCACTAGGGCAGGGTTCTGCAAAGTCGGTCCTGGAGAGCCGGGTCCATGCCAGGTTTTTAGCATATTCGCATTTAGAAACGAGATGTTTCAGAAATCTACATTTTTCAATTAAGCCACTCACAAGGAAAACAACAAATGGTGACTCACCCCCCCAACAAGACTATTTAAACCAAATGTTTCATTGTGCTCATGCTTGGCCTCGTCTCTACTCCTTACCTGAATCTCCAGCCTCCTGTAGCCTGGCAACTGACTTTTCCTTCTTCAACAGGTGTCCCTCTTTAGCATCGGTTCCCTGGGCGACGTCTCTCCTGGCAACGATCCTCCACGCAGCCTCGGCTCTACGCCTTCCAACAATCTGCAGGAAAAAGACAAATGGACAACAACTCAGTTGTAACGAATACATGGACTCACATTGTGCGAGGTTTGCTGAACAACTACCCAGCATGAACAGGTTATGGCTTATTTGGTCCTTTTTAGGAAAAACGATTAACTGCATAACGGACAATAATCTTTTGGTGAAGTTCTTGCAAGAAACACTGAGTAGTACCAGAAACCCGGAGCGCTTCTCTAGACTATTTTGTGTTTTTGCAAACAATTGACTCTTGAAAAATTCCAGATTTTATATGTTTAAAAAAAGAACTGATCGTTATTGCTGACCAAGACTTTCTTTGCTGCTGTGAAGATACACTAGCCCAGATTTGGTGAAAGACTAAGGTATATTGTCTCTAAGAACTTTGTTCGCTCTATGTGCTGTATGGGACAAAAGTCATTATATGTGATGAAAGCCTGTGCTGAGATTTTAGGTACTCTAACCTGTATATCCTTTGAGATGTTATGCTTTGTGACATAAAATCAAAGTTGTGTTCAGAAGAGTCTACACTCTAGTAAACTAATTGTGCCTCTTTTTACAGACCTGTTCCCATGATGAGTCCTGCTAACCCGGGGGAGGGGGGCCTGATACCCATTACAACACATCGTGTCCACCTGTCCCTGCCTCAATAAGCAGGAGTGCTGAGACCCGAGTGGTTCGTTAGTTCTCTCTTTCTCCTCCAACCCGCCCTTCCCTTTGGGGCCTCGCCTGGTGCAGTGCTTAGCTGAAAGAATCACTGCAATCGCTGTCAGGCCCTACAGGGATTTGGGGCCACACTCTCCCCATCGGTACAACCTGGGAAATTCAGGTGAGTGGCTCGTGACAGAGGGAAGGGAAAGATAAGTTCTGGCAGGGGACCATTCTATTGGTCTATCACCCCTCCCTTGCCAAAAAAGTGTGGTGGGGAGGTGAAGCCTTGTCCTTCCGCAGTCAAAGTGTCATATGATTTTTCAGGGTGAAGTTGCCTCCTGGGAAAATCAGGTTCAGTCAGTGGTTAATTTGAGCCGTTGGATTCTGGTGCTCGGCACCAGCACTTAATTGTCAACATTGGTGCTTGTGACAGTCTGCCACAAGGTAGCACTGCTGGCTAATTTAGAGATGACCATAGCAACAGTTAAGTATTGATTTAATATACATGAAAAATTACTATTACCTGCCACCCAAGCAATTCTTATAGCTTTGGGGGTCTGAAATAGTCTGAATTGTCACACTTAGGAGTGTGACTGTTAGTGGTTGTATTGTTGCTGTCATTGGCAGCATAGCAGGGGCAGTGTGTGATGCAAGTTGCATTGGCCTCCTGAGAAGGGCTCTGGCACTTATTTTTTTTTACAAATTAACTGGACAGTGGCAGGAACATCTAGATTTTATTTAGGGCCATCTTTATAACAGTGCGACGAACTTGTGTAGCTGGGGAACGCTTCGTTATAGCCTTAGAACCCGCCGTAGCGGGCTCTACCGGCTATTAAAGGCCTGCTCCCTGCGTTAAATGCCCGAGCCGAAGGCGAGGGCATTTAACAAGGGAGAGGGACTTTAATAGCTGGTAGAGCCCGCTACGGCGGGTTCTAAGGCTATTAGAACATTCTGCCACACAGGGCAGAATGTCCTATTAAAAAAAAAAAAAAAAACACGGAGCCCGAGGGGATTTAAATCCCCTTGGGCTCCGTGAGGCTTTGTTCACAGCTGTTGCTGTGAACAAATCGAACATTGGAATGTTGGCGCTGCGGGCTTTTACCGGCCAGTAAAAGCCCGCAGCACTCCATTGTTTTCAATGGAGCCTCCAGCATTCCAATGTTCTAATTAGAAATAACTTATGGTTTTAAAAACACCTGCTGCATTGGTCCTTGTGTGCTTGGCAGTTTTCAGGCACAAATAAAAATATCAAGCTAACTCTGATTATTTCAGAGTTGTGTCTATTGGCAGTTTTGAACCCATAAAGTAGCCAAAAGGTTTAAAATGCCTGTTGCAAAGAAAGTGTACTGTGCAGATTACAGAACTATATTTTATGGGGATAGCTCAGTGGGTTACTGCTTTTGTCACAGATATTCTTTTTATGGTCTGACTTGACAGCAGAACTGCGAGCATCACTAGAGAGGAGCCTTGGCTCCACCCACATTTTGGGAACCAGAAGTACATGTTTTGATTGGGCAGAAGTTGTGAGCTTCCACAAAACAGTGCTTGCCATCCACAAAGCTGTGATCTATTTGTTTATTTATCTAGTTGTCTGAGGTTCAACTTTCAGGGGCACACACCCTATTGTCATGCTAATAAAGTGTTTTAGAGAGATAATTTGGGCGGGGTTCTTTGGTGTCAGTATAGATGGGAGGAGAGCTGTCATTAATCTGTATGGATTTTTAGATCTGGCTTTACAGTGGTCACATAAAATAACCTATTCTCATTGCCAATGCTTTTGTTACTTGCAGTTAGTAAGTTACAGTACCAATATATCTTAGTGACCTATGAACTGCCATCAAAGGGCTGTATGCAGACTGCATTATAGAGGTAGAACACGTGTTTTTCCACAGTTTTTCATTGTCCTAATATTGCTAAAAGTGTTTGGGTAGGCATACAATATTGTCAGTAAAGCCAACCACTGTGGTACATTTTAATTCCTTGTTTGTGCTGCTAGGGATGACGTGTGATTCCTAACCCTCGCAATCTTCATTATCTTATGTAACATTTCCTATGGACTGATTGACACACGGATGATTCATTGTCGCTGTGTTGCGTGGGTGTGATGTAGAGTGCCCTACAGTAATGTGAGTATTGCTATAAAACCAATGAAATTGTTGTAATATAGTTTTTATAATATATTAGGAAGTTATAATGTAAGGTAATAGGTAACTAAAATAGTAGTGAAATGTAGAAGTTGTAGGAAATTTAGGTTTTTAGCATCGATATGCTCTGCTCCCCTGTGTGGGAGATGGAACATGGAACATTCAGACAGTTGGAGACTGGAGGGTGGAATAGAATGCAGAGATGACTGGAGGAGCTCTGAGGCGAAGGTGAGCAATAAGGCTGTATGAAGGGCGAAGCAGTGGACATGAAAATAAAGTCTGGAACTTAAAGATAAGTGCCATGTATTGGACTTTAAAATACTGGCGACGAGTTAGTGCGTAAGGGGGCACTCTCATCTCCACCCCTTATCAGGTACCATTTCAATTGATACCAACCTTATCTCAAGATAGGCATTTATGTAGCTAATGCCTATTCTTTAACAGACTAAAGAAGACTGTCAACGTCAAAATACAATTGAATATCCAGATATTACGGTAAAAACGGTCAGGTTGGTGATCTGCAGTACCAATTCTGAGCCTGCCCTTCACGCTGGTTCATTGAACATTCTCAACATATTCCTCAGCCCTTAATGCGAGTGAGAATGGATTAAATTCAACCACGTGTGCAACAGAACAGATTTGAGTTAATAATTGAGCAACTCTTCAGCCCATTTGATTTAATAAGAGAGCAGTATCGTTGACGGATCAACTTCGTAGCAGAAGCGCTAATCTACTCTACGCGCTTTACTCACCTCGCCGATCGTATCTCAGCATTCTACCTGCCTGTCAGGGATCGCGCTGACAGGCACAGCTTGATTCAGGAATGGCTTACATCTGACGCTTTCCTCGCCTGTCAGGAATCACGCTGACAGGCACAGTTTACCTTTGACGCGCTGCCTGCCGATCGTTTCGTGGCATTCATCCGCCTGTCAGGGATCGCGCTGACAGGCACAGCTTTCCTCAGGAATGGCTTACATTTGCGCCTATCGGAGCTGGGCACTCGTGTCGCCTGTCAGGGATCACGCTGGCAGGCACAGCTTTATTCCAACGCACTACTAGTTATTTACTTTACAGCGCTCTAATCGCCTATCATGGACCAAGTTGACAGGCACAGCAGTTATTCGCTAACGCTAATGCTTTCGATCAACAAGCACAGATGCATATACAGCAGTAACGATTGGCACAGCTTAGAAATAAATCTGAATAGTATATTGACTAAGAAAGCCTCACCGATTCCAGAAGTGAAAGATTCCTATTCAATACAAACATAACAATATAATTCATTACGATTAAGTAAGAACATTTTACCGTTAAGTATGACTCTAGTTTGAAACTGCTGAGTAGTGCAAGGTTTTCTGTTTTATGGTCATTTCTCTCATTTTAAGCAATGCATGATGGAATTGTACTGGTGCTAATAGCTTTTCTCTAATTCAGTATATTACTTCCTTCTACACTCTGTGATAAATACAAAGGTGAAGTTTGGTAATGTGTATTTTACATGTTGTGAATTTACATTGTATGGAATAGAAATTGTAATTGTGACTGCTTCAGGGAATTTAATTTATTTAAAGAATTAAATTGGTACAATGGCAGCTGCAGGGATGTCCCAACCAATTCCTGTCTTGAATGAAATGGGAGAACCAAATGTTCCGTGGAAGGATTGGCTTAACATTTTTGAGTCATACCGAATTGCAATTGGTGGGGATAAATTCAACCCTATCAGAAAGCAACATATCTTACTACATAATTTGGGGACACACTGTACAAAAATATATGAATCTCTTCCTGAACCACACGTTCCTGAGGGTCAGGCTCAGGATGAGTATGTTACTACCTATTCAAAACTGGAAAAACAATTTGGAGACAGAATTAATGTCGTACTTGAACGACATAAATTATTTTCTCGCTGTCAGGGAAGACAGGAAAGTGTAACTAATTATATAGCTGCACTAAGAGGATTATGTACTCTGCGTGAGTTTGGGGACCTGAATGACTCTCTCATTAGAGATCAATTAGTTTAATGCACAAACAATAGCAAGATACAAGAGAAACTATTACAAAAACAACCTGATTTACCGTAAGTGATAGAGATAGCAAAATCCATAGAATATACCGAAATATGCCTACAAGAAATCAGATCTCCACCTTCTGAGGGCCATGTGAATGAAATCACAAATGATGCAAGGGAGGACAAAATTCTCAAGATTAAAAGCAGTGAAAAACAGCTTCAGAAGTATGGAAATACAAGAGCTAACTTAACATGTTTCAGTTGCTGGAGTAGCAATTATCTGGCCAATTCCACCTCTTGCCAAGCCAAGTCAGCAATTTGCAGAAAGTGCAATAAAAGAGGCCATTTCGCTAGGGTGTGCAGGGACACAACCAAATATTTTGACAGCAAGAAATCAGAAGATATATCCCAGATGGTTAAAAAGATAGTGCTGCAGGTAAATCCAGATGGTAATAATTCTGCCCAATATCATGTGTGTACCATATCGATTAATGACAAAATGACAAGAGTGTATGCTGATTCCTGCTCACCGTTCATGATTATAAATGCCTCAGATTTAAGTAGGATAGAGAATGGTAACAGCACTGAGTTATTAAACCCTGACATTAATCCTAAAGGGTACAATAGAGATCCCATTCATTTAAAAGGTATGTTTAGAGGTATCATATCTTTCAAGGGTCGGTCCACAGTAGGAAAGGTCTACGTAGTGGAAGAAGGTTCCAGCTTGCTGGGATGGCAGCACCAAAAGGAGCTAGGAATAAAGCTAGACCCAAACAATCCAGAGCAAGTACTATGCTTTGACAACTCTAACTCAAGTGAACCTTTTATCCAAGAGTTTCTGGATTTTTTTTTGTGAAAGACTAGGCCTACTAAAAAACTTTCAACATAAAATCAAACTCAAACCCAAGTCCAGACCTGTAATACACAAAACCAGACCCATACCGCACTTGCTGAAAAATGCCGTCACGAAAGAGTTGGACAGATTAGAAACCCTAGGGATAATACAGACCATTGAATGCTCAGAGTGGTTGGCCCCCATTGTTATTGCCAAGAAAAGTAATTGCAACAACATTAGGATCTGTGTAGATTTGAGGGACTTGAATAAGAATATCTGGGTTGAAAGACACCCTCTCCCTAGGATCCACGAAATATTAAGCACTATGGGGGAAGCAGCATTCTTTTCGGTGCTAGATCTTTCAAGTGCCTATCACCAGGTTGAGTTGCATCCTGAATCCAAGTGGCTTATGGCATTCACCACCCCTTTTGGCTCTTTTATGTTTAATAGGATGCCTTTTGGGCTCGCATCAGCAGCAGCTGTTTTAAAAAAAATTATGCAAAGCATCTTAGGTGATGTTCCGAAAACTCTCTGTTTTCAGGATGACGTTCTTATTTATGGAACCACGGAAGAAGAACACAACAAAAATCTAAGAGTTGTCCTTGAAAAATTGAGAACAGCAGAGCTCACTTTAAAGAAAGAAAAATGCCGTTTGGGAGTAAATTCAGTAGAATATTTAGGACACGTCATATCTAAAGACGGTTTCAAACCTAAAACCTCCCTAGTGGACGCAGTGAAGAGAGCCAAAGCCCCTAAAAACAAAGATAAGTTGAAGTCATTCCTTGGACTTGCTGAGTTTATGGCAAAGTATGTCAAAAGTGTTTCTTCCATTTCATTTGAGCTTAGAGAATTACTAAAAAATCACGTACCCTATATTTGGACCGATTGCCATGATCGTGCATTTAAGGAAATTAAACTAGCCATAGTAGAAGCTCCCTATCTCTGTAATTTCGACCATGATAGGAAAACAATTCTTACAACTGATGCCAGCAAGTTAGGTTTAGGTGCTACCTTATCTCAAATCATTGATGGCAAAGAAAGAATAGTAGCTTTTGCATCTAGAGCCTTAAGCCAAGCAGAAACTAATTATTCAGTTATTGAAAGAGAGGCCTAGGCGTGTTACTGGGCCATTAAACATTTCAATATTTTCTTGTGGGGCACACAATTCATTTTGCGTACCGATCATAAACTGCTGGTATATGTGTTCTCCACTAAAGGATTCAACAATAGCACACCAAGAATTGCTAGATGGATCTTGGGCCTAGAAAATGTTTGTTTTAAAGTTGACTACCTTTCTGGCAATAAATATTCTGCAGCAGACTTTCTCTCCAGGGTCCCATTAGACACCAAGGAAGATTTTGAAATTGCTGAATTTCCCATTTTATTAGTTGACATACCTTCAATTAGTAATGATGAATGGAGAACAGCATATCAACAAGATGATACCTTATCTCTTTTGAAAGTGAAAGCCAAAGAGGGATGGCCATTAGTAAGAAAAGATCTTGAGGATAGCAGCAACGATTTTTGGGAAGTGAGATTAGAAATTAATGAGAAGGACAATTTTGTGCTCAGGAATGATAAGATTATACCTCCTCAGAGTCTTAGACACAAAATCATTAAACTCGCTCATGAAGGCCACTTAGGGAGAAGTCTCACCAAAGCCAGAGTCAGAGAAAGATTTTGGTTCCCTAACATGGACTCCATGATTGAAAATGAGGTCAAAGAATGTTCCATCTGTGCGTTAAGCGACAAACCGAAAGTAATTTGTAAAACTCCTATCTCCCCAATACAAATTCCTAATAAGCCGTGGGTGAAGTTAGCTTTAGATATCAATGGTCCTCTCAACTACACTGGGCTTTCAAAAAAATTTGCAATTGTACTAATTGATTACCAGTCGCATTGGATCACCACTAAATTTGTTAATCAAATTACTACTTATTCTGTTATTAACTTCCTCAAAAACATATTTGCTGTGGAAGGCATTCCGGAAATTCTCATAACGGACAATGGGGTTCAATTAACGTCAGTGATGATGAAACAATTCCTTGACTCAGTTGGTGTAAAGCATCTTACCACTGCGCTATATTGCCCCAGAGCTAATGGGTTGGCAGAACGGGCCAACCGAATGATTAAGGATTGTATTCAATTAGCCAGTATCAACCATGTGAATGTTGAAAATGCTATCAGGGATATGCTGTGGGCCTATCATACCACTCCAAATTCGATCACAAAAATATCTCCTTTTTCGGCATTACGAAGTAGAAAACCATGCACAAAGTTCTCTCCATCATGGCTGGGGGGAGGACAGAAAAGTGAACATGCGATTCCACATACCAATCTAAAAGTATCTGTGCACCAAGAAATGTATAAGAAAAGATATGATGCTAAATACGGGGTAAAAAAACAACACTGGAAAGAGGGGGATCAAGTATATACAAAGAAACCTATGGGATGTTCAAGGTCAAGCATGAAAGAAACCAAGTTCATGGGTCCCTTCTGCATTACTAAGGTAAAAACTAATGTCGTGGTGTTAGAAAATGGCCAATGTTGGAGCATTGATAGAATTGTGAGTCAACTAACACATAACACCGGTGAGATCCTAAATGAGAATTCCAGATGGAGAGAGACATCATAGAACATGACTCGGAATGATTTGCAAAGAACATCAAATAACCGTCTTTCTAGACCTCCGTTTTGGCACAAGGACTATAAGGTCACTAAATGATAACTATGATGCATGGGTTCTTTGTTCAAAAAGCTTTTGAGTATAACAATTATAACAACCTTGTATTTAATGTCAGCCTATCTACATAAGATAACGTGTATCAATATCATTGTAATGGGGAAGATGTGTTGTAATATAGTTTTTATACTATATTAGGAAGTTATAATGTAAGGTAATAGGTAATTAAAATAGTAGTTAAATGTAGAAGTTGTAGGAAATTTAGGTTTTTAGAATTGTAATGCTCTGCTCCCCTGTGTGGGAGATGGAACATGGAACATTCAGACAGTTGGAGACTGGAGGGTGGAATAGAATGCAGAGATGACTGGAGGAGCTCTGAGGCGGAGGTGAGCAATAAGGCTGTATGAAGGGCGAAGCAGTGGAAATGAAAATAAAGTCTGGAACTTAAAGATAAGTGCTGTGTATTGGACTTTATAATAGAAATGCATGCGAGAAAGGGGCTATGGAGAGAAGAGGGCCCTGTTGGAGGGTGGTAGTGAGAGAATCCATGGAGAAGGAAGTCACAGGGCGCCATCGCACCGGGCGGCAACAGCTCTATAGAGAGCCCTGGTGTTATTAAACACACAGGGCCAAATACTGTGGGTCCAATCGCGCATTGTAATAAACTAGTAACCAAGAGGATTACAAAAAGCACAACTTGAGAGCAATGCATTTAAACCAAAAAGCCCTAGCCTTCGGTTACATTTGCAAGTGCTTGCGGGTGCTTGAGCATTTTAAGGTTCGGACTTCTGGCGCGTGTCCTCGGCACTGACTGTTTCAGCTGGAGAAACAGGGCCACGCCTGTGCTCGTGCGGCACCTGCAGCTATATATGTAGTTTACCTTGTCTTGACTTCTCCGAACTGTACGGGCCCTGGCTGTACACACAGTCGTGGGTATCAGTTGCGCTGCACACAGAGTCGTGGGTATCAGTTGCGCCGAACGTGCAGTGGCAGCGGGGGTCCAAAGACCTTAGTGGACCTCTGAATTTTAATACCCGACCGGCGGGCAGGAAGTCCATTTTGCCTCGCTTACATCAGGGCCTGTGGCACACGTGCTAGTCACAGCCTGCTGCTTAGCCCAACTACGTCACTACCTACTGTTTAGCCCAGCCACGTCACTGTCTCTTCCTCAGCTCAGTAACGTCACTGCCTGCTGCTTAGCCCAGCTACGTCACTGTCTCTTCCTCAGCCCAGCTAAGTCACTGCCTGCTGCTTAGCCCAGTTACATCACTGCCTGCTGCTTAGCCCAGCATTTGGTGACAAGGGACATAATCATCCATCGAGAGACAACAGCATGGCCGATGCCCAGGCAGAAGGTTGACCACTCACCCAAAAGGCATTGCAACCAATATCCCCACTCCGTTCTTCCTGTGCGACTTACCAACACCACAGCTGTCTGTGGGAACTGTGAAAAGGGTTTTCCAAGAACTACATCTCACCCATAAAGAGAAAAGCTTGCACTACGGTGGTCTCTTTACAGATCCTGGTTTATGCTGTATATTTTTTAGACATTTCCGCCTTAAAGTATCCATATTTGTTGCTCGCTCTTTCTGTCTGTATGTCTCCATGTTAATTTTATATTTTGTGGAAAAAAGTTAAATTGAAGCAAGTACAGTTCCGCGGCTATTTAAAACCGACTCAGGCAAATGCAATTCTGGATGGCTTTTATTGCATCACTCACATGCATTATGCTGATATCACAATAAGAGTATAGTGCAAACGTGTGCATATTTACAATTTTTTAAAGGCTCATTCCAACAAATAAATCATTTTTCTTTTTACTTCCCTGTGTGTGATTTTGCAGAGTTTTAGTTTGGTACTCTGCATTAAAGATCACACACAACTATACTTATTTTCCATTATTAAAAATTATTACAGAGACCGAAATAGACGGGTTTCTCTGAATGTATCTGTAATAATCAGTAAAACGGAAAACAGGAAGCAAACAACCATTTGCAATGGAATGAGCCTCATGTTTGCTCGAGTTAGAGCTATTAGCTTTGTAAGTTCCTAACTGAACTTTTTTTGCCACATAAATTGAAAATGAAAAGTAGAACAGTTGATATAAGTGAGACGATTCAAAGCGCCCCAGCTGCCATCAGCGTGAGCGCGAAGGAGAGACACAAAAGGAAAAGGAAGTTCGCTCTGAGTCAAACGTATCGGCAAACCAGCAATTATTTATGTAACAGGATCGATGGCCAACGCAGTAACAAAACCGCCCCAAGGAGGCCCAAAAGTAAGGAATTTACTAATCATAACAAAGGATTTTTGATAGGCAAGCTCATGAACGAGTGATAGTGGTGGGCGTGGTTAAAAGCTGCGGTCTTCATAACTTAGTGCCATTGCATGGGTCTTTGGGGAGGAGGCAGCTCGCCTTTTTTCCAACTATCAAATCTCATGTGGTCAAGATGGAAGAACACATCTATAACAAAGCTGGAATGTCATGTGGTGTCATCCAGGGAACAAGTTAACTCCAAGTCAGCCCTATGCACGTGTCTCTTAGCTACCTGTTTGAGGATCGGGTGTCTCTATGGCGTATGACAACCAACTTGACTTTAAAAAGTATTCCATTGATATTGTCATACAATACATCAAACCTCTGTACTCATGTCATTGATGTCCAACAATGTCCTAATGTAGAACACCCAGAGAGTTCAGAGTTCTTCTTCATTGCGTCTAAACATAAAAGTGCATCTGATCCAGTGCCTCTCCGCGTACTCAAAGAAGTCTCCCTGTCTCCCTCTACATCAATGAAATCCTGGACTTATCATTTGATGTCTTTCTTTGCCATTTCACCCCTTTCTCTGACATTTGACCCCTTTCTTTATCAATTGACACCTATTGGAAAATGGCTCCTTGTTGCAGTTAACTCGCCACTTTTTGCCTGATATTGATGCTGACTCGACTGAGAAGTGTGCTGGGATCCTGCTAACCAGGCCCCAGCACCAGTGTTCTTTCACTAAAAATGTACCATTGTTTCCACAATTGGCACACCCTGGCACACAGATAAGTCCCTTGTGAAAGGTTCCAGTGGTACCCTCCATGGGGTGAGAGCCTTTGTGCTCTCTGAGGCCAGAAACAAAGCCTGCACTGGGGGGAGGTGTGTTTCATACCTCCTCCCTGCAGGAACTGTAACACCTAGCAGTGAGCCTCAAAGGCTCAGGCTTTGTGTTTCAATTCCCCAGGGCACTCCGGCTAGTGGACCACAGCCCCCACTTTTGGCGGCAGGTCTGGAGGAGATAATGAGAAAAAGAAGGAGGAGTTACCCTCCAGTCAGGACAGCCCCTAAGGTGTCCTAAGCTGAGGTGACCCCTGCCTTAGGAAATCCTCCATCTTGCTTTGGAGGATTCCCCCCAATAGGATTAGGGATGTGTCCCACCTCTCCACAGGGAGGAGGCACAAAGAGGGTGTAGCCACCTTCAAGGCCATTAGCCATCGGCTACTGCCCCCCAGACCTAAACACACCCCTAAATTGAGTATTTAGGGGTGAACCTGAACACAGGAAGCCAGGTTCCTGCAACCAGAAGAAAGAAGAAGATCTGCTGACCTGAAAGCCCAGCAGAGAGGACAAGACGACAACTGAACTGACTTGGCCCCAGCCCTACCGGCCTGTCTCCTGACTCAGAGAACCTGCACAGCGATGCATCCAGCGGGACCAGCGACGTCTGAGGACTGAGAGGACTGACCTTCACCTAAAGGACCTAGAAACTCCTGAGGACAGCGGCTATGTCCAAAAACTATTACAAAGAAACCAACTTTAAAGAGACTCCAGCCTCACTCCGGAAGCGTGAGTCTTCCCACTCTGCACCCGACGCGCCCTGCTCGTGTTCAGAGGAACTATCACCGCAGAGAGGACTCCCAGGTGACTCCAACAACGTGAACACCCTGAGTCGACCTCCCTGCAACCCCACAGCGACACCTGCAGAGAGGATCCAGAGGACCCCCCTGACAGCGACTGCCCGGTAACAAAGAACCCGACACCTGGAAGAAACACTGCACCCGCAGCCCTCAGGCCCGTGAAGAACTAACCACCTGTGCAGCAGTGACCAGCAGGAGGCCCTCACCCTTGCCCAGTCAGTGGCTGGCCAGAGAAGCCCCCCCTGTGCCCTGCCTGCATCGTCAGAGTGACCCCCGGGTCCCTCCATTGATTTCAATACAAACTCAGACGCCTTGTTTGCACATTGCACCTGGCCACCCCTGTGAAGCTGAGGGTGTATTTTGTGTGCCGGTTTGGGACCCCCCAGTGCTCTACAAACCCCCCCCCCCGGTCTGCTCCCCGAGGACGCAGGGACTTACCTGCTAGCAGACTAGAACCAGAGCACCCCTAGTCTCCATAGACACCTATGTTATTTGGGCCCCTCTTTGACCTCTTACCTGAGAAACTAACCAATATGTACCTCCTTCAGGAACTGTTGATTTCTGGACTGTGTCCACTTTTAAAATAGCTATTTGCCATTTTTGCCAATACTGTGTACATTACTGTTTTAATTCAAAGTTCCATACTTACCTATGTCAAGTACCTCACAATTTATGTACTTACTTGAATTCTGAATCGTGTGGTTATTAAATAAATTAAGAAAATAAAATGTTTCAATATAAAAACCTATTGGCCTGGAGTAAGTCTTTGAGTGTGTGTTCCTCATTTATTGCCTGTGTGTGTACAACAAATGCTTACCACTACCCTCTGATAAGCCTACTGCTCGACCACACTACCACAAAATAGAGCATTAGAATTAACTAATTTTGCCACTATCAACCTCTAAGGGGAACCATTGGACTCTGTGCTCACTATCTCTCACTTTGAGATAGTATATACAGAGCCAACTTCCACAACACAACAACGTCTGCCAACATCCACCTTTGTTCACTTTCAATGTTCAGTTCCTGATTTCACCTAACCAACTGAGAGCTGCTGACTATGCATTAGTTGCATCTCATTTGACCTTGGCAATGTCAGTCCAACAGGGATGAGTGAGATTTCATTTGTTCCAATCAAGGCTAATTTAATTTCCACAAGACAGTTTGTTGATCACATCATCTAAATTCCCCCCAAATATTCTGGCTACCAGTTTAATCAGGGATTATATTCAAAATAATCTGCAGAGCATGCAAAGCCATTCATCTGATTAAATCTCCTCATCTGTTTCATTATTTACTATATGATGATGACAAAGAGGACTGAGAAGCAGAAATTACTTATACTTGTCTGAAGCACAAAATAAATAATTCACAGGAACTGTCAAAGCTGCCATATCTGGCCCAGCCATTCTTGGCTTTATTGCTGTACTTGCCCATGTTCCATTGTAACTATTGCATCGCATTATCTGCAGAACCTTCACACCGCTAGGAGGATCTCCGACTGGAAGGCTTTTTATTACAGCACTTTTTGGCTACTTTCCTAAGCAGATTCATCTGCTCCTCTCTGAGCACTTCCCTCTCACATAGTACCCCAGCCGGGATGGGCACTGGCAGCACAACCAGTGAAGAAAAAATATATATCGTTTTTTGGCCATTATGGGTCACATCCTAAGAATTTCTTAGCAACTACTACATACTATTGAACCCTAGCAAGTAAATTAACCCATCACATAATATCCAGCAATTCATTGGACATCCTTCTTGAGCCCATTATTCCAGAAGCTTGGCCTTGCATCCTACTTTTGCTTGTAGGCCCTCCACCCAGTGACCACTCCACAGGCCATTCCCATTCCTGATGAGACCCTAACATCCGATACCGGGTCGAAACATTGTCGTCCTAACCTTCATACCCATTTCACCTGGACATATAGGTTGCTTTTGTTGTTTGAAACCTTTGATTTCTGAGCCAGCACTATCATAATGCATCTTTGATCCTTCAACTGTCCCTACTTCTGTATTTACCTTTTTCCCAGTGCCTGCGGTTTTCCCTTTACCTATGTTTCAGTTTCAAATTTACTACCTTCTTTTCCCTATTGCCTTAGCTTCGAGTTTCCTTGTGTAGGTTGTCACTTGACTTCTCCCAAGTGTGCCTATTGCTTAACCTTCTTTCTTGTTTTGCTGTCTTTCATGGCTGTGTATTTTAGTTCCACACCCTTGAAGTTACAACCTGTGTGCTCCTGTTTCATAGCTAGGATTAATGGGCACAGCTGACAACCTAGGTGGTGTTACTTGTCCACTGTGAATATTTGATTTGCGTTACTTTTATAACATCACCATAGCTATCAGCTCCACATATCCTGTTTTTGTGTGAATATCCTATATGTGTGTACTTGCAGTCAGTATCTATGACAACAATTGTGAGAGAGGAACTTACTGAGCTTCAGTCTTATCACGTGGAGCTCCCGAGCGCTTTACCACACGTTTCCTGTTATTGTTCATGTTGTTAATGTTGTTATATTCATGTCTTGCATGTCCGTCCTGGGTGTTAGTTATTCTGAACGCCAGTTCGCCTTTTGAGTGCCTATTCTTTTTGAGCGTTGACTTTCTTGTTCCCTTGTACAGAGTTTCTCCTTTGGGTGTATGTTCTCCTCTAACTCCCTGTGTGATCTTGGACAGCTCTGCATTCAATATTCTGTTTAATTTGTCTACCCTGACACCAGTCCTTGCCAGAGTCCCTGATAGCGTAGGCAGTACACAAGGAGCTTCTCAACCATGCAAATTAAAGAAGACTGTGTAGAATGATGGGACAAGGTTAACTACAAGCATGGGAAATCAAACAGGAAGCCAGAAACTCAAAGTCAGAAAAGACTGAGTATATGTCAGAACTTGGCTCTGTGATGGAAACACTTAACATAACACATAAACACCTGAAGTCAGCTGAAATGTGAAGGTGCTCTGTGCCTGGCAAAGATTTGAGCTGCAGTATGATTGTCTCATTTGAGCAGGACTGATCATTGGATATTTACTTTGTTTAATATTTGACAGTGAGTGACACAGCCAGTAGACCCAAACAATTGGGAGCATATTTATTAGAATGTGGTGCAGCAATTCATCTTGCTGTGCTGTGTCACAGGGAAAGGATGCGCCATATTTAAAAGAATACAGTGCATTCTTGTCTTTGCCCCTGTGCTGGTGCCATTTTAGTTGCCTGTCTCCAATGCAAGCGCCCTTTCACCATGGTTCAGGGATGCCTGCATTGTAAGAAAGATTGTTTTTGTGCAGGAAGGTCACCTTCCTGCACAAAAAGAATCTCCTGCGGCATTTCCTCTTTCAATGTGTGCTGCAAAATGCAGCACACGTTAACAGAACTAACGAGGAGAAATAGAGATATTTCTCCTCATTACGCCTCGCCTGGGAAGGCGTAGCATTTTGGCACATTCCCAGACCTACCACTTCTGGTAAATCTGGGAATACATGAAAATCGTGGATGTTGCTTGGGAACATCCACGTAACACCCATGGAACGCCTCCCTGGGGTAGAGTAACACAACACAGCAATTTGTGCTGCATTACTTTACTCCAGATTTATGAAGCCACTCAGGGCCACACAAGGTGGCCTTGCGTGGCTTCATAAATCATATTTTGGTATTGCGTCGTGCATGCACCACGTTGCAATGTGCAAGAGCGAAGCAACCCATGTTAAAAATATGCCCCTTGATGTACAATATGGACCATTCCTGAGACAATATGGCGCATCAGAAAACTGGGCACATCTCACCTTCCAGTCTGCCCTGCTTGCATCTGACGCTAAGGCTCAATCAGCACTGGTACTGAATATTGTTTTGGCATTCAATGTGTTTAGATATTTTTGCCTGAAAGATCCATGTGTTGAAGTGGACCCGGAAGGGCACTTGAATTGAAGATGGCAGAAATCTTATTGTCTTGCAACTTTGCACAGAGAAGGCTGAGGAAAAGACAACACTTCCTTCTGTAATGAATAATATGAGAGCTACTTTGGACTGATCTGTATCTACTACTGATAAAATGAAATCTGATGTCTCTGAAGTCATTTTCAAACCTAGATCCTGAGCCAGAGTAATTGATGATTGTAACTAGGTCCCTGGTGCCATCACATTCTGACTGATGAACATTATGTCATCTGTGCACAGCATTAGGAGAACTTTGTGGGCTGTGTAAACTAGATCTCAACATAGGTTTCAGGGCTGCATCCAAACTATTCATCTGATCTACATTTCTCAAATACTTTTTAGAGGAGACTTTTGAAGTGGGTGAATGTCATTTTTGACAAGACACATCAAAGAAGGCCAGATTCATCTACTGTGTCACTCCCCATTACCTGCATCATTGTTTGTGTATATAATTGCATTATGTTATTGATTAGAATACATTTCACTTTTCCATGAGCATGAGGAGTGGCTGAGGGTCACTTTCAATATATCTGAAGCATCATAGGTCAAATAGCGGATAGCCTCCATATTTCCTTTTTACCTTTCAATTCCCCTCAGACATTATTTTGAATACCTAAGTGACATTTGTTGTCTGGAATCACTCCTGTTATGTGAGTGTGCTGGCAGAGAGAGAGGATGTTGATTGACCTAGAATGGACTTTAGATAAGGCTAATGTTAAGATGTGGTCGCCGATTAAGAGTGGGGCGGATTTCGGTGTGGAGATAGGTGTGGGTGGCCGGAATCTACAATTCTGTCCGGTATCTCCACACTGAAATGCACTGTTTACAAGTTAATACCCAAGGAATGGGTATCCAGATTTTCTACACAGACTTCCCAATTCAGTGGGCATTAATACATTATATGCTCCTCCCAGCCCTGGAAGGGGGTTCGGCGGGGGCAGCTTTCGCAATGCACTCGCAGCCCAGTCCCGAAGTGATTTTACCAGCTATACATTCCGGCTGATAAAGTCAGGTCTGGTAATTCTGCACCCAGGAAATCCTACAATTGAGGGGAATGTATCCCAGCCGGGATACCACTTGCCCATTTTGTAATTGGGGCCTGTGAAATGGTTTGCAGTCGAGAAGACATCCACCTTTTTTACCATAGTTGGCCAGAGAAGAAGCAAATTATTGTAAAAAGATTTTCTCTACAAGGTTCTTCATTGATTTGTACTATGAGTAAAGGCAGCCAAGGTAGTAAAAGTGTATGTCCTGGAAGAGGAGCATGGATGTTTATTCACTAAAATGTCAAAGATAGTAGAAGTGGCAACATGCACCCTCTTACTTCTGATGACACCACAGGGTTGACCCCTTGTACCATGCTTAGCCCCTCTATGGTATTTCAACCTTGTTGCGTTGACCCTTTGTTGGTGTTTACGGCATGAGAGCAGGCAAATGGTGGCTCCTAACAATGAGAGAGAGGCCAGCACTGTGGGAAGTAGGGGGAGAAGAGGAGTATCTTTCATGGCGCAGAAGGAGGAGTGCCCTGAAAAGTACAGCCAGACTGTGCTACTCCCCCTCGTGCTGTAGACCTTGTAGCCCATCTCATGGGAAGCAACATCATGGCAATGTTCTCCAGTGCTCACAGATCCTCCAACATCAGGGCATGACAAAGACAAGACACACTCTTGAGGTGGTAGAGTGCTGAGTTCCCAATCAGCTGTACTTTTGATTGTCATACATTGAATTATAAGCTAGTTCTGAGTCTCTTTCCTCTTCAGACTCTGGATGGAGCGCCCCAGCAGTCAGCACAGCTTTGCCGGTAAGCTGCAGAAGAAAGTGACAGGCAACCTACTGTTCAGATGACCGGGGTAAGAGTTTTGGGGGAGGAAGAGGAAGTTTAGCTTGTATCTGAAGTGAGTGGTGGAGTGGTGGCCGGACAAAGAATCCCCTCAGCCCGATCAACTCACACTTGTGGCAACATTAAGCATGCCTGCTTCCTGTCAGCCTCCCTCTGACTACATTCAGATTCAGGCAGCAAAGTCATGTGAAACACAAGCATTGACAAAGCCAATAGCTATGGGTTTATTGTGCCAATGCATGTCACATATCCACAAGCATATTAAAGTGAGACACACAGGGGAGACCTAGAAGGAGTGGACTGAGAAATATATAGTTGTAAAGTAATCAAACATGCAGTTCAGTGCAACCAATCAAGCAGAAGTAGAAGGATACCCCCAAACATCCACTAGCATTAGGTGAGAGATGAACACTACACTCAACTAATCCAAGGCATGATTGCCAAAGTTTCCAGCCAATGACTGAAAGAGGCTGGTTGAAGAACGCCTATGGTTGGAAGAAGTGGACCCAAACCACCCCCAGGTATATTGTTTGCAATAGGTCTGTGTGACAGCTGTGCTGTCAGGACCCACACCTGCAAAACAAGACCGACTACTAGTGCTTTTTCAAAGACATAAGTAGGTTGCAATTTAGCCACTCAACGCTAATTTATGGTGCTTCCAGTGTACTAACCCCCCCGCCCCCACTTGCAGAAGGTGCCACTTGGTGCTGTAGCGAGATATGAGTTTACCTCCAATGGCAGGATGATGTACTGCTGCAAACTCACCAACTCAGTGCAAGTGAGTGGCTGGATGGCCTGGAAAACTGAAATTACTTTCATTTTCTGGTCCTAATGTTTGCCTAAAGCAACAATAGATGCATTTGAAGATGCACCGAATTTCCCCACACAGGTTAGCCGAGTTTCATGGTCGGGATTTAACATTATGAGGAGTCTGTGGAAACCTTTTCCTTTTGTCCCTCTTTCCTGATGTAAATCGATTGTTTTAGCACTGATATACTCCCGATTGGATAACTGTAAGGTTATTTACTTACACATCAGTCCGTGAAGCTGCGGGTTGTGCAAAATGCTGATTCTAAATGATTCTAAATACCATGCACTCCCGCAGGGATTGACTAAGCTTCACTGGCTTTCTGGAAGAAAAAGCATTATACTCAAGGCGCTATGTCTGGCGCACAAAGCACTATATAACACAGGCCCTAGAGTATTTCCATTCAAATTCCAGTGGCAGCTGCGGAAACGTCTCCCTCGTTCCGCAGTCAGTAAGAACCGACTCTGCAATTCGATGCCTTCCCATGTTAGAACTGCGGAGAACCAGGGGCCAGATGTAGGTAGGTTTCATATTGCGACTTGCAATTTGCGAGTCATAGCGACTCGCAAATTGCAACTCGCAATATGAAATGCAGAAAGGTGTCTCAGACACCTTCTGCGACTCGCTATGGGGTCGCAAAGACCCACCTCATGAATATTAATGAGGTGTTTCGCAGTTTGCGACCCCATAGCGAGTCTAGGCACTCACGGGGATGGAGGCCTGCTGGAGACAGCAGACCACCATGTCCGTGACTGCTTTTAAATAAAGCAGTTTTTTTTTTCTTTTTGCAGCTCGTTTTCCTTAAAGGAAAACGAGCTGCAAAACGAAAAAATTCCGAAACCTTTTTGTTTCGTTTTTTCAGAGTAGGCAGTGGTCCATAGGACCACTGCCTGCTCTGAAAAAATATTTTTTGGGGCATTCACAAAGGGGAAGGGGTCCCATGGGGACCCCTTCCCTTTTGCGAATGTGTTACCATCCACTTCAAGTGGAAGGTAACTGCGAGTTGGTTTGCGACCGCATTCGCGGTCACAAAGCAACTCAGCATCGCGATGCGGTCGCAAATAGGAAGGGAACACCCCTTCCTATTTGTGAGTCGGAATCACATTTTGCGAGTCGGTACCGACTTGCAAAATGTGACTCTGCATCGCGGAAGGCCTTTTGCGCCTCGCAAACTGCGTTTTTCACCGTTTGCGAGGCGCAAAACTCTTCCTACATCTGGCCCTAAGTGTATTTCAGGAAAGCATTAAAAACTCGGCTATTTACGCTGCATCTCTACTTTCAATTTGTTTAGGACACATCTTTGTCACTCTTCTTCTTCTGGATCGGCAGTCTAGGCCACCAAGACGCCTTATGATATGTGTGCGCTTTATAAGTCATTTTCATTTTATTCATTTCAAAGAGCATTTAGCAATATTTGACATTTCTTTAAAAGTTCCATTCAGTCTCAGTCTATAATGCCTTGGCTGTTTCTCTTCTCACGCTGCTCCTTGTTGGTACACGGTTTGTTGCGCTTATGTTTCTGAGCTGCCCACTGCGTCCAGCAGTGAGGGTCCAGCGTCTGCCATCATCTTCATCGCAATGCACAGCATCTTTTAGTCCATTTATCATACAGCCATTACAACAAAGAAGGCATTCACCTAAAGTAGCACAGACCTACTGACTTTGCTAGTTCCCCTGAGAGCAAGGACAGCAAGTGCCAGGGTATTCATATGCAAGTCAGGGTAGCACCTGCGACCCCTGGCATCTTCTAAAAAATGCTCCTGGAGGAGAGCTCCAACACATCGGTATGAAGCAGAACACGCTGGGGGGCTGATTCACAAAGGTAAACTTAGACCTGAAGTCTAACTCTAGAATTGAAGTTTAGGGGGCATACTTAAGAGCCCCCAGCGCCACCAGAGCGTCACTTTTTGTGATACTCTGGTGTCGCAATATCCTGTGCTGTGTTTACAAGGTGGCGTTAGGCCACTTTTTGAGGCTTAACACAATTTTGTAAATACGGCCCCTTCACACGCAGCACTTTGCTCGGAAGGGGCGTGCAATGGGTGTTGTTGTGGGAGTGCCACAGCAACACCCATTGCATTTTCATGCTGGCCCAGATTTATGAGATTTCGTAAACCTGAGGCAGCACCAAAATCTAACGCTATCCCGGGGGTGGCGTTAGCAAGGTGCACGAGGAGGAATACTTTTATTCCTCCTTGTTTTTTGCATAGAAAGAGCAAAATGCCAGACATGATTGATTATGTGCGGGAAGGTGTACCTTCCCGCATAATCACTTCAAAATGACGCTTTGGCACTTCTGTGTGTGTTGGATTCTGCAGCACACACAGAAGTGCCAAATCACCATTAGTGATTGTTTATGTGCAGGAAGGGACACCTTCCCACACATAAACAATTACACCCCTCAACGCAGACATCCTTGCACGGCAAGGATGCCTGCATTGGCGCGAGGCAGCTCAATTTAGCGCCAGCGCAGGGGACAACACATGGATGTGCTGTATTCAATTAAATTACATTTTGCCACATCGTAGCACTCTGTCATTTACTGTTAAATATGGGCCTAAGTTTGATATTGACAAAGAGACTTACAAGTAGTATCTTTACGTCTGTGGAGTTTCCGCACTTAGGGCGGAATCTTCGCACTTGGGGTGAACCTCAGGCGTAAGGGTACTACTCATAAGTCCCTTTGTGAATACTAAACTTAGACTTCAGGTCTGAACTTAGACTTCAGCTCTAAGTTTAACTTTGTGAATCAGGCCCTGAGCGTTTTCTAAGCATTAGCCAACTTCTAACATTCAAGGTGGCCCCGGAGGTATGTGCGCTCGTGCCTCTCCTAAGAGGCGGGGCTTCGGATTGCACGTGTTTTACATTGTCACGTCTTGGTCCAGGGGGGAGAAAGCAAGCTCTCCTGAGGTTGCTTGAGGTTGTTCATGCCTTTGCAATCTCCATAGCAAGAGGGTCTGGTGGCGAACTCACCTTTGCTTCAGGAGGGTCAACAGCTGTGTAAATGGATTATATGACGGAACACCGAATTAAAAACAACCACTAACCTTAACAATGAGGTCGGAACACCGACCTCGTCCTTACTACTAATGATTTTACCACGAATGCCTTAACAACGATATTTCGTTGTAAAGGCATTCCTGATAAAATCATTAGCAATAGGCACCATTCACCCTACATCCCTCACCCCACCCCCCCAACCCCACCCCAAAACCTAAAACCTCCTAACCCCCCACCCCATCCCCATCCCCAAAACCAAAAACACCCCACCCCCCCAACCCCACCCCAAAACCTAAAACCCCCTGACCCCCCACCCTCTCCCCAAAACCAAAAACGCCCCACCCCCCAACCCCACCCCAAAACCTAAACCCACCACTTACCTTCGCCAACTCCCTTCTTTGTACCTTAACCACGCATGTTCGTTGTTCAGAACATACGTAGTTAAGGCACAAAAATACGAAGTCGTGGTTAAAAAAAGCGTTGTTACGCTTTCGTTAACCACGACTTTCGTAATAAAAAAGTCGTAAAAAAGGATGTTTCCCGTGTAAATGATGACCTTGAGTCAACTGAAAAGGGTGGCTGGAAGTACATACACTGGGCACGACAGCATTCTTAAACTGGGGCTATAAAATAACAGTTCCATATAATAAGGGATGGTAGAGCAGACATGGAAAAGTGAGTACATGGATGGATGACTGGATGAATGTAGCTGATAGCCTTTATATTTATAGAGAGTACAAAGAGCCTCACAAGCTCAGGCCTCTTCTTGCCTAACTCGCTAATTCGCGTTATCAATTCTTGGAAGGTTGAAAGGCTGAATTGCCAATGCCTCATGTTCCAAAATCCTACAAGTTGTTACTCTGCAGCGTGTGCCCAACACACTGAGCAATGCTGTGGTTTGGTGTGTCCCCCCCGTAACATGTTTGTGAATGGCACTTTCCTGTCACTGGGTGCTGTTGCACAATGTGAAAGATGTTCCACGGTGGAAAGGCTGTAAGAGGTTATCATAATGGTGCTTCATGTGAAGGTTGACCTGGTTTAGAAACTAGGAGCTCCGATAAAGTGAGGTATAGTAAAAATAATCACATATTTACATTTAGCACAAAAGACAAGACACCCACCCTTCCCCTTTCCTATCTGTGTTCAGAGAAAAACCTGTGGAACATGCTACCTCGTCTTATAGCTTAGTGGGTTGAGTCTCTCCTGCAGTGATTTCTTTATAAACTGCAAATTCCTGTACAACATCGTGGCAGGTTTTTGGTTAATAAAAGCAGCACAGTTGAGAAATGTTAACAGGACCTAGCCCTGGAGCATGACCAGTGTTTACCTTAACTGAGTCGAGCTTTGATGTAGCCAATTGCATCCCATAAGCAAACAAATTATAAAGTGAAACAATGTAGCCCGAGGCATCCCCTCCATATCTATGAGACAAAAGGGTCTGCCAATGAGAGGCCTGTGCGCTAACCCTTCTTCCCTCATTCTGATGATGTGTTGGCATTGGTAAATCACCTTCTCTTCTCTGACTTAGTTCTCTTATACGCCACTGAATCGAGGAAGGACTAAAAAGAAACTAAAATGTTAAGCATTGTATACAATCTGGACAGGAAATACAACAAGCATTTGCAGTGCACCGGGTCTCACATTTGCTCAAGTTAGAACTGTTAGCTTTGTAAACTCCTAACCCGACTTTTCTTGTCATACAAATTACAAGAAAAAAACACAGTGGGATCGCGCTATGTAAAATGCAGCGCAATTGCACTGAAATTGAAAACTGAACAAACGAGCGTGATTGTGCTATGTAAACCCCAGCGCAATCGCGCTGCATGGAAAATAAAAAAGTAAAGTATCCAGAAACCATGCTGAAAATATCGATCCTCTAATGGTTTAAGTAGTTTATTGGTGCTGTGTAAGTGGGCTAAACACTGGAAAAGCCATGACGAAACACCGGAAAAGGCATGACGAAACACCGGAAAAGGCATGACGAAACACCGGAAAAGGCATGACGTATGCATACCTTTCACAAATGAAAGCAAGCGGATTATGAAAGGCAAGCCCACGAACCAATGAAAGTGACTGACGTGACATGGGTGTAGTTAGAAGCCTAAAAAGAGATTACTGCATGTGATAAAAACAAGGCCCACAAATGATTGGACCTAAGCCCTGCCAGAAGGAAGTGCAACTCCTTCTCTGGTAAGAGTGTGGAGGATGCTGCAATGGCAGACACCAACCCAGGGGAAAGCGTGCTTTGTTCTCATATTATAAGATCTAGCATAGGTGCTTTGGGAAGAATGGTGCTCTGGATAGGTCAGATATCTCAGTGGGTTAATGCACCCGCTACAGTAATCTTTGTGTAGCCTGACAGCTGCTCGGCCAATCCTAGCCAAACTGGTATGTTTCCTACTGTCTGCAGAGATTGTTGTGGATCATGCAACCTACAGGTCCACAACCTAGTAGGGCAGCTCAGTGGACTAGTGCACCACTGCCTGCAGAAAGCTCTGTGTAACATGACTAGTACAGATCCACTTCTAATAATGCACCTCCCAGACGTAAAACACAGTAGCATAACTTCAGGGAAGGGGTGTTTGGGGTGTTACTCCCTTCTAATGAATGTATTTTTTGGTAAATAGTTGGGTGCAGGGGCTTTCAGTCAGGTATTCTGAGCTTTCTGTCTCATTTTACCAGTGATTTTTGTACATACACACAGACACAAATGCACACGTTCTCCTTCTCGGCTTTGATAGTCTTCAAACATGTTGGTTATTTTACAAAATATTGTATTTTCTCTCACTTAGTACCCCTACCAGTTCACATTCGTTTACCTTTTCACTGCCCCTTTTGCCCCCTCATGCGCCCTGCTTGTCGTGTAAAGGGCACAGCTGTAGTTTTTGGAATTAGGGAACCAGATTGGAGTCTCGGCATCGGTTTAAAATCCTGTGATTCTGGGCAAATCACGAATTCT
The DNA here is from genome assembly GCF_031143425.1 of Pleurodeles waltl. Classification (NCBI taxonomy): domain Eukaryota; kingdom Metazoa; phylum Chordata; class Amphibia; order Caudata; family Salamandridae; genus Pleurodeles; species Pleurodeles waltl. The sequence goes on along the minus strand of NC_090438.1, from coordinate 92,901,009 downwards.
TCCTGTGCCTCAAGAATAAATGGGACCTTTTCTAATGTATTCTTGTGCTCGTGTAAAGCGGTCTGATGCCCTTGGGCTGAGTTCCTGCAAAATATATGATCTTTATGTGTGTCAAGATTTAACATTGTAATGGAAAACAATACCCTGCAAGGAGGAACGTATTTGTTATATAAAGAAACAAATGTTTCTCAGATTTCTTTTCCACTGTGCAATCCCTCACTCCAGGGTGCCCTCTCAATACACAAAACAAAGGGGCAGATTTAAGTGCAGCGCCACTTTTCTTGCGCCCCTTAGCGCCCCCCCTACCGCCACCATGTGAGCGCCGTATTAAAAATGTATGGTACACCATGGTGCAGAGTACGGGGCAATAGCATAAAAAATTGGGATGCTATTGATGTACTGTTCAGGGTTAGCGCCAAAATGTTGAACAGTACGTAGGGTATCATTGTAACCAATGGTGTTCCCCCTTTTAACGCCTGTTCTGAGCAGGTGTTAAAAATGCTGCAAAAAATGGCGCAGCATTTTTGCCATTTTTGCAGCCCCCCCAATTGTAACCCCTTGCGCAGGCATAATGTTGCGCAAGGGGTTCCAAAATGGTGCAATGCATGTATTGTGCCACTTTGTAACTCTAGCGTGGCGATTTGGTCTGGTTGGGCCATATTAGCGTTAAAAAAAGCGCACTAATGCGGACAAGGAGGCGCTAGGCCCTCTTAAATCTGGGCCAAAGTTTGGTGAAATAAAACATCTTTCAACAGCAAACTTCTCAGAAGAATTTGAAATTTTAATCTCAGTTCTTGAAGTGGTTGAGGGAGTTTTACAAGCTAGTCTGGTGGAGCAGTCAATGAACCAACCAATAATAATATTTAAAATACTTGCTACAGAAACTGCACTGTGTGAATGTCCATCTTTCTCCCACTGCTTAGTGTTTTTTATGGATCCTTTTGTACACTTTACTCTCGAGGGTGTGTATTTTTAGTATGCCTGTTGCTTCCAGCTGTGCCCTGCTGCCAGCTTGGGGTGGGTCAGGGACTGTTGTAGCGCTGCCATGCTCAAGATTGAAGACCAAGGCACCCTCCTTTCCCCAGTAAAATGTTAGCCCGCGTGCGTGCTGTGCTGCTCAGAATCTTCTCATTTAACAGATGGGTTATGATTTGTCAGGCGACCTGAACTCAAATCACAGCTTCCTTGCCTGACCAAAAATGTGTGATCTTAGGCAAGGGATTTCAGTGTGACGCTCTTTATGGACTGACACGTTAAACAGTGCGTGGGCATTTTGGGTGACTCTTCTTGTTAGATTGCTTCTGTCTGTTCATTCACGATGGACCCCACCTCATGGCACAGTTTATCCTGATCTGTTAAAAGCGGGTAACTTAAAAGACAGATCACATCAGCATAAAGCACTATAAACGAAACGATTACTGACGTGTGCGCCGTGTTTACTGCTGATACATGGTGGACTGACTCGCTGGTGGCCCTCGCGCAGCACCGGTTTAGGGCTGGGCGCCTCACAGCGGTGTTCCAAGCGCTACATCGCACCAACACCTAGGCCGAGGATGGGCTTGAGAACTGGGGTGCTGCACGTTATTTTTAATTTCACAGTTTTTCTTCAGACACGTCCAGCAGCCACTGCTCACATTGTTCTGGTAAATTATGTATTTTTTAGCAGGCACATTTGTTTGTCCAAATAGTGTAAATGAAATAGCCCTGACACCATTCTCACTTAACTGATGTTCCACATCAGCATCCTGAAAGCCCTGTTGCTGCCAGTCTGAGAACAGCAGTAGAGTGAGCAACGCTCTCACTCGCCCTTCCAGTGAGCTGGGTGAGGGCATTACTCCACTCCCGTTTTTCAAGTGGCGCAGGTTCGCCATGTTTGCTAGGGATCCTGTTTGATTCTGAATAGGTGAAAGCCTTCCACGAGGACAGGCCTGTGAGAACAGCGAAGAAACCAAGTCTGTAACTGAAGGCAGTGGCGTAGCGTGGGGGGTGCAGGGGGGGCCGGCTGCACCGGGCGCAACATCTGGGGGGGGGGGGGGGGGGGGGGGCGCTGGCACTCGCAGCTCTCTGCCCCTGCCTGGCTCACTCACGCAAATTACTTGCCTTGCCCCGGGTGCTGACAACCCACGCTACGCCACTGACTGAAGGTTAGCTTTTATTTAAGTTAGAAAGGATGATAAGTGTCTTCGGTCTCGCATCACAGGGCTCTGCATCTCTCTGACTGAACATCATCATCATTTCAATTCGCCTTCACAGGAACATTCCAAAATGGGATACAAGCGGGGGTGGGAACAATGAAAGATGAAGCGAGAACTTACAACACACCTCCCTACCAAGCACAAGGGAGAAAAGAGGTGTGAGGGAGTAGAAAATGATAGGGCAAAACGGATGGAGTAAACGCAGGTAAGGAGGAAGTAAATACAAAAAAAAGATAAAAGTAAAACCGATGCATGATAAAATACAAACACAATATATTGTGCTATTCAATATACATGACGTTTGCTATAGGATAAACTTCCCGAGTAGTAGGTTTGCACTATAAAATACAAGGATCATACAATATGCAATAAATAAACATTAAGAGAACAATACAACAAACTTCATGAGCAATGAAGGAAAAACATAAACAAAAAGTAGTCATCTCACTCGAAAATCTGATAGTCAGTTTAGTGGTTGTGTGATTTTGTTACATTTTTCTCTCTGAAACCCATTGTCTCTGTGTTTGTTATCAGTAGTCTCAGATCCACAGCCAGGGTCATGGGTTCTCTTGTTTTTGGTTAACCTGCACCTGCTCCAAGCTTTTCCATCTTCTAGGATAACCATGTTTCGTTTAACCTGTTAAATATTTTGAGGATGAGAACATTTCTTGAATTTACCACATCCTACCATTGGTCTCTCCATCACCACCCATTCCAAAATTTTCCAATAAGAATTCTTCACACACCATTTTTTTGTCATGCCAGGATAGTATTTAGCTTGGCGAAGAGCTATCCAATGGGTGATGTTGTTTCTATCCATCCATGTCCCAAATTCAGCCAATAAGGTTTGAGTTTGGATCCTGGTTTCCTGCCCTTTAGAGAAATAAATAGTGATGTTCCTGCCACTGAGTTGGGTGAGGTGTGGTATGACCATAACAGGTCTCACAAATCCCTTGTGATGCAGTGGAGTAACATTAGCCCATGCGAGGTGGTGGGACCCTCGAGCTCCAGGGGATCTCCTCAGCACTGTGCACAGGCAGCAAGACCCTGGCCTGAAAGCTCCTGACTGGGTCCGTGGGGGGGAGGAGGATGGAGGAGGGCCCTCCATGTACTTTGCAGGTGGCACCATCAAGTTTTGTTACACCACTGTTGTGGTGCATTTACATTCAGTATAGAAAAACTCTATTAATTCTTTAATCATCCCATTCTCTCTTTTGATAAGTCCATCAGTGCTGTGGGTAATAAATACATCCTTTAAAAATCCCTTCATGTCTTCAAACTGACATAGGTAGCAGCAAGGAATTCAAATAAGGTTATGATATAGATGTTGCTAACAAATTTAGCAGTAACTCAAAGGAAGTGATAGTCAAGAAAGACAACTATGGGGCTCATTCCGACCCTGGCGGTCCATGACCGCCATGGCGGAGGGCAGCGGAAGCACCGCCAACAGGCTGGCGGTGCTGCCGCGGTCAGATTGACCGCCTATGTATTTATAGTGAGCGCTGTACAAGTTAATAGGGCCCGCTGTGTCTAACCGTAGTTTGTCCCATGATTTGAAAGGAACTTCTACTAGGGAGAATGGAGATTTACGAGTTACCTTGGTCTTGTTGATCAGCGCACATGCAGACCAATCTTCAACCTTATTCTCTATGATTCTTTCCATTTCAGGGAACCAGAATTCTGCTGTGATCTTGCTTTTGGCAAGACTTCTTCCTGGGTGGCCTTCATGTGCTATGTCAGCAATAAATTCCCTGATGCCCTCAGGAGGTATAATCTTATCCAGTCTCAACAAAAGGTCTCCATTTGTGGACATTTTGTGCATCAGGTTTCAGTATGGTTGTAAATTGGCTGATAGTAGTTTGCATTTTTCAGGCCACCATTGCATGATTTCTTCCCTCTCTGTTAACAAATTCTTGTCCTGTCTCAGACATTCTTCCCATCCATGCTTCAAATTCGGGGATGTGAACTCCTCAGGTAAATCCAATCCATTCATCAACAAGCATTCTAGATAAGCAGTGTGATACATGATTCTTTGTACCTGGCACATATGCTGCTCTACAATTATACCATTGTAAGCTTAGCATCCATTTAGCAATGGGGGGAGTTTTTCAATACCTCTGGTGGATAGTGCAGAGATTAAGGCTTTGTGGTTGATCCTTAATAAGAAGGGTATTCCCCAAAGGTAAAAGTTAAAGTGGACAGTACCGCCGAAGCAGGACAACACTTCCTTTTCTATAGTAAAGTAGTTCATTTCTGCTGCCTTCAGTGCTCTGGATGCAAATGCACACTTTTTTCTACCCCCTCCACCATCTGAGATAAAGTGGCTCCTAAGCACCTGTTGCTGGCGTCGGTAGTAATAAGCTGTCAGAGTTCGGGGCATTGGTTATTGCTTGTTTTGTTGTGGAGAAGGAATTAAGATGTTTCCCACTCCACTCAAACAGGGTACCTTTCTTGATCTTAATTAAGGATCATAATGGGTGGACTAAGTCAGCAAATCCTTTGACATATTTGGACATGTATCCTGCTAGTCCTAAAAACAATTTCAATTGTTCTTTATTAGCCGGGAATTGGACATTCTCAACTGAATCTATAAGGTTGATTCTGGGTGTAATCCCTTCACTCAAAATAGTATGCCCATGATAGACCTATCTTGCATTTTTCTCTTTTTATGATGAAACCAGCAAACTTCCAGGTTGTGAAGTGCTTCTCTCAGAGTGCCATTGCGTTCATGTGCCATAGATTAAAATGTCAGCTTAAAAGCACAGTACTTTTTTGGTATCTTTAAGAATATACTGCATCACTCTTTGGGACACTGCCATGGCAGAGGCCATACCAAAAAACATTCTACAGTACTTGTAAGTGCCAAAAGCTGTGGTTGAAGTTTTAAGGGGCCTAGACTCTGGGTAGAGCATTAACTGTTGCTATGCTAAAGAGAAGTCTAGAACACTGAAGTATTGGCATCATCTGAAAGGCTTAACATTTCATTAGTTCTTAGTAAGGGATGTCTATACACCCAAATATTTTGGTTTAAGTCTCAAGTCTACACGTAGGTGTATTTCATTAGAGTTGTTTTTGATAGTGATCACTATGGGAAATAGCCATTCTGAGCACTCATTTTTTCCAAACCTTCCTGAGTTTCCAATTTATCTAATGCCTTCCTCAGAAGATCCCCCATGAAGAGCATAGTGGGGTTGTTTTATGTACAGTGGAGACAGCATTGTGTTTCAATTGGACTTTTCTGCACAAAGTCCCATAGTAAAACCAATTGCCCTGGAAACATTTCTAGGAACCTGCTCCTGTTTGAAAGAGGAGGGGTGGAAGTGTCAGCACTTACACAGTAATCCAGTACTACATATTCGTTGATGACTTAGGGCCACCCAATGAAAAGAGAAACCACTAATTGATTTCTAATGGTGCACATAGTAAGAATGCAGGGTTATTTGCTTCTTCCCGAGCGAGGGGTGCACCATAGGAAATAGTGTCATGTGCCTCATCAGAATTTATCTTATCTGTAACTATCTGGACAATCATCAGACCCATTGAAAGATATTCTGGACCTGGTTGCCTTAATGCAATGCTTCTGTGTGAGGTGGGTAACCTGAACTTTTCAAATGTTGGAATATGCAGTGCGTAAAATAATTAAATCCCTATCGTGTCCAATCATTGTGCCAATCACCAAAACATGCTTTTTAGACTCTGCAGAAGCAGATAACATGTATTTCTGCTAGGCTAATCCTGAACACATTTCTGAGATTCCATTGGATATAATGCACTTGTAATGTAGCGGACAGGATAGGAGTCACAAAAATATTAGATTATGAAAAGCCTCCAAACACTTTCAATTGTAGACCAGGAGAAACAATGATGGAAAAATAGGCAGCTAAGGCTGTTGTTGGTTCCATATGTATATTATTATTTTGGGCATATGTAGGGGGTGATGCTTCCTCTAGGTTGATCTCTTGGTAATGAGCAGAAACAGAAGAGCGAGACAACAAGGATCAGAGAATGCCAGAGGGATGAGAAGTAGAATTGTCCCTAAATGTTTGCACATGATTCCTTGTGAGTTTTATGAGCATCTTACAGCAAGAATACCAAGGTGAAGTGTAGGAAATGTGTTCACGAGGATTCTTATAGGACAGCCTTTTAGTCTTAAAGGGTACTTGTAAGAATGTTTATAAGAAAATAAACAAGACGAAAGGATGTGAGAGCATCCACTGGGGTGTAGCACATGTAGTGATGGATTATTTTCATGCCCTGAGGGAGACTGTCAGAAGGGAGGTCATGGTTTTTATCCATTATACCCAGAAGTTTGGTCAGCATGGGAATACAGCGTGACTAGGATTTTCTCGATATTCCTTTCAAGGTCCTGGATCTATGAAATGGGAGAAATATTTGGCCAATAGGGAAGTTGTTGTTAACTGCGCCTCATCGGCAATAATGGTGTATCAGTGGAACATTAGCAAAATGGCCCATTTGCCAACTTCTCACATCCCTACACATCATTGAGAGGTATGTCGCCGCTGCCTGTGTTGTGTAATCACCTTCACACAGAAGCCAGGAGACATGACATCAGAATGCCCCCTTTATTTATGGCAGGCCTTTCAACATGTTTGTCCTGTCAAACTGCCATGGCATGGATGACCAGGTGACCTTGATAGTGTTTACGGAAAGCAGTCCCTCCACAGCACCAGAGGAGCATTTCGCAAAAAAAGCCCCACAATAAACTCATGGCTTGATGGGCTGGAGCTGAGGTTGCAAATGTGGTTCCTCTGCCACCCAGGCAGCTTGATGGCCCTCCTGACAAACCATAAATGAAGCCCAAAGTTAGGGTTTGGTGATGTGTCTACCCTGAGGTTACTTCTGTGGAAACAGAGAGAATCATCACACATTGACCTAGTGGCATTTACAATAGGAAGAAAACAGCCCCTCTTCCACACTTGCTACAAATTCATCAATATGATCATGTTTTGTCTGAAGGCATCTTCATAAGTATCATACTTCCTTCACTCAAGAACTTTCAGCTTTATAATCTATGCACATCTATCCAACCAGGGGATGAGAGAATAACTGGAGAACTCTAGGTTTCATTGTGAATTTTGTTAGAACATCTGAATAGTGAATACTAGGCATGCTCAGGATAGGTGTTCTGAAGCCTTGGGCGCACTAAATGGGTACCTGTACCCATATTTCTCAATGTATTCTTGTGGGATTTGAAATCCAAGACATTGCTTCTGGATTTATTCTGCCCACATATAGTTGTATGTCCATGTTAGAAATGTTCTGTATGCTGAATGCTAGGTTTTCCATATGGTAACTGAGAACTATAAAATCTTAGGAAACTTACAGATTTAAAAAAGTAGGACGAGATAGCGCCATAAAGGTCAGCAGGATGCCTCCTCCAAACAGAACCTGGTGTAGTCACTCAGCAGGTAAGATCCAGCTGCCTTGAAGAAACTTGCATTATAAACACCACGGTTAAGAATTTCAATGATGATGGACTACAGAATTAGATCAAGGTGGATGGACCCTACTATCTGCAGTTCTACAACATAAGATAGAGAAATGGGATGTATTTTACCACATTACCGGGCTAGAAATATCATCTTGCCAAAATAAGGTGAATAGAAAATTGATTACCACAATTTAATATTATGAAGGTAAGTATATGTGCATATATAAATATTATAGTAAGGGCCATGTTTCATTCATTTTTTGACTTGCCTATATCTTGGGACTCAGCTTCAGCCGAGTCCTAGAAAAAACGTAACTAAAAAACACCCTGACCCCTTAGCTCTGGTGGTGGGGTCCCAGAGGTAAGAACAAAATGTTTTTTAATAAGCCCCCAGGTGGGGCAGGTCCCAGGGGCATTCATAATTTTGAATGTGGAGGGTCTCCAGTCTCCCACAGTCCCAGGGACCACCAACTCCCCAGGGAGATTTTTGTGATATATGGGGTTGGGTGAGGGGGGGCGTGGCCCCCTAGTGCCCTGGGGACCACCACCTTCCCAGAGCAAAAGGCTTTAATTGTGTGGGGGAGGCCCGTTGGCCTTCCCCACAGCCCTGGGGACCACCGCCTCCCTGGGATGATTTTTGTGACATATGCGGGGTGCCATGGCCCCCCTGTGCCTGGGGATCCACCACCTCCCCGGGGAAGTAACTATAACTTGCACCCTAAGGTAACTATAACTCGTGCCCTTGTTATGCATTGCTAATTACCTCACATACCTCACAATTTACAGTACTCATGACATCTTTGATAACATCTTTGATAAAGTCGTTGCAACATCTGCAGTCAAATTATTGATCACATACCTGTGTGTGGTGGGGGGGCAAGCTATAGTTACCTTAGGGCAAGAGTTACAGCTACCTAAGATAACTATAACTGTAACAGGTGAATTTTTATAGTTTTGTACAAGTATATTTGTTTTTTCTGTGAATTTCTAAGGTTTTTTAAATTCTATTTCTTAACTACTATAATGTCCCTGTAACCTATGTTTTTTTCGTTTTTTCAGAGATAAAAAAATATATCATATATATATATATATATATATTTATATATATATATATATATACAGTTTTGTAGAGAAAAGCAAACTTGGCCCCACAACATTAAAGGACAACATTAAAGCGAGCGCTTTACAAAAGAACCAGTTTCAGATTTTTGTATGCAGGCACCAGTATATTAAGTGGTTAGTCCAGAATCATAGAATGCTGAGCCAACACCAGATTGGAATGTGGTTCCCTAGTTCTAAAGTCAGCAGCTCTGCTGCTAGGCCACATCACATAACATCAGAAGTTCTGCTGCTAGGCCACATCATAAAACATCAGCAGCTCTGCTGCTAGGCCGCCCCTACTTAACATCAGCAGCTTTGCAGCTAGGCCACATCTACATACATCATCAGCTCTGCTGCTAAGCCACATTTACATAGCATCAGCAGCTCTGCTGCTAGGCCGCCTCTACTAACATCAGCAGTTTCGCTGCTAGGCCACCTCTTCATAACATCAGTTATAATCGACGTGTGTAATGTCGAGGTAGGAATAGTAAATCTGTACTAAATACTTCCTTATATACCTACTTTCACGATAATGTACTGGTCAATATTCTGGAAACATAGTTTGGGAAGAAATTCTGGGTCGATATTTTGTTACTTTTTGTTGCGCCACACATCTGAAAAGAAACTGTAAATATAAGGAAAAAAAACTTTCTTGCACATTCTGCCCTTTTCCCTCTCACTTCATCTCAGCCTAAAATCCTGCAACAATTAATTCTACATTTGCACGTCAGTGGAAGATGAGTGGCCGTAAATAAAGCCGATAAAAGATTGAACACAAATCGAAGAATCCTATTTGCATGCTCCCAGGTCCTTTAAAGCAATCTATTCCTTGCAAATATCTCGTAATTCTTCAGTGTGATTAGCTAGAAATGGAACATCTATTAATACACGTCGTGTATGCAAATTAATGTCAGGCAAATTAATTGCAAGTTATTACTGTGAAATGAAAGTTGCAAATGAAGGATCTCATTTAAAGCAATCCTATTTTACGGTATTTCTTTCAAATTCCTATGAAATATAGATATTGGTTAATTTGGTTATTCCTAGCATACAAAGTACTTGTTAAAAAGTCCCTAACAAGCAGAATATTGTCTAAAAGAGCGTTTTCCTAGAGTGCTTACATATTTCTAACATTAGTTTTATGCAATAGAGACATATTGTGGCTCATCCTGACCCAAATGCTGATAATGCAGCAATGCTCAATTTATCAGTGGAATCTTTACTTTGCTTGAAACCTTCTGGAGTAGACCTGTCAACCTCCTTAGGATTCCCACCCATTGCTAAATTCCTCAGATGGTTAGAACTGAATATATTTGCTAATATAAAGCATAATTTTCTATTTTTCTAGTTGTAACCCATTATCTTGTCTTCAACAAGTCATTCTCTTTGAGGTGTTGGCTTCCCCTTAAATATTAATTGTAGGAAGTTGGCTCTGTATGTACTATTTCAAAGTAAAAAATAGCATGCACAGAGTCCAAGGGTTCTCCTTAGAGGTAAGATAGTGGCAAAAAGAGATAATTCTAATGCTCTATTTTGTGGGAGTGTGGTCGAGCAGTAGGCTTATCAGAGGGTAGTGTCAAGCATTTGTTGTACACACACAGGCAATAAATGAGGAACACACACTCAAAGACAATTCCGGGCCAATAGGTTTTTGTATAGAAAAATATATTTCCTTAGTTTATTTTAAGAACCACAGGTTCAAGATTTACAATCAATACTTTAAATGAAAGGTACTTCACTCAGGTATCAGAGGAACTTTGAATCAGCAAAATAGCATGTACAGTGTTGGCAAAAATGGCAACAAGCTATTTTAAAACTAGACACAGTGCAAATTTCAACAGTTCCTGGGGGAGGTAAGTATTTGTTAGTTTTTCAGGTAAGTAAAGCACTTACAGGGTTCAAAGTTGGGTCCAAAGTAGCCCACCGTTGGGGGTTCAGGGCAACCCCAAAGTTACCACACCAGCAGTGGTGCCCAAAACGCATAGGCTTCAATGGAGAAGGGGGTGCCCCGGTTCCAGTCTGCAAGCAGGTAAGTACCCGCGACTTCAGAGAGAAGACCAGGGGTGTTTTGTAGGGCACTGGGGGGACACACAAGTCAGCACAAAAAGGACACCCACAGCGGCACAGGGGCGGCCGGGTGCAGAGTGCAAACAGGCATCGGGTTTGCAATTGGTTTCAATGGGAGACCCGGGGGTCTCTTCAGTGAAGCAGGCAGGCAAGGGGGGGGCTCCTCGGGGTAGCCACCACCTGGGCAAGGGAGAGGGCCACCTGGGGGTCGCTTCTGCACTGGAGATCGGATCCTTCAGGTCCAGGGGGCTGCAAGTGCAGTGTCTTTACCAGGCGTCAGGTTCTTTGAAGCAGGCAGTCGCGGTCAGTGGGAGCTCAGGGGGGATTCCCTCTGCAGGCGTCGCTGGAGGGGCTCAGGGGGGTCAACTCTGGCTACTCACAGGGTCGCAGTCGCCGGGGGGTCCTCCCTGTAGTGTTGGTTCTCCACAGGTTGAGCCGGGGGCGTTGGGTGCAGAGTGGAAAGTCTCACGCTTCCGGCGGGAAACATGTGGTTTTTAAAAGTTGCTTCTTTGCTGCAAAGTTGCAGTCTTTGTGGAACAGGGCCGCTGTCCTCTGGAGTTCTTGGTCCTTTTAGATGCAGGGTAGTCCTCTGAGGCTTCAGAGGTCGCTGGACCCTGGGGGACGCGTTGCTGTTGCAGTTTTTCTTGAAGTGGGGAGACAGGCCGGTGGGGCTGGGGCCAAAGCAGTTGGTGTCTCCGTCTTCTCTGCAGGGCTTCAGGTCAGCAGTCCTTCTTCGTCTTCAGGTTGCAGGAATCTGATTTCCTAGGTTCTGGGGAGCCCCTAAATACTGAATTTAGGGGTGTGTTTAGGTCTGGGAGGGCAGTAGCCAATGGCTACACCCTCTTTGTGCCTCCTCCCTGAGGGGAGGGGAGCACATCCCTATTCCTATTGAGGGAACCCTCCAAAATCAAGATGGAGGATTTCTAAAGGCAGGGGTCACCTCAGCTCAGGACACCTTAGGGGCTGTCCTGACTGGTGGGTGACTCCTCCTTGTTTTTCTCATTATCTCCCCTGGACTCGCCGCCAAAAGTGGGGGCTGTGTCCAGGGGGCGGGCATCTTCACTAGCTGGACTGCCCTGGGGCATTGTAACACGAAGCCTGAGCCTTTGAGGCTCACTGCTAGGTGTTACAGTTCCTGCAGGGGGGAGGTGTGAAGCACCTCCACCCAGAGCAGGCTTTTGTTTCTGTCCTCAGAGAGCACAAAGGCCCTCACCACATGGGGTCAGAAACTCGTCTCTCAGCAGAAGGCTGGCACAGACCAGTCAGTCCTGCACTGAACAATTGGGTAAAATAAAGGGGGCATCTCTAAGATGCCCTCTGTGTGCATTTTTAATAAATCCAACACTGGCATCAGTGTGGGTTTATTATTCTGAGAAGTTTGATACCAAACTTCCCAATATTCAGTGTAGCCATTATGGAGCTGTGGAGTTCGTTTTTGACAAACTCCCAGACCATATACTTAATATGGCCACACTGTACTTACAATGTCTAAGAATAGACTTAGACACTGTAGAGGCATATTGCTCATGCAGCTATGCCCTCACTTGTGGTATAGTGCACCCTGCCTTAGGGCTGTAAGGCCTACTAGAGGGGTGACTTACCTATGCCACAGGCAGTATTTTGTGGGCATGGCATCCTGAGGGGGATGCCATGTCGACTTTGTCTTTTTCTCCCCACCAACACACACAATCTACAATGGCAGTGTGCTTGTGTTAGGTGACGGATCCCTTAGGGTGGCACAACATATGCTGCAGCCCTTAGGGACCTTTCCTGGTCACAGGGCCCTTGGTACCACTGGTACCTTTTACAAGGGACTTATCTGTGTGCCAGGGGTGTGCCAATTGTGGAACAATGGTACATTTTAGGTGAAAGAACACTGGTGCTGGGGCCTGGTTAGCAGGGTCCCAGCACACTTCTCAATCAAGTCAGCATCAGTATCATGCAAAAAGTGGGGGGTAACTGCAACAGGGAGCCATTTCCTTACATTAATCCATTATTCTGACTCCACGTACTCATTATTCGTGTCTACACGGGGAAGAAGTGGTCAGTATATGCCCAGCTTCCAGCTCTTCTTCAACCCGCTTTATCAGGGCCATGGGCGAGTCTTAGCCACTCCAGATGGTGGCCTGACCACTTGGAGCTGCCATGCCCCATATCCACTGCGGATCGAAAAAATGGGTCTTCAGATGCCCGTCGGAGCGGGATGGCCAGAGAAGGGGATAATGCAAGGGCCGCAAGGCATGCTAGGATCTCGAAGGAAAAGAACCATTGGATCTGCCAATCCCACTAGGAGCAGGAGTGGACTACAGAGGGAGGGCAACAGGAAAGAAGGTAAGGGGCCCAGGTCCTGATTCTCCAGTAATGGCCTCTTTCAAACTTTTGTTTGTTAATCAAAAATATTAAGTTTGTTCATTCTTTCTCAATAGTGCAGCAAGGCTTTTTCTGATCAAGAGGGACTAAACCAGAAGAACTTGAGCACGTGGACGGAATCCAGTCGAAGCAATGCTCTTTCCCCTCTCTCGACACCCCCAATAATGACCACATACACAGGAACATGACAGCCAGGGGCAGAAGCCGAGAAAGAGATTGGGATCTGTGAGACAACAGAGACACTGGACTTCACCACTCGGACTCACCACTTCGGTTGATCAAGGATGTCTGCAGAGGACAGTGGTTACATTAAGTAACTCATCATTAAGCTTTCCATTCTTAACTCTGAGAGAACTGATATGCCTGATCACTATCTCTCTGTAACCAACTCTATGTACTTTGATGCAAATCTGGTAAGTTCTTAAATCTAAACACACAGCAGATGTCTACCTCAAAGACAGATACACTAGGACTCTCCCTATTTAATGAATTTTTGAATAACTACCTCAAGCTTCATCTCTATTCATTCTCTACAGAAGATGAGTTATGCTTTCTACTTGACTTCTGTAGAACTGCAACATAACCACCAGGGCTAATACCCTGGTGTTCCTATTCTTTGCATTTTGTATATGCATACTATAACTCTAATACCTTGTGCAGGAACTCTTCCGTCCGAAGGCAATGCTCAAGGGTGGAGGGGCACCACCCCCTTACCTTTTGACAGACATGGAGAGTGTCTTTCAAGCTGAGGAAAGGTCAGCCTGACGGACACTCTTATGTTCAGGTCAGACGCCTAGGCGTTATACATAAACTAAATGCACAGATGTGAAGCTGCCTGAGGTAAACTTTGCCAGGCTTAAGATGTCACAGATCTGTGGGTGTGATCTCCTCAGCCTGGTAAAGTGCTTGGAGAGCGTGTCCCTCAAAGGGAGTATCATTAATAGCCTAGGAATTGGGCAATTCAGTTTTAAGCCTTAAAGTGACCAGGGCAGAATGTTGCTCAGTGACACCTCTTCACAGAGTGAGGTGGGGTCAGCAAATTTCACTAATCCCATCCCACTGTGTGATGAGATAAGGACTGCTGCCTCCTCTCATTGGCTGATAGCCTGACCTAGTGTCAGCCATTGAGAGCAGGTGGCAATTCCAATGCTCCAGGAGCCCCAGAGGCCAAAATCACTGCTGCAGCGAGTAAGATCTGTTTTGTTTAATGTTTTATGTGTGTATATATGTTTATGTATGAATGTGTATGTATTTGTAAGTGTGTGCTGTGATTGGGTGTGTGTGCTTGTGAATGGGGGTATATGTGCACACGCTTGTGAATGCATGGTGGTGTAAGTATGCACGTAGATATGTTAGTGCATGTGTGTGTGCATGTAGTCTGTCTGCCCCTCTGCCCTGATCACCAGCCACCACTCACTCTTCATGTCTGGAAAAAAGGTTAAGTACAGGCTGCTGCAAGGAAAAGCAAAGCATTCTTGTTGAGCAGCTACTTATCACATAGGTGCATAAGAAAAGGGAAAATATGTTTGTGAGTTTATTCTTAACATAACAAATAAATCACACTGCAAGCAAAAGCAGCCCTTCATGAGCACTTACAAAGGTGAAGCAAACAAGCACCCAAGCCAGATGGAGGAATCACAAGCTTTTTTTAAGCAATGAAAGATCTATGTAACTAATGATTCATTAGTTGCACATAATTTACTCAAATATTGTTGCCATCTTGTTCAATCTGTTAGATTTTCTCCATATGTCCCCATGTCAATACAGACGTTGTCATGATGAATCACTAAAATAGGATATATGCAGGACCAGACTGGGAACCAAAAGCAGCCCGGCAAAAATGTTTAAACCAGCCTCCCTCTTTACTCTCTCTCTCTCTCTTTCCATTCATTCATTCTTTTGCTTCTTCTCAATTTCTCTCTTCTTTTGCCTCCCTGCAGCCCTTGCTACCATATACCCAAAGAGCTGGAGACACAGGCAACAGCATGGACCCTCAGAACCTATCCTCGATGGCTCCATCCACACGGGGAAATGCCTGGTGGAATAAATGGACAGTCAGCCCATGGGTATGTGATGCAGATAACACAGCTGATGAAACTGGGTAAAGCTGAACCATCATTACATGAGCCAGAAATAATGAAATCAGACGGTGTACAAATATCTGGCGCAAAGCAGACTAATATCAGGAGGAATCAGCTGCAAAGTCCAGACCAGTGCATGAGCACACCATCTGAATGAAGAATGTTATGATGTTTCCACACTTGCTATCTTTTAATTGTGCAGTCATTCGATGCACTAACGTCACATCACCAAAGTGCACAGGGGTACCAGAAGATAGATGATGCTGCTCCTGACTTCTTGTGCCCCTCAGCAGCCTTCTACTAGCTGCTGATGCTCTACAGAAAAAAAGCAAGGAGTTAAAACTAGTGAAAGTAAACAGGGTTCTTGCATATCATTGTTAAGATTTGCACTAATTTTATGCCATGTTCAGGGATGTAGCTACCATTGGTGCAGCAGATGCTGAGGGACTGAGCCCAGAACTCTGAGGGGCCAATTGAACCATGATAATTGCTGTATTTAGTACCCCAAAAGCAGTCAAAGGGGCCATTTTTCATGCTTACAAAAGGGCCCATGGTTGCCTTACTACACTACTGTATGTTGCATGCTATTTTATTGTGCCGACTTCGTATCCCCTCTGACATTTGCGGAGCAGACACCCTGTCAATCAATCAATCAATCAATATTTGTAAAGCGTGGCTACTCACCGTGAGGGTCTCAAGGCGCTGGAACGCCCTGCACATCCTGCAATCTCTGTCTTTGCTGTCCTAAGGCTGACCATGTTTGCAATCAAACTCCATGATCATGAGATCTGTCTGTAAGGATGACTTAGATTTTGTGGCTTTATTGGAATTGTTTCAGGATAGCATACTAATTTTCACCAAGTACATGTCATTCTCTCGGAGGTTTGATCTAGTGATACTAAAATTGGATTAGTCCTCAGTGCTCAGAAGTTTGCTCTGTTTCAGTAAAAGGTCAACTGTTTAGGTCATACCATCTTGAAGAAAAGGGCGGTTCTGAAGGATTCTCTGGTAGAAGCCACTGAGAATGCCAATGTTGCAGACAATAAGAAACAATATCTCTTTTGCAGATCTTTATGAATATTATGGTAAATCTGTTAAGAACTTTGCTGAGGGTGTAGAGTCTCTTAGCAAACTTTTACTCAAAGATGAAGTTAGTTGGGATGAACAACAACAAAACACATTCACGCTCATCAAAGTATGTATTGTTTCTAGTCGTACTCTACAGCCTTTTTTATGATCAAATTGTGCAGGATCTCTGTTTGTGTAAGAGCCTATGTTTAGAATGTTTTATTCTCAAAGAGCAAGTACACACAAATTGAATGTGCCCTTTGTCCCTAGAACTTTTTGCCAAATGGAATGCTGTAATTCGAAGGGAACACTTGGCTTGTGTCTGAGCCATTTTGTATGGCCCATATTAAAGACTAGTTTCAAACCATTGTTTAGCATTTGTCTCCAAGGTTTGGTCTACATTCTACTGCAATGATTACACAGTTCAACTCAGACCTCAAGTGCTTTTTTTTTATTTTGAGGTTGTACTTCAGAGAATAATGTACTTCAGATTTTCTCTCATGTTTAACACGCCAAATTTGTGGAAAGCTGTATTTAAAAAGTTGGACATGCACTTTTTAGTTTTACATGTCGTGGTGGTGAAAAATAAATTCCCTTTTCACTATTACAATGCTTGCCTCTCTCATAGGATAACATTAGAGCTACCTTACTCCATTTAGTAAGTGATAATATCTGAATCAGAGCAGGTAAACAGTTCATGTATGATGTCTTTGAAACTGTAATGAAAGATTATCTCCCATAGTTGGGTTTTAAATTACTATTTTGAAAATGCTACTTTCAGAAAGTTGGCATTTTTCTGCCTTAGCCATTCGGTGCCTGCTGCCGTCTCTGGGTCGCATGACTAGCTGTAGTTGACAGTTGGTCTTGGTGTATTCCTCCTAGACAGCCACGCACAACACAGAGCTCAGGGTACCTGGATAGGCCATCACTGGCAGGATGGGAGGATGGAGTTGGGCACAACCCTTCTTGACTAGATGTGTCCTGCCTTCACACAAAGTGCTGCATACGCTATGTAATTAGTCTGGAGCCAAGACAGAGAAGGCACAATGCCTGTTGACTTCAAAGGGAAACCTGTAAAAGCTTCTCCCACTTCAAAGGAAGACCCAGGTATAAATATTGGACCTCAGACACCAACTCTTCAGTACACTTCTGGACTTGTGAGTACTCTGCCAGGAAGAAGGACTGCTATGCTGCGGAAAGGGCTGCCACTATGTTGTACTGCTGCTCTGAACTACTCTTGCCCTTCTGTACTGGCGTACTGCCTGCAGCCTTCTACCTACGTAAGAAGCCTGGATCTGTATCTGTTGAACCTGGGACCCTAGAGTGATGATATTGATGGAAACTTGTACCCATGAGGTTTTAAACCAATTGTTTGTAGGTGTGTCTGAACAGGATTGGGTGGCAGCTGACCAACGTAACCTGACACTGCCCTCAGTTGAGAAATTACAATGGCACTGCCCTCAGTTAAGGATTGCATTGGTGGCCCCTGGGATGGGGAATGATAACTGTGTATCTCCTGAGGTACTTGTCCTTCCTTTCAGAAGTGGGCACCAGGGATATATAGGTACGTCATCCTTGACAGGACATGTTTCTGGACCATTTTCTGGTGAATTGGTATAGAATGTCAGGCTGACGAGTGTGTTCAGTCGCTTAAGATTGGGCATGATCTCTGTGCAAACAAGAGGCTTGCTTAAAATTTGAAAGTGAAGAAGGAATGGAAAAATGTAAGTTGTGTTTTTTATGACTGGGCTAAATTGTTGATATTTCGGTTGCAGATATTTTAAAGGTGCTTGAAATGTTTTCAAAAAATCTATATACAGATAATTATAATGCCTTTCAATCTCATTTTAATGTTTTCTTCTTGATTCCTAAGCCTCAGTTATCCAAGCATAGTGGTGCTGTGGGTGTTTGAATAACCTATGTTTGGGCAACTTCTGACGCAGAAAAACTTGGCTTCTCTCTTACCTGAATGTATAGAAATGTAATGGCTGCCCACTTGGGCTTTATTTTTCTTTTATCATATTTGTCCATTTAACGTGGATGGTTCTTTGATTTCATAGTTCACTGTAATGAACTAATATGCATAGTTGATAAAAATGAAATCTCTTGATGTGGAGATATTCCTCCTGTTTATCTAAAGTGGATGAACATTTGGTTTTACTGTTACTGCAACTTCCCAAAACGCGTAGCAGATATGATGTTGAAAATATGCGATTGTAATGTAGGCAAAAACAAGTTTGTACATATAGTTCACACAAATCACTCTCATGTTTGTTTCATGGGGTGAAGGGATGAAATATAATTACATTCTTGGACATTCATGGACATTTCAAGATGGCAACTGTGCAGACTTTCATGTCTTCTTCGTACATGATTAAGGTGATCCTTCGGCTCAAATGTTTTGTGAGCTGTTCACACAATAAAAGTCATACACCGGACACCCAGAGTCAATATTACTAAGCCTTCAAATTCTTTGGGGTCCTTCCTAAATGAAATATCATTATACTATAAAGTTCCTGTATTTAAAATCAATTTTATTAAGAATGAGGTATTATCTTTAGGTATGTTTTGCCTACCTTACATGTTTGATGGGTCAAATATTAAATGTACTTCTAAAATAAAAGTAAGGGTCTTGATGTTTGGTTTTACCTGTAATATTACAATAAAACTTCAATATATTGTTTCAGAAAGTAAAATTGAATCTTTATTATCTTCTTGGTTACCCCTAAATATATCCTGTGGGGAGGTTAATACACCATCAAAATGATAATTATTCCAAATATTTTTATGTACTTACGTGCTTCCTTTAAAAATGTATATTAGCTAATGTAAACAAATGTATTCTATTTGCCAAACAATATTATGGAAACACTGACCGCTGGAATTGCTCTTTCAAAACTTAAACTGGACAAAACTAATGATGGTGTTCAGTTTCCAGATCTTAAGACATATCACGCTGCTTTTTTAATTAGGCAAACAAACATGTTCTTTACCTCATGGATTTGATTATGGCCTTTCTAGCTCATGAAGCATCTTTCAAAAATGCTTATTATCTGGATTTTCCTTTAAAGAAGTCATATATGTGTAAAATTAGCTCGGATTCAATAAATTCCTCATTCTGAAATACTGAACTAATGTGATTCAGCAGATATTGTTCCCTTTAGCATCTCCCTGGATCTATTTAAGTCCTCAACAGTTTGGTACAATACACATCTGAAAATTAAGAACAGATCTTTCTTTCTTTTATTTTTGCAAAACTTTTTTTATTGTTTTTCCTAACTCCCCAACCTTTCTCAAGAGATGCAGTACACAGAGTAAGCATTAAATCACAGAGAACATCATATTTCTCGACATGAAGGCAATAAAACAAATTAACACCCCTTGACCCCATCCATAAATACCAGAGAGTAGGAGTCATGTGGCCCCTAGCCGGGATCCTCCCCATGTTATTTAGGGTTTCTATACAGGGACCATGGCAGCGTCAAGCATGGCTCCAATGTGATGCCTCGAAGATCAGCCCACGCTTGCTAAATATTTTGATGTTTTTGGGAGCATCTCCACGCCTGGTAGTTCAGTCTCTCAAGGTCCACACAGGGATCATACATGCCTTTAGCCCATTTTGTAGTGGATGGAGCGATCTCTGATTTCCACCCTTGTGCTATATCCCTATTTGCTATCACCAGACCTAGACACAGAAGCACTTTGTGATATCTATTCCCTCCAATGCCCTCCCTAATATGCAAAATGATCACCTGGGGTCTCTAGGGACAGTCAACCCCAGTACCCCTCCTTAGCAACCCAAGACATGATACCAGAAGGCGTTGAGACCAGGGGAGTTGCCCTCAGGGTAGTTGCACCGAAAGCAGTTGCTTGAGGGGATTAGCCCCATCTTATTCAGCTGAGTCCAAGTGAGGTATATGCAATGTAGTAATTTGAACTGTATAAGTCAGTATTGAGACGCGATCACTGCATCTCGTAGAGTCGCCACTGCCTCTATCCAGTTCCGTCTGCTTGTTGGTGAGGTTGGAGAGAGTCTGTGTTGAAGATATTGGAAAAACTGGGAACGGTGGAGATTGTATTCTATTCGCAGGTCTAGAAAGATTTCCACAGCCCCTCTTGTAGGACATCCTCTAGTACTGATATACCTATGGTGACATATGCAGAGAACCCTTTGAGAGCCGCCATCTGAGGGAGTCTGGTTGCTCTCCATAACGGGGTCTCCAGTTTGAGCTTGGGAGCCCATCCAAAATCCTTAAGCCCGTCCGTCCACGCCCACAACACAGCCTGAGTGGTGAAGCAGATGAGACAGGTTTGCACATCTCATAATCTATACTTCTGAAGCATAAACCAGATTGACGAATCCGTGAAACCCTCAGTCATTCAGGATGAGTGAGAACAAATGTTTTTGTTGGATTAATTGATGAAATATGGGTATATTTTGGATTACCCAGATTCTTATTACAATTTTCATCATGTAATTTGATGATCTTCAATCAATTCTTTTTAGATTCCTCTTATATTACAGACTATTATCTTCTTTGTGAAGTACTTACTTCATCTAGAAATAAAATTATTATTTCTCCTGCCCAAGATTAAATTGCCATGGAATTTCTGATATGGTTTAACAGGAATCAGTCCCCAAGCTTACTCGAATTTATAGAATCATTCAGCGCCCTTTGGATAAATAAACATTTAAATAAACAAAAGATCTTGTGAGATTTGCGTTTCAAGTGGCAGAAATCTCACAACCAATAATTTACCTGTGTTCAGTAACATTGCTGTAAAGTATACAAAAAAGTATACTCAAAAGTGATAGATGGAATGCTTGAACTATTCTCAGGCACTGGTAATTACTCAGAGCTGCAACCCAGCCCGCTATTCTTTTGCACATCATGCCACCTCGGATAGGACCCAGTCAGATGCAAATCAGTCTTGATCCTACTCCGGAGGGAACAGCCCAGCCCAAACTGCCTGGCTAGGTCCTCCCTGAACTGAATTCCTAGAACTGGTTTCACTCTAGTTAAAGCTCATCAGCTTGGTTCAAGTGACAAGTGTGCACAGGAACCACATCTGGCCATATCCCGCCCACTTTGGAAGACACGCAAAAGTATACAAAAAAGTGATGGATGGAATGCTTGAATTAATCTCTGTCTTCACCTTGCGCCAATGGGAACAGTCCAGCCTGAACAGCTAGGCCAGGTCCTACCTTTTATATTTTGGAATGAATGTAGTGTCACGCATGAGCAGCAGTGCACTGAGTGCTGGGTTTCCCCCTTTGTTTGACCTGCTATTGGGCATCCTGCTAGTACATAGTGAATTAAAGGAAGTTTTGAGCGTGTCTCACAATTTGAGGCCTGCGCAACGAAACCAAACTAAGATAGTGTTTGTATCTTTATTTCTTAAAAGACAGTACATTGCACCACAGACCAAGGCCTGTCACTACACTAATCAGTCACTTTAGTGACTATGTTTATTATCCTTTCATTGTGAAAGGGGCGGGGCCACTGGGATGATGAGCAGTCAGAATGCACGTGTTGGGCTGGCCAAACACGTGTGCAGTAGGCTCTCTACAGCCCGACACTGTGTTGCTGGGCTGGAGAGAGCAGGCACAGGCTCCCAGTCTGCCTGGGAGACCCATGGCTGGGCACTCCCAGCCAATCCTAATGCTGCTCTGAGCAGCGTCAGGATTGGCAGGAGGGCAGGCTGGGAGCTTGTGCCTGCAGTGACGATGGAAAGGGGAGGGCTGCGGTGCGGTTAGGCAGATCAGATAAGTTTTAATTTTTTTTATTTGTTAAATGTACCCCCGCCCACCCTTCCTCCACCTCCCCCCCTCGCATCACACCCACTCCACCACTTGTTAGGGCAGCGAGCCGCGACTGCTGCAAGGATGGGGAATGCAAGTAACCGCAGACCAGTATTACTTTGTTTGCATTGCCTGTCCGGAAACATTTGTTTTCAAAACTGGAGAGGAACACCAAATGTCCTGCATTTTCCTGCTCAGAGCTAGTCTCTGGCAGGACACCTCAAGCTACCTGGTAGGGTTTACACACCTTACTACTTCAGCCATCTATTAACTGTGAAAGAGGTGCTTGCCTGTGGCCAGGAGACTGGTGATGCATCACAGGAGGGCGTCCTGCACAATGGAGTTGGACAGGGTTGGCTTTAGAGTCACCTATAGGGAAATGAGAGAGCTGCAGTTAAACTATCCTAAACGAGTGATAGAACACCATGCTGCTAAATAAGCTGCGACTATACCCTTGGTGTTTATTTCTTCCATTAAGCCTCCTTTGAGGTGCACACATATTTTCAGATCAAGGTGCAGAGGCACGGTGAGAGTATGATTTGCTGAAGATCAAACAGTTTGGTAAATGTAGGGACCTGAGACTGTACTGTAGTATTGTTTATTCCAAAGGCTAAAAACCCTGCCACATATTACATTTTGGTGAACAAACAATGGGAGTGGGCACTGTTTGCATACCAATTCCGCAAGGTAATATCCAGTTTAAATTTAGTTTTTACCACAAACTTAACAACAGCTTTAAGATTCTAAATAGTCAGAATCCTAATCATGGACAAAAAATAGGGACTGAGGAATAAATTAAAAAAGTGATTGCCCAAGAGCACACAATTGAGCCAAACGGGGAGAGTGGTATTAAAGGGCATGTCTTGTGGTTCCACGGTTTCCAACTAGCCCACTTGATCACAACTCTGATGGAAAGGCCAAGGGGCCACCTTCCCAGGGAAATGTCAGTGTATTCTGGACCCCGCCCATATTTAAAATTCAGAGTTTATTTCGAGCATTCATAGTTAAAGTGGTAGGCCAAGTTTAGATGTTAAGGCAAGGGTTGCTGTCTGCCTACCTCAATGAATTGCCCACCTTGTTAGGTATCCTCTCAAGGTGTTTTATTTTTTTATAACACTCTTTATCTATATTGTGTTTATTTCCAAGGACCTACCAGCATTTTAGTATAATTGGAAATAGGCAGAAGAAGATTATGAACCTTTTCTTTAGATCTTGGTGCAGTATGCTGTTACTGGGCAGGATCTGTGGTGGATATTGTTGTTTGCCTAGGTCTTAAGGCTATTTATCTACATTTGGATGAAGGAATTATTCACTTTGTACGCCTGTCTCTCCAAAAACGCTAATAGTGAACAGTCAAAGCTTGCTCCAGGCAGTGGTAAGTAGGTAAATACAGAATGGCAGAGTAATCACACTGAGCTCAGAATACGGCTGAGTGGAGTCTTTTAATAGGGCCAGATTTAGAAGAGAGGGCTATGGAGTTAAACAATACAAATTCAGTTAATGACTCATAATCCCTCCTAATCCCCACATTTTTCTGTGAAAGAAAAGTGTCTTCATACAATCAAAGTGTCTCCGAACATACAAAGTGTCTACACGTGTGCAAAGTGTCCTTTTAAGAGATAAAGGAAAGTTGCTCACCATAATTCGTGGGGCTAATACTCTCAACATGCCACGAACATACAACCATTTCCTCAAGTTATATTCTTGTTGGCCTCCAGCAGATCACCTTTCATTTAGTTTTCTAAATTGCAAAGTTATTTGTATATATGTTGTGCTCTCCTCTCAGACCAGGATACGTTACATTCGTTAAAGCTACGTTTTGCAGAAACTTGTTGTGTCCTCTAATCCTTCAGAATGCACATTATTGGACAATTGCCTATTTGCATTTAGTTCATAGTAACAACGTAAGGGATTTCAAATTTGCTCATTGTTGTTAAAAGTGCCTGAAAAAAATTTGACATCTACTATTCGGAGCCCCTCTGCTTAGTTGTGAATGATTATTATGGCAAAACGGTTTTGCATACCAGAAATGTACAGTGTATTCGCATATGAATAATGCTGCTGTTGTCAGAAATTGGGTCTCTAGTTGGCAGAGGTATGCACCTTGTTGAAGTAGAGACCACAGTCCTAGTCAGGGTAAGTCCCAACACAACCTAAATTGTCCTGTGCTCAACCTCTGGTAGCAGAGGAGAAACGCTTAATTCAGAAGGCAATGTGTTAAGTAATTTGCAATAACATGTACAGTAACATAGTGAGAACACCACAGAAAGTACTCCACAGCAGTTTAGAAAAATAGATATTTATCTAAATGAAACAAGACCAAAATGACAACGGTCCAAAAAATACACAGGTCAAAAGATCAATATTTAGAGGTTTAACTAGGTCGTTATCCATAGGAATCAATGGATGTATCTCTTTAGCACAAAGTACCTGGCAAGCGTAAAAAAACAAAGACGATGGGGGCCGCAGAGGAGGTGAGGCACTGGAAAGCAAAAAGATGCATTGATTTTTCCGGCACGGCAGAGGTGATGCGTCGATTCTTTCCTCACAGGAAAGTCGATTTGTCGATTTCCAGACACGCAGCCTTTTCCTTACTGCGGTACGGGGTTGATGACAAATCAATGCCCAGGAATGATGCGTGGAAAATCCAGATGTGCTGTGATGACGGAACTGTGGTGAAAAAGGCACTGCGTCAATTCTACAGGTGCTGCATTGAATTTCAGCCACAGGACAGGCGCTGCATTGATTTTTCCGGTGCAGCAAATTGAGGTGTGTGTTTTCTCTTTTGGGTGAAGTCTTTGATGGCCCTGAGACTTTTTAACAGGAGGCAAGCCCTTGGAGATCACTGGTGGGAAGGCAAAGTTCTTTGAAAAGAGTCAGGGAGCAGCAGATAGCAGGACAACAAGCAGGAGAGTAGTCCTTCCAGAAAAGCGGTCCGAATGAGTCCTTTCGGCAGCACTGCAGTCCTGACAGAGTCCAGTTGTTTGTACAGAAGTGTCCGATTTTAGGGGGTCGGGTCACAGACGCAGTATATATACTCAAACGTGCCTTTGAAGAGGAGGAAACTTCAAAGAGTGGTGTTGAAGTGCACCAGTTTCCCTTTCAGCCCAGTCCTGTCTGCTAGGAGATCTGTGGGGGTTATCAGTCCTTTGTGTGGGGTCAGGCAACTAGCCATTGAAGTGTAAGTGAGAGCCCCTCCACCCTTCCTGCACATGAAAGCCCATCAGTATGCAGGTGAATGCTGAGGGTCCTGTGTTGATGGCTGTCTGGGTGGAATGCACAAGGGGAACTGTCAGCCAGCTCAGACCAGACGTGGATTGGAAACAGGCTGCAAGGCACAGACAGCAGTACGTGCAGAGAAATGCCTACTTTCTAAAATTGGCATTTATAAAATGGTAATGCTAAATCCAACATCACCAGTAAGCAAGATTTGTCACTACCATTCCAAACATGACAATGCCCCTCCTTTCAGATCGGAAATTACCACTTAAAAGTACACAAGGGAATTTCCAATCTTGGCCTATGAGAGGAGCAGGCTTCACAATAGTGAAAAACAACTTTAGAGCTTTTCACTACTAGGACATGTACAACTTACAAGTACATGTCCTGCCTTTTACTTACACAGAACCCTGCTCTATGGGCTACCTAGGGCCTACATCAGGGGTGACTTAAATGTAATAAAAAGGGAGTTTATGGCTTGGCAAGTGGTTTTAAATGCCAGGTCAAAGTGGCAGTGAACATGCACACACATAGGCCTAGCAATGGCAGGCCTGAGACTGGTGGTACTGCTGTACTATTGCAAGACACCCATGCTGTTGTATTTATTATTCATTATGTTTTTTAACACACCAACAGATTTCCTGGCTGCCACATTACTGCACCTCGTGTGATTTGCACAGGGTCAACCAGTTTGACTCCATTTAAGTAGATCCACTGGGATATTGTCAGAATGATATTGCTTAGACCTCAATGATTTTAAATCATAAGGGACTGAAGAATTTTGATGCTGCTTGTGCCTGGAGCCATTCAGAGATGTGACTGATCTTGGTGCTTGCAGTAGGTTCATTGAAGAGGGATGGTTTTACTGCATTATTGGAGACATGGAGCATGTGCCATGTAGTCAGAGAGGAACCAGGGTGTTGATAGAATGATAAAATCTACATTAACCTCTGTTCTTCTCTAGTCTGCACCACCCTAATTTTTTATGGGTTACACCCTCTTATGGTTTTTGGGGTCTACCCCATTTTTCACAGTTATTTTACTACATTTAATTTAAGTGATCCCCATATGTGTCCCTCAAACCATACAACAACCCCCCAATTAACTGAAAAGGTGATACCACATGGACAGGGTTTGTTGATCGCTTTTTATTTTGGGTCCAGCTTTGGTTATGACCATCTTGTTAGGTCGCACACCTAAGAGCTTTGACCTGTTGTAAGTATTATGGGCTTTTAACCACGCCCATCACATTCACTTGTTCCTGGGTTTGCCTTTCTAAAATCATTTGTTATCATTGGTAAATGCTTTACTTTTGTCCCTCCTTGGGGCAATTTTGTTAACGCCTTGCAGACTGCTCCTGTTACATGGATAATTGCATGATTGACAATATTTTCTGTTCATCTGCTCTGCTCCGACAGCACTATGTTTACAAAGTTTCTCACTAGAAACAGAAAAATCTGTGGAATCCCAAATATTTGCACCTCAAACGTCCAGATTCCAGTCTAGCCCTGCTTTAGCAATGGCTAAATGAACCATCCTTTTATTCACTCTTCCTTGGCGCTTCTTATATTTATATTGTGTGACGCGGATGGCTGCTTTCTCTGCGATAGACTGATAAGTATCAACTTGATCTTGCAGTAATTTATTCTGACAGGTCAGCATAGTTATGTTATTTTTGGATTCAACTAGCTGCCTCTCCAATTGCTGATTTACTTGTTCTAACTGAGCAAATTTCTAATGTATTTTTCTATAAGCAGATAACAGGATCCAGCCCCGTCTGCCTAAAATAAAAAAATCACGGCCCTTCTCTACTGGCTCTTTTTGCAAACAAGTTAATAATTTTATTGGTTCAGCATCAACAAAACATTCACTCCAATTTTCACATAACCCTGCTCCACACGCCCATTCATTTGCAGGAACATCATAGGGTGCTTTTTCCCACCCTGGTATGTCATTTGGCACCTGGGAAACTGCCTTTGACTTTCTGCCAAATATTTTCACTTTTTAAATCTTTTACTTGGTATCCTGCAAACGACTATGCCAAATTGTTCTGTTTTGCTTCAAACTAAGAGAAAAACAATGCCAAGGAATGCAGCACTCTTAGTTTGAGTAATGAATTTATTAAGACACTTCCCAGATATCAAATTAAAGCATACGAAAATATGGACATGGGCATTTAACTTGAATGCAGTAAAACACGTGTAAATGCCAAAATACTCACAGCAGCTGAAAGATGGCCAACATAAAAAGTGCAGCCAGGAAATCAGTTGGTGTGTTAATACATCCACAATTAATATATGCAATGAATATATGTATATATATATATATATATACGCACAGTCAAGCTAGATAATTAAGAATAAAAATGCATCACCATGGGGATCGAATCCATCATCATCCTTGCCAACATCAAGCCAAGGAACCTTGGACGGCTGAAACAGGAGAAATTCCCCTATGGAATCCTATTGGGCAGTGCGTCCACCCCCAAAACGAGTTCCTTCTGCCTCAGTGACAAGGTTCCCCACCTTATATACCTTAAATTAACTCAAGAGGAAGATTCTAGCAATCGACCCCTCCCTTCGGTTATTGATTTCAAATGCTGGCTGTACTTGGTCTGCGTCGAAAACACTCAAAGGAATAGGCCCTGCCCCAATGTGCATTCCAGAGACAGAGAAGCAGTAATTTTCCTTGATGAAAACATTGAAAACAGTCCCAGGCTGAGACTCTCTTATCACGTCTGCCGTCCACATCCCCCATGTTATGTTCCTGCACAGTGTAACCCAGTGCTGTGAGAAAAAGAGCAAACACGTTATATGTGGAAAACAAGCTCGGTGTGGAAAAACCTTGCACCACTGATGTGGCCGTACCTGAAGCTAAGTACAAAATGGAGTCAGTGGTCAAGATGGAATCAGTGGTTCAATGCAGACAGAATTACAGTGAGCTACTGGTAGCTTTCCAACTACCCATAAGCTCTCCCGTGTGCAGCTCATTCTAAAATATTCAACGTTTTTGCTTGCTCACATTAACATAAGAATACTAATATTGAAAACTGTGTATATAAGACAAAATTGTGTGCAATTTCAAACCTCATGATGAGCTGAAATTTAGGAGGAGTTATTACTAATACTAACCTGGTACAAGAGCCATTGTAGCTGTGGCTGCTATGTGTAGAGGCATTCTACATTGACAAAGCATTTTCACATTATTGCTGGGAACGGTACCTAATGCCCTGAGGTGATCACTGCTGGTAATCCTGCATATGGTGGCTACTAGTATACTCTTGTCTGATGGGGTCAGTATTAAAACTGTAATAATTTTGGTAGTGCTGGATAAATGTCATGGAACATAAGTAGCTCTTACTAAGGAAAAGGTTGGAGACCCCGATGTACATGGACTCACATACCTCTGCCAGCCTTACACATCTACTATTAGGACCACAGGACCTAACTGCTATTCATTTTATCTACCACAAAGGAACTGGAGTGAATGGTTTGCTTGAGTGCACAAGGCTAAACCCAGTAACTAACAACACTGGACTAACCACTAACATTAAGTTCCTGGGTCACCATGCTGCCCACTGTACAGTGCTTCAATACCTCATCAGGGGTAGTAAATACTCAACAAATGGAATAGCAATAACATAGATGTCTACACTTAAATTGTATGTGTTCCCTTAGGGACTTTTGACAGGTTGGCTAGTTAATGGCCCCTCTGTCCATCAACCCAGGAACACAGCCCCATAGTCATCAGCCTACCAGGGCTTTCCCTGTGCCCCATGAGGCCAGTCCACCCTTCACAAATGATGAGTGTAATATCTCACAACAGCAAGAACACTCTTAGTATGTTCAGCTTTGGTTCTCTGGAGTTCTTCCGCTCTCACACATCATTTTTCCAACCATTATCGCTTTCTGTAATGTAATTTCCTGGCTCTTAATTTATATGTGGTGGGGTTAGTGGCTGCTCCCTGTCATTTACAAGTTTTTAAAGTGGTACTATAGGTATGCGCCAGTACTCAATTTGTAAAAAATAAAATAATACATGCCAGGGGCCTTACCAGAAGGCCACAGCAGCTTGCACCATCCATTGCCCCCACTTGCTTTGCCAGTGATAGTACCATCACAACTAACCATCCCACTCATACAAGTGTGACAATTCAGACTTTAAATATACATTTTAATGACTAATACCTGCAGCCCGAGCCGTTCTTATAGTTTTGGGTGGCAGGTAATAGTGACTTTAATGAAGATTTAAATATTAAACAACTGTGTAAGGAAATGCCTCCTTGGCATGGTTACCCCCTGACCTTTTGCTTTTGCTGATGCCAAGTTATGATTTGAAAGTGTGTTGAGGCCTGCTAACCAGGCCCCAGCACCAGTGTTCTTTCCCTAACCTGTACCTTTGTTTCCACAATTGGCACACCCTGGCATCCAGGTAAGTCCCTTGTAACTGGTACCCCTGGTACCAAGGGCCCTGATGCCATGGGAGGTCTCTAAGGGATGCAGCATATCTTATGCCACCCTGGAGACCCCTCACTCAGCACAGACACACTGCTTGCCAGCTTGTGTGTGCTGGTGGGGAGAAAATGACTAAGTCGACATGGCACTCCCCTCAGGGTGCCATGCCAACCTCACACTGCCTATAGGTATAGATAAGTCACCCCTCTAGCAGGCCTTACAGCCCTAAGGCAGGGTGCACTATACCATAGGTGAGGGCATAGGTGCATGAGCACTATGCCCCTACAGTGTCTAAGCAAAACCTTAGACATTGTAAGTGCAGGGTAGCCATAAGAGTATATGGTCTGGGAGTCTGTCAAACACGAACTCCACAGCACCATAATGGCTACACTGAAAACTGGGAAGTTTGGTATCAAACTTCTCAGCACAATAAATGCACGCTGATGCCAGTGTACACTTTATTGTGAAATACACCCCAGAGGGCATCTTAGAGATGCCCCCTGAAACCATACCCGACTACCAGTGTGGGCTGACTAGTTTTAGCAGCCTGCCACACACCAGACATGTTGCTGGCCACATGGGAAGAGTGCCTTTGTCACTCTGTGGCTAGTAATAAAGCCTGTACTGGGTGGAGGTGCTTCACACCTCCCCCTGCAGGAACTGTAACACCTGGCGGTGAGCCTCAAAGGCTCACCCCCTTTGTTACAACACCCCAGGGCACTCCAGCTAGTGGAGTTGCCCGCCCCCTCCGGCCACGGCCCCACTTTTGGCGGCAAGGCCGGAGGAGATAATGAGAAAAACAAGGAGGAGTCACTGGCCAGTCAGGACAGCCTCTAAGGTGTCCTGAGCTGAGGTGACTCTGACTTTTAGAAATCCTCCATCTTGCAGATAGAGGATTCCCCCAATAGGATTAGGGATGTGCCCCCCTCCCCTCAGGGAGGAGGCACAAAGAGGGTGTAGCCACCCTCAGGGCTAGTAGCCATTGGCTACTAACCCCCCAGACCTAAACACACCCCTAAATAGAGTATTTAGGGGCTCCCAGAACCTAGAAAACTGGATTCCTGCAACCTGAAAGCCCTGCAGAGAAGACGGAGACACCAACTGCCTTGGCCCCAGCCCTACCGGCCTGTCTCTCCACTTCAAGAAAAACTGCAACAGCGACGCGTTCCCCAGGGTCCAGCGACCTCTGAAGCTTCAGAGGACTACCCTGCATCTAAAAGGACCAAGAACTCCCGAGGACAGCGGCTCTGCTCCAAAGAAGAAACAACTTTGCAACAAAGAAACAACTTTTAAAGGACTGCACGTTTCCCGCCGGAAGCGTGAGACTTTCCACTCTGCACCCGACACCCCGGCTCGACCTGCGGAGAAACAACACTACAGGGAGGACTCCCCGGCGACTGCGAGCCCATGAGTAGCCAGAGTTGACCCCTCTGAGCCCCAACAGTGATGCCTGCAGAGGGACTCCAGAGGCTCCCCCTGACCGCGACTGCCTGCTTCAAAGAACCCGACGCCTGGTAAAGACACTGCACCCGCAGCCCCCAGGACCTGAAGGATCCGATCTCCAGTGCAGAAGTGACCCCCAGGTGGCCCTCTCCCTTGCCCAGGTGGTGGCTTCCCCGAGGAGCCCCCCCCCCTTGCCTGCCTGCTTCGCTGAAGAGACCCCTGGGTCTCCCATTGGACTCCATTACAAACCCGACGCCTGTTTGCACACTGCACCCGGCCGCCCACGTGCCGCTGAGGGTGTACTTTCTGTGCTGACCTGTGTCCCCCCGGTGCCCTACAAAACCCCCCTGGTCTGCCCTCCGAAGACGCGGGTACTTACCTGCTGGCAGACTGGAACCGGGGCACCCCCTTCTCCATTGAAGCCTATGTGTTTTGGGCACCACTTTGACCTCTGCACCTGACCGGCCCTGAGCTGCTGGTGTGGTAACTTTGGGGTTGCTCTGAACCCCCAACGGTGGGCTACCTTGGACCCAACTTTGAACCCTGTAGGTGGTTTACTTACCTGCAAAACTAACAAACACTTACCTCCCCCAGGAACTGTTGAAAATTGCAGTGTCCAGTTTTAAAATAGCTTATTGCCATTTGTGTGAAAACTGTATATGCTATTTTGCTAATTCAAAGTTCCTAAAGTTCCTAAGTGGAGTACCTTTCATTTAAAGTATTGTTTGTAAATCTTGAACCTGTGGTACTTAAAATAAACTAAGAAAAGATATTTTTCTATATAAAAACCTATTGGCCTGGAGTTGTCTTTGAGTGTGTGTTCCTCATTTATTGCCTGTGTGTATACAACAAATGCTTAACACTACCCTCTGATAAGCCTACTGCTCGACCACACTACCACAAAAGAGAGCATTAGAATTATCTCTTTATGCCACTATCTTACCTCTAAGGGGAACCCTTGGGCACTGTGCATGCTATTTCTTACTTTGAAATAGTACATACAGAGCCAACTTCCTACAAACTGTTATTACGTTTCTCTTAAAATTACAGCACCACCATGTGGCAGGCAGCTATAAGAGCCAGTTTTGATAATAAAGTGCTGGTGCCGATTACCGCAAACCACTGGCTCAAATTAAGCACTGGTGTGCCCACTGTGTACTGCACATATGCAGTTCAAAACTCACACCCCTAGCATTTCATCCACATGTACCTTGCTACTTGAGCACGTCATGGATGTGCTGTGCAGACCCCCAGCTAATAGCACTTTTGTGAATCACTATTTTACCGCAAGATAGGGACAAGTATGCAATGGCTGCAATTTCTGTCACAAATGCTGCATACAAATAAATATCCTTTGTGTGCTTTATCTGTTGTTGTTGTTGCTGAAAGTCTGTTTTTGGCTGTGCTTACAGGTTTTTGATAAGATGCCTGTGCGTGTTTCCTAAAATGACAAACTAATGATGATCCTACGAGCTGCTAATCTTAGGGGCATAAGGGATTGGACAGGCATGGATGTTTTCCCTCTTCCTTACGCTGCAATAATATGTGTGTTTTCTAGAGGCCGGTAACTTTACCATGCAGCTGTATTTTCCGGCCTGACAGGCCTACTCCGGCTTCTCCACCACCTCTTCTATAATGTACTCATCTTCTGCTATTAGAACTGACCCAGTTAAGTAGAGAAATGCAAATACACCTGATAGAGGTGGGTGAGCCAACAAATTAACTGGGAAAGCCGCTGAGCCAAGTGGTAAAACTATTTGGTTTGAAAAGGATGCAACTAACATCATGTAAAAATATGTTAATACCGGTTCAAAATTCAAAAAAGTGGATTTTTAAACACGCAGAAGTGTTTCCCGTTAGTGTATAAAATCATATCACTGAAATGAGAAGTATTAATTAAAAATTATAGTTATTAACCATGAGCTTAGAAATATTGCTGCCTCCCAACCAGGCGACAATGCAATTAGTGAACTAAGAAGCAAGTCTGTTACCACGTGTACTCGGTTTGTGGTCTACCGTCTTATTATACATGGAGAAACAGGTTATTAATTTAAAAACAGGAGAGTGTTTTGTACTGATCAAATCCTGAATTCACATCTTACGATGTGCTATCCTATGTGATAATGCAGAAAAAGGAGACTCTGTGAAATAACGTTTTTACCCAGGATCACACAATTTGTTTGAGTGGGATAGCTGGGATGGATCCCATGTTTTCTGGTTTCACACTGTGCAGCTCAGCCTTTAGACGGTTATTTCCCTCTCATATCAATGGGTAATACTTTCTCTTTAATTCTTGGCATATGAGGTTAGAAATGGGTGGCAGGCAGGAGCCACATTTTTTACAGTTCTTCGCAGCATTACCATGGTCCAAGGACATAAGAGAGTTCCCAAGAGACCAGAACAAGCTTTCAGAAAATATCTGATTCACCCATAACTTTTGAACTTGGCTCCCAATGTGGGTTGGTCAGCAGGATCTAGGGCCAGATGTACAAAGCTTTTTGCACGTCGCAAACAGCGAATTTCGCTGTTTGCGACGTGCAAAAAGCACTTTGCAATGCGCAAACCCCGTTTTGTGATTCAGTAACCTGGTTATAATTGCGAGTCGCCGTGTAATGCAGGATTGCTTTGTGACCGCGGGCGCAAACCAATCGCAGTTTGCACCCTTTTGTAATGGGTGGTAACACATTCACAAAAGGGAAGGGGTCCCCATGGGACCCCTTCCCCGTTGTGAATGGCACTGCAAACATTTTTTCCGAGCAGGCAGTGGTCCTATGGACCACTGCCTGCTCTGAAAAAATGAAACGAAAACGTTTCATTTTTCGTTTTTGTAATGCATCTCGTTTTCCTTTAAGGAAAAAGGGCTGCATTACAAACAAAAAAGAAAAACTGCTTTATTAAAAAGCAGTCACAGACATGGTGGACTGCCGTTCGCAGCAGGCCACCATTCCTGTCAGGGCCGCCACTCGCAAGGGGATCGCAAATTGCGACCCACCTCATGATTATTCATGAGGTGGGCCTTTGCGACCCCCTTGCGAGTGGCGGCCCTGACAGGGATGGTGGCCTGCTGTCAGGGACACCATCCAACATTCCGAATTGCGACTCGCAATCTGACTCGCAATTTGCGGGTCACAATTCAGAATGTTCCTACATCTGGCCCCTAGACACTTACCCACTTCTCCTCCCACGAAAACTTGTCTCGTTTTGGGCTCAAGGTTCCAAGAGGACCTCAAGCTGAGCCAGAGCCAGGTGTCTGACTCGAGCGTGGCTCAAGCTTTCAGTGGCTGCCACCTGCAGAACGTCCTGCATTTTTTAAATTCTACTCACACAACATGTCTTGTGTCACGCTGGAATGAGCTGGGCAGATAAAAACCCGTCCTGGCGTGTGTTAATTGGCTCAGGTGCACACCATATTCTGTGGGCAGGTGATCAAAGCTGTGTGTGCGTCTGTCTGAACCCTTGGTTCAATGATTTTCTACATTTAGGACATCCAACTACAGCAGCAGAGATCAATCATGCTCTACATTTTGATTGAATGTCACTCCGAGTGCAAGTGAGTAAAGCTAAAGCAATATGTATAGCTGATGTGTGGTGGAGGGGATGCTCTTCTGGTCAGTATAGATAATAATGACCTGAAGACCAGATGAACACGGGGAGTTGTATTTGCGAAGTCCTAGAATGGAATACAATGGTCCTTATCGTCAAGTGTGAATTCAGCAGGAACATGCAAAGATATCTTCTCAAGATGACCTGAGCCCTCATGTGACTGAAGACACTATACAATTTCAACATATAAAGCGCTTTTGCCTAAAAAGCCAGAACTTAGTGAAGGTGTTACTAATGAGCACTTGGCAGGTATTTAGAATGGATACCATTAGTTTAAAATGAAATCACAACCAGCAGCGGCCCGTTTGTGTTCTTGATATAAAGAGTGTCTGTCAGGCTGAACAAAAGTCAGCTTGGCAGATCCTCTTCTGGTTCAGGTCAGGGAGCCAGGAGCTGGACATGCGCTAAATTTGCAGACTCCTGGCTGCCTGAGCGGAACTTTTCTAGGTTGAAGAAGTCACAGTCCTGTGGGTGTGACCTCTTCAGCCTAGCAAAAGTGCCTTAAAGCCCTCTCCCTCATGACGAGGGGGAGTACCACTTATAGCCTCGGACCTGGGCGCTTCAGGTTTAAGCCCTGAAGTGCCCAGGGCCGAGTGTCAATCAGTGACACCTTGTCACAGAGTAGGGTGGGGTCAGCAGTCTCAATGACCTTAGGTCAGCCAATGAGGGAAGGCAGCAGTCCCAACCCCCCTGGTACCTCCAAGACTTCCCTGTCAGACCTGCTGCTCTTGAGGTAAGCTTTGTTTTTGTTTTTTTATGTTTGGTGCACGCGTGCAGGCATGTATGAATGTATGTGTATTTGTAAGTGAGTGTTGTGAATGGCTGTGTGAGTGCATTTGTGAATGAATGGATGTGAGTGAGGTGCATGTGCAATCTACCCCTCCCACGCCCCCTCTCTCATAAAAGTACCGGCTGCCACTCATCACAACTCATAAGTATGAATAACTGATGACTGCTAATAAAATAAAATGCTACAAAATTGCTGCAAAAACACAAAAATGTGCTGCAAAATGTAGGTTTTTGTGCCACAAAATGTCCAAATCCATGCTGCAATATCATGGGGGGTGTCATACAACACATATGTTGAGTGACACGCACAGTTTATCATATTCCGCTGTGCGTGTATGTGCCACTTCCCTCACACATTGCACAAGACATAGACATATATGCACACATTGGGCACTTATTAAAAGAATGCATCACTTACCACTCTTTTTTGTCATGTGCAATTTGTGTGTAGGTTTTTAATCAATGATCTTTGGAAGTGCAAGCACATGGTGGTGCCTCACAGCCTTTGACAATTACTTTTTTAATCACCCTTCACTCCAGGTATTCACACACAAATCATGTCTGTCACTTCTCACAACTCTACTGAATGCGTGTACTTTAATAATATGAAAGAAATATGTGGTAACTATACTTTCAGTACACAAATTCTGGAGTGCGGAAATGCCTTAACAGTGTCCACCATTTTGCTGGTTCTGCCACCCAGCTCAGTTGGACCCCCTACGTTATCTTTGTGGTGGTATCTGGAGAACTTCCCAAGAGGTAAATCCCTCCCATGTGTGCCTTTACCCTTCATTGTGATAAAGCAATCTGAAGGGGAAAAAAACGTGGAAATGGCCAAGCGCTCTGCGTAATATGCGTAATATGCGTAATGCGTAAACTCCACGCTTGGTTAGGGAAACAGTCTTGGGCTGTCAAAAGAAGAAGCGAGTGGTAGGGAAGGGAGTGAGGGTACTGCTGCATCTATATATTTATGAAACAACATGCACTGTTTATTGAAGGTATGGTACGCATTGGCTGCAGAACAGCATTGCCAACACTGCTCTCGCTGGACCGGATTGAGATCCGGGTGAGCTCGCTCCAGTGAAATACAGCACCAGGATACCCTCGTAGGTGATAGTGCACTTTATAAATACACATAACAAATATGTTGCATTTGTCCCTGTGTAATTTGCTGACACCAGGATTCATTCAGCAGCACCAGAACATTGGCTGCTTTGCATTTACAGAAGAAACATATAGGGGGCGAAGGAGGATTCTTATTTTGACTTTGAGCTGGGCCCAACACAAATGCCTCACTTAAAAGGCCATCAACACACCTTTTAGTCATCCAAGCTAGAAGCTAGTTGGAGCCTATCACCTTGATGCTAGTGAAATGGAAGGAAACAAAGTCACTCAAACATGATGCATCTCTCTGTACACTAATAACCATGTGTGTAGCATTTACTCATTTATGTTTCTTTATTAATTTCCTTTGTAGTGCTACTCATCCCACTGTAGGGTGTCAAAGCACTTTACATCACACTGATATACAGAGCCAATGACTCATACAAGTGTGTAACTCAGTATATAGAAAATGTTACACCTGACAAGGAAGGTCACTAGTTGTAGGAGTCATATAGCATCTGTCTTGCAGGTATTGCATGTTAAGAGTGTTTGTCCTGGACACAGGATTTAAAACATGTGTAGGTTCTACAGAATGCAGTGCTTGGGACTGTCTGTACTAATACGTCTTTACCGCTACCAAGGAACACTAATAGCAGCTGTTAACAGGATAGGAAATTGACAAAAAAAAATCTTGCATGCAGCTTATTGATGCCAGTCCACATCTCACTATGCTGTGTTACAAGGATTGCAACTTCAAACCTGCATGTACAACACAAATCTCTGTGACAAAAAGCAGTAAAGCCACTGCGATGTCAGTACTGTCTCGCAAGGACAGTAACATATGGCCTCAGGTATCACAAGGATCTCTGTGACAAAAGCAGTAACCAAGGAGCTAGCTACATAAAATACAGATCGTTGGCCTGCATGCTGCTATGTTGTGCACAGCAGAAAGCATAATGACCCTCTATGCTATGTTATGAGTCAACCCTGTGACTATATGGAACATAGATATTAGCAAGTGCATTAACCACCAGAGTTATCCTACTGTTGTCATATCCTGGAAATTGTTGGGTACCCAAAGATCTCTGCAGCTGTTGCCTTAACCCAGCAAGATATTTTCAAATGCAGCGTGTTTGTGACCAATTAAGTAAGACAGAACAGATTTACTGCCACGTTTGTCCTTGTTGCCAATTCCCTTGGGGCAGTTTTTCAGATCTAAATGTAGACGTTCATCATTGTACTATTCTTCTAGTGATTTCACACCTGGTGAATTCAGGCCCTTTCTGTTCCAGCCCTAGACCGCAGTTTAAGGGATCCCAGGGTAAAGTTTTTTCCCTATTTCAAACTCTGACATTAGTACCAAGGCCTGCAATAGGACAGTTTGCGTCCATCATTTATTTTACATAAAAAAACGTCACTAGAGTGAGGTGATTCTTTAAAAGACACGCTAGTTACATTGTCCTTAAATTTAGCATATTTTTGCCATGAATTGGCATTAGTCAAGCTCAGCTAAAATCCACATCAGCCTGCGTGATTGGATTTTAGAAAGATGCTGGTCGCATATGCCAGATATTTTACAAAATTAGAAGCATATGATGGATTATGTGGTAAATGCGCCAAGTCCATAATTAAGCGGAAAATACTGATGCTGCACAATCACATTATTCCAGTGGCCCTGCTTATCACTACCTAGTTGACATGTCAGAGAGGACCAGGTGTTTCCAGCTTGGCATGTGTTCCTTTGCGGGTAACATGCTGTACCTATAAGACATGTATGCTGTAGGATCCACATATGGAGGGGCACTAGGACCCTGAACATGAGATGATCAGCAACCAGATTGTTATCCCTGTGAGGAGGGGCCAAGGAAGGAAGAGAAGCTATTGAGGGAACAAAGGGGGCAGTAAGAGTGTGAAACTGAAGGCAGGGGACAAGCTGTAAGAAAGCTGCTTCAAAATAAAGAAGCTACCTTCTATTGATTGCGTGCTGTGTATTCTTTTCCAATGAAGATTGATGACGAAGGAAGATCATTGGGACCCAACACAGGCACAGCCCAGTGCAGAAACAAGAAGCGTTGAGAAAGTGACATTGAGTCCCCAACCCCGATTGCACTAGAACACGAATCGGCAGGAATGGCAGTGGGATCCTGGCCAACATCAGAGGGCTGCGAAAATAAATCAACAAAAAAAGCTAAACGACATGCTCCACTACCTCAGGTGGCAAGCGCATGCTATCATTTAAGAGGGCTTCATTGTGCCTCACAAGATGGTAGTCCTGTAGTCTTGCTAGACACAGAACCTTGGGTGTCCATCTTAGAGCCAGGCTGCTCCATACAAATCAATAAGAGGTCCATTTTGACGAGTCAAGCAGGCCCAAGAGGCTGACAACTCGCAATCTTCAAACCTAATTGAAAGCAAAGGTGTGACCATTGTAAAAGGTCAGACAGACCCTGTAAGCTCATTTTGAGGTCATGCGATTGCATTGGAAATAAAGGGGAGGCCATTTTGAAAGGTCAGGCACCTGTGGAAAGTGCAATAAAGTGAAACAAAACACAAACGAAAGGCAAGCTGCTAGATGACCACTAGAAGAAGTGACAAAACACAAAAAAATGTAAACTTCACTGACTTACCACATAAGACAGAGCAAAAACCCAAGTTCCATGGTTCCTACGTCCTCCACACCACTCCACCTTAGCGCGGTCAGTAGTATGGGACCACGCTTTCAAGAATGGTTGGATGATTTTGAAGACTTCATGAAGGGATCAAAAGAAACTGACAAATGAGAAATTTTAAAAGCATTAAAGAATATAGTAGGCAAAGACATCATTCGGCTTATAAAGGAACTGCCACCAGAATTGTTGAGGACTTACCAACAGGTACAAGGAGCACTCAAAATGAAAATGGAACATTGATTATGAACAATACACATTTAATCTGGTCTCACAAGAAAAAGATGAGGCTAATGCAGACTTTATCACTCGTTTAAAGTGCTTAGTGCAAAACGGCATTTCGACAACTTCACAACTAGTGATGCCCTGCGTCTTTGGATCATGGAAGGGTGCCAATCTGAATCACTCCGTCCACGACTGCTGAAGAAGAGCTACTCGCTAGTTAAGATTGAGGAGATGACATGGGTCAACAACCAGGCTGAGGTCCAAACCAATAAAATAGCAGCAGGGAAAGAAGAGCAGTGCGCCAAGGTTTTCAGCTGCACGCACAGACATTCAACAAACATTGACAAGACCAATGGAGGAGGTCCAGATCTAGAGAGCAGCAGAGAAACAAGGGACATATTAAATGTGGACAAGAATATCCAGATACTGGGAGCTGCCCACAATCAGACAAGAATGCAGAAGATGTGGAAAAGAGAACCACTATGAAAAAATTTGCAAACATCAACACAGGACACCAGGAGGAGAGGAAAAGATCTAAGATCCGGACACTATACCAGAGCTGTGAGAGATAAGAGGGACCACTGCACAAGATTGTCAAGGTCTTGCACAACATCCCAAGCTACCTTCAGATCACATGAATCATCAACGCAAGAGTCATGCTTGAGATCCCTCACACCGATCTCACAAGAAAGTAACAAATATGTGTTCATGGTTTCAGACCAAGAAATAAAGGAGAAATACCTTAATTGCACATCCAAACAGGGGATCATTATGCCCAGTTCACCCTTGACAGTGGTGTATCACTCAACTACATCCCAAGGTTAAAACAAGCCAATGTGAGCATGTATACATGGATGGTCAATGATGTCCTGGCATGTCTATGGCAGCCAAAACAAACCTCATGTACCAAGACCAGTTAGTCAAAGCTGACATTCACATGATTGATGGACCCACAGCACCAGAATGTATTCTGGGTCTGCCCACAAGAGATTGTCAGAAACTGGTGGCCATCCTGTACATGATGGAGGACAAATCCTCGATCTGGCACAAATATCCAAAGCTGTTCACCGGTATCAGGAAAATGGCAAACTTTGAAATCTGAATGCACATCAATGAGCAGGTGAAATTGGTAGCCCAGCACCTCACAGAGAGGTGACATTCCACCTTCAGACTGCAGTAGAGAACAAACTGCAAGAACTGTTAGAAGCAGTCATCATTGAGAGATCCAAGGGTATGACACCGTGGGTTTCCCCAGTGGTGGTGGCACAAAAGCGGAACACTGATGGGAAAGTGCAATTATGTGTTGACATGTGGCTGCTCAACAAATTGAGTGAGACGGAGAGATGTCCAGGACCGCACATCAGTAACATGATCACATTGTTAAGTGGGGCCAAGATATTCTCCAAGCTAGACCTTAATAAAGGGTATCATCAACAAGAGTTACATAAAGAATCCCGGTACACAACCCACGTTCACAATCCATCAAGGACTATTCAGATACAAACAAGTAAACTTCAGCATATCATCAGTCACAGAGATATTCTAGGAAATGATCAGGAGAATCACTCGCTCTGTAGTAAAAACCCTCAACTACAGTGACCATATCCTAGTCTTTAGAGCCTCACAGTAAGCTCACAACAAGGCCCTAGATAATGTGTGCCAAGCTCTCCAAAATGCCAAGATAACATTCAATGGCAACAAATGTGAATTCCACAAACCTAATTTGTGGTTTTACGGACACATCTTATCAGGGAAATGCACAAAGCCAGATCCTGACAAGATAAAAGCACTGAATGAGAGACCAAGCTCAAGGAACGTGAGTTACATTTGGTCATTCCTAGGGATGGCCAGTTACTGTTCTAGGTACCAGTGGTTACTGGAGGAACTTGAAAGGGGTGGGGCACCCCTTGTATGGTTTTAACATGTGGGAGCTTTTCACTTTAGTACATCAGTTTATATCACTGTAGTGAGAGGCATGTATTAAAACTGTTAATAAATACCTCTCACTATAGTGATATTAACGGATGTACTAAAGTGCAACGCTTCTGCATGTTAAAAGCTTACAAGAGACTGGAGCACTTTTGACCAGGATCTGTGCATCCTGAACTCACATAGTTAAAAGAGCTCTCTTGTATGCTTTTAACATGGAGGAGCATTTCACTTTAGTACTCAGGCTATGCCACTATATTGAGAAGCATGTATTGTAACTGTTAATAAATGCCTTAAAATATAGTGAATTACTACAGTGAAACATTCCTGCATGTCAAAAGCATACAAGAGACTAGAGAACTTTAAAATTTTAAATGCACAAACCCACACATCCTGAACTCACATATTAAAAAATACTCTATTATATGCTTTTAACATGCCTGCGCATTTCACTTCAGTACATCAGTTTATATCGCTATACGGAGAGGCATTTATTAACAGTTTTAACAAATGCCTCTCAAAATAGTGATATATACTAATGTACTAAAGTAAAATGGCCCCCGCATGATGAAAGCACGCAAAAGAACACTTTTAAATACATGAGTTCTGGATGCGTGCTCTGCTGTGCCAGAAGGCGGTTTGTTTTTATTGTTTCTAAAACAGTAAACTGGCAGGCATGTAGAAAGCCTCCATCGCCATGTCCCACTTACCTGACAAACTTGCTCTGGAACACGCACAGCGGCCCGCAACAGGGTTTGCTGCTGCTGTTCTAGTCCAGGATGGGAGGCTGGAGGGTGCCAAGCGTGTCCTCTCAGCCTCCGATGCAAAAGCATGCATGTGGCTCGAGATAAAAGTCTCATGACTCTGTGACCTGAAGTCACATGCCTGCAGTCTGTCACATGCTGCAAGCAACACCCTTTCCCAACACATCACAGGTGACTTGTTGGGAAAGGTTGTTGCTCTGGGCCGCGCAGAGAGGTCTGTTCCATACCTGATTAGGAACAATGCTGAGATATTGGTTTACCATAATTCAGAGGGTGCTTTGCAGGGCTCCATTTGATAGGGGATTTGTCCTATGGGATTTGGCACTGTTATGTGCGATAGATTCAGACATGTCTATGGCCCAATAGCAGGTGGGTGGGTATCAGGTGGATGGAGACTTATATCCAAATCATTTTTTATATCTTTCCCGAATGCACAGGAGGTCTTCCAGTTGGGGCCAGGATACTTTCTGCATTATGCCAAGCTAGAGCACACGGTTCAGGAGGTCTGGAGTTCCTTTCCAGCAGCACTCTAACTCTCCCAGAAGTTGGGTGGACCAGACATTTAATCACACTCTTTTATAAGGCTGTCTGAGGGGACATGGCCAGGCGAGCTTCGAGACTGAAATGTGACAACCCACTGCAGATACAGATTGGGCACGTGCTGTGAATAGTTGAGAACAGTGTCCTGTAATAATAGGGTTAGGTTGCTCCACTTTAACTATTTGCACCGCACTTACATCATCCCCTCCCAGCTCAATACAATTGAGCCCGTGAGGGCGGTGAGGTGTGTGCACTTAGGCCTTGTGGTGGCTACCTTCTTGCATCTTGTCTGGATGTGTGCAGATGTGCAGGGGTTTTGGTGGAGGGTGTTTCCCAGGATTGGAGCAGCAACTGGCCTCACAATTCTCCTTACACACAGTCAGTGCTTAATTGGTAAATAAAAACGTGTAGTTGCCCAAAGCTCTACTTTGAAACATGCAGCTGCTGCAATTAAATGTGTGAGCACTGAATGTTCAGGCAGCGTAGTCCTGAAGCCATCTCGGGCCTCTTCAATCCATTTACAACCTCTCCCTGCCACTTTAGCTCACTCTTGCAGCTTTCTTCCTTTGTGACGCTTTTTCGTTTTTCTCTTCCTCCGCCTTTCCCATATGTGTCTTTTGCACGCAGTAAATGTCTGATGCAGAAAACTAAGTGCCAGCCCTCAAAAATAAGTGCCCGCACTAGAAACCACTGGCTCAAATTAAGCTCTGCACCTGGGGTCCGCTTGTTGGGCATGGCAGTATGGCCCAAAGGGCGGAAGATTCCTTAGAACAGTGGTTCCCAACCTTTTGATTTCTGTGGACCCCCAATTTAACATTAATGGAACCCAGGGACCCCCACTGAATCATCAGGGGAATCCGGGGACCCCCGCCAGAGTCATTACTGGAAGCTGGGGACATAGTTTGTCAATATTTGTTAATACTTTTTCATTTTCTAGGCTCTCGCGGACCCCCTGAGATGTCTTCGCGGACCCCTAGGGGTCCCCAGACCACAGGTTGGGAACCACTGCCTTAGAAGATATCCCAGCTCACGCTTCTCCTAGCTAAGTGGCGGGTGCCAATATGATGACTGGGACCCAGGGCACCACAGGTGACATCCTGGATTACGGATGTCCTTGAATGGGGAGTGGCCGAAGAGCATCATTTGCATTTATCCTGTACGGATCACATGGCTCCCGAAGACATAATGGCTTGTGGGTTATTGCTGGAAAGATTCAATGGTGAGGAGGACACAGACTTTGATGCTGGATCTGGGGACGGGGAGTGAAGTTGTGGATGTTACCTGAGAGTCGCGGCTGCCAGGTTTGGGGGTACTTTTGATTGCTACATGCTTATTTGGCACTATGTCTTGGCATAGGCTATGCTGTATGTTTAATTCCCTGCCCTCATGAGGTTTCTGTACCACTGATGACTTGGGATGCTTCTCATCAGAAACTAATAGACTGGACATCAAAGTACTACAAAGTGTGTAGCTGGAGCTTTTTGTTCTCGCACTGCTGGAATTGTTTGTCACTTGAAAAACTAATGAAACAAAGTAAAAAAAAAATATTAATGACTGCTTTGCTTGTCAAATGGTTCAATGCAGCATTGCCCACAACGAGAAGGTCACATCCACAAAAACAGCATGTCCCAAAAGTAGGCAGTTACATATTTAAATTACTGGTGTGTTAACAATTTTAGAAAAAGACTCTAAAACACCCCAAATGTCCAAAACCCACTCAAAACTTTTAGAATTTCATAAAATCGGGAGTGGCATCGCTCAAGGTCTACCACTGTAAGGGTCTGAAGATCATGCAATAATAAATGTTTTTACTTTTTTTTGCAGTAATATGTAGCACAAACTCGACCCGAAGGTATTGGACCGATTTACATGAGCACCAGTTGCATTACACAAGGACACATTCATTTTTTTCAGTAGGTTAAGAGATTAAGGCCCTGAATTAAGAGTCCCTAGCGCCACATTAGTGCGTCACAGTGTCATTTTTTTTACGT
This sequence comes from Pleurodeles waltl, assembly GCF_031143425.1. Taxonomy (NCBI): domain Eukaryota; kingdom Metazoa; phylum Chordata; class Amphibia; order Caudata; family Salamandridae; genus Pleurodeles; species Pleurodeles waltl. The sequence goes on along the minus strand of NC_090438.1, from coordinate 92,856,145 downwards.
TAAGGTGGCGCTAATGTGGCTTTTTACACGCACAATATTTACAAAGTGGGACAATGCATTCATTGCTCCACTTTGTAAACCCTTGCGCCACATTATGCCTGCGCTAGGCATAATGTATGCAAGGGGGCGTCCCCCTGTTAGGGGGAGCAGAAAAAATGGCGCTAGGAAATCTAAGAGATTTCTTTGTGCCAGTTTTTCGACACTTTTAACGCCTGATTAGAGCAGGCGTTAAAAGGGGGCATGCCATTGAATGCAATGGACCCCTATGTACTCTTGAAGAGTACATCAATAGCGTCAAAACTTTTATATTAGATACGACTCACACATGGTGGTGGTGGTGGGGGGGGCAATAAGGGGCGCTGCACTTTGTGTTGAGCCACTTTTCTTAAATCAGGCCCTGAGTGATTTTCGCAGAGTCACAGGATGTTGAGCCGGCACCCAGACTCGAGCCTGGTTCCCCAGCTCCAGGGTCAGCCCACATCCTCTCCCCTATCTGAAGTGTATGACTCTGTGTTTAAACAACGCGTTCACATGCAACCAGCCTTTTTAGAATTTATTTTTTTTAATCCCTCCATACCTAAAAGCATTGCTGCAAACCAAGGCCTCTTCTTCTTTCTCAGGTTTGTCACCATCTATCACCAACTTCGGATCTTTTTAATGTTGGTGGGAAATACCAGTGCTCCAGTTTTGGTGCTCAGGCATGTACCAATCAATATGTGGGGTGATTGGAGCTCCTGCGAATTTAACAGCCACCCTAATCTGGGGGGTGGGGTGTTTGGGGTGTCACATCCCCCCTAATAAATGTATTTTGTGAGAAATATTCGGTACAGGTGCTTTCAGTCCGGTAGAGGTGAGGTGTCTGTCCGATTTTACCTGGATTTTTTTTTTACATACACAGACAACGCTATCTGTTTGGAAAGACTTCAAAAATGTTGGTTATTTCCCAAAATAAAGTGCTTTCTCGCACTACCAATCTGCATTCCTCTCTCTTTTTACTGCCACTTAAGCCCATCTCGTGAAAACTGCTAGTGGTATAATGTATTTTGACATTAGATGCCAGTGTGATTTTTGGGGAATTTGCAGCTCACCTCCTCCCAAATCCTAGTTATCCCTAATTATTTGTTCATTTGGGTATGCTGTGCTTTTAGCAACAGCTATTTTTAGCAGTCGGTGGTACTGATTTGCTGTATAAGTGCTTCCTATTTGTTTCTAATAATAATAATATGCGAAAAATGCAACTGCAAGCAGTGGTCGCAGGGAGAGGATTTAAAAATAAGCCCTGTCACGAAGGACTCAATGCTCCATTCTTGAGCACCAGTTCCTACTCTATGCTACAAGCTCCATCTTTAACGAATCAATGTTTTCAGGGGTGTAGGTACAACTGATAGTAAAATGACCACAATTCCCAGAGTGCATTGCGATGCAGAGGACAACCCAGAATAGACCCAGGGTGTGCGCGGTAACATAGAGTCATTTCGTAACCTTATGGCTGGTGTCACGTCTTGCTCGAAGTGAACATTTAGTGAAATCACCAATTTGAAAAATGTGGCCCGTTATGGTTATTCACATGCGAACACTGGGTCCCCTTTGGGAAAACTGACAAACTTTACTCTGCCTGGCCACTGGGTGGCAGTATTGCCTCTTTGCCTGGTGGCGCTGTAGTTATTTCCCGCATTTAGAGTATGGAATCTAATTGGTTTTAAGTATTTATCCGCAACTTCTTCAAGTTAGGGATTGTATCATCAACTAAATAAATAAATAAACGTGACATCTTTTTTTAAAGTACAAACATTTGGACCTTAAAAATGATTCTGATAAATGTAAATCTGTTTTTTTATTATGAATACAAAACCAATAAGGTTTTTGGCAAAGGAAAAGAATCATTATGAAATAATGAAGCCTGGAGGTTAGAGCCGGCATCGGCTGAACATCCTGTGATTCTGGCCAGGGAGCTTAACCACCTTGGGCCTCAAATAAAAAAAAAAAAAACACCCTGGCTTTTTTAATGCAATCTAGTTTCCTTGTAAAGTGCCATGCAAAAAACTCCCCAACACATGTTTTTATATAGCGCTTCATACAGCATTTACGCCATTTCTAAGCATCGTAAATAGCACCTGTTACTGCTACCCAATAAATGGCTCTTGGAAAGGACAGAAGGCCGAATCGAGACCTTGAGCCACAGAAATCAGCAGCGAGCGTTCAACTCACAGAGTCCTCAGCCATCCTGCCTGATACATATGTGTTAGATTCTTAGCATTATTGGCAGGTAATCTTGTGAGGAAATCGGCGTCAGGAGAGCAATAAAATAAACACACCACACGCATTAGAGATCTGTGTGGAACTGCTGTTCTAGCGCGAGCACTAGCACCTTTATTACACGGCTCCATGACGTCATGAAACAACCAATCGAAACCAAACATTGAGAGGGGTTTCTACGCGACCGCATATCAGCGGCTCGTGTAGATTACCCCTAACAAAATAAACCCATCGGTAGCAACATAACATTCCTCCTCCACTCAAAATAAAAATAACAAATTAATAAACAAAAAAAAACACTGCATGCATTTCAAAAATTCCTGAATACTCTAATTGCACACATAGGGCCTCATTCCGACCCTGGCGGTCATGGACCGCCAGGGCCGGGGACGGAGGAAGCACTGCCAACAGGCTGGCGGTGCTTCTGGGGCAATTCTGACCGCGGCGGTAAAGCCGCGGTCAGAAAAGGGGAACCAGCGGTTTCCCGCCGGTTTTCCCCTGCCCCAGGGAATCCTCCACGGCGGCGCTGCAAGCAGCGCCGCCATGGGGATTCCGATCCCCTTCCCGCCAGCCTGTTCCTGGCGGTTTACACCGCCAGGAAGAAGCTGGCGGGAACGGGTGTCGTGGGGCCCCTGGGGCATGGGCATGGGCACTGCATGGGCACTGCAGGGGCCCCCTAACAGGGCCCCATTCTGATTTTCAGTGTCTGCTTGGCAGACACTGAAAATCGCGACGGGTGCAACTGCACCCGTCGCACCCCAGCAAATCCGCCGGCTCCATTCGGAGCCAGCTTCATCTTTGCTGGGGCTTTCCCGCTGGGCCAGCGGGCGATCTTTTGAAGATCGCCCGCCGGCCCAGCTGGAAAGTTGGAATGCTCCCCGCGGTCATTTGACCGCGGGGCGGTGTTTGGGCGGTTTCCGCCCGGCGGGCGGTGCCCGCCGCTCGCCGGGGTCGGAATGACCCCCATAGTCTTTCATTTTAACAGGAGCTGATATTCGGGAACGCAAAGTATATCTATCCCTGCCTCTTCTCAGCACAGTGCCAGTCGGGGAAGAACTGTCTAAAGACTTGCTAGTAGGCTTCTCTGTAACAACAACATCATCTGATGATTCAGTCTCATCCAGGGGCAAACACAGGTCCTCAGCAGGGAGCCTGTCCTATGCTGGAGAACCCTGAGTCATACATTCCTTCGGCAGGATAATAGGTGTACCCAAAACTGGCTCCAGAGAATCATGTATGGGCAAATAATAGGGTTTAAAGAGAGATACATTCCTAGTCACCATCTCCTTATCTCGTTGGGCAGTGACCATCGTGCCTTTCACATTCACAACTGTCCAAGGGCTAGCTTCAAATGGGAGCTTGAACTTGCCTCCTGCATGTCTATTTTTTACTAACACCCGGTCTCCCACTCTCAAACGTCGCACCTGGGCTCGCCTCTTCTGAGACATCCGATCATTCAGAACTTGACGACTTCGCAAACGACTAGAAACTTGATCATGAAACCCACTCGAGGTATTCACTTGGGGCAACGTATCTCTCACACCCTGTACACGACACACTTCGCTGGGAATAGCGCCAGTGGTGCCATGGGGAGTCAGGTGGTACTCCCTTAGAAACTCAAACAGAGCACATTCCACATCCTTTTCCTGAGAAACCGCAATTCTCAGCACCTTATTTAAGGTTCTCATAAATCGTTCAACTTCCCCATTAGCTTGGGGCCAGCGAGGGGTGATTTTTCGATGATAAATATCATGTGACGCTAGATATTCTGCAAACTCATTGCTCGAAAAAGGGGATCCATTATCTATTCTCAGCTCTTTGAGTATGCCATGGGTGGCCATGATTTTTTCCAAATATGGCACAACTCGATCAGTAGTAGTAGAGGTCAAGACCTCCACCTCTGGGTATTTGGAGAAATCGTCTATGGCAACCAACATATGGCGCCCATCAGGAAGGCTGCCTAAATCCACACTCACTCGATGCCATGGAGTGGGGGGAATTGGCTCTGTTATGATCGGAGCGGGCAAATCAGCAGGTCTGAGGATTTGACATGTGTGGCAATGTTGGATCGTCTGTTCTACCCTGGCGTCCATGCCAGGAAACCATACTTTACTTCTCAGTCTCGCTTTGGTCTTTACAATCCCCTGATGGGAGATGGGAGCTAAATCAATCGTTCGTTGCTGCAATGCTTCAGGAATTACCAAACGATGACCTCGCAGTAAGCACTCTTCCGGTGACACCACCAACTCTTGGTGAATATTATGCAGGGAAGACAAAGTTACTTTGGCTTGTGTCGTTCTACGACCCATGTCTTGTTTTAGTAAATGCCACTTTCCATCACGAACACACGATATGGCTAACTGCAGCACTTCATCTGCTTGGGTGGCCTCTTGAATTTCCTGGACTGAAATGGGACGTGGTCTTGACCGTTCCACGACCAATCTTACATACTCTTCCACATCCTCCGATTCCTTTTCCTCCTGAGTAGTGAGGGGTCTGGTGTGTCTAGACAGATAATCTGCCGGGTTTTGGGCTCCTGGTCGATACAGCACCACAAATTGATATTTCTGGAGCTGGAGGATCCACTTTTCTATCCTGGGTGGCGGTTGGGATGTTGACTTATTGAACAGGGGTATCAAAGGCTTGTGATCAGTATTTACTGTGAACGGATGGCCATAGATATACAAATGAAAATGACGACAGCCCCAATGGACCGCCAGCGCTTCTTTTTCTATGTGAGAGTAGCGTTGTTCTGTGGTCGTCAAAGCTCTACTCGCATAGGCTACCGCGGCCCATTCACCATCTGTTCCTTTTTGAGATAAAACTGCTCCCAGACCTACGGGACTGGCATCCACAGATATCTCGGTGTCTTTAGAAGAGTCAAAATACACCAACGTGGTGTCTGCCGACAACGCCCGTTTAGTCGCTTGAAAAGCATCATCCTGGCGAGCCGTCCACTCACACGGAGTGTGAGTTTTCGTGAGTTCTCTTAACGGCGCCGTGAGAGACGTCAGATTAGGAATAAATCTTCCACAGTAGGTCACCATTCCTAGAAAACTGCGAACACCTGTGACGGATGTAGGAGGACGTGCCACCTGTATGTCAGCCACTTTTCCTGGATCAGGCCGGACCCCTTGTGTCGAGAAATGATAGCCAAAGAATGCAATATCTTGTTTCAGGAATTCACATTTCTCCCTGTGTAGCGTCAGTCCGTTTTGTCTAAGTCTGTGGAAGGTAGCGCGGAGTCTCTTGAGATGCCCTTCCACAGTGGGGGCATGCACAAGAATATCATCACTCACGTTGATGACCCCTTCGAGCCCAGCTAACACACCACAAATCGTGTCCTGAAACACTTCTGCAGCGCTGGCAATGCCAAAACTGAGACGCTTGTACCGCCTCAGCCCCACATGAGTTGAAAATGTGGTTATGGCCCTTGATTCAGGAGCAAGCAACAGTTGGTGATATCCGGCCCGAAGGTCCATTTTAGAGAACCACTGTGACCCACTTACCTCTGCCACAATGTCATCCACCGTTGGTGTTAGGTGCCGCTCCCTCCGAATGGCCATATTCGGCAACCTCATATCCACGCATCACCTGGTTGTTTTGGCTTTCGAGTGACAACTATGGGTGACACCCATGGTGTCGGCCCCTCAACTTTTTCAATAATGCCAGCTTTTTCCAATTTGGCCAATTCCTCTTCGACCTTTGGCCTCAGGTGAAATGCTATGCGTCGATGTTTCAGGGCTACAGGTTCAATCGTTTTGTCGATGTGTAGTTTCACTTGTCGTTCCTTCAAACAACCAATGCCTTGGAAGATATCTGCATATTCTTCTTCCAGACTTTCTACGGCACCCACATGAACACTGAAAGCAAAAGTGACTAGTTCCCGTTCCTCAGCCGTGCGACAGCTCAGTAACATCCCTGTTCCAGTTTTCGTGACATACACCTTTGCTCTGGTGGCAGAGTCCTCATGTACAATGTCTGTCGTGAACACACCTGCCAGAGGAATTGGGGTTGCCGACCCAAATGCATATACCTGCACGGTGGTGGGCCGAAGTTGGGGACGAGTTGGAAGCTGCCGGAATACCGACTGTGCCAGTATGTTTATCGAGGCCCCAGTGTCAATGAGAGCAGGCACTTGATGACTATCAATTTTCACTGTGCACCTTGGAATTCTCTTCGCCCGACCATTGCCTGGTTGAGTGGTGTGAATAATATACACTGTGCCTTCCGGTTCGTCATCATCATCCATGTCTAGAACCTCATTCTGTTGTTGGATGGTTTGAGCTTCATGTATCATTTTCCGTCCCCCTGACTTAGGCTTCTTAGCCGACCTGCAGACTTTCGCAAAATGGTTGGGACGTTGACAATTTGTACATTGCTTCCCCATTGCTGGACATTTTCCTTGGTGCGGATACACTCCTCCACACATGTAGCAGGTGCGACCCCCTCCCTCAGATTTATTCTTTTCTTTTTTCTTTATAGGTGTCGCCGCCACCACTGCGTTCACAGGTTCTGTCTTTATAGGTTTTACAAGTGTTGACTCCATATGTGCCGCCCTCACACGCGACAATTCCTTGGAGCGCCCCATTGTAAGTATGTCCACCATTGACATGCCTGGGACTTGTAAGATATGTTCCCTGAGCTTGGTAGAGTGACAGCCTTGAATAAACTGCGCACAAATCTCGTCAGCCGTATCAGGTAATGTACATGTGCTCGCTAACTTCCTGAGTTGGGCATAGAAGACATCTACAGACTCTTCCGGAAATTGCCTGGCTTGCCTGAGAAGGAAACGCTCATAGTCTGGATTCGCCAATGGCTCGAAATATGCTGTGATTGCACGTTTCATAGTTTGATATGTGAATGGGGGGCCATCTTCTACCACCGATTTGCTAACCTTGTGGACCGCAGGCCCTCCCAAATGTAAAAGCATCAGCCTTCTTCTTTCAGGGTGTATTGCTGCTGCCTCAAAATAGTTCTCCAAACGCTCCACCCATGTTCTCCATTTGGCAGTATGTGCTGATGGAGGACCATCAATTAGGAACGGTTCCAACGCCGGGAACGAATTCATGTTGCTGACAGGGTGTGCTTGCCAATAGGGGCCACTTGCAACTGGCGTTGACGTCCACTCAGTAATCTAAGGTGTCCCAAGTACTCTGTGTTGTGTGCACAGGCACCTAGTTATTTTTCCACCCAGCAAATGTGCAGTCCTACTGCCACGCCATGAAAACCTTTAAGATAGGTTTATTTTTCAATTGCCTCACCTGCACTGCCTCAATGTTGTGTCTTCTCCCTGCTCCTGTCACTCACCAAGAGTCCAGTGGCTGCAGCCTCTGCCTGTATTTCTTGAATAGCGCTCCCCCACGCACTTTCCTCTAATCTCCTGATGGGGGCGTGGTTGTTTTCTTCTTCCTTTCTCTTCTTTTTTTTTAACGACGATTCTCCTCATGCGCCACTAACTGGTGTAAGTGCAGCCACAAAAAAAAAAAATCAAACGACGTCTTCCTGACTGGCGTTGAACGCACGTTAGCTCCTTCTGCCGCTGAGCGATTTAGAAACACGGCTGATGCCGGTGCTTCTACAGAGTCTACCGCTTGGGAGACTCACCACCGGAGTTCCTGCTCAGCAAACACATCGAACGATGTCAATCAGCCGCGCACCCGCCTGTCACACCAGCACCGCAGGCCACTTGAGGTGAGAAACAAAAATAAACTGGCAGTGATTGGGGTGCGAGGGTCGTCTCCCGGTCTCGTCGCCAATTTGTTAGATTCTTAGCATTATTGGCAGGTAATCTTGTGAGGAAATCGGCGTCAGGAGAGCAATAAAATAAACACACCACACGCATTAGAGATCTGTGTGGAACTGCCGTTCTAGCGCGAGCACTAGCACCTTTATTACACGGCTCCATGACGTCATGAAACAACCAATCGAAACCAAACATTGAGAGGGGTTTCTACGCGACCGCATACCAGCGGCTCGTGTAGATTACCCCTAACAAAATAAACCCATCGGTAGCAACATAACAATATGGAGGGAATCATGGTATAGCATCAAATACAAAGCTGAACGTTATTTATTTTAATAATCTATATGCTTTTAGAATGTGGACATCCAAGGTGGATATATTCCAAAACGCTTTGTATAAAAACAGAGAGGGGCGCGACAGAGTGAGCAAATGTCCAATTTCACTGTATTTTAGACATTTTTAAAGGGTACACACACATTTGGCAGATATTAGAACACAGTTGCTGATTAAAGGTGGTTGATGTGCAATAAGGCAAGGTCTATGAGGAGTAATGTTGTACAGATCTTGAGGCATCTTGCTACTGGATGGGGTTTAGCATCACAATTAGAGGCCAGGCCTGGACAGAGACAGAGACATGGGCCAGGATGGACTGAAAAGCAAAGCCACTGAAAATGTTAATACTAACACCTGCTTGCGTTGAACAACCAAGTCTGAACTTCGCCTTGGGGGACTGGATGGGGCAGAGGGAGAAGGTATTACAATTCCCAAAAAATGTAGAAAAATGGGTCCAAATGCTGGTTCTGACAGCACGTATTTGTTGGTTATAATGCTTTCTCGTTGCAGCAACATTTCTGTGTGTCTTTTCGAAAACTGTGTGAAAAATAAAATGGCCATTGAAAATCTATGCAAAGAGAAATAAAACTAGATTTTATTATTGTGCAAGGACACATTGCTCATCACTATTCTTCCAGCAGAGCTTAAAATACCTCAGAACTGCTGAGGTCATCTGCTTGGGTGCTTTTTTATATGTGAGGTCATAAGCAGTGCATGATGGGGGCGTGGCCTGGCGCCAATGGCGGAAGAAGTCTCCCGCTCGTAATCTCCCTCCCCGGCCCATCCTGAATGATTATGGACCCCCAGCCCAGCTGAAAGGGTGGCTGAAGGTGGGGAGAGGCTCCGATGCTGGCGGTGAGTGGACTGACCCGCACGGAACACGAGGAGGGAAGTCGATGTTCCAAGCGCCCGAGTGCAGCGAGACGCTAAAGATGGCGGCCGCGAGGTAGAAATCAGAGCCGATGGTCTGCTGGTTGCAGAGGAGGCCGCCGAGACTTGACCGACTTCCGGCGGATCCCCTGTCCCCAAGAGGGGGGAGCCTGTGGTGGTGCCCTGGGCCCTGAGTGTTTGCCAGTGGGACATGAAGAAAGGAAGTGAGTGAGGTGAGATGGAGCGTGGTTGGAAGCGGCGCGACTGAAGGCTCGCGGTGGGGGATCCTCGGCGGAGCCGCGGCTGCCCCATCTGGATCGAAGGCCCCGTCGAGGAGAGTCCAGTAACGGGGGGTCCCTGATCCTAGATCTGAGCGCGCTGAACCTTACCCCTTATGTGGGTGGGACCACCCAGTGAGGACGCACTCTATGTGCTGCGGTGGCGAGGGGCCCGGCTTAACCTCCTGAGGCTGTCAGAGCTGTGAAGCGCTCTGTGCATAGGGCAGAAATTGGAGGACTGAATCGGCAGAGCCCCACCCAGGGCGGACATTAATGGAGAAACCTGGCAAGCAAAGGAGAGTGGCCCCCCCGGGAGCTCGACCGTCCCAATACGCGGGAGCCTTTGATCCTGACTAGGAGAAGCCCCAGGAGTCGCACGGATGTTTTAATAGACATTGACCAGAGTGCTGGCAGCTGCATCTGTCGACAGGAATCATCTCCTAAAAGAGGGTAAAAGCCTGGAGACGCAATAAATTTTAGACGAAAACACAGGTTCAACTTTGAAGCTTGGGCACTCTATATAGAACCTGGGGGGGGGGGGGGAACAACGTACTCCTAATGGCGTTTTGACATAGAAAGAGAGTCTCAGAGGATGGGAAGGACTGGCCAGAAGAGGGACATGGATCAAAGAAGCAGATCGTTGGCAGCGGAGATGGCGGACCAGCCGGCAGCAAAGAATATATTTCCTGAAGGACAGAACGGGGCCCCCATGCTTCAGGATGTGCTGCAGGCCATAACGGCCTCCTGAGTGGCCCTGGAAGGGAAAATTGATGCCCTGGCCACGGACCTCACATTACTTAGAGATGATCACCGCCGACTGGCTGAAAAGGTAGCCACTATGGATATACAACTTAAGGAGCTTGAGCCAGAGGTTAAGGATACATCCGCGACTGAACATCAGTTGGAGAAACGAATCCGGGATCTTGAACTGCGTGCCGAGGATGCAGAAAACAGATCACGGCGAAATAACATCCGGGTGATTGATATGCCGGAGCGTGTAGAAAAGGCTGGCCTGGTGGAGTTCCTGGAGCGCTGGCTGAAGAGGAAGTGGCAGATGATGGACTCTCTCCTTTTTTCGCGATTGAAAGAGCGCATAGAGTTCCGGCGCACCCCCCCACCCCTGGGGGCCCCTCCAAGACCAATATAGCCAGGCTTCTTCATTATAGGGACAGGGATTATTTGCTGAGCCAAAGCAGGAAAATAGGCGATTGCAAGTTGGATAACCATATGATTCGTATCTTCCCCGACTTCTCTCGTGAAGTACAGAGACAAAGAGCCACTTTCCGAGAGGCTAAAGAAAAACTGCGCCAACTGGGGTTTCAATATGGGATGCTGTTTCCGGCAAAGCTCAGGGTAGTATCCAAAGAGGGCACACAGTTTTTTACTACACCTGAAGAGGTTTGGCAATGGATGGATACGCAGACTTCGACGGAAAGAGAGTTATCGAAGAGTAGCCCGCTTACAGTTCGGCAAAGGGGAAGCAGGCGGAATAAGATCTGGAAAGTGAGGAGTCCCTCCCATATGGAGATACGAAAGGAACGACAAAAGTCAATGGAGGAGGCTGCCTCGTTGACCAGTTCCGATCTGGGAGCCCAAAGAACGGATAACTGAGGAGCTGGATCAGTTAGAATCGGACCAAGAATCAATGGCTTCGCACACTTCAGACAGATCAGGCCCAGACGTAACCCCGGGCACATCTGATTGCATCATCTGAAGGGTTCACCTTTGTGCCCCGTAGAACAAATTGGAATGGGCGTGAAGTTCATCTGCCTTGCTTCAACTATAACTGTCAGCGCTGGAGCACTAGATTCCGAAGCGGTGGCAGGACTCACCTATTAGAAAGAGATTGGGTCCATGATTTCCCTGTAGGTCTGGTGGGCCGGGAGTGGAGATTGGCGCTTTGGAACACTCCTTTTACTAGCTAGGAGTACCCCCTGTTCAGATAAACTAGTTGAAATACTTATTACGTTTGGATGAGAGTAGTTCAAACTTTTGTCCTGGGGAAGGGGAGTTGGGATGTTACTTGTTGGGGTCAGTTTACAGGGCTAGGTGAGGCACAGAGCGATCTAACAATGGAACTGGCGCGATAACGTAGGAGGGTAGGGATCCTAATGATAGTTGTTGACTCAGTGTGGGGCATATTCTGGGAGGCAGGTGAAGCAATGACATGGCATCGTCAGACTCATACAAATTCCTCTCATGGAATATAAGGGGCATGCATACGATGACCAAGAGATACAAGTTTTTTTCATACTTACAGTGGAGGGGGATTCAAATTGCAAAGCTCCAAGAAACACATTTAACCCATACAGAAGGGAAAGCCCTACAAAAGCGTTGGAGGGGACAAGCATACTACACTTCATACTCAGCATTTGCGAGAGGAACATTGATTTGGATAAGGGCTGGGGTCCCATTTCAGATGTTGGACAATCTCATAGACCCGGAGGGCCGCTTTGTAGCTATTCGGGGACGGATGGAGGGCAGGGAGTTAGCATTGATTAATGTATATGCACCCAACTCGGACCAATGAGAATTCCTCACACGCATATCAGGCCAATTAGCAACATATTTACAATATCCCATGGTGATGGGGGGGACTTTAATTGCGTAGCAGACCCTACTAGGGACCGCTCACACCCCCCTCTGCGCGACTCCCCTTTGGTGAGGGTGGCACGACATTTTTCAGCCTGGCAAACAAATTGGGGACTGATAGATGCCTGGCGGCGGTTGCACCCTGTAGTTAGACTACTCATGTTTTTCTCACCTACCTGAGCTTCATGTTAGGCTAGATGTGTTCCTTTGCACTCCTGAGGTCTTCTCGCTTGTATCTAACGCTGAGTACTTGGCCCACACTCATTCCGATCATAACCCTCTCTTGCTTTCTCTGCGGTGGGGCTCGCCCCCCCTCGCATCCCCACTTCGAAACTTAAGCCAGAATCATTAGAAGATGCACATTTTAAGGGGGAATCGAAAGAACATATCACCCAGTTCTTCACACACAATGAGGCCTTGACCAGCAGCCCATTGCTTGAATGGGATGCTTTCAAGGTGGTAATGAGGGGGAGATGCATAGCGTGAGCAGTGGGGGTTCGCAGGACTCTTCTCAGGGATACTGAGCAGGCGGAAGCCAAGCTGAGAGAGGCCGAAAAAAATAGACCTGAGAATCCACAACTGCAACATTCATTACTGGAGCTTAGAGCAGCTGTTGCAGAATATGTGTGGAACGTCTCCGATGCTTTGATTACCGAAATTACCTTACTAGGGCACATGGGGAGAGAGACAAGGCGGGCCAGATGCTGGCTTGGGTGGTGTCACAAATGCATAAGAACTCAGCCATACTTGACATAATATCAGACCAAAGAGAACATATCTATGGCCAGGAACAAATTAATGCACACTTTCTGGCCTACTATGATCACCTATATACGAGTGGACCCCGATCTAACAGGGAATCTATTGAGGGTTATTTATCCCAGATGCAACTTAGGGCATTACCACCAGAAATTGTGGAGCAGTTGGGTGGGGCTATTATACAGCCGGAACTTAAGAGGGCTATGGGAGAATTAGCAAGGGGGAAGACACCGGGGATGGAAGGTCTCCCTAATGAATTCTACGCCACTTACATAGATTTGTTAGTGCCGAGGTTAGAGACTTTATATGGTAGCGCGTAGGAGCAAGGACTTGTACCAACAACAGCGTGGGAAGCTATAATAATTCCCCTGCTAAAAGCTGGGAAAAATCCTACAGAGACTGGGGCATACAGACCACTATCTATGTTGAACCTCGATTATAAGATCCTCAGTAAGATACTGGCCAATAGACTTGTCCGATATATGACTACTTTAACACACTCAGATCAGGCGGGTTTTGTCCCTGGGCGAAACACAGTGGATAACATTTGCAGGTTGGTAGCAATTATGCAGGACCAGAATTCAGATAGTACAGCACCCGGGGTCCTGATGGTTGACATAGAAAAAGCCTTTGACAGTCTAGAATGGGATTTTCTTTATGCGGTGATGTCCCAGCTCAGGTTGGGACCTGAGTATATTGCTTGGGTAAGACTGTTGTACACCGAGCCCACTGCCAGGGTATGGACTGGACGGACAATTTCCAGAAGTTATTCGGTTGGGCGTGGCACTAGACAGGGATGCCCCCTATTGCCGCTTCTCTTTGCGGTAGCAATGGAACCCTTGGCGGCCGCAGCGAGGAGCGGTGGAGGAGGCCCTGGAATACTAGGAGGGGGTGAGAGACACCAGTTAGCCTTGTATGCAGATGACTTACTGAACTTTCTGGAGGATATACACAGGGATCTACCACGGGCACAGCAGATGCTTGCTCAATTCGGCAGGCACTCTGGATTAGGAGTGAACTGGATTAAAACCGGATTATTCCCTTTGAAGTAATTGGTGGCGCCCCCGTTGGGGTTGGGAATGGTCAAGTGGGTTCCAAGCTATCTCTCCTATTTGGGGGTTAAAATTTATCACAACCCACAAGATATTCTAGAGAGCAATGTAGGAGGCTCACTGAGGTCACTACGATCTAGTATGGCTTTTTGGCAAACCTTGCCTTTATCTGTAGCAGGGAGGGTAGTGATTCTTAAAATGATGGTGTTACCACGTCTCTTATACCATTTTAATGTGCTACCGGTGTGGATACCCAGGGCCATATTTAAGGAGCTGGAGTCAAGGGTCATCGCATTCTTGTGGGGTGGTGGACTGAAGAGAGTCGCCCTGGCCAAACTTCAGAGACACTCCACGGACAGGGGGGTTAGCGGTTCCAGATTTTGAAGCCTACTACTTGGCGGCTCAGCTCCAGTGGTTGGCGCAACGGATTGCAAGTAGAGTAGAACCAGAGGCGAGAGTGAAGCTGTTCACCCCACCGGGGACTAGAATGTTTGAAGTGTTACTGGGGTGCCTCGGTGTTCGGAGGCAAGACCCTCCAGAAATTAAAATTTTAACTCAATGCTGGAAAAGGTTCCTCCGGAAAATTAAGATTAGGACCCCTTATTCCCAGGAGCTGTCTCTGTGGTCATTGCTGGCTTTGCCCCATCGGGGTGATTGGGGGGGACTTCAGACTTGGGTAGAGGCTGGAATACAGACAGTGGGAACACTGTTTAGAGAAGGGTCATTGATATCCTTTGAGACCCACAGAGCAGAATTTGAGTTACCGAGAGGACATTTCTTACTGCATGGTTCACTTGCGGCCAGTATTCGCAAGCATTGGAGTGTAGGGATGGGAGAGCCTTCTGCTCAAGCAACCTGTACATATTTGGCTACTTCTACCAGCAAATGTAAAGCAGTGTCAAACCTATACCGTAGGATTCAGGCTGACAGGTCCCTTCAGTTGTCCGTACTTAAAACAACGTGGGGGAGGGACTGGGGTGCATCCTTGAGGGGTTCCCCAAAATGACCCGAAATGCCAGATTCAAACTTATTAACTTCTATGTATTGCATCGGGCATACCTCACTCCCGGACGGATTAATAAGTACTTTGGTACGGAAAGTGCGGAATGCCTGAGATGTGGATTGGTGAGCGCCGAATTTAAACACATGTTCTGGGACTGCCCTAAGATGGAAGTATTCTGGTCGACGGTGTGCAGGATGGTGGCTAAAACTACAGGGAGGGAAATTCCTTGCACGATGGGCTATTGCCTGCTGGGGTGGTTCCCACATGTTGCTAAATACAAGGTAACCAACAAGTTTCAAGATCTGGCCTTTGTGTTGGCAAAAAGGGAAATTGCAATGTCCTGGAAGAACCCAGTAGGTCCGAGGGTACCCCAATGGACAAGAGAACTGATCAAATGGGCTGGTTGTGGGTGGAGTACCCTTCATAGGGCGGCCATGAGAGGTGACGCAGGGTTGGGAACTACTAATGGAAGCCCTTAGGGAAGAAAGCCAAGTAGTCACAGACCCTGACGGAGGAGCTGCTTGATAGGCCACTGAGTCATGCCTATATCTCAACAGCTGGTGACCTCGCCTCAGGGCTACAGGCACAGAAGGTTTGGGTGCACTGAGGGAGCTTAATGTCCTCATATTTGAGGAAAGGTATCCCATACCCCAAGCACGACACGGTTAGACGCACTAGTTGTTACTATACTGTTCTGATAGGCTCACCTGGGGGGGGGCTCTTGGGAGGGAGTAGGGGAGGGGCGGGGAGGGAACTGTTGAGATCTTTGTTCATTGCAGAAACTGGGTGTTAAGGAACAGGATTGGACTATGGCAATGGATAACAAGATTATTTTATATGGTACTCTATTATGTTCACCCACCAATGGTTAAATGAAACTACGATAAAATATGTTTAAAAAAAAAACAGTGCATGATGGGGCACATGTTATAGTTAGTTCATTTATCTGTAACTGGAGTATTTTAGGGGTTTTGAGGTCTCAGCACCTAACCTAACTATACACTTTTAACTTGTTTTTTTTTCAGTACAAAACATTTACACAATTACTCTAACTTTTGGGCAAATTTGGTGTAAATCCATTCAGCCATTTTTTATATCTACTATAGAAGTTTCCTATGGGAATTAACATAAAAAAATCAACATTTTCAGACTCCCTGTTTTCTTGACCCCTGCTTGATGGCTCACCCTAAAACTTTTCAGCAAAGAACTAAAGGAAATAAACGTTTTCTCTCAAAATGTTTTTTATAAAAAGTTTAATCCAGATTTGTCTAACGGTGCCAAAGTTATTAGCAAAACAACAGCACGCTATAAGTAGGCAGGAGTATGCCCAGACAGCAAAGAGCTCTTCCGCAGCGTAAAGGAACTGTCCACCCCCAGCGCCAACGTCAACGACATCCCGCCCTGTCAGGAACTCTGCGACTACCTTGACGCTTTTTTCCACAGCAAGATCACCGACATCCACAGCAGCTTCAACACCCCAACCACGCCCACCTCCGCCACCACCTCGAAACCAACCATCGACAACCCCATCACCGCCTGGTCCAATGTCGACGACGACGCAACACGCAAAATCATGAACTCCATCCACTCCGGATCACCGACTGACCCCTGCCCCCACCACATCTTCAACAAAGCCGACTCTATCATCGCGCCCCAACTCTGCAAGATCATCAACGCCTCCTTCGAAACAGGCACCTTTCCGGAAAGTTGGAAGCACACAGACATCAACGCCCTCCTCAAGAAACCCAAAGCCGACCCCAAGGACCTCAAGAACTTCCACCCCATCTCCCTCCTCCCCTACCCAGCAAAAGTCGCAGAAAAGATCGTCAACCTTCAACTGACACGCCACATTGAAGACAACAACGTCCTCGACCCCTCACAAACCGGATTTAGACGCAACCACAGCACCGAGACCGCCCTCATCGCCGCCACAGATGACATCAGACGCCAACTCGACCACGGCGAGACCTCCGCCCTCATCCTCCTAGACCTCTCCGCGGCCTTCGACACGGTCTGCCACCGCACCCTACTATCACGCCTCCAAGAAGCCGGCATCCAGGAAAAAGCCCTAGCCTGGACCTCATCCTTCCTCTCCGGCAGAACACAGACCGTCCGCCTCCCACCCTTCCGCTCAGAAGCCAACAACATCATCTGCGGCGTCCCCCAGGGCTCCTCCCTGAGCCCAACGCTGTTCAACATTTACATGGCCCCCCTCACACAAGTGGCCCGCTGTTACGACCTCAACATCATCACCTACACCGACGACACCCAGCTCATCCTCTCCCTCACCAACGACCCTGCCACCGCCAAAGCCAACCTCCACGAAGGAATGAAAGCAGTCGCCGACTGGATGAGAAATAGCCGCCTGATACTCAACACCGACAAGACAGAAATCCTCATCCTCAGGATATCCCCCTCTGCCTGGGACGACTCGTGGTGGCCCACCACCCTTGGAACGGCTCCAACGCCCACCGACCACGCCCGCAACTTGGGATTCATCCTCGACTCCGCACTCTCCATGGACAGACAAGTCAGCGCCGTCACCTCCTCCTACTACAACACCCTCTGCACCCTCCGCAGGATCTACAAGTGGATCCCGACCGACACCAGGAAGACAGTGACCCACGCCCTCGTCAGCAGCAGACTGGACTACGGCAACGCACTCTATGCAGGAATCCCAGCAAAACACCTCTAACGACTCCAACGCATCCAAAACGCCTCAGCCCGACTCATCACCAACGCACCCCGCCACAGCCACATCACCCCTCACCTCAAAGAGCTCCACTGGCTTCCCGTTGACAAAAGGGTCCCCTTCAAGCTCTTCACCCACGCACACAAAGCACTCCACAACGCCGGCCCCTCCTACCTCAACGACAGACTCAACTTCTACACACCGACCCGCCAACTGCGATCCGCAAGCCTCGCCCTCGCCACCGTCCCCCGCATCCAACGAACCACCTCCGGCGGCAGATCCTTCACCTACCTCACCGCCAAGACCTGGAACACGCTCCCTACCTACCTCCGACAGACTCAAGACCTACTCGCCTTCAGAAGACTCCTCAAGACCTGGTTCTTCGAGCAGTAGCAGTCTCCTCACCCCCCATCCCCCCAGCGCCTTGGAACCCTAACGGGTAAGTAGTGCGCTTTATAAATGTCTGTGATTGATTGATTGATTGTGCCACTGGGATCCAAATGAAGAGGCCCAAATTGGCTAAAATTAGCCTTTGGCTGCTTGTGTCCCCTTTGGAAAGAGCCTGGTTTGCAGTTCGCACAGGACTGCTCCTACTGGGGCATGACCAAGGCTGATTTCCATCTGGCTAGGTCTAATCTGACGTGTTATGTCAGGCAAAAGAATGATGGCTTGGAATGTTACCCTGAGTGATTGCAATCAATTAGATTATTTGCAAGCATTCCTCACATCACTTTTTGTGTGTTTAAAAAATGTCCACATCAGAGACTCTGGATGGATGGTCACTTGAGGTGGTTGGTATGTAAACCACATCTTCATGTTGAACCTCTTTTGGTAAAGTTCACATGGTTGTTGCTTCAATCTTCCTTCATCTCAGTACAACTCATCTAGCAAATAAAGAACACAAGGATTATTCTATGGACTATCAAAGGGTTGAATGGATGTCCATTGACTAAGGCCACAACCATATGAACTTTAACATACATCTCTGTGACTCTCTTTCAGTGTGTGGGTGCTTTCTCAATGACCCTATGATGTAATATATTTGATTTAGCATTGAAAAATAGACTAAATATTTAAAACACTACCTAGAATAAATAATCTCTCATTCGAACTTTGAAACCACTGACAAACATTCAATAAAAAGGCTTAACGATGTACTAAAACAACATGGTTAAGCCTCCTTAGGTTTAGGTTAAAGAGACATTATAAGTAGGTGAGAATGGCAGCTAAAACGTAACATTTTTAACTTAAAAAATACAGAAATTCACTAGCTATGAGTTTAAAATGTTACATTTTAACTGACATTTTCATCTAACTATAACGTCACTTTAAACTTTCTTTTTTCCAGTGAATTTCTAAGGTTCTTCTTTAATGTAAAGTCAGATGTTATAACCACACATAATTATAATACCACTTTAACCTGTGTTTTTTTCGGTACCCTAACCTCGTAATTATTTTTAATTTTCAGGGCGCTGGAACACAGTCCCTGAATCCTATAATGGTGGTCGCAACATTTCAGTTTTTATTGCGGCCAGCCAATTAAAGTGAGTGCTCTTGCAGGATTCGCGGGAGCTTTTCGCTCCTGTGACAGTGAGATGGCCGATGGAACAAAGGACCTTGTGGCCAATCAGATCTCTGCATTATTTGAAGTTGCGTGCCTGTGAGAATCTCGCATGACTCTTATATATCCAACAGTCCAGATGATTATAAAATGTAAACATTAATTTCTCAAAAACTACTCAATGTATTTACACCAAATCACAAAAAGCACACTTTCTGGGTAAATATATTTCTGCCATTTCTTTTTCCATTCAGCCATATTTTTCTGAATTGCTGTTTACACACAAATATATCTATCCAATCTAAGATTCAGTATTGTTGATATTGAGCTTGAAGATGAACTCAGTGGCCTGTACCTCTTTGCCCTTCCACACCAAGAAAAGGCCATCTATGTAACAAGACCAGAGGATGAAATGTGAATCATAGTCATCAATGTCTTTGGCCTCCTGTGTAACGCCGCGCTCTGACACGGCGTCTCTTTCTGTCCTCACGGGTGGAACGCGCTACCGATATTCGGAGCGCCGTTCCCCGCGTTTTTTTACTATGCTTTCTGGGAAGCATATATTTCGCTTCCGGACGCGCTACACTTACTTGTAGCCTTTTTTTATCTTTTGTTGTTGGTGGTGGGTTTTTTGTTGGTCCTTTTGCCTGTCTCTATCCATGTTGTGTCCATCTTGTCTTCTTCGTGTTTTTGTCCCAGCATGCTCTGTTTTTCTTTTATACTACTTCCTTTTTCCTATACTGGTCTATGGGCTTTTCCCAATCCAAGATGGTGTTACTTCCCTTTCCTGTGATGTCACTTCCCTTTTCTCAGTATATAAGTCAGTCAGTCTTGTTCCTCCTTGCGTTGCAAACACTTTCTTCTGGTTGTGCTGTTCGCTCCTGTTCTTTGTTCCTGCTTTTTTGCCTTGGGAGATTTTTGCCTGTTCCTTGTTCCTGCTTTTGCCTTGGGAGATTTTTGCCTGTTCTTTGTTCCTGCTTTTGCCTTGGGAGATTTTTACCTGTTCCTTTTTTCCTGCCTTTTTCCCTGGATACTGCCTATTTTTGTTTCCTGTTGTCAAGTCCTGTTTCTTCTTGTTTTCCTTCAGGAGTTCCTGTTAGAGGTTTTTTCCCCAGTGTTGGGGTTTTTTCCCTCTGGGACTCCTCCTGGAGGGTACGGTCTGCTTTGGCGTAGCCTGTCAAGCGGCACCGTGGCTACTAGAAGAAGTCGCCCTTATCTGGGAGTAGCCAGGACCTGTAGAAGACTTGGTGTATTCGCCAATCCGAAATCCAGAGGTGAGAAGTCCAGCGCAGTACGTGACAGATTGATTCTGCGCCATGGAAGATCTACAGGGAGAGGCGTCAGAAAATGCTCAAGCCATGTTACAGACTGTTCAACAACAAGCCCAAGAGTTACAGCAGTTACGGGCAGAGAACACTGCTCTACGACAGGTCTTGTCTTCCCGATCAATGGACATACCACCCATATCTGCTACTATTCCTCGATATTCCGGAGATCCTTTAAAGATGAAGGAATTTTTGGACGCCCTGACGGTTTTCTTTGCTTTTCGTCCACTCCAGTTTTCTTCGGATAAGGCTAAGGTGTGCTATCTGATCAGCGCCTTGTCTGGTCCAGCGCTTGCTTGGGCGACTCCTCTGGTTTCTGCAGATGACCCAGTCCTGGCTAACTATTCCGCTTTCCTGACTGTTTTCAAACAAATGTTTGAGAGACCTGGGGTAGAAGCAGCAGCTGAAGAAGCCTTATGTGACATTCAGCAGGGTAATCAGGATGTACTGCAGTATATAACCCGCTTCAAACAGCTGGCAGCTGAAACCTCCTGGGTAGAACGCACCTTCGTAACCCTTTTCCGCCGAGGCCTGCATGAAGAAATTAAAGATGAGCTTGTACAGTCTTCTCCAGCTTGTTCTTTGAAAGAATTAATGGATCAATCTATGAACATCGAGTATAGACTTCGAGAGCGCAAGATGGAAAGACGTAGAACTAGAGCTCCATACCAGTCCGGTACCTTCCGTGTTAGCAGTCGGCGAACGGAAGATAGTCCATCTGAAGCCTCTCCACCTCCCCATGAAGAGCCCATGCAGATAGATCTGGTTCGTGGGCCATTGACGGAGTCAGAAAGGGAGGAACAACGACGAAGGGGACTTTGCCTATACTGTGGTAAGGCTGGCCACCTGATCCGTAGTTGTCCGGTATGTCCCTCAAGGCCTGCGGGAAACGCCAGGTCACGTCCCCTGTAAGGAGGAAGGAGACGGGAGGAGCTGAAGTACCATCAATATGTTCCTCCAAAGAAAGCATGTCCACCCTGTTTATCCTCTCGGTCAAGTTACAAAGTTCACAAGATCAAGAAGAACATCTTCTGGCTCTCCTTGACTGTGGAGCCAGTGGACTCTATCTGGATGAGACCTGGGCTACGAGTAAAGGAATTCCCCGCATTCCTAAAGAAACTCCTGAGCAGGTTCACACGGTGGATGGCTCTCCGTTAACCTCAGGGCCTGTGGTGGCCTCAACTCCTACTCTTTGTTTGACGTTTGGGGGGCATCAAAAACAAGTTGCCTTTGATCTCATAGCCTCACCAAATCACATCATGATTTTGGGAATTCCCTAGTTAGCCCGACACAACCCCTATATCAATTGGGAAACACAAACTACAGTATATCCCTAACATCTTCATTTTGTCAACAGAATTGTTATTCCACTACTTCTTATTGGACTCCAAGGAGGTTCTGTCAGTCAACTAAGGATAACACTAACTCTATCAATATTATCCAGGGGGTTCCAGATTGTTATCAGGAATATATCAGGATTTTTCAGAAACCTACTAATCCTATTTTGCCACCTCATCGCAGTTATGACTGTGCTATTCCTTTGATTCCTGATGAAGTCGTCCCCTTCGGTCGAATGTATTCTCTGACAGACCAAGAAAAGAAGGTGCTATGGGAATATTTAGACAACAACTTACACAATGGTTTGATTGCTCCTTCCACATCCCCCGCTGGGGCTCCTCTCTTCTTCGTCCCAAAGAAGACTAAGGATCTGCGTCCTTGTGTGGATTTTCGTGAGCTCAACACAATAACGATTAAGGATCGATATCCACTGCCTTTAATCAGAGATATATTGGATGCCATTCAAGGAGCCAAGATATTTACTAAATTAGACTTACGGGGTGCCTATCATCTCCTTCAGATCAAGGAAGGAGATGAATGGAAGACTGCGTTACGTACCCCTTTTGGGCACTATGAGTATCGTGTTGTGCCCTTTGGACTGACCAATGCCCCTTCTGTTTTTCAACGATTTATGGATTCAGTGTTCTCTGATGTACTCAATCAATATGTAGTCATTTATTTGGATGATATCTTGATATATTCCCGTGATCCTGAGCACCATGTAGATCATGTCCTGCAAGTCCTGGAAAGACTCAAGAAGAACCAATTGTTCTGTAAACCTGAGAAGTGTGAGTTCCATAAATCTGAAGTAAGGTATCTCGGGTTTTGTATTAATCAACACGGAATATCCATGGATCCTGACAAGGTCAGTGCCATATTAGATTGGCCTTCTCAAACGCCCATTAAAGAAACGCAATGTTTTCTTGGTTTATCAAACTTTTATCGTCAGTTTATTCATAACTTTGCCCACCTACAAAGTTTCATAACACAAACAATTAAGAAAGAGAACCTGAAGAAGGGTTTCATTTGGACCAAGGAGGCTGAACGCGCGTTTCAAGAATTAAAGACAGCCTTTACCCAAGCACCTGTGTTACGTCATCCTGACAATACCAAGAAATTTATCGTTGAGACTGATGCCTCAGACAGAGCTATTGGAGCAGTTCTGCTGCAGAAGCAAGACAATGATGGATTGGAACATCCTATCTTTTATCTGTCTCATATTCTATCAGAGGCTGAACAAAATTATTCTGTACTGGAACGTGAACTACTCGCTCTCAAAGTAGCTTGTAAGGAATGGAGGCATTTCCTGATGGGTTCCAGAGAGCCTTTTGAAGCTAGGACTGATCACCGTAATCTCCAGTGTCTTCAGAGCTTTCAGTGTCGCAACAGTCATCAGGCTCGATGGGCTTTCTTCTTTAGCCAGTACGATTTTGTGATCACGTACATACCTGGTTCCCAGAATTTAGTGGCAGATGCCTTATCCCGCAGGTATCCTGACATAGCCCAGAACTCCTCTCCACATCTTATTGAGGCTAGCAGGATCATCGGAGCTACTCAATCTTTTCAAGAACGCATTCAATCTGAGTACCAGTTTCTGTCTGCTTCAGAATGGGATAAAGTGACTCCTTTTTTGCAGAAGAAGGACAACTACTTCTATCATCAACATGCTCTTTTCCTACCTACCAAGAAAGTGCAGACAGAAGCCCTGAAAATGTGCCATGACTCTCCTATAGCCGGTCATCAGGGTATCAGGAAGACCCAGGAGCTGCTTCAGCGATCTTTTTGGTGGCCTTCGCTAAAGACAGACACTGAAACCTATGTGTCAGCATGCCCAGTCTGTGCCCAGACTAAGACACCCCGAACTAAGGTGGCAGGTTTATTAAGACCTTTACCGGTTCCTTCCGCTCCTTGGTGTACTCTATCCACGGATTTCATATGCTCTCTACCTACCTCCTCTGGTAACCAAGTAATCATGGTGACCGTAGATTCATTCACCAAGATGGCCCATTTTTCAGCCTTGAAGAAACTACCAACGGCCCCAGAAATGAGTCGCATTTTTCTATGGGATATTTTTCGCCTCCATGGTCTTCCTCAAGAGGTCATTTCGGACAGAGGGCCTCAATATGTATCACGTTTCTGAAGAGCCTTCTGTGCCTTCTTTAACATTGAGATTTCTTTATCCTCGGGTTTCCATCCACAAACGCATGGGCAAACTGAACGAGTGAATCAAGAACTTCAGCAGTATCTGAGATGTTACTGTAATGCCACCAAAGCAATTGGTCGGAATATCTTGCTCTTGCCGAGTTCTCCTATAACAACACAATACATAGTGCGACCAAGACCACACCCTTTTATTGTACTTATGGATTTCATCCGAGGACTTTCACTACTGTTTCTCGAACATCCTCTTCTGTGCCTGCAGTCACTTCTTTTTCACGACAGATCCGTCGAATCCAGGGCCTACTTCACACAACTCTCCTAGCTTCGAAACAAGCTATGAAGCGAAAGGCGGATCGTTATCGGCAAGCCGCACCTTTGTATCAAGTGGGCCACAAGGTATGGCTTTCTTCCAGATTTCTACCATCCCGGTTTTCCACCAATAAGTTCAAACCACGTTTTTATGGACCCTTTCGAATTTCGCACATCCTGAATCCTGTAGTTGTGCGTCTCCGCTTACCTCATACCTGGAGGGTTCATCCTGTTTTCCATGTGTCCCAGCTAAAACCCTTTGTTCCTGATCCTTACCGTCGTCAGTTCCAACGTCCACCTCCTCTGTCTATCAACGGACAGCCTGAGTATGAAGTCCAGGAGATCTATGATTCCAGAATTTTTCGACGCAAGCTACAGTTTTTGGTCCATTGGAAAGGATACCCCCTCAGTGACTGTTCTTGGGAGGATGCTTCCTCCGTCCATGCTCCCCGTTTGGTTCGCCTGTTTTTTGACAATCATCCTGCCAAACCTGGTGCCTCGGGGAGGGGACCTACTGTAACGCTGCGCTCTGACGCTGCGTCTCTTTCTGTCCTCACGGGTGGAACGCGCTACCGATATTCGGAGCGCCGTTCCCCGCGTTTTTTGACTATGCTTTCTGGGAAGCATATATTTAGCTTCCGGACGCGCTTCACTTACTTGTAGCCTTTTTTTATCTTTTGTTGTTGGTGGTGGGTTTTTTGTTGGTCCTTTTGCCTGTCTCTATCCATGTTGTGTCCATCTTGTCTTCTTCGTGTTTTTGTCCCAGCATGCTCTGTTTTTCTTTTATACTACTTCCTTTTTCCTATACTGGTCTATGGGCTTTTCCCAATCCAAGATGGTGTTACTTCCCTTTCCTGTGATGTCACTTCCCTTTTCTCAGTATATAAGTCAGTCAGTCTTGTTCCTCCTTGCCTTGCAAACACTTCCTTCTGGTTGTGCTGTTCGCACCTGTTCTTTGTTCCTGCTTTTTTGCCTTGGGAGATTTTTGCCTGTTCCTTTTTCCTGCTTTTGCCTTGGGAGATTTTTGCCTGTTCTTTGTTCCTGCTTTTGCCTTGGGAGATTTTTACCTGTTCCTTTTTTCCTGCCTTTTACCCTGGATACTGCCTATTTTTGTTTCCTGTTGTCAAGTCCTGTTTTTTCTTGTTTTCCTTCAGGAGTTCCTGTTAGAGGTTTTTTCCCCAGTGTTGTTTTTTTTTCCCTCTGGGACTCCTTCTGGAGGGTACGGTCTGCTTTGGCGTAGCCTGTCAAGCGGCACCGTGGCTACTAGAAGGGGTCGCCCTTATCTGGGAGTAGCCAGGACCTGCAGAAGACTTGGTGTATTCGCCAATCCGAAATCCAGAGGTGAGAAGTCCAGCGCAGTGCGTGGCATCCTGCTGTTCCCACCACCATATAAATGGGTTTGCGCAGCTGGCAGCAAAGCAGGTGCCCATCACCGCCCCCCTGTAATTGTCTGTACAATGTATTGTTGAACCAAAAAAATGTTTTCCAAAGATAATTGAATCATTGTGAGTAGCATTTTATTGTGAAACAGAAAGGAGAAGTATCTTGCCCTTCGGAAATTACTGCATGCTGGGATCCCATCAGCATGTCTGATGCTGGCATACAGATGGAACTCAACTATGTACATATTAGTGAGTTATGGTGATGTATGACATGAAGTATTATTTTATTGCTGCAGTGTCCTCACTAACAGGTTGCAATTTTTATCTATGAACGTTGCTTTCAATAACTGTATTAGTGTGCACAATCCCAGATACATGCTAAAGTGGCCATCGTGTTTATCCAGAGCAGGCTCTCTCCTTTGTTTATTTCGTTGATGCTATGTTTCACATATATCACTGGGGTTGTCAATTTGGGGAATTATACCATGAGCAAGGTGCGTGGTTGTAGCACTGAAATGCGTTTTTTGTTTTTGTGGCCACCATGCTCATTAAATAAAACATTTTAGCGATCAACCTGAATTTGTTTTTGTTGGACTGGAGTGCGCGGCATCCTTGTAGGATACTTGTGTGATTATACCTTATGGGTCCCTCACCCGTGTGCACACCGGCTTCGCAGGGTCCCACAACTGAGGACTGGTGACTGTTGCACATATATACATACATCATTTTCAAAAAGGCGGTGCAACTCGATCAAACACCAAAAAGCTGCACAATGTCCAAACGAGCTCGTGGAATGTAGAGAGTGAAATTAAAAAATTAAAAATCACTCATATACAAAATCGTCGGCTCCATTTTATTGAAAGAGTTCATGTAAAGGCAAAAATAATAATAAACAAAGATAAATAAATGAATGGCACTTGCAAAAATCTGTAAAGTGCCTACAATGAACAAACAAACACACGCTGTCCCAGCCAAATGTCGACGCGTTTCGGCAACAGCCTTCAACTGGACATTGGCAGACATTTTTACACCTGACTATTTAAATCCTATAGTCCTTCTTTACTTTTGACAACATAGCTAAAAAGAAAAGTGCAAAAGGAGCGGCCATTTTGTAACGTGACAATTTTAAATTCAAAGTGTCAATTGTTTGTCCATGTGCTTGGTTTGGATTTGAAGTTTTAAACATTGCACTATATATGTCTTATATGGTTCCCTGTGGCATCATGTTGTAACATTCTCACCTATAAATAAATATACTTTCAATTGTTAATTAAAAATTATATAGAGGAAAACAACCCACATATGAGTATTTTCTTATATAAATATACTATCAAATTTTAACTTTGCTGTTCCAAAAACCTGATATATGAATAAATATATGCACAATAATATAAACATCTTCGATTGGTAAATACAATTAATATATTCAAGCTATAAATAAGTTAAATAATTCCAACCTGTATATATAAAGAGTGATGATAAAAGAGATGTTTAAAAGAGACAAATACTGAGTTAATATATGTAGATAACCGAAAATCTTATCATAATTGATACCAACATTTAAATATCTTGATTCATCTTAGTAATAGTGCTAAATTCATATATAAATAGATAATTAAATAATTCTATAAAAGGGTTAAAATCTTCTAACTATTGGTGTTACATCAATTGAAAAAGTTATATTTATGACACAAACAAGGGATCTTTGTCAATGTAAGGATATAAAGGAAAAAACCTATTTGATCCAAGGACAGGGACATACATATAGAAACCGCTAAATATTCCCCCAAAAGTGCTGATTAAGTGCAAAGCTAATGAATTAGGTGTAAAAACAATAAAAGAAAATTCTATATGTAATATATATATTAACTGGAAAACAATATCCTAGTCCGGAAATACTGTTAATCATTACAGAATCCCATAGAAAACTCTCATTACAGTGTCAATTGTTACTTAATGTATAGGGAATTTCATTGCTTCTAATCAGAGTGTGCAGAAGTATGAAGTTTCACAAATGTACATGGAGTTCCGCATCCAAATTGTGACCCCAAGGGTTTTCAGTGCCTATTAATAGAATCATTTTCGATTCAGTTTGTCTTAAATGGGCAGTTCTGTTACCCCCCTCCCCCGGGGATGGGCAGCAATGGTTTTTAATCCATAGAATGTTAAAGAGCTGCAATTGCCTTCATGTACGTCCCAAAAATGTTTAACTAAGGGATAAGATACATCATGATTTTTGATTGCTCTAAGATGTTGTAAAAACCTCACTTTTAGTTTATGAATGGTACTGCCTAGATATTTTTTATGGCAGCCACATTCAATAACATATACAACATATTCAGGTTCACAGGTAATGCGGTCAGTTATTTCACAATTTTCCCCTCAAATGTAGTATATGATTGGGTGTTTTGTGCATATAAGCAAGATTTACAATGACCACATTTCCAAAAGCCGGAGCTTTTCTTCAATAGCCAAGATGAATTGGCTTTGGAGCTAAATAGACTTCTAGTGAGATGATCACCCAATGACTGAGTTTTACGATATGTTATTTGAGGATGAGGACCTAGATTGTCTTTAATAGAGGAATCATGTCTAAGAACATGCCAATGTTTTTGTATGATGTTATTCAATTGGGAATGTTGGGAATTAAATTCGAGAAAAAGTCTAGGCGGAGATCTATCATCTTGGCCATGATTATTAATGCCTCCAGATTTAAAAAGAAGTTTTTCTCTAGACATGTTCAACAACCTCAGATGTGCATCTTTTAAAATCTTTAAGGGATAACCTCTTTCTAGAAATCTCTGTGTCATGATAGCAATTTCAGTGTTGAAGCATTCATCATTAGAAAAAATTCTACGAGCCCGTAAAAATTGCCTATATGGAATGCTCCACTTCAAAGCTTTAGGGTGACCGCTGTTACCATGCAGAATAGAATTACAGGCAGTAGGTTTACGAAATATTGTTGTCTGTAAACTATCTTTTTGGACAGTGATCTGAACATCAAGAAATTCTGTAGTCTGTGCACTGTATTTTAAATCTAAATGGATATTGAGCTCATTATTATTCAATATATTGACATATTGAGCCAAAGAATGTTCATCACCATCCCAAATGAGAAAAAGATCATCAATGTATCTGACCCATAGTATCACTTGTTCCATATACTTGCTGTTAGAATCAGACCAGGCTATCTACTTCTCCCAGCAGCCCGTGTATAGGTTCGCATAAGTGGGAGCAAATGAAGCTCCCATTGCATTTCCTTGTTTTTGCAGATAATACTGATTATCAAATAAAAAGGCATTGTGGGTAAGACAGAATCGTAGCATGCTTACAAGCATATTGGTATGTTGAAATAATTAAATTTTGCGAGTGCCTAAGAAGTGACTACAGGCCTGGATACCATATTCATGCATGATGGAGGTATAAAGAGCGGTCACATCCATGGTCACCAATAAAAAATTAGATTGTCTCGTAAATATGAACGCAGTTCAGTTACATAGGGACACAGAAAGAGGTCCAAGTAACGGGAAGTATTTTCCAGGAGGGAGGAATTCATACTGACAATTAGTCGACAAGGGGGGTGTTTTTTGTTTTTATGAATTTTTGGTAGGAAGTAAATGCAGGGAATGTTTGGAGATGTAACCTTCAAATAGAGGTACTCATTTTGATGTATAAGACCATTCATATGCCAGGTGTCAAGCATCTCCCAATAAATGGTTTGATATTCAATGGTGGGATTAGTACTCAATTTTTGATAGGGATGCTTATTGGATAGTTGATGATTGGCCTCCTTCACATAACTATCTATGTCCATGATAACAATATTACCTCCTTTATCGGAGGGTTTGATGACAATAGTGCTATTGGATTTAAGCTCATTTAGATCTTTCCAATCTAAGGCTGAAAAATTGGTTCTCTTAGATTTTTTCACTTTAGTACTATTCCAATTACTGCGAAAATGATCAATATCATCAACCACCAATTCATAAAACGTATCAATCAAGTTACCTGTAGGTAGCTGTGGATTAAATCTACTAGAAGGTTTTAATGCACTTGAAATGGTCTGATCAGTTACAAATCCCATATCTTTCAAGATTTCATTGTCCATGCCTATATTGTTACTCATATTGACTGCACAGCTCAAATTGCCAATTTCTACTAGATCAGGGACATCGTTGATATGAAACCCCGAAGGCATATCCACATTAGTATTGGACCCTGATGTAATGGCCCGTGTTTTGTTAGAGAAATGTTTCAATAGCCGCAACTTGCGTGTGAATTTGTATAATTCTATTCTGGTGTCAACATAATCCCAATAAATATCTGGACAAAAACTTAGCCCTAGATTGAGAATGCGTTCTTGATTCGGAGTCAGTTGAGCTTTAGAAATGTTTACAATGATGTTGGAATTATCAGATCGAGAATCCCCCTCTAGTCTTGATATTTGTAATTTCTTCCTCTTCCCCCTCTGCGTCTTGTACCTCCTCGACTTCGTCCTCTGCTCCTGTTTGATTGTGGCGTGACTGATTGTAATAATCTCATTTCCCCGTGAAAATCCAATTTATTTGCAGAGGCTTCATCAGCTGATGAACTTAGATCGAGACTGTCATCCACCGAATTATACATATACATATATACATAGAGCAGCATGTCTTATATATATATATATATATATATATATATATATATATATATATATATAATTTTATGTGTAGGGAGATTGGTTCTGGTTGAGTAACCCCCACTTTTTGCCTGTTTTTTAGATGCAACTTTGACTGAAGTGCAGTGGATTCCTGCTAACCAGGTCCCCAGTGTCAGTGATCCTTCCCTAAAATAAGACATGTGGTCACTTGACCCCCAAGTGACCAGGCCCATCAGCCCCCTACAAGTCCCTAGTAAATGGTACCCCTGGCACATAGGGCATGGGTACTAAAGAGGGTCCCTCAGAGCTGCAGTACAAACTGTGCCACTATGAGGGGCCCAGTGTAGGAGGCTGGCCTGGCTTATAGTGGGTACTTTGTGTTACTTACACCTTGTGCAAGGTCAAGTTATCCCTTATTAGTAGATTAATAGTGTTCTAGCAACTTAGACTGATAGAGGTAGCTATAGCAGTGCAGCTTAGGCTGAACTAGGAGACATGCAAAGCTCCTACTATACCACTTATATCATATAACACTATATCATAAGAAACACAATACTCAGAGCTACTAAAAATAAAGGTACTTTATTTTAGTGACAATATGCCAAAAGTATCTCAGAGGATATACTCCCTTAGGAGGTAAGTAAAATACACAAAATATACACACAAACCAAAATCAGGTAAGTAAAACGCTTAGAAAAGTAGTGCAGACACTGTAGAACACAATAGAATGCAATAGGAGACAAAGGGGGTCATTACAACATTGGCGGTAAAAGGCGCTTACCGCCGTGCAGAAGACCGCCAATACACCGCCGCGGCCGCGGTAGACCGCCACAGCTATTATGACACACATCTCGGAATCCGCCAAAATTGAGACACCCACACAACACCGCCACACCAAAGGTCAGCGATAAACATGCGGAAGCAAATCCTCCACCTCCACGCCAACAGAAACACGCCCATGCTATTACGACCCACGAATCCACGCGGCGGTCTTTCAACCGCGGTATTCCATTGGCGGTACACACCGCCGCGATCAAAATACACGCACATCTACAAAACATCGCCACATTGGACAATTACAAATATACACACCTGATACACATACAAACAACACTCCCACACACCCAACACAATATAAAACACACACCCACATCACCCCCAAACCCCTACAACCAGAAATTCTGAGAGAAGACCAGAGAGAGAGCACAGCTATTGACAACCCCATCACACAGAGGCACACAACACCATCACCCACACAACATCCACGCACAAAACACCACATACCACTACACTCACCACACTCATCACGACATACACCACCCCACACTTCACACACACCACCCCATGGCACGCCAAAGACACCCCGCTTCTCCGAGGAGGAGCTCAGGGTCATGGTGGAGGAAATCGTATGGGTAGAGCCACAGCTATTTGGCTCACAGGTACAGCACACATCAATAGCCAGGAAGATGGAGTTATGGTGCAGAATAGTGGACAGGGTGAACGCTGTGGGACAGCACCCAAGAAATAGGGAGGACATCAGGAAGAGGTGGAACGACCTACGGGGGAAGGTGCGTTCCACGGTATCCAGGCACAACATCGCGGTGCAGCGGACTGGCGACGGACCCCCACCTCCTCCCCCACAACTAACAACATGGGAGGAGCAAGTCTTGACCATCCTGCATCCTGAGGGCCTCGGAGGAGTCGGTGGAGGATGGGACACTGGTAAGTCAAATCTTAACTATCACATCCCCCACCCTACCTGCATGCTATCACACACCCCCACCCTCACACCCTCCCCTATCACACCACATCCTCAGTAATGTACCATAACACAAACCACCCATCCCAACACCAAGCCCTGCATGACACAACTAATCATAGGCACCCCTCACTAAAGCATGCTCACTGCACATACCCAGAACACCCCCCCAACCATCATCACACAAGCCCCCACACAGGAATGCTTGCACTGGGGTACACAAACACCCACCCATTGCACACCATGACACACACACATGCAATAATCATGTTCTCATACCCCTGCAGGAACCCGAAGGACCGTCACCACACCAGAGGGTCCAGACAACACCACTCCACCCCCAGAAGAGGTCCACAGTGATGACAGCAGCTCTGCCCCACTGGATCTTAATGACCAGCCCGGACCATCGTGGGCCTCAGGACAGTCGGTTCCCCTTGCCCAGCCACAGCCCAACACCGAGCTGCCACCCTCTGGTAATACCAGCACAGCACCTACCCAGCGGGCCCAAACCTCCCTACCCAGGACAGGTCATTCAGCGGTGTGTCCACCACTACAGGGCACCCAGGATAACCCACCACCCCAACAACAACAGGGACCTGGGGGCAGTGGTAGTGGGCACACGGTCCAGGGGATGGAGGCACACGAACACCGGGGAACTGGGAGGGCTGCTGTGCGACAGAGGGAGGACTGGCCAAGGAAACCAACTCTCCACGAGGCCCTCTCCTCCATCATGGGAGCATACCACCACTCCCAGGAGACGATGGCCACGGTCCTGGACAAGTTCCAGGAGACCCTGCAGGAGGAGCAGTATTTGGGGTTCAGGGAGGAGCTCAGGACCATCGGCTCCGCCCTGGGCACCATCGTAGGGGTGCTGACGGACATTCAAAAGACCATGAGGAACACCGTGGCACTCCAAGGGGCCCCTGATACTAGCCAGGACGATGAACTGCCCACCACCTCTGCCGGCGCTAGTGGACAGGACGCCCCGCCACAGGACCAACACACCAGCACCCCATCCCCTGCAGACGGACAACCACCACGCAAGCGGTCCCTGAGATCCAGGAACAGGACAGAGCAAGATGGCAAGACCCCGCCAGGAAATAAGACCACCCTGATTGTCCTCCCACTGTCCCACTTTGTTACCCTGTCCATATTCGAACTGCCCCAGCTCCACTTCCTATGCCCAGATGGGCAGTGCACCTGTGAGACTAATAGAATGGCCTCTGCCATGGACATTCCTCCACCATCACCATCACCATTTTACAACCCCCCTTCATTTTTTGAGCACGTAAATAAACACCCTTGAAACACACAAAAATCTGTAGTCAGTCTATGATTTGGTACTTTGTATTATCAATCAC
Organism: Pleurodeles waltl; assembly: GCF_031143425.1. NCBI lineage: Eukaryota > Metazoa > Chordata > Amphibia > Caudata > Salamandridae > Pleurodeles > Pleurodeles waltl. The sequence continues at coordinate 92,822,727 of NC_090438.1, read as the reverse complement.
AGTGTCATAATGGGTTACCCATTGTAAGGCTAACATACCTATGTCACACATCACAAGCCCTTGAAGGATGCAAGCAGTTGACACGTAGGTTACCACACTTGTGAAACTGAAATGGAAGGGTACAACTCAATTAACAAATAGTGAGTGAAATGTAGGTACAGGATAGAGGTAGACGTGTGAAAGTTAATGTAATGTTAAACCAGAAAATGTTCTCACCTGTGTGTCACTGGAAATATTGCTGTATGACTGAATCCCTGTTGTCGTTTTCTTCTTCCTCAGCTTCATCCTCATCACTGTCCAAAGGCTCCACAGGTTCCACAGCTGCTACAACACCGTCATCTGGATCATCCTCCTGCAGAAAAGGCACCTGGCGTCGCAATGCCAAATTATGTAGCATGGAGCAGGCGACGATGATGTCGCACACCTTCTTCGGTGAGTAGAATAGGGATCTACCTGTCATATGGAGGCACCTGAACCTGGCCTTAAGGAGGCCGAAGGTGCGTTCGGTAACCCTCCTAGTCTGCCCATGGGCATCATTGTACTGTTCCTCTGCCCTGGTCCTGGGATTCCTCACTGGGGTCAATAGCCAGGAAAGGTTGGGGTAACCAGAGTCCCCCAATAGCCATACACGGTGCCTCTGGAGTTGACCCATCATATCAGGGATGCTGCTATTGCGCAGGATGTAGGCGTCATGCACTGAGCCAGGGAACATAGCATTTACCTGCGAGATGTACTGGTCTGCCAAACAGACCATCTGGACATTCATAGAATGATAACTCTTCCTGTTCCTGTACACCTGTTCACTCCTGCGGGGGGGACCAGAGCTACATGGGTCCCATCAATGGCACCTATGACGTTGGGGATATGTCCAAGTGCATAGAAGTCACCTTTCACTGTAGGTAAATCCTCCACCTGAGGGAATATGATGTATCTCCTTACATGTTTCAGCAGGGCAGACAACACTCTGGACAAGACGTTGGAAAACATAGGCTGGGACATCCCTGATGCCATGGCCACTGTTGTCTGAAATGACCCACTAGCCAGGAAATGGAGCACTGACAGCACCTGAACGTCAGGGGGGATTCCAGTGGGATGGCAGATTGGTGACATCAGGTCTGTCTCCAACTGGGTACATAGTTCCTGGATAGTGGCACGGTCAAACCTGTAGGTGACGATGACATGTCTTTCTTCCATTGTCAACAGGTCCACCAGCGGTCGGTACACCGGAGGATTCCGCCATCTTCTCATATGTCCCAGCTGACGGTGCCTACAAAGGACAACAGCGAAGAACCAGTCATTAATCCTCCAGGTATGTAGCCACTGTTACACACAAGACTACACCAGACACAAAACCCTTCCTGTATGTGTGTTGAGTGTAGGCCTAGCTATGTGTGACGCAGTAGTAAAAGAAGCCATGTGGGCCCCTGAAATGGCGGCTGCCTGACCTCTAAACTGGGACAATGGGATTGTGGGGTAACTGCGCTGGCATTGCACACCGTCGCAGTAGGCGGTCGTAGACCGCGGCGCAATGCTGCATTGGATAACTTTGGACCCTATGGGTCCCAGGAGCCAATGAACAGGTGCGCTGGCGGTGATGATGCGCACCGCTGCGGACGTCACCGCCGCAGACGTCACCGCCATTTTCTATCTCTTCAATCACTAGATACCTGACCTTCGACAGGAGAGGACCTACACTGCTAGTGCTGCTGTGACCTCGGTCTGGAAGCGACGATGGCTGCTGCGTCTGGAAAAAGGGCCCCTACTTTCACTGCACAGGAGTTGGAGAAACTTGTGGATGGGGTCCTCCCCCAGTACACGCTACTCTACGGTCCTCCAGACCAACAGGTTAGTACACAGGGAGCACGTTGTATGGGCTAGGCCTGGGTGGAGAGGGCTGGGTGGAAGAGGGAAGTGGGCAGAGTTGATTGAACATTAATGCATGGGAAAGAATGGGCCACATGGCCAGAGTAGGGAGGGGGGCCACTCACAACGACGGGGCACTTGGTAATGACTGTTCCTCTTCCCTTGTGCATGTCATGTAGGTCAGCGCCCACCAGAAGAGGGACATCTGGCGTGCCATCGCCAAGGAGGTCCGGACCCTGGGGGCCCACCAGAGACGGGGTACCCACTGTGGTAAGAGATGGGAGGACATTCGCCGCTGCAGCAAGAAGACGGCGGAGGCTCAGCTGGGGATGGCCTCCCAACGTGGGAGGGGTGCCCGTCGCACCATGACCCCCCTGATGTTCCGGATCCTTGCGGTGGCCTACCCGGAGTTGGATGGGCGCTTGAGGACATCACAGCAGACACAAGGGGGTGAGTACAACCTCATTCTGCGGACTTGCCGTGCAGTGGAGGGGTCTGGGTGGGGGAGGTGGGCTGTGGGTGTCCGTAGGCCAGGGAGAGTTAGGTAGGCAAGGCCCCTCCGTAATGTAGGCCATGTGGCACTCAACCCCATCTCAGCAGAGTGCCAATTCGAGGTTTATTTGCCCCTGTGGCATCCATGTGCGCAGATGTCCACCATTGCCATGTAGGCCATAGCCCAGAAATTGCATGTGCAGAGTGCAGGAGCACGGCGTAATGCAGGGGGCTGCTGCGTCTGTCTTGTCCACCAACGGTTGCGGAATACCATGCACTAAAACTCTCTTTCTTCTGTCTCCCCCCCTTTTCCTGCTCTCCCTGTCCTTTTGTACATCAGCATCAACAGGCGGAGGTACAGTGGCACCGGAGCACGAGGGAGCTGCATCCCACATGGCCATGGAGGGCCACACCACGGACTCTGAATGCACCAGTGGGACGGAGGGCGAGGGGAGCTTCACGTCGGCCACCGGATCACCAACCAGCGACACGGACTCGTCCGCCGATGGGAGCTCCCCTGTGGTGGCGGCACCATCTGTGCGCACCACTTCTACAGGTACAGCCGCCACCTCCCCTACCAGCACCGCCCTCCCAGCAGCCCCTCAGCGTTTGCCCCGTGCCCGCTCACCCAGGAGGGTGGGCATCACCTTCGCCCCAGGCACCTCAGGCCCTGCCCCAGTCACCCCTGCTGCCCTCAGTGAGGAGGCCATTGACCTCCTCAGGTCACTCACTGTTGGGCAGTCTACCATTGTGAATGCCATCCAGGGTGTAGAACGAGAGTTACAACACAGTAATGCATTCCTGGAGGGCATTCATTCTGGTCAGGATGTCCTTCAATCTCTGGCCTCAGCACTGATGGCAGCCATTGTCCCTGTGTCTAGCCTCCCCCCTCCAACTTCCTCCACCCAGACCCAATCCCCTGTACCCCAGCCCATCCCAAGCCCACCTACAGACCAGCATGCACACAAGTCAACACCCAAAAGTAGCTCAAGCAAACATAGGCACCACACATCCCACAGGCACTCACACAAGCATCACACCCATACAGAGACAGCAACATCCACTGTCTCCACTGTGTCCCCCTCCTCCTCTTTTCCCTCCTCCCTCCCAGTCTCGTCTACACACACACCTGCATGCACCACATCTACAGGCACCAGGAATCGCACCAGGACACCCAGCACCACAAGCCACTCACCTGCACTCACCACCTCCACTGCCATTTACACGTCCCCTGTGTCCTCTCCCAGTGTGTCTGTGACGCCCCCTCCCAAAGTACACAAACACCGCCAATCACTCACCCAACATCCATCCACCTCACTACAGCCTCCTGCACCCAAAACAGCTAAAGTAACACCTCCTACAACCACCTCCTCTTCCTCCACTCCCAGACCCCCTCCAGCTACCCATCCCAGTGTTCGTCAGAAACTGTCCCTGTGTAAAATTGACCTTTTTGCCCCCACCCCCACCCTCCAATTCATCAGTCCCGTCGTAGCGCCTCAGCCAAAAAGCCTCCAATACCAGTGGTGCGTGTTCAGGGATTGTGGAGTGCACCAGCCACTAGGGCAGGCAGTAGGACCCGGAGCCAAAGCACTGGCAGCCCACCCCCTGTAATGGCTCTAAAATTGGAGAGTGGACGACGGGACGTGTTAAGACTCCTGGTGGCACAACAACTGACCTGGGTTCGAAGGGGATTGGAGAGTCAGCTGTGACTCCACCAAAGGTGGGGAAGGTCCAGAGGAAGTCTTGCCAGCCTGTTGTGAGTGTCACGGCGGAGAAGTGTGCCATCATTTCTGGCGGTCCAGACACAACCGGCAGCACCGTCGTCACTGGTCCAGAGACCACTGCCAGAGTCACAGCCCAGGAGGGCCCCACTATCGTCACTGGTCCAGAGACCACCGCCAGAGTCACAGCCCAGGAGGGCCCAAGTATCGTCACTGGTCCAGAGACCACCGCCAGAGTCACAGCCCAGGAGGGCACAAGTATCGTCACTGGTCCTGAGACCACCGCCAGAGTCACAGCCCAGGAGGGCACAAGTATCGTCACTGGTCCAGAGACCACTGCCAGAGTCACAGCCCAGGAGGGCACAAGCATCGTCACTGGTCCAGAGACCACCGCCAGAGTCACAGCCCAGCAGGGCACAAGTATCGTCATCGGTCCAGAGACCACCGCCAGAGTCACAGCCCAGGAGGGCCCCACTATCGTCACTGGTCCTGAGTCCACCGCCAGAGTCACAGCCCAGGAGGGCCCCACTATCGTCACTGGTCCAGAGACCATCGCCAGAGTCACAGCCCAGGAGGGCACAAGTATCGTCACTGGTCCAGAGACCACGCCAGAGTCACAGCCCAGGAGGGCACAAGTATCGTCACTGGTCCTGAGACCACCGCCAGAGTCACAGCCCAGGAGGGCACAAGTATCGTCACTGGTCCAGAGACCACCGCCAGAGTCACAGCCCAGGAGGGCACAAGTATCGTCACTGGTCCAGAGACCACCGCCAGAGTCACAGCCCAGGAGGGCCCCTCTATCGTCACTGGTCCTGAGTCCACCGCCAGAGTCACAGCCCAGGAGGGCACAAGTATCGTCACTGGTCCAGAGACCACCGCCAGAGTCACAGCCCAGGAGGGCCCCACTATCGTCATTGGTCCAGAGACCACCGCCAGAGTCACAGCCCAGGAGGGCACAAGTATCGTCACTGGTCCAGAGACCACCGCCAGAGTCACAGCCCAGGAGGGCACAAGTATCGTCACTGGTCCAGAGACCACCACCAGAGTCACAGCCCAGGAGGGCCCCACTATTGTCACTGGTCCTGAGTCCACCGCCAGAGTCACAGCCCAGGAGGGCCCCACTATCGCCACTGGTCCAGAGACCACCGCCAGAGTCACAGCCCAGGAGGGCACAAGTATCGTCACTGGTCCAGAGACCACTGCCAGAGTCACAGCCCAGGAGGGCCCCACTATCGTCACTGGTCCAGAGACCACCGCCAGAGTCACAGCCCAGGAGGGCACAAGTATCGTCACTGGTCCAGAGACCACCGCCAGAGTCACAGCCCAGGAGGGCACATGTATCGCCACTGGTCCAGAGACCACTGCCAGAGTCACAGCCCAGGAGGGCCCCACTATCGTTACTGGTCCTGAGTCCACCGCCAGAGTCACAGCCCAGGAGGGCACAAGTATCGTCACTGGTCCTGAGTCCACCGCCGGAGTCACTGCCCAGGAGTGCCCCGGCTGCCACAGCCCCGCTGGGCAATGATGGAACGTCATGCCGCACACCAATGCCCAGTGTAGAGATCGTCATGCCACACACCACTGTCCGTATCAGAACCGCCATGGCAAAGCACCGCTGAACAGGGCAAAGACCGCCATGGTGAAGACCGCTGAACAGGGCAAAGACCGCCATGTTGAAGACCGCTGAACAGGGCAAAGACCGCCATGGCAAAGCACCGCTGAACAGGGCAAAGACCGCAATGGTGAAGACCGCTGAACAGGGCAAAGACCGCCATGTTGAAGACCGCTGAACAGGGCAAAGACCGCCATGGCAAAGCACCGCTGAACAGGGCAAAGACCGCCATGGCAAAGCACCGCTGAACAGGGCAAAGGCCGCCATGGCGAAGACCGCTGAACAGGGCAAAGACTGCCATGGCAAAGCACCGCTGAACAGGGCAAAGGCCGCCATGGTGAAGACCGCTGAACAGGGCAAGCACCGTGTAGGAATGAATGGACCGCCACATCAGGCATCCTTATCCCATGTGCAGCTGGGACAGTGACAGGACATGAACTTTCACATGGAGACTCATCCAGTATGGGCACCAGTCCCACCCAGTACCAGTAGAGAACTGCATCTACTTGAGAGACTGTGGCTTTGCACTCCCCAGGTGTGATGCTATTAATTGTGTTTGACCAATGACTTTGTGTTTCACCACTGCGCATATTAGTTGCTTAATGTTCACCAGTAGCACATTAAATGTTTTGTTCAGTTTAGCCACCTATTGGCTTTGACATTGCATTAGCCATTACATTCTGTATTCTGCCTATTGGCTTTGACATGCTGTATTCAGTTTAGCTGCCTATTGGCTTTGACATGATATTAGACATTACATTCTGTATTCAGCTTAGCTGCCTATTGGCTTTGACATGATATTAGACATTACATTTTGTATTTAGTTCAGCTGCCTATTGGCTTTGACATGATATTATACATTACATTCTGTATTCAGCTTAGCTGCCTATTGGCTTTGACATGATATTAGACCTTACATTTTGTGTTCAGCTCAGCTGCCTATTGGCTTTGACATGACATTAGACATTACGTTTGATATTTAGGTTAGCTGCCTATTGCCTTTAACGTGGAGTTAGACATTGCAGTGGAGAATCCAAGCTGTATTTTTCCAAGCTATGTTTTTTCCATAAGATGAACCAAGCTGTTTTCTTCACAGCAGACTAGACCTGATAAGAGAGAGTACATTTGATGTTTTCCTTTCTGCTCAGGCTTGGGAAGAGGAGAAGTCTAGGAGATCTGGCCAGTCTCCAAAGGCTTGCGTAGTTTTTCCGAGTCTGAGAGGAGGGGGCACGCTTTTGTAAGGATGACTCGGGGCTTCAGAGATTTAGATTGGAATCTGCTTGACTTCGGGCTGGAACTTGGCGCCAGTTGCCAGTCTCCCGTGTGGGTGGATAATCTCTTTCTCGCAGTTGACCGGAGTCATCAACTTGCAGACCCCAGAAAGATGGAGCTGTATATAGGTCTCACACGGTGATGAATTTTATTTGTTTTGCTTTGCATTGAATATCTTATAAATATAACCTGCTGTGTACATTGCAACTGAGAAGTACTGTGATATATTTTGTCTTCTTGCTGCGACTACTTTTGTGCTTGAAATCTAATCATTCGTCTCTCAAGAACTTGTGGGTGGGGAAGAATTAACAACAATAAAGGTCTTCTTTGAACTCAGAAGTGCATTCCAGAGATGTTCTGTAAGCTCTGATACGAGATAAGTAGGAAGGCAGAACATTTTGGTACCAGAAGTGGGGCAGGGTCGAATTATAGATTTCTACGTGCACAATTTAAAAGTGTAATTGTTTTTTGTTGTTTGGAGAATTACAGAAGCACAGCAGACCATGTTTGAAAATGCATGTGTAGTTAAACTGCCTGATGGTGCTGTGAGAAACATGTTTTCTTTCTGTGATAAAGCATATTTAGAAAATGTGCCTTTTGAAAGAAATTATGTTCCTTTTGTTTTTGACAGAAGGGTTTGGATACTTTTATCTGCTTACAGAGAAATGCAGGAGAAATGTAGGCAGTTAGAACGTGAAAATAAGAATTTACGTGAGCAAATTAGCCAGGATACATTAATGCAAGATAATGCTGAAAGTTATAAAAATGCTGTTTTAGAAGAATCTGTCTTTTCCCATTCCAGTAATGAGGGGGTTAAGACAGCTGTGAGCCACTCTGAGCCTTCGTGTGAGCCAGGTTTTTTGGCAGTCAAAGTGCATTCTTAACTGATAACACGGAGAACGACGGAGCTCAGAATGTGATTTACGAGTTACCGTTGCAAAATGAAGTAAAACGAAAGATTTTAGAGTTTCTTACTGTTTGCACTAAGCAAGAGACACCGAGTTTCATTAGCTTGTTTGATGTTAGGAAACAGAATAGCCCTCATCTGAGTGAAATCCTAACACTTTGGTATATGGTCACTGGGAAAAATTATAAGCAGCTGCACGCTTGTGATTTGGCAAATGAAATAATGCAGACTTTAGGTTTCTGCGCAGTGCAAGAGGGAAACACTGATTTACATGTAAATCAGGAACAGGGGAAGAAAAGAGTGCCCCTAGCTAGGATCATACACTGGATCTGGTACCTGCAAGACAGGGCTAGAGTGCCACAGGTAAAAGAGTCACGAGTGAAATTGAGTGCACCATTTGAATTCGTGTCCACTGAGGATAAAAAGCATGTTTGTTTGACTAATGATTTATTGACTGAAATGTTGTTTTCTGGCACAGGAGAAGGAACAGTGTTGTACAATGTGTGTCAGATTTTAAAGCAAGAGCTGCTTGAGATGTGTCATTTTTACAGTGATTCTTGGTTCATTGCCAATGGTTTAGCCGTTTGGTTTTCCATATGGCTTGTACCTAACTGGTTCAATTCCCTTGCAGATGTTAAAGAGAAAAATTCAGAGTCTGAAGTGTTCACCCAGAATTCTGACTTAGTGGGGATGGCTAAGTGGGTGCACCAGAAATGTGAACAGCTGGGAGAAAAAGCCACTTACAGGTGGGCAGAGATGAGAGAGATGCACATTCCCCTAGATTTGATAAAAACTGTGCAGCACGCACAAGAGAAATCTGTCCCACAAGCAGTCACAGAGAGAGGAAAGTTACCAGGACAGATATGGCAAATTGATCAGGTTTTATGGGGAGTGATTGCTGCAGATTAACAAGGAGAAATCTAAATTATGCTGATACCTAGAAAAGAATCTGATTCATTCATACAAATTGGAGACAGAATGGCCCAAATTGTCAAAAGTGCAGTGAATGGAGGTTTGGTAAAGAATGAGTCTGCCCCAGCCCTTCTGACAGTGCAAGAAAAGGGAAGCTGTGGTGCAGCAGATAAAATCATCTGTGCTGAGATGTGGGTTGAAGCCCCAAGTGACCCTCCAGAATCTGCAGAAATCATAACAAAGGGCCCCAAAAACGTCCTGCTGATTATAAAACAGGGAAAGGAAGAGGAAGGGTACATTTCAGATGACAAATGTTATTTGCAAGAAAAGTCATACTTTTTTCTTTTGCAGATCCTACCACGTTTCGTCACTGTCCCTGAGTGTGCTGTGTGGTCCCCCTTCGGGTGTGTGGGGTCGGGTAAGGGACCGAACCCCCAACCTGAACCTGGCTGAGTAAAGTACAAGCACCATGGATCCATTTTGCGCAAATGGCGCCTTCAGTTCAAGCTCAACTTGTTTGATTACATTCTTCCACTGGAACTAAGCAACCTTAACAGCTAACTGTCTGTGTTTTTTCGTGTGGAACTCTGACTTTCACTTACCTTCCAGCAAACCTTTCAGGTGGACCGTGCACCTTTACATGAGTAGAACTCATGCTACATCAAATTGCTATTTTAGAGACACTATAATCTCATTCAGAGTATAAAAGTTTCAGGGGGTCATTCCGACCCCGGCGGGCGGCGGGCACCGCCCGCCGGGCGGAAACCGCCCAAACACCGCCCCGCGGTCAAATGACCGCGGGGAGCATTCCAACTTTCCCGCTGGGCCGGCGGGCGATCTTCAAAAGATCGCCCGCTGGCCTAGCGGGAAAGCCCCAGCAAAGATGAAGCCGGCTCCGAATGGAGCCGGCGGATTTGCTGGGGTGCGACGGGTGCAGTTGCACCTGTCGCGATTTTCAGTGTCTGCCAAGCAGACACTGAAAATCTTAATGGGGCCCCAAGGGGCCCCCAGGGGCCCCACGACACCCGTTCCCACCAGCCTCTTCCTGGCGGTGTAAACCGCCAGGAACAGGCTGGCGGGAAGGGGGTCGGAATCCCCATGGCGGCGCTGCATGCAGCGCCGCCATGGAGGATTCCCTGGGGCAGAGGAAAACCGGCGGGAAACCGCTGGTTCCCCTTTTCTGACCGCGGCTTTACCGCCGCGGTCAGAATTGCCCCGGAAGCACCGCCAGCCTGTTGGCGGTGCTTCCTCTGCCCTCTGCCCTGGCGGTTTGAAACCACCAGGGTCAGAATGAGGGCCTCAGTCTTTTCTGTGTAGATGTTTCTGATGTGAAAGGTTATGAGATCTATATGTTAATCCACTTCCATTGCTTTACAGTGATTGATTTTATCATTCAAATCTGATTTGCTGATAATGTTTTTTTTTGTTTGAAACAAGAGATATGTGAAACAAAAATTCATTGGTCATAGGGTGGAATGTGATGCTATTAATTGTGTTTGACCAATGACTTTGTGTTTCACCACTGCGCATATTAGTTGCTTAATGTTCACCAGTAGCACATTAAGGGGGTCATTCCGACCCCGGCGGGCGGCGGGCACCGCCCGCCGGGCGGAGACCACCAGAAGACCGCACCGCGGTCAAATGACCGCGGCGGTCATTCTGACTTTCCCGCTGGGCGGGCGGGCGACCGCCAAAAGGCCGCCCGCCGCCCGCCCAGCGGGAAAGCCCCAGCAACGATGAAGCCGGCTCCGAATGGAGCCGGCGGAGTTGCTGGTGTGCGACGGGTGCAGTGGCACCCGTCGCGATTTTCAGTGTCTGCTTTGCAGACACTGAAAATCTGAATGGGGCCCTGTTAGGTGGCCCCTGCAGTGCCCATGCCAGTGGCTGGGCACTGCAGGGGCCCCCAGGGGCCCCACGACACCCGTTCCCGCCAGCCTCTTCCTGGCGGTGTAAACCGCCAGGAACAGGCTGTCGGGAAGGGGGTCGGAATCCCCATGGCGGCGCTGCTTGCAGCGCCGCCGTGGAGGATTCCCTGGGGCAGGGGAAAACCGGCGGGAAACCGCTGGTTCCCCTTTTCTGACCGCGGCTTTACCGCCGCGGTCAGAATTGCCCCAGAAGCACCGGCAGCCTGTTGGCGGTGCTTCCTCCGTCCCCGGCCCTGGCGGTCCATGACCGCCAGGGTCGGAATGAGGCCCTAAATGTTTTGTTCTGTTTAGCCACCTATTGGCTTTGACATTGCATTAGCCATTACATTCTGTATTCTGCCTATTGGCTTTGACATGCTGTATTCAGTTTAGCTGCCTATTGCCTTTGACATGATATTAGACATTACATTCTGTATTCAGTTCAGCTGCCTATTGGCTTTGACATGATATTATACATTACATTCTGTATTCAGCTTAGCTGCCTATTGGCTTTGACATGATATTAGACCTTACATTTTGTATTCAGCTCAGCTGCCTATTGGCTTTGACATGACATTAGACATTACATTTGATATTTAGGTTAGCTGCCTATTGCCTTTAACGTGGAGTTAGACATTGCAGTTGAGAATCCAAGCTGTATTTTTCCAAGCTCTGTTTTTTCCACAAGATGAACCAAGCTGTTTTCTTCACAGCAGACTAGACCTGATAAGAGAGAGTACATTTGGTGTTTTCTTTCTGCTCAGGCTTGGGAAGAGGAGAAGTCTAGGAGATCTGGCCAGTCTCCAAAGGCTTGCGTAGTTATCCCGAGTCTGAGAGGAGGGGGCACACTTTTGTAAGGATGACTCGGGGCTTCAGAGATTTAGATTGGAATCTGCTTGACTTCGGGCTGGAACTTGGCGCCAGTTGCCAGTCTCCTGTGTGGGTGGATAATCTCTTTCTCGCAGTTGACCAGAGTCATCAACTTGCAGACCCCAGAAAGATGGAGCTGTATATAGGTCTCACACGGTGATGAATTGTATTTATTTTGCTTTGCATTGAATATCTTATATATATAACCTGCTGTGTACATTGCAACTGAGAAGTACTGTCATATATCTTGTCTTCTTGCTGCGACTACTTTTGTGCTTGAAATCTAATAATTCGTCTCTCAAGAACTTGTGGGTGGGGAAGAATTAACAACAATAAAGGTCTTCTTTGAACTCAGAAGTGCATTCCAGAGATGTTCTGTAAGCTCTGATATGAGATAAGTAGGAAGGCAGAACACCAGGATGGAACAGTGGGCAAACCACCCACTGTAGACTTGAGAGACTGTGGCTTTGCACTCCCCAGGATGGAACAGTGGGCAAACCACCCACTGTAGAGACTTGAGAGACTGTGGCTTTGCACTCCCCAGGACACATCAATGGGCATGGTGCCCCGTCGTGGATCTGGCTTTGCATTCATCTGGCTGAGGTGCCCCCCCTTCCCTTCCCCCTGAGGTGCCTGTAGTATTTCTATCTGATGCCCCGGCAGTGTTCTCTCCGATTGTGGTCAGGTGTCGTTTGTGGGCCTCGCCCATGCATTTTTTGACTGTTGGTGCACGGACATTGTTGTGTACATATCTGCACTACTTCTCGTATTGTATATAATTCTGAGTGATTTTCTAATATATATCTGTATATTTTTGTATGACATGTATATTGGCACATTATAATGTTTGACCGAATTTCGCATTGTCTTTTCATTGTTCCGGGGGGATTGTGGGTTGTTACTGTTATTTTTGTGAATGCATTGGTGTGTATGTTGTGATATGCGAGGGTGGGGGTGTTTGGTGGGTGTCCCCCTAACTTTTGCCTCCCCTCTCTCCTGTGTCGTAGGTGCAGTACTCACCAGTGTCTTCTGCGCCTACGTAGCTGTTGTTCGTAGAGGAGCAGAAAGACAAGGGCAGGGAGTATTTGCAATTCCGGGTCCATGTAGTCGTTCCTCGTGGAGTATGTTGAGGTGAGCGTTTTCCCATAGCAAAAGCTGTTTCCGACGTGTTTTTATCCACGGTGAATCCGCCCCAGAAAAGGTGGCGGATTGGCGGGTTGTAATAGTGTGGGCGGTACATTGTCTCCTGCCTGTCTGTTGGAGGTAACCGCCGCGCTGCTTGTCTGTACCGCCGTGGCGGTCAGAGTGTTAAAGTGGCTGTATTTGTTGGCGGTTTCCGCCAGGGTCATAATTCCCTTTTTTTGTCCGCCGGCCTGTTTGCGGTATTTCCGCAGCTTTAACCCCATCCGCCAGGGTTGTAATGACCCCCAAAATGCCCAGGGGCAACACAAACCATATACTCCAAAAGCGGAATACGAACCACAAATAGACCACAGGCCAAGTGTAGTGTGTAGAGGGTCACTGGGAGTGTAAGAAAACACTAAGGGTGTCCAAGATACCCCACCCCAAGACCCTGAAAAGTAGGAGTAAAGCTACCCCACTACCCCAGAAAGACAGTAAAGTCAAGATAGGGGATTCTGCAAAGACAACAACTGACTGCAAAGCACCGAAGATGGATTCCTGGATCTGAGGACCTGCAAAGGAAGGGGACCAAGTCCAAGAGTCACACAAGTGTCCGGGGGGGCAGGAGCCCACTAAACCCCGGATGAAGGTGCAAAAGGGCTGCCGCCTCTGGGTGGAAGAAGCCAAAGATTCTGCAACAACGGAAGGTGAGAGAAACTTCTCCTTTGGTCAGAAGATGTCCCATGGCGTGCTGGAGGATGCAGAGCTGTTTCCATGCAGAATGACCACAAACAAGCCTTGCTAGCTGCAAGAATTGCAGTTCAAGGTTTTGGGTGCTGCCAGGGCCCAGGAAGGATCAGGAGGTCGCCCCATGGAGGAGGAGACAGAGGGGGCACTCAGCAACACAGAGAGCCCACGCAGAAGCAGGCAGCACCCGCCTGAACAGGGGTTCAGGAAATCTGAGCACGGCGGTCATCTCAGCACAACAAAAGAGGGTCCCACGAAGTCAGAGGTAAACTCAGCGAGTTGGGCAATGCAGGACGGAGTGCTGGGGACCTGGGCTGTGCTGTGCAGGAAGGAAGTCTTCCAAAAGTGCACAGAAGCCCTAGCAGCTGCAGATCATGCAGTACACAGGATTACTGTCTGGCGTGGGGAGGCAAGGACTTACCTCCACCAAATTTTGACAGAAGGACCACTGGACTGCCGGGGTCACTTGGATCCAGCTCCTGTGTTCCAGGGGCCATGCTCATCAAGATGAGAGGGGACCCAGAGGACTGGTGATGCAGAAGTTTGGTGCCTGCGTTAGCAGGGGGAAGATTCCGTTGACCCACAGGAGATTTCTTCTTGGCTTCCAGTGCAGAGTGACTTCCAAAAGAAACTGGCCCTCATTCTGACCCTGGCGGTCTTTGACCGCCAGGGCGGAGGACCGCGGGAGCACCGCCGACAAGCCGGCGGTGCTCCAATGGGGATTCCGACCGCGGCGGTAAAGCCGCGGTCGGACCGGCACCACTGGCGGGGTCCCGCCAGTGTACCGCGGCCCCATTGAATCCTCCGCGGCGGCGCAGCTTGCTGCACCGCCGCGGGGATTCCGACCCCCCCTACCGCCATCCAGATCCCGGCGGTCGGACCGCCGAGATCCGGATGGCGGTAGGGGGGGGGTCGCGGGGCCCCTGGGGGCCCCTGCAGTGCCCATGCCACTGGCATGGGCATTGCAGGGGCCCCCGTAAGAGGGCCCCTACATGTATTTCACTGTCTGCTGCGCAGACAGTGAAATACGCGACGGGTGCAACTGCACCCGTCGCACAGCTTTCACTCCGCCGGCTCGATTCCGAGCCGGCTTCATCGTGGAAGCCTCTTTCCCGCTGGGCTGGCTGGCGGTCTGAAGGAGACCGCCCGCCAGCCCAGCGGGAAAGTCAGAATTACCGCCGCGGTCTTTCGACCGCGGAACGGTAACCTGACGGCGGGACTTTGGCGGGCGGCCTCCGCCGCCTGCCAAGGTCAGAATGAGGGCCACTGTCTCTAAAGAAGAAGAAGTCTGCCTGAGGAACCACAAAACCGCTGCCTTGAACCACCTCTACACACAACGCCCCCAACCGTGTCCAAGTGGCCCACCAGTCCTGTGAAGGTTCCTTAGTGCTTCTGACCAATAGTCTACTGTTGACTGACCCCTGTCGGACTCCACAACTACACTAACAGTCTAAATCTGAGGGTTCCCCCTGACTGCAACCTGCCCAGTAAGCTGTTTCCGACACCACAAGACATCCCTGCACCCGGAGCCCCTTGGCCTTGGGGTGCTGGACATTCGGTGTCCCTTCAATTCTTGGCATCTCTATTTACCTGGGCAGCTGTGGGTTGACATCCCCCAGCCTCCTTGCCAGAGCCTGCAGCCTGTTTCTGAAAGTGATCTCCTCCATTGAATAGCATTGGGTGCCCAACGCTGTGTTGGCACTGTGTACCCGGACGCCCCAGTGCCACTGAGGGTGTACGTTTGGTGCTGCCTTGTGGCCAGCCTCTTACTTACTTCAACTCCAGGAGACTTACCACTGACCCCACTTTACTCACCTGTAAGCAACATTTCAGCGGATACCGCTTGTCTCGATTGGATAGCATTGGGCGTCCAACGCTTTATTGGCACACTGCACCCGGCCGTCCTGGTGCCGCTGGGGGTGTAAGTTTGGTGCTGCCTTGTGACCCCCCCATCTGCCTCCCAGGGTTCACCTCAACTCCCGGAGACCAACCTCTGACACCGATTTCCCCCCCAGTCTCCACTGATTAACACTGGGCACCAACTCTGACCTCTGCACCCAGCCGCCCCTATACAGATGTGGGTGCACTCTTGGTACCAACCTGAACATTGCCCAGTACTAGTCTAAAACCCAGAAGACTAGGATTGTAAGTCATGTACTTACCCGTGAAACAGCATTCTTGTTTACCTGCCATAAGTTAACATTGAAGCCTCTGAAAATTGCAGTACATTTTTGAAACAGCAAAGTATTTTTAATTTAAAAACTGTTTACCTTGTAACAAAGTTCTTTGGTTTAAAGTATATATAAAAACAACTGTTATACTTTGAGTGTGTCTCATTTATTGCCTCTGTGAGTACAACAAATGCTTAACACGACTCCTTGATAAGCCTAACTGCTCGCCCACACGACCACAAAAAGAGCACTAGATCTACTTATTTCTGCCTCTGCAAGCCTTTGGGGTAGCACTGGACTCTCTGCATAGTTTACTTCATTTAGTGCACTATCTAGAGAGCCAGCATCCTACATTGGAGGAACAGCAGTGGGGCCTGCTACTTTGCATTTGCTGATACCACCTGATCAATAAGTGACTACACGAGTAAATCCCAAAATTGCCTTTAGATAAACTGCATTTTTAAATTGGGTATTTTTCTAAATTCCTAAAAGTACTGTTAGGGCCCTGGTTAGGCCCCAGTAGCTTAAAAGTAAAAACTTTAAAAAAGTACTTCAGTTAGGTCTGCAAAACCTTGTGTTAGGACTTTTCCTCTAGTTCAACAATATCCCCATTTTAGTAAAATATTGAGTACTACAGTGGACATGGTGATGGAGCTCAACGTCACCCTTTACCTGCAGCTTTCCCACAAGCAGTTAAGGGCCCTCTGTAAAGAGTACAGAATAAACACAGACTCAAACCCTACCAATGTAGGGCTCCTGGAGCTACTGGCAGAGTATGACCAGGCACACGTGGCCAGAGATCCTGTAGGGCAGGATCAGGACAACTCAGGTGAGGAGGAAGAAAGGGACTCTCCTCAACTTGAAATAGAGGTACATGTACTCCAGGTATCTAGGACATCTTCCTCTAGTGAGGATGGTTCAGGTTCCTCGAGGTCAAGAGACAGAGGGGGTCATTACAACATTGGCGGTAAAAGCCGCTTACCGCCGTGCAGAAGACCGCCAATACACTGCTGCGGCTGCGGAATTCCGCCACAGCTATTATGATCCACATCTCGGAATCCGCCGAAATACAGACACCCACACAACTCCGCCACACCAAAGGTCAGTGGAAAACTGGCGAAAACAAAACCTCCACCTCCACGCCAACAGAAACACGCCCATGCTATTACGACCCCCGAATCCACGCGGCGGTCTTTCAAACGCAGTATTCCATTGGCGGTACACACCGCCGCGGTCAAAATACACACACATCTCCAAAACACCGCCACATTGGACAATTCAAAATACACGCACCTGATACACATACAAACAACACTCCCACACACCCAACACAATATAAAACACACACCCACATCACCCACAAACCCCTACGACCAAAAATTTGAGACGAAGGCCAGAGAGACAGAGAGCACAGCAACTGAGAACCCCACCACACAGAGGCACACAACACCATCACCCATACAACAATACAGGCACAATACACCACACACCACTACACATTACACATTACCACACACATCAACACTGACACCACCCCATACATCACCCAAACCACCCCATGTCACGCCAAAGACACCCCCGGTTTTCCAAGGAGGAGCTCAGAGTCATGGTGGGGGAAATCCTACGGGTAGAGCCACAGCTATTTGGCTCACAGGTGCAGCACACATCCATAGCCAGGAAGATGGAGCTATGGCGCAGAATAGTCGACAGGGTCAACTCAGTGGGACAGCATCCAAGAAATCGGGAGGACATCAGGAAGAGGTGGAACGACCTACGGGGGAAGGTGCGTTCAGTGGTCTCCAGGCACAACATCGCGGTACAGCGGACTGGCGGCGGACCCCTACCTCTTCCCCCACAACTAACAACATGGGAGGAGCAAGTCTTGACCATCATGCATCCAGAGGGCCTCGGAGGAGTCGGTGGAGGAATGGACACTGGAAAGTCAAATCTTAACTATCATATCCCCCACCCTACCTGCATGCTATCACAAACCCCCACCCTCACCGCCCCCCATCACTCCAACTCCTCACTAGTGTACTAATAACACAAACCACACATCCCGACACCAATCCCTGCATGACACAACTAAGCATGGTCAACCATCCCCAAAGCATGCTCACTGCACATACCCAGAACAACCCCCTAACCATCATCACACAAACCCACACACAGGAATGCTTGCACTGGGGTACACAAACACCCACCCATAGCACACCATTACACACACAGATGCAATAATCATGCTCTTATATCCCTGCAGGACCACTAAGGAACGTCACCACACAGTAGGGTCCAGACATCTCCACTCCACCCACAGAAGAGGCCCACAGTGACGACAGCAGCTCTGCCCTACTGGATCCTGATGACCAGCCCGGACCATCGTGGGCCTCGGGACAGTCGGTTCCCCTTGCACAGCCACTGACCTTCCACCCTCTGGTAACACCAGCACAGCACCCACCCAGCGGGCCCATACCTCCGTACCCAGGACACGTCAATCAGCGGTGTGTCCACCACTACAGGGAACCCAGGATAACCCACCACCCCAACAACAACAGGGACCTGGGGGCAGTGGGCACACGGTCCAGGGGACGGAGGCCCAGGAACACAGGGGAACTGGGAGGGCTGCTGTGCGACAGGGGGCAGACAGGCCAAGGGAACCCACTCTCCACGAGGCCCTCTCCTCCATCATGGGAGCATACCACCACTCCCAGGAGACGATGGCGACGGTCCTGGCCAAGTTTCAGGAGACCCAGCGCCTGCAGGAGGAGCAGTATTTGGGGTTCAGGGAGGAGCTCAGGAGCATCAGCTCCGCCCTGGGCACCATCGTAGGGGTGCTGAAGGACATACAACAGACCATGAGGGACACCATGGCCCTCCAAGGGGCCCCTGACACTAGCCTGGACGATGAACTGCCCACCACCTCCGCCAGCGCTAGTGGACAGGACGCCCCGCCACAGGACCATCACACCAGCACCCCACCCCCTGCAGACGGACAACCACCACGCAAGCGGGCCCTGAGATCCAGGAACAGGACAGAGCAAGATGGCAATACCCCCACCAGGAAATGAGACCACCCTGATTGTCCCCCCACTGTCCCACTTTGTTACCCTGTCCATACTTAAACTGCCCCAGCTCCACTTCCTATGCCCATATGGGCAGTGCACCTGTGTGACCAATGGACTGGACTCTGCCATGGACATTCCTCCACCGTCCCCCATCACCATATTCCAACCCCCCTCCATTTTTTAGCACTTAAATAAACACCCTTGAACCACAAAACAATCTGGAGTCAGTCTGTGATTTGGTAAATTTGTATTATCAATGACAGTGTCAAAATGCGTTGTATAGCCAACATACCTATGTCACACATCACAAGTCCTTGAAGGATGCAAGCAGATGACACACGTTGGTAACCACACCTGTGAAACCGTAATGGAAAGGTACAACTCAGTGACCAAATACTGCTATTAAATGACTGACAGGATAGAGGTAGAAGTGTGAAAGTGAATGTCATGGTAAAAAAAAATGATCTCACCTGTGTGTCACTGGAAATATTGCTGTATGACTGACTCCCTGTTTTCTATGTCTTCTTCCTCAGCTTCCTCCTCATCACTGTCCACAGGCTCCACAGCTGCCACAACACCGCCATCTGGACCATCCTCCTGCAGAAAAGGCACCTGGCGTCGAAAAGCAAGATTGTGAAGCATCAAGCAGGCGATGATGATCTGGCACACCTTCTTCGGTGAGTAGAATAGGGAACCACCTGTCATATGGAGGCACCTGAACCTGGCCTTCAGGGCCGTTCGTTCGATCCCCCTCCTAGTCCGCCCATGGGCCTCATTGTAGCGTTCCTCTGCCCTGGTCCTGAGATTCCTCACTGGGGTCAGTAGCCATGACAGGTTGGGGTAACCAGAGTCCCCTAATAGCCACACACGGTGCCTCTGGAGTTGACCCATCATATAAGGGATGCTGCTATTCCGCAGGATGTAGGCGTCATGCACAGAGCCAGGGAACATAGCATTTACCTGGGAGATGTACTGGTCTGCCAAACAGACCATTTGTACAATCATGGAATGATAACTCTTCCGGTTCCTGTACACCTGTTCACTCCTGTGGGGGGGGACCAGAGCTACATAGGTCCCATCAATAGCACCTATGATGTTGGGGATATGTACAAGGGCATAGAAGTCACCTTTCACTGTGGGCAAATCCTCCACCTCAGGGAAAACGATGTAGCTCCTTACGTGTTTCAGCAGGGCAGACAACACTCTGGACAACACGTTGGAAAACATAGGCTGGGACATCCCTGATGCCATGGCCACTGTTGTCTGAAAAGACCCACTAGCAAGGAAATGGAGCACTGACAGCACGTGCACGTCAGGGGGGATTCCTGTGGGATGGCGGATTGGTGACATCAGGTCTGGCTCCAACTGGGTACATAGTTCCTGGATAGTGGCACGGTCAAACCTGTAGGTGACGATTAAATGTCGCTCTTCCATTGTCAACAGGTCCACCTGCGGTCGGTACACCAGAGGATTCCGCCATCTTCTCAAATGTCCCAGCTGACGGTGCCTAGGAAGGACAACAGCGACCACAGAGTCAACAAATTCCCAGGTATGTACCCACAGATACACAGAACACAACACCAAATACAAAACCCTTCCTGTATGTGTGTTGAGTGTAGGCCTAGCTGTGTGTGACGCAGTTGTAAATAAAGCCATGTGGGCCCCTGAAATGGCGGCTGCCTGACCTCTAAACTGGGACAATGGGAATGTGAGGTCACTGCGCTGGCGTTGTACCCCGTCGCGGTAGGCGGTGGTAGACCGCGGCGCATTGCTGCATTGGTTAACATTGGACCCTATGGGTCCCAGGAGCCAATGACAAAGTGCGCCGGCGGTGATGATACGAACCGCCGTGGATGTCACTGCCGCGGACGTGACCGCCATTTTCTATCTGTTCAATCACTTGATACCTGATCTTCGACAGGAGAGGACCTACACTGCAAGTGCTGCTGTGACCTCTTTCTGGAAGAGACAATGGCTGCTGCGTCTGGGGAAAGGGCCCCTGCCTTCACTGCTCAGGAGTTGGAGAAGCTAGTAGACGGGGTCCTCCCCCAGTACACGCTACTCTACAGTCCTCCAGACCAACAGGTAAGTACACAGGGAGCACGTTGTATGGGCTATGCCTGGGTGGAGAGTGCTGGTTGTAAGAGGGAAGGGGGCAGAGTACAGTGAACATGAAGGACTGTGAATGCATGTGCCACATGGCAAGGGCAGGGATGGGGGCCACTCACTTCGACGGTGCTCTTGCTAATGACTTCTCTTCTTCCCCTCTGCATGTCATGTAAGTCAGCGCCCACCAGAAGAAGGACATTTGGCGTGCCATCGCCAAGGACGTACGGACCCTGGGGGTTCACCAGAGACGGGGCACCCACTGCCGGAAAAGATGGGAGAACATTCGCCGCTGGAGCAAGAAGACGGCGGAGGCTCATCTGGGGATGGCCTCCCAACGTGGGAGGGGTGTCCGTCGCACCATGACCCCCCTGATGTTCCGGATCATGGCGGTGGCCCACCCTGAGTTGGATGGGCGCTTGAGGGCATCACAGCAGACACAAGGGGGTGAGTACACAATCATTCTGGGGACTTTGCGCACAGTTGAGGGGTCTAGGTGTGGGAGGAGGGCTGTGGGATTCCCTAGGCCAGGGCGACTTCCATAGGCTAGGCCCCTCCGTAATGCAGGCCATGTGGCACACCACCACACCGGAGTAGAGTGCCAAGTACAGGTATACATGCCCCTGTGGCATCCATGTGTGCAGATGTCCACCATAGCCATGTAGGCCAGATCCCAGGAATTGCATCTGTAGAGGCCAGGAGCACGGCGTAGAGCAGGGGGCTGCTGTGTCTGTATTGTCCGCCAACGGTAGCGATATGCCATGCATGTCGTCGTCCCCCTTTGTCTGCTCTCCATGTTCTTTTGTGCATCAGCATCATCAGGCGGGAGCTGCATCCCACATGGCCATGGAGGGCCACACCACGGACTCAGAATGCACCAGTGGGACGGAGGGCGAGGGGAGCTTCACGTCGGGCACCGGATCCCCAAACAGCGACACGGACTCGTCCGCCGATGGGAGCTCCCTTGTGGTGGCGGCACCATCTGTGCCCCACACTTCTACAGGTACAGCCGCCACCTCCCCTACCAGCACCGCCCTCCCAGCAGCCCCTCAGTGTTCGCCCCGTGCCCGCTCACCCAGGAGGGTGGGCATCACCTTCGCCCCAGGCACCTCAGGCCCTGCCCCTGTCACCCCTGACCGCTGCTGCCCTCAGTGAGGAGGCCATTGACCTCCTCAGGTCACTCACTGTTGGGCAGTCTACCATTGTGAATGCCATCCAGGGTGTAGAAAGGGAGTTGCAACACGGTAATGCATTCCTGGAGGGCATTCATTCTGGTCAGGCTGCCCTTCATCGAACCCTGCAATCTCTGGCCTCAGCACTGATGGCAGCCATTGTCCCTGTGTCTAGCCTCCCCCCTCCAACTTCCTCCACCCAGACCCAATCCCCTGTACCCCAGCCTATCCCAAGCACACCAACAGACAAGCATGCACACACCTCAACACACAAAAGTAGCTCAAGCAAACATAGGCACCACACATCCCACAGGCACTCACACAAGCATCACCCACATACAGACACAACAACATCCACTGCCTCCACTGTGTCCCCCTCCTCATCGTCTCCCTCCTCCCTCCCAGTGTCGTCTAGACTCTCACCTGCATGCAGTACATCTAGAGGCACTAGGACCCGCACCAGAACACCCAGCACCACACCCCGCTCACCTGCACTCACCACCCCCACTCCCATTTACACGTCCCCTGTGTCCTCTCCCAGTGTGTCTGTGACTCCCCCTCCCAAAGTATACAAACGCGGGCACCCACACACCCAACATCCATCCACCTCATGACAGCCTCCAGTACCTGCACCTGCACCCAAAACACCTAAAGTGACACCTCCTACAACCACCTCCTCTTCCTCCACTCCCAGACCCCCTCCAGCTACCCATCCCAGTGTTCGTCATAAACTCTCCCTCAGCAACGTTGACCTCTTTGCCCCCATCCCCACCCCTCCAATTCATAAGTCCCGTAGTAGCACCTCAGCCAAAAAGACTCCTGTACCAGTGGTGCGTGTTCAAGGTGTGTAGAGTGCACCGGCCACCAGGGCAGGCAGTGTGATACGGAGCCAAAGCACTGCCAGTCCACCCCCTGTAAAGCACCCAAAGTTGGAAAGTGGTCGACGGGACAGTTTGAAGACTCCTGGCGGCAAAACTGGTCACAAGGGTCCCAGGGGGATTGCAGAGTCAGCTGTGACTCCTCCAAAGGTGGTGAAGGGCCGAAGTAAGTCTGCACAGTCTGGTGAGAGCAGCACGGCAGAGAAGGGTGCCATCCTCCCCGGCGGCCGGGACGCCACTGCCAGCACCGTCGTCACTGGTCAGGAGACCACCGCCAGAGTCAGTGCCCAGGAGGGCACGAGTATCGTCACTGGTCAGGAGACCACTGCCAGAGTCAGTGCCCAGGAGGGCCCCGGCTGCCACAGCCCCGCTGGAAAATGAGGGACCGTCATGCCACACACCAATGCACAGATCAGAGACCGCCATGGCAAAGCCCCGCTGAACAAGGGAATCACCGCCATGGTGAAGACCGCTGAACAGGGCACAGCACCGCTGAACAGGGCTGAGAACCGCTGAACAGATCAGAGACTGCCATGGCAAAGCACCGCTGAACAAGGGAATCACTGCCATGGTGAAGACCGCTGAACAGGGCACAGCACCGCTGAACAGGGCAGAGAACCGCTGAACAGATCAGAGACCGCCATGGCAAAGCACTGCTAAACAAGGGAATCACCGCCATGGTGAAGACCGCTGAACAGGGCACAGCACCGCTGAACAGGGCAGAGAACTGCTGAACAGATCAGAGACCGCCATGGCAAAGCACCGATGAACAAGGAAACACCGCCACATCAAGCATCGTTATCCCATGTACAGCTGGGACTGTGACGGTACAGGAACCGTCACGGGGAGCTAAATGCAGTGTGGGCACCATTCCCCCTCCATAACCGTTGGAGACTGTTATCCACTTGAGAGACTGTGGCTTTTCACTCCCCAGGATGGTACAGTGGGCAAACCAACCACTGTATAGACTTGAGAGACTGTGGCTTTGCACTCCCCAGGATGGTACAGTGGGCAAACCAACCACTGTATAGACTTGAGAGACTGTGGCTTTGCACTCCCCAGGATGGTACAGTGAGCAAACCAACCACTGTATAGACTTGAGAGACTGTGGCTTTGCACTCCCCAGGATGGTACAGTGGGCAAACCAACCACTGTAGAGACTTGAGAGACTGTGGCTTTGCACTCCCCAGGATGTAACAGTGGGCAAGCCACCCACTGTAGAGACTTGAGAGACTGTGGCTTTGCACTCCCCAGGATGGTACAGTGGGCAACCCACCCACTGTAGAGACTTGAGAGACTGTGGCTTTGCACTCCCCAGGATGGTACAGTGGGCAAGACACCCACTGTAGAGACTTGAGAGACTGGCTTTGCACTCCCTAGGATGCAACAGTGGGCAAGCCACCCACTGTAGAGACTTGAGAGACTGTGGCTTTGCACTTCCCAGGATGGTACAGTGGGCAACCCACCCACTGTAGCGACTTGAGAGACTGTGGCTTTGCACTCCCCAGGATGTAACAGTGGGCAAGCCACCCACTGTAGAGACTTGAGAGACTGTGGCTTTGCACTCCCCAGGATGTAACAGTGGGCAAGCCACCCACTGTAGAGACTTGAGAGACTGTGGCTTTGCACTCCCCAGGAAGGTACAGTGGGAAACCCACCCACTGTAGAGACTTGAGAGACTGTGGCTTTGCACTCCCCAGGATACATCAATGGGCATGGAGCCCCGTCGTGGTGTGGTGCTGGAATCCGGATTAAGGTGCCCCCCCCCTTCCCTTCCCACTGAGGTGCCTGTTGTATTTCTATCTGATGCCCCAGCAGTGTTCTCTCCGTTTGTGGACAGGTATCGTGTGTGGGCCTCACCCATGCATTTTTGGCCCAGTGGTGCACAGACATTGATATGTGCATACCTGCACTGCTTCTCGTAATGTATATACTTTTGAATGTGTATATATTTATCTCTATATATTTGGTACCTGTATTTTGATACAGTACAATTTTTCGACTGATTTCCTTTGGTCTTTGCATTCTTCCGGGGGGGTTGTGGGTTGTTACTGTGATGTTTTGACATGCATAGCTGTGTGTGTTATAATGTGCGAGGGTGGGGGTGGGTGTTTTGCGTGTGTGTCCCCCTGACTTTTTCCTCCCCTATGTCGTAGGTGCAGTACTCACCGTTGTCTTCAGCGCCGCCGTTGCTGGTGTTCATAAATGAGCAGGAAGACAAGGGCAGGTAGGATTTGTAATTCTGGCTCCATGGTGTCTTCCTTCCTCGTGGGATGTGTAGAAGGTGAGCGTTTTCCCATTGCAAAAGCTGTTTCCGCTGTGTTTTTATCCACGGTGAATCCGCCCCGGAAAAGGTGGCGGATTGGGGGGTTGTGATACTGTGGGCGGTACATTGTCTTCCGCCTGTCTGTTGGCGGTGACCGCCGCGCTGCTTGTCTGTACCGCCGTGGCGGTCGGAGTGTTAAAGGGGCTGTCTATGTTGGCGGTTTCCGCCACGGTCATA
Organism: Pleurodeles waltl; assembly: GCF_031143425.1. NCBI lineage: Eukaryota > Metazoa > Chordata > Amphibia > Caudata > Salamandridae > Pleurodeles > Pleurodeles waltl. Next base: position 92,797,410 of record NC_090438.1, on the reverse strand, counting down.
ATTCCCTTTTTTTGTCCGCCGCCCTGTTTGCGGTATTACCGCACCTTTAACACCGTCCGTCAGGGTTGTAATGACCCCCAGAATCTCTGAGGAAGATGCCCTCTTCCAGAGGTTAGCTAAGAGACTGGACCTGGAACACAGGATCTTAGCTATAGCGAGGGAAAGAGCAGAAATTGGTTTAAAACCCATGAATGGTGGCAGCAATATCATAACTAGGGACAGAGTAGAGCACTGTGACCCTACAATTACTGAATGGGATTGTCCCAAAATATGAGAAGGGTGATGACATCACCTAGTGGTTCACAGCCTATGAGAGGGCCTGTGTTTCCAGAAAACTTAAGAAACAGTACTGGGGAACTCTCCTTTGGGAACTGTTCTCAGAAAAGTGTAAGGATAGACTCCTCACACTGAATGAGGTAGATGCAACCTCTTATGATCTCATGAAGGCTACCCTGATTGAGGAATTTGGGTTGACCACTAAAGAATGCAGAACCAGGTTCAGGGAGACTTACAAAACCCTGAGTCAGTCCTGGGTTGATTTAATTAAAGGGAAGTCAGGTGCAAGATTATGATGGGCTTTATAATTTGATTATGAAGGAACTCCTATTAAGTAACTGTACTTATGAGAAGTTGCATCAATACCTAGTGGACGTGGGGACAGTCTCTCCCCAAGAGCTGGGGAGGAAGGCTGATCATTGGGTTAGAACAAGAGCGTCCAAAACAAGGCATGGTGGAGGTGACCAAAAGAAAGAGTCAGGAAAACCCCACCAAGAGCAAAAGTTGGACAGCCCTAAAAATAAAGAAAAATAGTCCTCTGTAGGTCCCCAAAAATCTGTTCAGGAGAGTGGATCTCAAGGCATATCACAAAACCAAAGTGGGTACCAGAGTAAGAACTGGGATGCCTCTAAGGCATGGTGCTTTGACTGTAGGCAGACAGGGCACTGAACAAAGGGCACTACCTGTCCTAACACAAATCCACCAGTAAAATCCCAGGCGTTGCCAGTGTAGCCATAGGGGGTGATTCCTCAGATGAGGTCCTCTTAGCCTTTAACTGGAAAGTGGAGCCAACAGGTGAGTTGGAGATTCCAGAGGGAAGTAAACACTTCCACCCCCTACTGGTGAATGGAAGCTGAGCCACAACCCTGAGAGATACCTGTGCCAGTCACGCTATTGTGCATGACAGGTTGGTACTTTCAAACCAGTACATCCCAGGTGAGACTACCAGGCTAACGGTTATCCCATGAGAGGTCACTGTCAGGCCTGTGGCTTTAGTGCCCCTAGAAATAGTTGGGTCCATTGGCTGGAGGAGGGTGGTTGAAGGAAGCTGGCCTGGTGTGTGGTGGGTACCTAGGGTAATTACACCTTATACCAGGTCCAGGTTTCCCAGGTATTAGTGTAGTGTAGGCAGTGTCTAAAAGGCTCCCTAGAGGGAGCTGTGGATGAGCAGCCAAGGCTTATCTAGGAGACATGCAAAGCTCATGCAATACCACTGTAGTCACACAGCACTTACACACATGAAAGAAAACACTCCGGCTCTGATTATAACAATGGTGGTAAAAACCGCCTACCGTCGTGGTGACGGCCGCCAACATACTGTCACCGCGGCTACCATCCATCCGCCTTATTATGATCACTGCCGGACTACCGCCACTAGAAAGGCAGAAATCCGGTAGTGATCATACTAGCGGATGGAGGTAAGCTGGCACTGCTAATACCAGCACTGCCACGCCAGTAGAACACCGCCAGCCGTAACATGACCTGTGATACGGCCTGGCGGTGTTCTACTGGTGGTAGCAACGCCCTTTCCCCTTCCCTGACGGAAAACCTCCTCACAAAGGTAAGTCGAGCTTCCGACATGGAAGAGGGTGGGAGGGTGGGGGGTGTTGTGTGTGTGTGTCTAAGTGTGTGCGTGCGTGTGTGAATGCGTCTGTGTGTATTGTGTTGTTTGCGTGGTTGTATGCATGTGAGTGAATGCATGTAAGAATGGTGAAATGAGTGCATGTCTACATGTCAGTGTGATTGTGTGTAAGAATGTGTGCAAGCATGTCTGGAAGAATGCATGTATGACTGCGTGTATGCCAGTGTGAGTGATTGGGTGTAGCCATGGTGCATGTCTGTGGGTGTGTGCGTGTATGGGGGTGGGGAGGTGAGTGTGTGGATCAGAGGGGGGAGTTTGGATGGGGGTGTCAGGTGTGTGTTGTAGGGGGTGGGGGAGCAGACTACCAGTGACAGGGAAGGAGTTCCCTGTCACCGGTAGGGCCTACCACCATGGTTTTCGTGGCATTGCTAACGCCACGAAAACCATGGTGGTTGGCTGGGTAATAATGCCCCCGGCTGTACTATGCTGGCTGCCAGGCTGATGCCGCCATAGTGGTCTGATTGGAGAAGTGGCGGGTTAGCTGCAGCCAACCCGCCATTCTCATAATGTGGCGGTATGTACTGCCAGCCTGTTGGCGGTATTACCGTCACATTTCCACTCACCACGGGGTCATAATGACCCCCTCAGTGTTACAAAAATAAAGGTACTTCATTTTAGTGACACAATTACCAAAAAGTACTAGAGAGGCAACCCTCTAATAGGAGGTAAGTAAAACACTAGATATTTACACTAGTAATCAGAAATAGGCATAGAAAACCATAGAAAGCAGTGCAAAGGCAAATAGATAATGGTGTCCCTAGGGGGAGCCCAAACCATATACTAAAAAAAATGGAATGCAAATGCAGCACCCCCACCTAGGTAAGTGGAATGTGTAGAGGGGAGTTGGAGGAACTAGGAAACCCTAAAGGTAAGAACCACAGTGGCCCCCCCAGCGACCAGGATGAAAGGAGTAAGTTACTGGATTTTCCCCAAACCACCCAAAAAAATGAAAATGCAACACACAGACAAGACTGCAAGAAACCAGCGATTAATTCCTGAAGAGGAAGACCTGTGGAAGAAGGGGACCAAGTCCAGAGGTCACAGAAGGATCCAGTGGGAGCAGCAGCTACTACCCACCCAGCTGTGGTAGCAGGCTTGGTCGACAGTAGGACGAAGACGGTCAGGAAAGCAGCCCTGGAGCAGGTGAAGAGTTCCTGGAGTATGCACTTGACGCCCCATGCTTGATGGATGATTGCAGTCAGTGGCATGGAAAAGCCACCAACAAGCCTCGGCAAAGGCAGAAGTTCTGGTGAAGCAAAAGTGGAGCTCCTGGGGACCAGCAAGGTACAGGAGGACTCAACCCATGAGGGAAACCCTAGGGGGACCCTCAGTAAGGCAGAGAGTCAACAGAAAAAGAGGTAGCCCCCACAGGAGACCCACTGGAAGAGAAACCAGGAGTCGCAAGCAGGCTACACTGCACAACTGGAGAAGGGGACCACGCTGCAGGAGAAGCACGCAGATGGCTGTGTGTCGCAGGAAGGAGTGCTGAGGCTATATGGAGCCTGAAGATCCCTTGAAAGAGATGCAAACAAGCATTGGTATCTGCAAGAGATGCGGTGCACAAGGGTACTGTTGTGTGGAAAGGCAAAGGCTTACTTTCACCAAAGCTGGACAGCTGGCAAAGAGGACCAAGAAGACTACTCTGGACCAGCAACCGTAATGCAGGATCCACGCATCTCAGGATGAGAGGAGATCACACAGCCGGTCGTCACTGCCTGTGGATGCAGGAGAGTGACTCATCTGGAGTTTGTGGGGGCACCTCTGCAAATGCAGAGGTGCCCTCACACACAGGTACCTGCACCCTGCCCTCTGGGATGAGAGGGCCTACCATAGGGGTGACTTATTGTGACCTGGTGCAGTGACCTGTAGTGAAAACGGGTGCATGCACAATGGCATAGGGACCCCCTGGAACACCAATGCCCTGGGTACCTAGGCATCATATACTAGGGACTTACATGGGGGAACCAGTATGTCAATTGTGGGAAGAAAAAGGTACAATGTAGAGGAGAGAGAAAAACTACTGGGGTCCTGGTTAGCAGGAACCCAGTAGACACAGTCAAACATTCTGACAACAGGAAGAAAATGAGGTTAACCATGCCATGAAAGAGGGTACTTTCCTACACAAGAGAAATGCAAGAAGACTGGGGGACCAACTTCTCCACAGATCACAGAGCAGGATCTCTCTCCTCAGGAAGAAGACTTTACAGCCCCAGAGGGAACTGAGCCTCAGGAGCTCGGGCCTTAAACGGCAGAGCTCCTAGGACCAAGGGGACCCTGTAGGGAAGATCTGAGCCAGGGACAAAAAACCTGTCCCACTTTTGAAGGCCTGGGACAGCAGGCTGCTGCAAAGGAAAAAGGTGATGTCAGTGATACTCACAGGACCTATTGGGAGGAGGGGCTCCTGTTACTGAGGCCGGAGACCTTAAACCTGGTGCCACCAGGAGATTGGTAGTGCCTCAGCAATGCAGAGAGTTTCTCCTAACACTGGCCCATGACATCCCCTTAGCTGGGCATCTTGGCCAGACATAAACATGGAGTTGGTTGGTCAACCACTTCTACTGGCCAGACATGTTCCAGAAAGTAAAGGTGTTTTGCAACTCCTGTGTCACCTGTCATGCCAGTGGCAAGAAGGGTGGCCAACCAAAGGCCCCCTTAATCCCATTTCCAGTTGGTTGGTTGGGGTTCCCTTTGAAAGGGTGGGGATTGACATTGTTGGCCCCCTTTACTCACAAACAACATCAGGGAACAGATTTATACTAGTCCGCGTGGATCATGCCACTAGGTACCCTGAAGCAATTCCCCCTCGGGCCTTCTACTGCTCCTGCAGTAGCTAGGGCCCTCATTGGTATCTTACCAGAGTGAGCTTTCCTAAGAAGGTGGTGTCAGACAGAAGTACAAACTTTATGCCTGGCTACATGTGGGCTGAGTGTGGTGTGACCTATAAGTCCACAACCACTTATCATCTCCAGTGAAATGGTCTTGTTGAGAGATTTAACAAGCCTCTCAAAGGCATGATTGGTGGACTCGCTGAAAAACTCAGAAGGAGAAAGGGATGTCCTACTTCCTTGCCTGCCTTTTGCCTACAGGGAAGTGCCACAGAAGGGAATGGATTTTCCCCATTTTAACTTTTGTTTGGGCTTCCTGTTAGGTGACCACTTTGCCTTGTGAAGGAAGGATGGGACAGACCTCTCAGACAGCCTAAGCAAGACATAGTGGATTATGTTCTTGGCCTTCATTATAGGATGGCTGTGTACATGAAGAAAGCAAACAAAAATCTTAAGGCCAGCCAGGAACTGCGGAAAGTCTGGTTTGCCCAGAATGCCACACTAATTCTTTACCAACCAGGGCTGAAAGGTATGTGTTGGAGTCTGTGGCCCCTATGGCCCTCCAAGACGAGTGGCGTATACACTATCCCATCCTAGAGAGAAAAGGGGAAGTCACCTATCTGGTGGACTTGGGCAGTTGCAGGAACCCCAAGAGGGTGATCCATGTTAACCGCCTGAAACCCTACCATGACAGAGCTGAAGTGACCATGCCCATGGTCACAGATTAGGGACAGGAAATTGAGAGTGAGCCTCTCCCTGACCTCTTCTCCAGCAAACCCAAGGACGGTTCAGTTGAAGGAGTTGTCATTTCAGACACTCTCTCTAACCAACAGCAGACTGATTACAAGTAAGTCTTATATCAGTTTGTTGAACTCTACTGGTTGACCCCTGTCAGAATCACCTGGTGTACCCATGATGTGGACACTGGAGAAAACTTACCTGTCAAAACCAAAATTTACAGACAATCTGACCATGTCCAGGAGCACATCAAAGGTCAGCAAGATCCTGGAATTGGGAGTCATTGAACACTCAGAGAGACCCTGGGCCAACCTAGTTGTGCTTGTCCCCAAACCTCATTCCCAGGGCAGAAAGAAAGAGATGCATTTCTGTGTGGACTGTATAGGTCTTAATGCAGTGACCAAGACAGGTGCTCACCCAATCTCCAAAGCAGATGGACTCATTGACAGGTTGGGAGCAGCCAAATATCTGAGTACGTATGATCTAATATCAGGGTACTGGCAGATAGACCTGACTCCAGGAGCAAATGAAAAGTCAGCATTCTCCACTCTTGATGGGCATTATCAGTTCACCGTTATGCCCTTTGGTCTGGAGAATACCCCTGCCAACTTCCAGAGGTTGGTGAAGTCCTTCATGGATTAACATACTTTAGTGCAGCAAATCTTTATTATATTGCTGTCTTCAGCTCTACCTGGCAAGATCACCTGATCCACCTCAGAAAGGTCCTTGAGGCTCTGCAAAAGGCAGGCCTTATTATCACGGCAAGTGTGTGCCAGATAGGGGAGGGTCAGGCTGTATACTGGGGCAGCTTGTTGGTGGAGGACAAGTTTAACTACTCCAACTCAAGATCCAAACTATTCTGGACTAGGAAGCTCCAACAACCAGGACCTAAGTCAGGGCATTCCTTGACTTGACTGGGTAATACAGGAAATTTCTGAAAGGCTATGGCACCATTGTGGCATCCCTCACAGAACTCACATCCAAAAAGATGCAGAAAATGGTGAACTGGACTTTGTGAGAAAGTAGCCTCTTTCTAGCCTTGTTACTCCCACTTTTGGCCTGTTTGTGAGTATATGCCAGGGTGTTTTCACTGTCTCACTGTGATCCTGCTAGCCAGGGCCCAGTGTTCATAGCGAAAACCCTATGTTGTAAGTGTGGTTGTTATGTGTCACTAGGATCCTGCTAGCCAGGACCCCAGTGCTCAAATGTTTGTGGCCTATATGTATGTGTTCCCTGTGTGATGCCTAACTGTCTCACTGAGGCTATGCTAACCAGAATCTCAGTGGTTATGCTCTCTCTGCTTTCCAAATTGTCACTAACAGGCTAGTGACCAATTTCACCAATTCACATTGGCATACTGGTACACCCATATAATTCCCTAGTATATGGTACTGAGGTACCAAGGGTATTGGGGTTCCAGGAGATCCCTATGGGCTGTAGCATTTCTTTTGCCACCCATAGGGAGATCTGACAAATCTTACACAGGCCTGCCAGTGCAGCCTGAGTGAAATAACGTCAACGTTATTTCACAGCCATTTACCACTGCACTTAAGTAACTTATAAGTCACCTATATGTCTAACCTTCACCTGGTGAAGGTTGGGTTCAAAGTTACTTAGTGTGTGGGCACCCTGGCACTAGCCAAGGTGCCCCCACATTGTTCAGGGCAAATTCCCCGAACTTTGTGAGTGCGGGGACACCATTACACGTGTGCACTATACATAGGTCACTACCTATTTATAGCGTCACAATGGTAACTCCGAACATGGCCATGTAACATGTCACCATGATCCCCCGGGTCTCTAGCACAGAACTTGGGTACTGCCAAACTGCCTTTCCGGGGTCTCCACTGCAGCTGCTGCTGCTGCCAACCCCTCAGACAGGTTTCTGCCCTCCTGCAGCTCTGGCCCAGGAAGGCAGAACAAAGGATTTCCCCTGAGAGAGGGTGTGACACCCTCTCCCTTTGGAAATAGGTGTGATGGCTGGGGAGGAGTAGCCTCCCCGAGCCTCTGGAAATGCTTTGATGGGCACAGATGCTGCCCATCTCTGCGTAAGCCAGTCTACACCAGTTTAGGGATCCCCCAGCCCTGCTCTGGTGCGAAACTGGACAAAGGAAAGGGGAGTGACCACTCCCCTGACCTGCACCTCCCAGGGGAGGTGCCCAGAGCTCCTCCAGTGTGCCCCAGACCTCTGCCATCTTGGAAACAGAGGTGTTGCTGGCACACTGGACTGCTCTGAGTGGCCAGTGCCAGCAGGTGACATCAGAGACTCCTTCTGATAGGCTCTTACCTTTCTTACTAGCCTATCCTCCATCCTAGGTAGCCAAACCTCCTTTTCTGGCTATTTAGGGTCTCTGCTTTGGGGAATTCTTCAGATACCGAATGCAAGAGCTCACCAGAGTTCCTCTGCATCTCTCTCTTCACCTTGTTGCAAAGGATCGACCGCTGACTGCTCAGGACGCCTGCAAAACCGCAACAAAGTAGCAAAGATGACTACTGCAACCTTGTATCGCTTCATCCTGCCGGCTTTCTCGACTGTTTCCTGGTGGTGCATGCTCTGGGGGTAGCCTGCCTCCTTTCTGCACCAGGAGCTCTGAAGAAATCTCCCGTGGGTCAACGGAATCTCCCCCTCCAACCGCAGGCAACAAAAGACTGCATCACCGGTCCTCTGGGTCCCCTCTCAGCACGACGAGCGTGGTCACTGGAACTCAGCAACTCTGTCCAAGTGACTCCCACAGTCCAGTGACTCTTCAGTCCAAGTTTGGTGGAGGTAGGTCCTTGCCTCCCCACGCTAGACTGCATTGCTGGGTACCGCGTGATTTGCAGCTGCTCCGGCTCCTGTGCACTCTTCCAGGATTTCCTTCGTGCACAGCCAAGCCTGGGTCCTCAACACTCTAACCTGCAGTGCACAACCTTCTGAGTTGTCCTCCGGCGTCCTGGGACTCCCTTTTCTGACTTCGGGTGGACTCCGGTTCACTCCTCTTCTAAGTGCCTGATCCGGTACTTCTGCGGGTGCTGCCTGCTTCTGTGAGGGCTCCCTGACTTGCTCGGCGGCCCCTCTTTCTCCTCATCCAAGTGGCGACATCCTGGTCCCTCCTGGGCCACAGCAGCATCCAAAAACCCTAACTGCGACCCTTGCTGCTCGCAAGCCTTGTTTGCGGTCTTTCTGCGTGGGAACACCTCTGCAAGCTTCTTCACAACGTGGGACATCCATCCTCCAAAGGGGAAGTTCCTAGTCCTCTTCGTTCTTGCAAATCACCAAGCTTCTTCCATCCGGTGGCAGCTTCCTTGCACCCTCAGCTGTCATTTCCTGGGCTCCTGCCCACTCTCGACACTGTTGCGACTCTTGGACTTGGGCCCCTTGTCTTACAGGTACTCAGGTCCGGAAATCCACTGTTGTTGCATTGCTGGTGTTGGTTTTCCTAGCAGAATCCCCCTATCACGACTTCTGTGCTCTCAGGGTCTTGGGGTGGGCTATTGTTCTAACCCTCACTGTTTTCTTACAGTCCCAGTGACCCTCTACAAGCTCACATAGGTTTGGGGTCCATTCGTGGTTCGCATTCCACTTTTGGAGTATATGGTTTGTGTTGCCCCTATACCTATGTGCTCCTATTGCAATTTTACACTGCTTGCATTACTTCCTTTTGCTATTACTGCATATTTTTGGTATTGTGTACATATATCTTGTATATATTTGTCATCCTCATACTGAGGGTACTCACTGAGATACTTTTGGCATATTGTCATAAAAATAAAGTACCTTTATTTTTAGTATATCTGTGTATTGTGTTTTCTTATGATATTGTGCATATGACACCAGTGGTATAGTAGGAGCTTTGCATGTCTCCTAGTTCAGCCTAAGCTGCTCTGCTATAGCTACCTTCTATCAGCCTAAGCTGCTAGAAGCACCTCTTCTACACTAATAAGGGATAACTGGACCTGGCACAACGTGTAAGTACCTCTGGTACCCACTGCAAGCCAGGCCAGCTTCCTACAGACTGTCAGCTGTCAAAAGGCCTTTAACACCCTGAAATAAAATGTGCTCTGCACCTTTTCTAAAAGCTCCAGATTACTCTAAGCAGTTCATTGTGCAGACAAATGCCTCTGAACATGGGATAGGAGCGGTTCTGTCAGATATAAATCATACTGGCCATGACCAACCTGTTGCTTTCAATAGCAGGAGGTTAACTCCTGGAGATCAGCGTTGGAGTGCCATTGAGAGTGAAGACTTTGCTGTGGTTTGGTCCCTGTCGAAGCTGAGACCATACTTGTTTGGTTCTCACTTCCTAGTTCAAGGCATCTCAGATGGCTAATGCAAATACAAGGTGAAAACCCCAAACTGTTACGGTGGTCCATCTCCATATAGGGAATGGGCCTTACAGTGAAGCACAGACCTGGAACTGACCATGCCAAAGCAGATGGCCTCTCAGAAGATGAAGACTCCACTGGGAAGGGCTAGCTTCATTACCTTTCGACTGACTGACTGGGGGGGGTCATGTAAGAAAGTGTCTCTTTTGACATGGTTACCCCCCACCTTGTGCCTGGTATCTGGTGCAATTTCTACTGAAAGTGCAACAGAAACAGGTCCATGGTGCCAGATCTCTTTTCCCTAAAATTGCACAGTTGTTTTTTCCATTTGGCAAACAGTTTAGTTGCCACTGTAAGTCCCTAACAAATTGCACCCTGGTACCTAGGGCATGGGGCACTAAAGAAGGCCCTTGAGGGCTGCAGCACAGATTGTGCCACCCTCAGGGACCCTCTCACCAACTCCACACAGTGCTACCATTGCAGACTCTGTGTCTTGGTGCAGAGATAAAATGAAAACATGACATGGCACACAGCCTGTGTGGCATGTCCCCTAGCACTGCATGCAATATATGTCAGTCACCCTTCTGGCAGGCCTTAAATCCCTAAGGCGGTGTGCAGTATATTACATGTGTGGGCACAGCTGCATAAGCAGATTTGTCTTTGTTGATTCTCAGACATACCAAGTGGCCAGTGAAGACATTTTAAGTACATGTGCTGGACACTGGTCATTACGAGTTCCCCAGCTACATGATGGCTTCACTGAAGATAGGGATGTTAGGTATCAAATATCAAATATATTAATAAACCCTCACTGAATCTACCGCCCTCGCCCTGAGACCACCCACCGACCCCACCGACCCAGACACTGCCGCGACCAACCTCACACAGTGGATCAACGACTGCGCCAACACCCTCGCCCCTCTCAAGACCTTTACAGCCAACCACACCAACAAGAAAGCCGCCTGGTTCACCGAGGACCTCCGGATCTCCAAGCACACCTGTCGGAAGCTGGAGAAGAAATGGCTCCACGACCGAACACCAGACAACCACACAGCCCTCAAGAGCGCCAACCGCAGACATCACCAACTCATCAGGACCGCCAAGAAGACCGCCTTCAAGGACCGCCTAGACAACAACGCACACAACACCAAAGAGCTCTTCAGCATCGTGAAAGAACTCTCCAACCCCAGCTCCATCACCTATGACATCCCGCCATCTCAAGGCCTGTGCGACTCCCTGGCCACCTTCTTCCACCGCAAGATCACCGACATCCACGACAGCTTCAACCCCGACCCCCCCGCACCCACCACCGAGTCCACCACCCTTGCGACTACCACTCGCACCAGTCGCCTGACCGTCTGGTGCAACGTCAGCGACGAAGACACCATCAAAACCATGAACTCCATCCACTCCGGATCCCCATCCGACCACTGCCCTCACCACGTCTTCAACAAAGCCAGCGCAGCCATCGCGCCCCACCTCCGGAAAACAATCAACTGTTCCTTCGAGACAGCAACCTTCCCAGAAAGCTGGAAGCACGCCGAGATCAACGCCCTTCTGAAGAAGCCCAAGGCGGACCCCAAGGACCTCAAGAACTTCTGTCCCATCTCCCTGCTCCCTTTCCCGGCAAAAGTGACCGAGAAGATTGTCAACAGACAGCTGACCCGCTACCTCGAAGTCAACAACATCCTGGACCCGTCCCAATCTGGTTTTCGCAGTAACCACAGCACTGAGACCGCCCTCATCGCCGCCACTGACGACATCCGGACCCTGATGGACAAAGGAGAAACAGCCACCCTCATCCTTCTGGACCTATCAGCAGTCTTTGACACGGTCTGCCACCGCACCCTATCAGCACGCCTCCATGACGCCGGTATCCAAGAGAAGGCCCTGGCCTGGACCACATCCTTCCTCTCCGGCAGAACCCAGAGTGTCCGCCTCCCACCCTTCCGCTCCAAAACCACTGAGATCATCTGCAGCGTCCCACAGGGATCCTCCCTCAGCCCGACACTGTTCAATATCTACATGGCCCCCCTCGCCCACGTCGCACAACAACACAACCTCAACATCATCTCCTACGCCGACGACACCCAGCTGATCATATCCCTCACCGAAGATCCCCACACCGCCAAAGCTAACCTCCACCGAGGAATGAAGGCCGTAGCCGACTGGATGAAGGACAGCAGACTGAAGCTGAACTCAGACAAGACGGAGGTCCTCATTCTCGGACCCACCCCATCAGCCTGGGATGACTCCTGGTGGCCCACGTCACTAGGCACAGCCCCGGAACCCACGGACCACGCACGCAACCTGGGGGTCATCCTCGACTCCACTCTCTCCATGACCAGGCAAGTCAACGCAGTCTCCGCGTCCTACTTCAACACCCTCCGTATGCTCCGCAGGATCTTCAAATGGATCCCCCTCGACACGAGAAAAACCGTTACCCAGGCTCTCATCACCAACAGACTCGACTACGGGAACGCCCTCTACTCAGGAACTACAAACAAGCTCCTGAGACGACTTCAACGCATCCAGAACGTCTCGGCCCGACTCATCCTCGATGGCCCCCGCCGCAGCCACATCACACTCCACCTGAGAGGCCTGCACTGGCTCCCCGTCAACAAAAGGATCACCTTCAAGCTCCTGATCCATGCACACAAAGCACTGCACAACACCGGACCCACCTACCTCAACAACCGACTCAGCTTCCACACCCCCACCCAAAGCCTCCGCTCAGCTAACCTCGCCCTCGCCACAGTCCCCCGCATCCGAAAAACCACCGCCGGCGGCAGATCCTTCTCCTACCTCGCCGCCAAGACCTGGAACACTCTCCCCACCATCCTACGACAGACCCAGGACCTGCTGGCCTTCAGAAGACTCCTCAAGACCTGGCTCTTCGACCAGTAGCACCCCCCCTCCCCAGCGCCTTGAGACCCTTGCGGGTATGTAGCGCGCTTTACAAATGCAGTGATTGATTGAATGATTGATTTATTAATACATGCACTCAGAGGGCACCATAGAGGTGTCCCCTTAAAACCTACCAACTCCTAGCGCGGTCACCGACTGGTACAAACCAGTGCAGGAACCTTAGACAGTGCTCATGATCCCTGAGGTGACAGCCAACGCTCTTGAAGGCTCAGAACAAAGGCCTTCTCTGAGGGGAGGTGATAACACCTCGCCCAGGCAGGGGGTACATTCCAGGGTGGGAAGCTTCAAAAGCCTTGTCACCTTTGAAATGTGACTCAGGCCTCTGCAAATGGTAGAGAAGGCCGACCACCTGTTTGTGACCCCACTTTTGGCAGCAGGACTGGAGAGAAAATTAGGCAGATTAGGAGGAGTACCCACTTCATGCCAGTCCCACCCCAAAGGTGGATGAACTGAAGTGGATACTATCTTTCAAATCCCTCCATCTTGTGTGGAAGGAATCAAGCCTTAGGGCTATGCCCACTTCCCACAGTCACCCTAAAGATGAGTAGCCCCTTGGCTACCACCTGGCACCCCTGTAACACCTCTAAATTTAGTATCTATGTGGCATCCCTGAACCCTAGAACTCAAATTCCTGATGGCTTAAGAAGAGCCAGGTACTACAGAACCGCACCAGCAGAGAAGACTGCAGACACCAACTGACTTGGCCCCAGCCGTACTTGCCTGTCTGCAGCCCTCGACGATCTTACACCAAAAGACGACCTGTCCTGTGACTTCCAAAGACTTGGGAGAATTTCCTGCCTTCAATAAAGACCAAGATCTCCCGAAAATAGTGGACCTGTTCAATAAGAAACCAACTTTAAAGAATAGGAACTCTGCCCTGAGGAACTGCGAAACCGCACTCGGACCCACCTTTGCACCCGATGCCCAGGGCCCGAGTCTGAGTGGTCTACCAGTCCTGTGAAGGTTACCCAGCGATTCAGACCCCAAGTCCACCATAGGTTGACCCCTGCCTGACTCTGCCTTGAAGCCTGCAGCCTCAATCCGAAGACTCCCCCTGACCGCGACCACCCAGTAAGTTGTTTTCCGATGTCAAAGGACACCTATGCATCCGGAGCCCATGGACCTTGGAGAGCTGGACCGACAGTGTCCCTTAGTCCATCAACATCCAGACTTACCTTCTGCCACTCTCCTGACCCGAGCCTGCAGCCTTTTTTCGAAACCGATCTCCCCCATTGGTTAACATTGGGGACCCGATGCTGTGTTGGCACTCTGCACCGAGTCGCCCCCATGTTGCTGAGGGTGTAAGTTTGGTGCTACCTTGTGGCCTCCTTTGTGCTTACCTTAACCCCAGGAGATCAACTCCTGACATCACTTTACTCACCCGTGAGTAGCTCATCTTCGTTCAACCCCCACCTCAATTGGTTAACATTGAGTGCCCGAGGCTGTGTTTTCACTCAGCACCTGGCCGCCTCTATGCTGTTGAGGGTGCTCTCTTAGTACTGATTTGAACCTTGCCTGGTGTTGACCTGAAACCCCGAAGACTGGATTTGTAAGTCACGTACTTACCTGCAAAACTGTATTCTTGTTTTCTTCCCATATATTGAAGACTCTGAAAATTGCACTGTTGATTTTTGAAACTGAGAAGTATGTTTAATTTAAAAACTGCTTACCTTATAATGAAGTTCTTTGGTTCAAAGCATATATAAAAGCAAATGTTATTTTTCTAATTTGGTCTCAGATTTATTCTTTGAGTGTGTGCCTCATTTATTGCCTCTGTGAGTGCAACAAATGCTTACCACGACTCCTTGATAAGCCTAACTGCTCGCCCACAGTACCACAAATAGAGCATTAGACCTATCTATTTCTGACTCTGAAAACCTTTGGGAATCCACTGGACTCTCTGCACGGTGTTCTTCATTTTAGTGCACCATATAGAGAGCCAGCTTCCAATAATTAGCTAATAGAAACTATGTGATGGGTTGTCTGCAGTTTTCTGGGATATTTACTTGTGCCACATCAAAGGCTGGGCATCAGAGATGGGAATACCAACAGGGGAATCCTTTTATGGTTGAAGCTTGAACAACCTACAACCTAGATAGGAACTCCCTATTCAGCTGAGGAGGGTTTTTCCCTAAAACCACAGATGTCTCCGTATAATGGTACTTAGGATACCTTTAGTGTGTGTGAGAAAGAGATACTCAGGAGACCTATAGAATTAGTGCCTTACCAACGTTGGTGGTGCCATGTCATACGACTCTCATCATGGGGATGAGACTGCTGGTTTCTGGTGGCAGCACCCACCGCTTGTGATTGACTGAGTCAATCCCTCACCGTCTGGTAGCTGTTGGCCTAACTCTTTTGGCTAGCCAGCAGCACCTCACCCAAACCTAGAAGTAAAGGTGATTTGTGGCAGCCTGACGCATGACACTCTGTGACTTCTCAGGGAAGTCGTGGTCGGCAGATCTTACCCCTTTCTCTCGTTAGCACAAGTCTCACAGACACTTAAGCAGACAGAGAGATGCAGGACATATTTCAATGCATTTACTGAAAACACTGCAATCTATGATAAAATATAGGAGATGTAATTATTAGGAAGATAAGACAGAGCACAATCAGGATTGTTACCATAAGTAAAAGGAAAATGAACAACCCCAGCATACTGAAATAAATATGTACATAGTAATCCTACCCAAACGCATAGCTTCTAAGAAAGAGCATAGCGGTGATAGCCCAAATCTGCCTGAGCTTAGTCCATGGAAGGAAGACTTGCTTGCATTACCTGAAACAGCGGTCTGCCCTCCAACTCCATGGTTAATTACAGAGACAGGGTCGAGGTCAGCAATGTAGCAGTGAAATGGTATACAGCATGGATGGATCTCCTGGCTGGAATGATCTCTCTAACCTTCTTTGACCTGTGTGATTTTTTAAAATCAAATGTGTTTGTGTTCTGAGATACAGGCCTGACATGATCATGTGTCTAAGTGTTGGACTGTCTGCGCACTCTTGTGGTGACAATACTAGATAGATTATCATGTAACATGGTGGGCAACCTTGAGCAGAGGTACACTGTGAAAATGTTGTGCTCTCAAAGCAGTGACAGCGGGTTCGCAGAATAGCAGCTGTTTTAAAAAAATAAAACATCCCCGCTAAAAGCAGGCTGTGCTAAAATGAATAAATGAAAATAGAGCATGGATCTGGGCAAAAGGGGACAGAAAGCAGGCATAAGCTAAAATATGTGTGCCAAAGCAAAGCTCTAAAATGAACCCACTACAATACCACATCCAGGGCGACGAAAGACATCCACAATTGCTCCAGAGAGTTTCAAAGGTGCAGCACAAGTAATTTTAAGTCCTTTCCTATTGTTGTGGTGGCCCTTTATTACAGGGTTGGACACCCGTGTTTTAGTTAGTTTCACTGCCTGCTCTTTTAGCACACGCATATATTTTAATTCATTTTCATTTATTTAGCAGAGCCTGTTTTAGTGTATTGTTTTTATATTTTAATCAGCTGCTTCCTTCTAGGACGAAAGAGTCTGTGCTGCACATTTTGACAGCCTTTTGTACAACGTACCCTCTGTGCCTTTTTCAAGCCTGTTACATTTGGTACATGATATGCCTGGTTGGATTGCTGGCCCAGGAGCTAGTTCCTATCCTCTTGATGCACCATTACATCAGGTCTGCTTCTACGAACATCACATAGGACTAATGAGGGCTGTGGGCATTCCAGTCATGACCGTCCTGGAACGCACATCATACTACAGCCAGCTTTGCTGATCCTGATTCTGACCTATCAGCTTCCAGAGAGGATTGCCATCCAAACAAAAGGCAGAACCCTACTGTACAATTCAGGGATGGGGTTAGGGTTACTCACTTCAATCAGGACAGGCAGATGTGTTACCACCACTGTGCTCTCAGATATAGACATAGGGGGTAGGCAGGACTCTCTAGACCCTCTAGAACCATACAAAATGATAGGGCTGTTCATCTCTTTACATTTGTTGCAATGATGATCACTGTATAATGTTCACCTGCCTTATAATCGCAGCTCATGCTTTTTACACTAGGCTCAATTGCCCCAGTAAGTGCAATGAAATCCAGTTTGCATCTTGAGTGGCTAGCCAGTAGTTAGGACAACAGCTTCCAGATGTTGTGGCATTGACTCAGTCTCCCACACTCTGTAGTGCTGTCCTCCTAAATCACAGTCTTATGCACATAATAACAGCCACAAGACACCAGCACAATCTGGATAGGATGTTGTCCTTGAGCTTACTACAAAACAGAAAGCTCCTTTAAAGTTGTAGAATGAGGTCATGAGGACACTATGGCCCTCATTACAACCCTGGCGGTCGGTGTTAAAGCGGCGGTAAAAAAAGGGAATTACGACCGTGGTGGAAACCGCCAACATAGACAGCCACTTTAACACTCCTCCACCACGGCGGTACAAACAAACAGCATGGCGGTCACCGCCAACGGACAAACGGAAGGCAATGTACCGCCCACACTATTATGACAGGCCAATCCGCCACCTTTTCTGGGGCGGATGCAACGCGAACAAAAACACGGCGTAAACAGGTCTTGGAAGGGGAAACACTCACCTCCACACATTCCACGAGGAACCAGGACGCCATGGAGCCTGAACTCCAAATACTCCCTGCTATTGTCTTTCTGCTCTTCTACCAGGAGCACGACCGACGGCGGTGACGACCACGGTGAGTACTGCACCTACGACACAGGGGAGGGGGGAGGGAAAAGAGAGTAACACACACACACACGCAACATGCAATACCCCCACCCCCAACCTCACCCACAACAACACACACACCAATATATGCTGAAACATTACATTTACACCCCCCAGTTCCCCCTGGAAGAACGCAAGGACAAAAGGAAATGAGTTGAATGATTATAATCATGTAAAATCCATTATTCAAAAATGTATATACAGTATATACAAATATGTACACCAAGAATTAAAGTCCAGGTACTGCACCAATACAGTCCGTGGAACACTGGGCCCAAAATGCATGAGTGAGGCCCACACAAGATACCTGATCGAAACAGAGAGAACACTGCAGGGGCATCAGATCGAAAAAAACACAGGCACCTCAGGGGGAAGGGAAGGGGGGCACCTCAGCCGGATGAGTGCACGACGCCAGCTCCACGAGGGGGCTCCATGCCCATTGATGTATCCTGGGGAGTGCAAAGCCACAGTCTCTCAAGTCTCTCCAGTGGGTGGGTTGCCCACTGCTTTATCCTGGGGATTGCAAAGCCACAGTCTATCAAGTCTCTAAAGTGGGTGGTTTGCCCACTGCTTTATCCTGGGGAGTGCAAAGCCACAGTCTCTCAAGTCTCTCCAGTGGGTGGGTTGCCCACTGCTTTATCCTGGGGAGTGCAAAGCCACAGTCTCTCAAGTGGATAACAGTCTCCACTGGTTCTGGAGGGGGCTTTGTGCCCAGAGTGCTTCTTCCTGCCAAGGACTGAGGTGGTGGATGCCTTTCTCCACTGGTTCTGGAGGGGGCTTTGTGCCCAGAGTGCTTCATCCTGCCAAGGACTGAGGTAGTGGATGCCTTTCTCCACTGGTTCTGGAGGGGGCTTTGTGCCCAGAGTGCTTCATCCTGCCAAGGACTGAGGTAGTGGATGTCATTCTCCACTGGTTCTGGAGGGGGCTTTGTGCCCCGAGTGTTTCATCCTGCCAAGGACTGAAGTGGTGGATGGCTTTCTCCACTGGTTCTGGAGGGGGCTTTGTGCCCAGAGTGCTTCATCCTGCCAAGGACTGAGGTAGTGGATGCCTTTCTCCACTGTTTCTGGAGGGGGCTTTGTGCCCAGAGTGCTTCATCCTGCCAAAGAATGAGGTAGTGGATGCCTTTCTCCACTGGTTCTGGAGGGGGCTTTGTGCCCAGAGTGCTTCATCCTGCCAAGGACTGAGGTAGTGGATGTCATTCTCCACTGGTTCTGGAGGGGGCTTTGTGCCCAGAGTGCTTCATCCTGCCAAGGACTGAGGTAATGGATGCCTTTCTCCACTGGTTCTGGAGGGGGCTTTGTGCCCAGAGTGCTTCATCCTGCCAAGGACTGAGGTAATGGATGCCTTTCTCCACTGGTTCTGGAGGGGGCTTTGTGCCCAGAGTGCTTCATCCTGCCAAGGACTGAGGTAGTGGATGTGATACTCCACTGACGGTGGTGCAACATGCAAGCTGGCCAGGCCCCTGGAACTGACCACGAGCCTCGTACGAATGACCACTGGGGATGGCAGCCATGTCTGCGGTGGTGCCACTGGCTTAGGATGTGGCGTGGCCACTGGGGGTGCTGGCGGCGGGCTCAGTAGCGGCGATGCTTGCGGCGCTCATTGGGCAGCGGTGCTGGTGGGGGGCTCACTGACCCTGGTGCTGGCGACTGTGTCCTGAGCGGCAGTGCTGGTGGGGGGCTCACTGACCTTGGTGCTGACGGTGGTGTCATGAGCGGCGGTGGTGGTGGTGAGCTCACTGACCTTGGTGCTGGCGACTGTGTCCTGACCGGCGGTGCTGGTGGGGGGCACACTGACCTTGGTGCTGGCGGCGGTGTCCTGAGTGGCGGTGCTGGTGGGGGGCTCACTGACCTTGGTGCTGCTGAAGGGCACAGTGTCTGCGGTGCAGGTGAAGGGCTCAGTATCTTGGGTGCTGGCGGCAGTGCCCATGGCAGCGGTGCATGTGGCTGTACCGGTGGCGGTCTTGTCCACCGTGCAGGTTGGCGGCGACGTTGACCTGCCTTTCTTTTTCAGGCCCTTCCCCACCTTGGATGGTGGCGCAGCTGTCTTGCCACTCCAAACTGTTGTCCTGGCTGAGCCCTTGGTGGCAGGTGTTTTGGCCTTCTCCCTCTGGGATGTGGTAAGCTTCTTCTGTTTTGGAGGTGAGGGAATGTCCTTGGCCTCGCTCCTTGGGACACTGGCAGCCATGCTGCTTGGCACACTCCAGAATCCGGTTACTGCTGGCACCACTGTGCCCGGTGATGTGGTGGCTGAGGTGCTGGGTTGGGACCTGGAAAGGCGGGCCCTATGGGACAGAATGGGTGGGGGAGGTGAAGGGAAGAGGTCAAGGTTTGACAGGAAATGTTTTTTAGACACACTGGGACGGGTAGATAGAGGGGGTTTGGGAGTGGAGGAAGAGGTAGTGGTTGTAGGAGGTGTTCGTTTGCTGACTTTGGGTGAAGGTGCATGGGCTGGAGGCTGTCGTGAGATGGATGGTTGTTGGGTGGGTGTGTGACTGAGCTTGTGTAGTTTGGGAGGAGGGCTCACAGACACACTGGTAGAGGACACAGGGGATGTGTGAATGGTAGTGGGGGTGGTGATTGGTGATGGGCGTGCTGGAGGTAGTGGCTGAGGATGTAGTGCATGCAGGTGTGAGTGGAGACGTTACAGGGAGGGAGGAGGGAGACGTGGAGGAGGGGGACACAGTGGAGGCAGTGGATGTTGTTATGTGTGCATGGGTATGATGCTTGTGTGAGTGCCTGTGGGATGTGTGGTGCTTATGTTTGCCAGAGCTACCCTTGTGTGCTGAGGTGTGTGCATGCTGGTCTGATGGTGTGCTTGGGATAGGCTGAGGAACTGGGGATTGGGTCTGGGTGGAGGAAGTTGGAGGGGGGAGGTTGGACACAGGGACAATGGC
Source organism: Pleurodeles waltl (assembly GCF_031143425.1). Lineage (NCBI taxonomy): Eukaryota > Metazoa > Chordata > Amphibia > Caudata > Salamandridae > Pleurodeles > Pleurodeles waltl. The sequence continues at coordinate 92,777,060 of NC_090438.1, read as the reverse complement.
TGCCATAAGTGCTGAGGCCAGAGTCTGAAATGCTCGCTGTTGGGCTGCCGGGCCAGAATGAATGCCCTCCAGGTATGCATTTGTCTGTTGCAACTGCCTCTCTACACCCTGCATGGCATTCAGAATGGTAGACTGTCCAACAGTGAGGGATCTCAGGAGGTCAATGGCCTCCTCACTGAGGGCAGCAGGGCTGACTGGGGCAGGGGCTGAGGTGCCTGGGGCGAAGGAGATGCCCAACCTCCTGGGTGAGCGGCCACGGGGCACACGCTGAGGGGCTGCTGGGAGGGCGGTGCTGGTAGGGGGGATGGCGGCTGTACCTGTAGATGCGGGGGGCACAGAGGGGCCCGCCACTGCAAGGGAGCTCCCATCAGAGGAGGAGTCAGTGTTGCTGGTCTCTGCTCCAGTCCCCGCCGTGGAGCTCCCCTCGCCCTCTGTCCCACTGGAGAATTCTGACTCCGTAGTGTCGCCCTCCAGGGCCATGTGGGATGCAGCTCCCTCTTGCTCAAGTGGCACAGCTCCTCCGCCTGATGATGCTAATGCACACCAGAACAGGGAGACCACAAAAAGGGGGAGGGGAGAAAGAAAAAGACATGTTCAGTGCATGCAATACCGCTACCGTTGGCGGACACTACAGACACAGAAGCCCTCTGCACTATGCCATGAGCTTAAAGTTCCCTAATTAATCATTGGAACATGGGGTTCAAGGCCTATGCCCGATTGCTGCACACATGGAGGTGACAGGAGCCTGGCTAGGTGTAGATGGATCTTACCACTGGTGGGGTTGGGGTGCCACATAGCCTGCCTCACAAAGGGTCTTTGCCTACAAAGTTCGCCCTGGCCTAGGGGAACCCACTGCCCACCTCCCCCACCCAGACACCTCCTAATGCGCACAGAGTCAGCTGAATGAGAGTATACTCACCCCCTTGTGGCTGCTGTAATGCCCTCAAGCGCCCATCCAAATCCAGATACGCCACCGCCAGGATCTGGAACATCAGGGGGGTCATGGTGCGACGGGCACCCCTCCCACGTTGGGAGGCTATCCCCAGCTGGGCCTCCGCCGTCTTCTTGCTCCAGCGGCGAATGTCCTCCCATCTTTTAATGCAGAGGGTGCTCCGTCTGTGGTGGACCCCCAGGGTCTGGACGTCCTTGGCGATGGCACGCCAAATATCCTTCTCCTGGTGGGCGCTGACCTACAGGAATAGTACAGAGGAAAAGGTACAACATTAATCGTCCGGACCGTCACAGTCATTGGCCCACGTTCCCACCCTTGCCCTGATGCACATACACTCTCCGTTGGATCATGCACGCCTCATCCCCCCCCTATCTTCCATCCACACCACTCCAAACAGGCATTACCCATACAGCATGCTCCCAGTGTATTCACCTGTTTGTCTGGAGGACCATAGAGTAGCGTGTACTGGGGGAGGACCCCATCCACTAGTTTATCCAACTCCTCCGATGTGAAGGCCGGGGCCTTTTCCCCAGACAAATGAGCCATTGTCGCTTCCACGTGGCATTATTTTTAAATGCGTCACACATATCTAGGCCTTGCATACACACTAAGACAGGTACATAGCGGATTGACAAATGTGTGCAATAAAGTTGTTGTTTTAGTACCTCAGTGTTGGCTGACCCTCTGCTCGCTGTTCTCATCCATAGGGCACGTCCGCTGGGGCAGGTGATGAGATGGCGGCATCCTCCGGTGTACAGACTGGTGGACCTGTCGACAATGGAAGTGCGACATGTAATAGTCACCTACAGACTTGATCGTGCCACAATCCAGGAACTGTGTGCCCAGTTGGAGCCAGACCTGATGTCAGCTATCCGCCATCCCTCAGGAATCCCCCCTCTAGTGCAGGTCCTGTCAGTACTCCATTTCCTGGCAAGTGGGTCTTTTCAAACAACAGTGGCCATAGCATCAGGGATGTCCCAGCCTATGTTCTCAAACGTGTTGTCCAGTGTGTTGTCTGCCCTGCTGAAAGACATGCGCAGCTACATCATTTTCCCTCAGATGGAGGATTTGTCTACAGTGAAAGGTGACTTCTATGCCCTGGGACATATCCCCAACATCATAGGTGCCATTGATGGGACACATGTGGCCTTGGTACCCCCACGCAGGAGTGAACAGTTGTACAGAAACCAGAAGAGCTACAATTCTATGAATGTGCAGATGGTGTGTTTGGCCGACCAGTACATCTCCCAGGTGAATGCCAAATTTCCTGGCTCAGTGCATGACGCTTACATTCTGGGGAATAGCAGCATCCCTTATGTGATGGGGCAACTCCAGAGGCACCGTGTGTGGCTATTAGGTGAGGACACGGACCCTATACAGTGTGAATAGTTGTCTGGGGTTGTCCCTAATGGTTAGTGCGTGTCTAACAGTTGTCCCTCGACATTTGCAGGTGATTCTGGCTACCCCAAATTGTCATGGCTACTGACCCCAGTGAGGAATCCCAGGACAAGGGCAGAGGAACGCTACAATGAGGCACATGGGCGAACTAGGAGGGTTATAGAGAGGACCTTCGGCCTCCTGAAGGCCAGGTTCCAGTGCCTCCTTATTACAGGTGGTTCCCTATACTACTCACCAAATAAGGTGTGCCAGATCATCGTGGCCTGCTGTATGCTGCACAACTTGGCTTTGCGACGAAAGGTGCCTTTTCTGCAGGAGGATGGTCCAGAAGGAGGTCTTGTGGCAGCTGTGGAGCCTGTGGGCAGTGAAGAAGAGGAGGCAGAAGAAGAGGACATAGACAATAGGAACACCGTGATCCAGCAATACTTCCAGTGAGACACAGGTAAGAAGACATCACTGCCTCCTACATCTGATAAAATTGTTCGACCTATCATCTGTCTGTCACATTCACCCAGTGTATGGACCCTAATTTGTCACTTTGCCTTTCGATTTCACAGATGTGGGTCCCACTGTGTGACCTCTGCTATGTTACCTCATGGACTAGAGCTATGTGACATAGGTATGTTGACAATACAATGGACATTGCTATTTCCCTCAGTTATTGCAAATACACATTTGTGAAAGCACAGACTGACTCCAGATTGTTTTGTGATTCAAGGGTGTTTATTTAAGTGCTAAATAGTGGAGGGGGTTGTAAAATTGTGAGGGGTAATGGTGGAGGAATGTCAATGGCAGAGTCCAGTTATTTGTCTAACAGGTTCATTGTCCAAAGGGGCATAGGAAGTAGAGCTAGGGCAGTTTAAGGATGGACAGGGTGACAAAGTGGGACAGTAGGATGACATTCAGGGGGGTCTCATTTCTTGGCGGGGTCTTGGCATTGTTCTCTGTCTTTGTCCTGGATCTCAGGGACAGCTTGCGGGGTGGTTCTCCATCTGTAGGGTGTAGGGTGCTGGTGTCGTGGTCCTGTGGCGGTGCCTCCTGTCCACTAGCACCGGCGAAGGTGGTGGGCAGTTCATCATCCAAGCTAGTGTCAGGGGCCCCTTGTTGTGCCACAGTGTCCCTCCTGGTGTTCACGAGGTCCTTCAGCACCCCTACAATGGTGCCCAGGGTGGTGTTGATGGACTTGAGTTCCTCCCTGAACCCCAAATACTGTTCCTCCTGCAGCCGCTGGGTCTCCTGAAACTTGGCCAGTACCGTTGCCATCGTCTCCTGGGAATGATGGTACGCTCCCATGATGTTGGAGAGGGCCTCGTGGAGAATGGGTTCCCTGAGCCTGTCCTCCCCCTGTCGCACAGCAGACCTCTCAGTTCCCCGGTTTTCCTTGGCCTCTGTCCCCTGAACCGTGTGCCCACTGCCCCCAGGTCTCTGCTGTTCTTGGGGTGGTGGGTTAGCCTGGGTACCCTGTAGTGGTTGACACACTGCTGCTTGACGTGTCCTGGGGACAGAGGTATGGGCCCGCTGGGTGGGTGCTGTGCTGGTGTTTCCTGAGGGGGAGGCTATGTAGTGGCATGTGACTGTGTGAGGGGAACCGACTGTCCCGAGGTCCCAGATGGGCCGGGCTGGTCATCTAGATCCAGTTGGACAGAGCTGCTGTCATCACTGTGGGCCTCTTCCGTGGGGGGAGTGGACATGTCTGGAACCTCCTGTCCGGTGACGTTGGGTAGGGGTCCTGCAGGGGTGTAAAGGCATGATTATTGCATCTGTGTGTGCCATGGTGTGCAATGGGTGGGTGACCCTGTACCCCAGTGCTTACTTTCTTGTGTAGGACCTTGTGTGCTAATTGTTTAGGGGTCTGTGTGGGTATGTGTAGTGGACATGCATTGGTGATGGGTGGCCATGCTTTGTTGTTGCATGCAGGGCTTGGTGTTGGGATGTGTGGTTTGTGATAGTGGGACATATGTGAGGAGTTGGAGTGATGGGGGTGAGGGTGGGGGTATGTGATAGCATGCAGGTAGGGTGGGGGATGAAGTAGTGAAAGATTTGACTTACCAGAGTCCATTCCTCCAGCTACTCCTGCGAGGCCCTCAGGATGCAGTATAGCCAAGACCTGCTCCTCCCATGTTGTTAGTTGTGGGGGAGGAGGTGGGGGTCCGCCGCCAGTCCTCTGAACCGCAATGTGGTGTCTTGAGACCACGGAACGCACCTTCCCCCGTAGGTCGTTCCACTTCTTCCTGATGTCATCCCGTGTTCTTGGGTGCTGTCCCACTGCGTTGACCCTATCCACGATTCTGTGCCATAGCTTCATCTTCCTAGCTATGGAGGTGTGCTGCACCTGTGATCCGAATAGCTGTGGCTCTACCCGGATGATTTCCTCCACCATGACCCTGAGCTCCTCCTCAGAAAACCTGGGGTGTCTTTGCGGTGCCATGGGGTGGTGTGAGTGATGTGTGAGGTGGTGTGTGTTGTGATTTGTGGGGTGATGTTTAGGGGTGTGTGTTGTTTTGTGCGTGGATGTGTATGAGTGATGGTGTTGTGTGCCTCTGTCTGCTGGTGTGGTCTTTGCTTTGCTGTCTCTCTGTTTCTTCCAAATTGTTCGTTGTAAGGGTTTGTGGGTAATGTGGGTGGGTGTTTTATATTGTATTGGGTGTGTGGGTGTGGTGTGTGTATGTGTATCAGGTGTGTGTATTTCGATTTGTCCAATGTGGTAGTGTTTTGTAAATGTGTGTGTATTTTGAGCGCGGCGGAGTGTACTGCCAATGGAATACCGTGGTTGAAAGACCGCCGCGTGGATTTGTGTGTTGTGATAGTGTGGGTGTATTCCTGTTGGCATGACGGTGGAGGTTTTGTTATCGCCAGTTTATCACTGACCTTTGGTGTGGCGGACTTGTGTGGGTGTCTAGATTTTGGCGGATTCTGAGCTGTGGGTCGTAATGCCTGAGGTGGGATTCCACGGCCGCGGCGGTGTGTTGGCAGTCTTCTGCACGGCGGTAAGCAGGTTTTACCACCAATGTTGTAATGAGGGCCTATGTGTCCTCAGCAAAACAATCGCTATCTTTCAAAGTCATTGATGATAATTTACAAGGCTCTTAAACATAATACAAGCCCAAAAGCTCTACATAAAAAAAGCAACTATTTTGTATCCTTTTTAGAACGTTTCAAAGTCTTACAAAGGTAAATAATTATTTCGAAAGTCAAAAAACTCTCCACAGTAAACGTTGAATGAGATTTCACCAATACAATGTATCCAATGTTGGTGGCTTAGTTTGTCTTCAAATTTGAGAGCTCAGGTGTTGCTACTTGTACTTACTTTTTTATGCTTCAGTGCTATTTCAATGACACTTTTCATCTCCCTTTCTTACCATAATTCAAACGAGTGTGAGTATTACCTGTCACTCTGGCACGGCAGAGCACTTGTTCAAAAATGCCCTGCAGGGAATCCTTGCCCTCCACACCCCCATGTTGGTAAAAAATAAAGGAGTTTGAATAACAACATTTGCCAGGATTGTTTTGTTTTTCCTTCCTGCCAATTGTGCAAGGGTCACTGCAGCACTGCGAGACTGCAGTAGGCTGTGGTGGTTGGCTGTGGTAGGCTGCATCAGTGTTACACCTGCACCCAGGTTAAGAATTTCCCAAGCCGCAACTGCTGGCCCAGCCTGTGCCCCCAAGGCCGCAGAACAGAGACGGTCCTTGTGGACTTCCTTTTTGTCAGATTGGGCCCTGGTGTCACTGCACCAGCATTGAGACCTACGTCCCTTACCTAGAAGGCACACTTTTAGTGGTCTGGAAATGATCCACTGACACTGATATCGCCGCAGTGATCTCATAAAAAGAGGCCTCACTTATTGTGGAAAGTGAGCCTTACAGTGATCACACAGTGACGACCTTACAGAGATGTTGCATTGTTCTGGGGTTCTGAAAATAACTCTGGGCCAGATGTACCAAAGGATTTTACCCATTATGTGTCTATGAGAAAATGCTTTAGTACATATGGCCCTCTGTTAGTTATCTGCCAATGTTCTCCTGCTGATCACAGCAAAACTGTGAAATAGCAAGCACGCACCTGTAGCTATCCAGCACTTTTGTGCAATGTGACCTGGAAATGATGAGCATACACACAAATATAAATGAGGCACTTAAAAAAAACAGGAAGTGAGAAAATTATAGTGAAATGCATATGATAACCTTAAAGTTGGACTGGTACTCATATCTACTTACTGAGCCAGTGACAGGCCTTTATCTGCACCTTACCCTGATATATCTGTCTTACACACTAAATGGACACTCTCTGTGCAATAGATGCTGAGCTGGTCCAACAGAGCATAAAATAAGCTGGGAATAGCTCAGTGAAGTTTCAAAGAATTGTTCAATGTACAGTTTACAATGTAAATACTGAAAGATGCACCACAGGTTTTAGCATGTGCAAAAGAGATTTGTGTGGCCTGGATGTCAGTGGTTTGATTTGATTAGAAACATATATATGTGCAGAATGCACCCAAAAGGTGTCTTGGTGCTAAAAACTAGAAGCATAATATCTTGATGTGAAAAACTTTGATAGAAAATAACCTACTACTACGGAAAAAAGACTAACAACATATGACAACTTAAAGGGTTAATGCACAGTGCAGACCTGTGTGTGTTAGTGTGCGGCTAATCTTCAGGTTTTAGGCATGCATTCATGCACACAAGAACACTTATGCAGCAGGAGCATTAACCATCTGAGCTGTCTTATTGGTATTGTAGACCCCAATCTTGAGGTTCCACACAAAAGTGACGTGGTTTATGAAAGTTCAGCGAGTCTCAGCACCAAGCCACCAGGACATACCACTGTGAAAGCTATGAGATTGTTTCAGGACTGTTATCAAAGGATGCCCTGATGCACATACACTCTCCGTTGGATCATGCACGCCTCATCCCCCCCCTATCTTCCATCCACACCACTCCAAACAGGCATTACCCATACAGCATGCTCCCAGTGTATTCACCTGTTTGTCTGGAGGACCATAGAGTAGCGTGTACTGGGGGAGGACCCCATCCACTAGTTTATCCAACTCCTCCGATGTGAAGGCCGGGGCCTTTTCCCCAGACAAATGAGCCATTGTCGCTTCCACATGGCATTATTTTTAAATGCGTCACACATATCTAGGCCTTGCATACACACTAAGACAGGTACATAGCGGATTGACAAATGTGTGCAATAAAGTTGTTGTTTTAGTACCTCAGTGTTGGCTGACCCTCTGCTCGCTGTTCTCATCCATAGGGCACGTCCGCTGGGGCAGGTGATGAGATGGCGGCATCCTCCGGTGTACAGACCGCTGGTGGACCTGTCGACAATGGAAGTGCGACATGTAATAGTCACCTACAGACTTGATCGTGCCACAATCCAGGAACTGTGTTCCCAGTTGGAGCCAGACCTGATGTCAGCTATCCGCCATCCCTCAGGAATCCCCCCTCTAGTGCAGGTCCTGTCAGTACTCCATTTCCTGGCAAGTGGGTCTTTTCAAACAACAGTGGCCATAGCATCAGGGATGTCCCAGCCTATGTTCTCAAACGTGTTGTCCAGAGTGTTGTCTGCCCTGCTGAAAGACATGCGCAGCTACATCATTTTCCCTCAGATGGAGGATTTGCCTACAGTGAAAGGTGACTTCTATGCCCTGGGACATATCCCCAACATCATAGGTGCCATTGATGGGACACATGTGGCCTTGGTACCCCCACGCAGGAGTGAACAGTTGTACAGAAACCAGAAGAGCTACAATTCTATGAATGTGCAGATGGTGTGTTTGGCCGACCAGTACATCTCCCAGGTGAATGCCAAATTTCCTGGCTCAGTGCATGACGCTTACATTCTGGGGAATAGCAGCATCCCTTATGTGATGGGGCAACTCCAGAGGCACCGTGTGTGGCTATTAGGTGAGGACACGGACCCTATACAGTGTGAATAGTTGTCTGGGGTTGTCCCTAATGGTTAGTGCGTGTCTAACAGTTGTCCCTCGACATTTGCAGGTGATTCTGGCTACCCCAAATTGTCATGGCTACTGACCCCAGTGAGGAATCCCAGGACAAGGGCAGAGGAACGCTACAATGAGGCACATGGGCGAACTAGGAGGGTTATAGAGAGGACCTTCGGCCTCCTGAAGGCCAGGTTCCGGTGCCTCCTTATTACAGGTGGTTCCCTATACTACTCACCAAATAAGGTGTGCCAGATCATCGTGGCCGGCTGTATGCTGCACAACTTGGCTTTGCGACGAAAGGTGCCTTTTCTGCAGGAGGATGGTCCAGAAGGAGGTCTTGTGGCAGCTGTGGAGCCTGTGGGCAGTGAAGAAGAGGAGGCAGAAGAAGAGGACATAGACAACAGGAACACCGTGATCCAGCAATACTTCCAGTGAGACACAGGTAAGAAGACATCACTGCCTCCTACATCTGATAAAATTGTTCGACCTATCATCTGTCTGTCACATTCACCCAGTGTATGGACCCTAATTTGTCACTTTGCCTTTCGATTTCACAGATGTGGGTCCCACTGTGTGACCTCTGCTATGTTACCTCATGGACTAGAGCTATGTGACATAGGTATGTTGACAATACAATGGACATTGCTATTTCCCTCAGTTATTGCAAATACACATTTGTGAAAGCACAGACTGACTCCAGATTGTTTTGTGATTCAAGGGTGTTTATTTAAGTGCTAAATAGTGGAGGGGGTTGTAAAATTGTGAGGGGTAATGGTGGAGGAATGTCAATGGCAGAGTCCAGTTATTTGTCTAACAGGTTCATTGTCCAAAGGGGCATAGGAAGTAGAGCTAGGGCAGTTTAAGGATGGACAGGGTGACAAAGTGGGACAGTAGGATGACATTCAGGGGGGTCTCATTTCTTGGCGGGGTCTTGGCATTGTTCTCTGTCTTTGTCCTGGATCTCAGGGACAGCTTGCGGGGTGGTTCTCCATCTGTAGGGTGTAAGGTGCTGGTGTCGTGGTCCTGTGGCGGTGCCTCCTGTCCACTAGCACCGGCGAAGGTGGTGGGCAGTTCATCATCCAAGCTAGTGTCAGGGGCCCCTTGTTGTGCCACAGTGTCCCTCCTGGTGTTCACGAGGTCCTTCAGCACCCCTACAATGGTGCCCAGGGTGGTGTTGATGGACTTGAGTTCCTCCCTGAACCCCAAATACTGTTCCTCCTGCAGCCGCTGGGTCTCCTGAAACTTGGCCAGTACCGTTGCCATCGTCTCCTGGGAATGATGGTACGCTCCCATGATGTTGGAGAGGGCCTTGTGGAGAATTGGTTCCCTGAGCCTATCCTCCCCCTGTCGCACAGGAGACCTCTCAGTTCCCCGGTTTTCCTTGGCCTCTGTCCCCTGAACCGTGTGCCCACTGCCCCCAGGTCTCTGCTGTTCTTGGGGTGGTGGGTTAGCCTGGGTTCCCTGTAGTGGTGGACACACTGCTGCTTGACGTGTCCTGGGGACAGAGGTATGGGCCCGCTGGGAGGGTGCTGTGCTGGTGTTTCCTGAGGGGGGAGGCTATGTAGTGGCATGTGACTGTGTGAGGGGAACCGACTGTCCCGAGGTCCCAGATGGGCCGGGCTGGTCATCTAGATCCAGTTGGACAGAGCTGCTGTCATCACTGTGGGCCTCTTCCGTGGGGGGAGTGGACATGTCTGGAACCTCCTGTCCGGTGACGTTGGGTAGGGGTCCTGCAGGGGTGTAAAGGCATGATTATTGCATCTGTGTGTGCCATGGTGTGCAATGGGTGGGTGACCCTGTACCCCAGTGCTTACTTTCTTGTGTAGGACCTTGTGTGATAATTGTTTAGGGGTCTGTGTGGGTATGTGTAGTGGACATGCATTGGTGATGGGTGGCCATGCTTTGTTGTTGCATGCAGGGCTTGGTGTTGGGATGTGTGGTTTGTGATAGTGGGACATATGTGAGGAGTTGGAGTGATGGGGGTGAGGGTGGGGGTATGTGATAGCATGCAGGTAGGGTGGGGGATGAAGTAGTGAAAGATTTGACTTACCAGAGTCCATTCCTCCAGCTACTCCTGCGAGGCCCTCAGGATGCAGTATAGCCAAGACCTGCTCCTCCCATGTTGTTAGTTGTGGGGGAGGAGGTGGGGGTCCGCCGCCAGTCCTCTGAACCGCAATGTGGTGTCTTGAGACCACGGAACGCACCTTCCCCCGTAGGTCGTTCCACTTCTTCCTGATGTCATCCCGTGTTCTTGGGTGCTGTCCCACTGCGTTGACCCTATCCACGATTCTGTGCCATAGCTTCATCTTCCTAGCTATGGAGGTGTGCTGCACCTGTGATCCGAATAGCTGTGGCTCTACCCGGATGATTTCCTCCACCATGACCCTGAGCTCCTCCTCAGAAAACCTGGGGTGTCTTTGCGGTGCCATGGGGTGGTGTGAGTGATGTGTGAGGTGGTGTGTGTTGTGATTTGTGGGGTGATATTTAGGGGTGTGTGTTGTTTTGTGCGTGAATGTGTATGAGTGATGGTGTTGTGTGCCTCTGTCTGCTGGTGTGGTCTTTGCTTTGCTGTCTCTCTGTTTCTTCCAAATTGTTCGTTGTAAGGGTTTGTGGGTAATGTGGGTGGGTGTTTTATATTGTATTGGGTGTGTGGGTGGGGTGTGTGTATGTGTATCAGGTGTGTGTATTTCGATTTGTCCAATGTGGTAGTGTTTTGTAAATGTGTGTGTATTTTGAGCGCAGCGGTGTGTACTGCCAATGGAATACCGCGGTTGAAAGACCGCCACGTGGATTTGTGTGTCGTGATAGTGTGGGTGTATTCCTGTTGGCATGACGGTGGAGGTTTTGTTATCGCCAGTTTATCACTGACCTTTGGTGTGGCGGACTTGTGTGGGTGTCTAGATTTTGGCGGATTCTGAGCTGTGGGTCGTAATGCCTGTGGCGGGATTCCACGGCCGCGGCGGTGTGTTGGCAGTCTTCTGCACGGCGGTAAGCAGGATTTACCACCAATGTTGTAATGAGGGCCTATGTGTCCTCAGCAAAACAATCGCTATCTTTCAAAGTCATTGATGATAATTTACAAGGCTCTTAAACATAATACAAGCCCAAAAGCTCTACATAAAAAAAGCAACTATTTTGTATCCTTTTTAGAACGTTTCAAAGTCTTACAAAGGTAAATAATTATTTCGAAAGTCAAAAAACTCTCCACAGTAAACGTTGAATGAGATTTCACCAATACAATGTATCCAATGTTGGTGGCTTAGTTTGTCTTCAAATTTGAGAGCTCAGGTGTTGCTACTTGTACTAACTTTTTTATGCTTCAGTGCTATTTCAATGACACTTTTCATCTCCCTTTCTTACCATAATTCAAACGAGTGTGAGTGTTACCTGTCACTCTGGCACGGCGGAGCACTTGTTCAAAAATGCCTTGCAGGGAATCCCTGCCCTCCCCACCCCCATGTTGGTAAAAAATAAGGGAGTTTGAATAACAACATTTGCCAGGATGGTTTTGTTTTTCCTTCCTGCCAATTGTGCAAGGGTCACTGCAGCACTGCGAGACTGCAGTAGGCTGTGGTGGCTGGCTGTGGTAGGCTGCATCAGTGTTACACCTGCACCCAGGTTAAGAATTTCCCAAGCCGCAACTGCTGGCCCAGCCTGTGCCCCCAAGGCCGCAGAACAGAGACGGTCCTTGTGGACTTCCTTTTTGTCAGATTGGGCCCTGGTGTCACTGCACCAGCATTGAGACCTACGTCCCTTACCTAGAAGGCACACTTTTAGTGGTCTGGAAATGATCCACTGATATCGCCGCAGTGATCTCATATAAAAAGGCCTCACTTATTGTGGAAAGTGAGCCTTACAGTGATCACACAGTGACGACCTTACAGAGATGTTGCATTGTTCTGGGGTTCTGGAAATAACTCTGGGCCAGATGTACCAAAGGATTTTACCCATTATGTGTCTATGAGAAAATGCTTTAGTACATATGGCCCTCTGTTAGTTATCTGCCAATGTTCTCATACTGATCACAGCAAAACTGTGAAATAGCAAGCACGCACCTGTAGCTATCCAGCACTTTTGTGCAATGTGACCTGGAAATGATGAGCATACACACAAATATAAATGAGGCACTTAAAAAAAACAGGAAGTGAGAAAATTATAGTGAAATGCATATGATAACCTTAAAGTTGGACTGGTAGTCATATCTACTTACTGAGCCAGTGACAGGCCTTTATCTGCACCTTACCCTGATATATCTGTCTTACACACTAAATGGACACTCTCTGTGCAATAGATGCTGAGCTGGTTCAACAGAGCATAAAATAAGCTGGGAATAGCTCAGTGAAGTTTCAAAGAATTGTTCAATGTACAGTTTACAATGTAAATACTGAAAGATGCACCACAGGTTTTAGCATGTGCAAAAGAGATTTGTGTGGCCTGGATGTCAGTGGTTTGATTTGATTAGAAACATATATATGTGCAGAATGCACCCAAAAGGTGTCTTGGTGCTAAAAACTAGAAGCATAATATCTTGATTTGAAAAACTTTGATAGAAAATAACCTACTACTACGGAAAAAAGACTAACAACATATGACAACTTAAAGGGTTAATGCACAGTGCAGAGCTGTGTGTGTTAGTGTGCGGCTAATCTTCAGGTTTTAGGCATGCACTCATGCACACAAGAACACTTATGCAGCAGGAGCATTAACCATCTGAGCTGTCTTATTGGTATTGTAGACCCCAATCTTGAGGTTCCACACAAAAGTGACGTGGTTTATGAAAGTTCAGCGAGTCTCAGCACCAAGCCACCAGGACATATCACTGTGAAAGCTATGAGATTGTTTCAGGACTGTTATCAAAGGATGCCCTGATGCACATACACTCTCCGTTGGATCATGCACGCCTCATCCCCCCCCTATCTTCCATCCACACCACTCCAAACAGGCATTACCCATACAGCATGCTCCCAGTGTATTCACCTGTTTGTCTGGAGGACCATAGAGTAGCGTGTACTGGGGGAGGACCCCATCCACTAGTTTATCCAACTCCTCCGATGTGAAGGCCGGGGCCTTTTCCCCAGAGAAATGAGCCATTGTCGCTTCCACATGGCATTATTTTTAAATGTGTCAAACATATCTAGGCCTTGCATACACACTAAGACAGGTACATAGCGGATTGACAAATGTATGCAATAAAGTTGTTGTTTTAGTACCTCAGTGTTGGCTGACCCTCTGCTCGCTGTTCTCATCCATAGGGCACGTCCGCTGGGGCAGGTGATGAGATGGCGGCATCCTCCGGTGTACAGACCGCTGGTGGACCTGTCGACAATGGAAGTGCGACATGTAATAGTCACCTACAGACTTGATCGTGCCACAATCCAGGAACTGTGTGCCCAGTTGGAGCCAGACCTGATGTCAGCTATCCGCCATCCCTCAGGAATCCCCCCTCTAGTGCAGGTCCTGTCAGTACTCCATTTCCTGGCAAGTGGGTCTTTTCAAACAACAGTGGCCATAGCATCAGGGATGTCCCAGCCTATGTTCTCAAACGTGTTGTCCAGAGTGTTGTCTGCCCTGCTGAAAGACATGCGCAGCTACATCGTTTTCCCTCAGATGGAGGATTTGCCTACAGTGAAAGGTGACTTCTATGCCCTGGGACATATCCCCAACATCATAGGTGCCATTGATGGGCCTTGGTACCCCCACGCAGGAGTGAACAGTTGTACAGAAACCAGAAGAGCTACAATTCTATGAATGTGCAGATGGTGTGTTTGGCCGACCAGTACATCTCCCAGGTGAATGCCAAATTTCCTGGCTCAGTGCATGACGCTTACATTCTGGGGAATAGCAGCATCCCTTATGTGATGGGGCAACTCCAGAGGCACAGTGTGTGGCTATTAGGTGAGGACACGGACCCTATACAGTGTGAATAGTTGTCTGGGGTTGTCCCTAATGGTTAGTGCGTGTCTAACAGTTGTCCCTCGACATTTGCAGGTGATTCTGGCTACCCCAAATTGTCATGGCTACTGACCCCAGTGAGGAATCCCAGGACAAGGGCAGAGGAACGCTACAATGAGGCACATGGGCGAACTAGGAGGGTTATAGAGAGGACCTTCGGCCTCCTGAAGGCCAGGTTTCGGTGCCTCCTTATTACAGGTGGTTCCCTATACTACTCACCAAATAAGGTGTGCCAGATCATCGTGGCCTGCTGTATGCTGCACAACTTGGCTTTGCGACGAAAGGTGCCTTTTCTGCAGGAGGATGGTCCAGAAGGAGGTCTTGTGGCAGCTGTGGAGCCTGTGGGCAGTGAAGAAGAGGAGGCAGAAGAAGAGGACATAGACAACAGGAACACCGTGATCCAGCAATACTTCCAGTGAGACACAGGTAAGAAGACATCACTGCCTCCTACATCTGATAAAATTGTTCGACCTATCATCTGTCTGTCACATTCACCCAGTGTATGGACCCTAATTTGTCACTTTGCCTTTCGATTTCACAGATGTGGGTCCCACTGTGTGACCTCTGCTATGTTACCTCATGGACTAGAGCTATGTGACATAGGTATGTTGACAATACAATGGACATTGCTATTTCCCTCAGTTATTGCAAATACACATTTGTGAAAGCACAGACTGACTCCAGATTGTTTTGTGATTCAAGGGTGTTTATTTAAGTGCTAAATAGTGGAGGGGGTTGTAAAATTGTGAGGGGTAATGGTGGAGGAATGTCAATGGCAGAGTCCAGTTATTTGTCTAACAGGTTCATTGTCCAAAGGGGCATAGGAAGTAGAGCTAGGGCAGTTTAAGGATGGACAGGGTGACAAAGTGGGACAGTAGGATGACATTCAGGGGGGTCTCATTTCTTGGCGGGGTCTTGGCATTGTTCTCTGTCTTTGTCCTGGATCTCAGGGACAGCTTGCGGGGTGGTTCTCCATCTGTAGGGTGTAAGGTGCTGGTGTCGTGGTCCTGTGGCGGTGCCTCCTGTCCACTAGCACCGGCGAAGGTGGTGGGCAGTTCATCATCCAAGCTAGTGTCAGGGGCCCCTTGTTGTGCCACAGTGTCCCTCCTGGTGTTCACGAGGTCCTTCAGCACCCCTACAATGGTGCCCAGGGTGGTGTTGATGGACTTGAGTTCCTCCCTGAACCCCAAATACTGTTCCTCCTGCAGCCGCTGGGTCTCCTGAAACTTGGCCAGTACCGTTGCCATCGTCTCCTGGGAATGATGGTACGCTCCAATGATGTTGGAGAGGGCCTCGTGGAGAATTGGTTCCCTGAGCCTGTCCTTCCCCTGTCGCACAGCAGACCTCTCAGTTCCCCGGTTTTCCTTGGCCTCTGTCCCCTGAACCATGTGCCCACTGCCCCCAGGTCTCTGCTGTTCTTGGGGTGGTGGGTTAGCCTGGGTTCCCTGTAGTGGTGGACACACTGCTGCTTGACGTGTCCTGGGGACAGAGGTATGGGCCCGCTGGGTGGGTGCTGTGCTGGTGTTTCCTGAGGGGGGAGGCTATGTAGTGGCATGTGACTGTGTGAGGGGAACCGACTGTCCCGAGGTCCCAGATGGGCCGGGCTGGTCATCTAGATCCAGTTGGACAGAGCTGCTGTCATCACTGTGGGCCTCTTCCGTGGGGGGAGTGGACATGTCTGGAACCTCCTGTCCGGTGACGTTGGGTAGGGGTCCTGCAGGGGTGTAAAGGCATGATTATTGCATCTGTGTGTGCCATGGTGTGCAATGGGTGGGTGACCCTGTACCCCAGTGCTTACTTTCTTGTGTAGGACCTTGTGTGATAATTGTTTAGGGGTCTGTGTGGGTATGTGTAGTGGACATGCATTGGTGATGGGTGGCCATGCTTTGTTGTTGCATGCAGGGCTTGGTGTTGGGATGTGTGGTTTGTGATAGTGGGACATATGTGAGGAGTTGGAGTGATGGGGGTGAGGGTGGGGGTATGTGATAGCATGCAGGTAGGGTGGGGGATGAAGTAGTGAAAGATTTGACTTACCAGAGTCCATTCCTCCAGCTACTCCTGCGAGGCCCTCAGGATGCAGTATAACCAAGACCTGCTCCTCCCATGTTGTTAGTTGTGGGGGAGGAGGTGGGGGTCCGCCGCCAGTCCTCTGAACCGCAATGTGGTGTCTTGAGACCACGGAACGCACCTTCCCCCGTAGGTCGTTCCACTTCTTCCTGATGTCATCCCGTGTTCTTGGGTGCTGTCCCACTGCGTTGACCCTATCCACGATTCTGTGCCATAGCTTTATCTTCCTAGCTATGGAGGTGTGCTGCACCTGTGATCCGAATAGCTGTGGCTCTACCCGGATGATTTCCTCCACCATGACCCTGAGCTCCTCCTCAGAAAACCTGGGGTGTCTTTGCGGTGCCATGGGGTGGTGTGAGTGATGTGTGAGGTGGTGTGTGTTGTGATTTGTGGGGTGATATTTAGGGGTATGTGTTGTTTTGTGCGTGGATGTGTATGAGTGATGGTGTTGTGTGCCTCTGTCTGCTGGTGTGGTCTTTGCTTTGCTGTCTCTCTGTTTCTTCCAAATTGTTCGTTGTAAGGGTTTGTGGGTAATGTGGGTGGGTGTTTTATATTGTATTGGGTGTGTGGGGGTGGTGTGTGTATGTGTATCAGGTGTGTGTATTTCGATTTGTCCAATGTGGTAGTGTTTTGTAAATGTGTGTGTATTTTGAGCGCGGCGGTGTGTACTGCCAATGGAATACCGCGGTTGAAAGACCGCCACGTGGATTTGTGTGTCGTGATAGTGTGGGTGTATTCCTGTTGGCATGACGGTGGAGGTTTTGTTATCGCCAGTTTATCACTGACCTTTGGTGTGGCGGACTTGTGTGGGTGTCTAGATTTTGGCGGATTCTGAGCTGTGGGTCGTAATGCCTGTGGCGGGATTCGACGGCCGCGGCGGTGTGTTGGCAGTCTTCTGCACGGCGGTAAGCAGGATTTACCACCAATGTTGTAATGAGGGCCTATGTGTCCTCAGCAAAACAATCGCTATCTTTCAAAGTCATTGATGATAATTTACAAGGCTCTTAAACATAATACAAGCCCAAAAGCTCTACATAAAAGAAGCAACTATTTTGTATCCTTTTTAGAACGTTTCAAAGTCTTACAAAGGTAAATAATTATTTCGAAAGTCAAAAAACTCTCCACAGTAAACGTTGAATGAGATTTCACCAATACAATGTATCCAATGTTGGTGGCTTAGTTTGTCTTCAAATTTGAGAGCTCAGGTGTTGCTATTTGTACTAACTTTTTTATGCTTCAGTGCTATTTCAATGACACTTTTCATCTCCCTTTCTTACCATAATTCAAACGAGTGTGAGTGTTACCTGTCACTCTGGCACGGCAGAGCACTTGTTCAAAAATGCTTTGCAGGGAATCCCTGCCCTCCCCACCCCCATGTTGGTAAAAAATAAGGGAGTTTGAATAACAACATTTGCCAGGATGGTTTTGTTTTTCCTTCCTGACAATTGTGCAAGGGTCACTGCAGCACTGCGAGACTGCAGTAGGCTGTGGTGGTTGGCTGTGGTAGGCTGCATCAGTGTTACACCTGCACCCAGGTTAAGAATTTCCCAAGCCGCAACTGCTGGCCCAGCCTGTGCCCCCAAGGCCGCAGAACAGAGACGGTCCTTGTGGACTTCCTTTTTGTCAGATTGGGCCCTGGTGTCACTGCACCAGCATTGAGACCTACGTCCCTTACCTAGAAGGCACACTTTTAGTGGTCTGGAAATGATCCACTGACACTGATATCGCCGCAGTGATCTCATATAAAGAGGCCTCACTTATTGTGGAAAGTGAGCCTTACAGTGATCACACAGTGACGACCTTACAGAGATGTTGCATTGTTCTGGGGTTCTGAAAATAACTCTGGGCCAGATGTACCAAAGGATTTTACCCATTATGTGTCTATGAGAAAATGCTTTAGTACATATGGCCCTCTGTTAGTTATCTGCCAATGTTCTCATACTGATCACAGCAAAACTGTGAAATAGCAAGCACGCACCTGTAGCTATCTAGCACTTTTGTGCAATGTGACCTTGAAATGATGAGCACACACACAAATATAAATGAGGCACTTAACAAAATCAGGAAGTGAGAAAATTATAGTGAAATGCATATGATAACCTTAAAGTTGGACTGGTACTCATATCTACTTACTGAGCCAGTGACAGGCCTTTATCTGCACCTTACCCTGATATATCTGTCTTACACACTAAATGGACACTCTCTGTGCAATAGATGATGAGCTGGTTCAAAAGAGCATAAAATAAGCTGGGAATAGCTCAGTGAAGTTTCAAAGAATTGTTCAATGTACAGTTTACAATGTAAATACTGAAAGATGCACCACAGGTTTTAGCATGTGCAAAAGAGATTTGTGTGGCCTGGATGTCAGTGGTTTGATTTGATTAGAAACATATATATGTGCAGAATGCACCCAAAAGGTGTCTTGGTGCTAAAAACTAGAAGCATAATATCTTGATTTGAAAAACTTTGATAGAAAATAACCTACTACTACGGAAAAAAGACTAACAACATATGACAACTTAAAGGGTTAATGCACAGTGCAGAGCTGTGTGTGTTAGTGTGCGGCTAATCTTCAGGTTTTAGGCATGCATTCATGCACACAAGAACACTTATGCAGCAGGAGCATTAACCATCTGAGCTGTCTTATTGGTATTGTAGACCCCAATCTTGAGGTTCCACACAAAAGTGACGTGGTTTATGAAAGTTCAGCGAGTCTCAGCACCAAGCCACCAGGACATACCACTGTGAAAGCTATGAGATTGTTTCAGGACTGTTATCAAAGGATGCCCTGATGCACATACACTCTCCGTTGGATCATGCACGCCTCATCCCCCCCCTATCTTCCATCCACACCACTCCAAACAGGCATTACCCATACAGCATGCTCCCAGTGTATTCACCTGTTTGTCTGGAGGACCATAGAGTAGCGTGTACTGGGGGAGGACCCCATCCACTAGTTTATCCAACTCCTCCGATGTGAAGGCCGGGGCCTCTTCCCCAGACAAATGAGCCATTGTCGCTTCCACATGGCATTATTTTTAAATGCGTCAAACATATCTAGGCCTTGCATACACACTAAGACAGGTACATAGCGGATTGACAAATGTGTGCAATAAAGTTGTTGTTTTAGTACCTCAGTGTTGGCTGACCCTCTGCTCGCTGTTCTCATCCATAGGGCACGTCCGCTGGGGCAGGTGATGAGATGGCGGCATCCTCCGGTGTACAGACCGCTGGTGGACCTGTCGACAATGGAAGTGCGAAATGTAATAGTCACCTACAGACTTGATCGTGCCACAATCCAGGAACTGTGTGCCCAGTTGGAGCCAGACCTGATGTCAGCTATCCGCCATCCCTCAGGAATCCCCCCTCTAGTGCAGGTCCTGTCAGTACTCCATTTCCTGGCAAGTGGGTCTTTTCAAACAACAGTGGCCATAGCATCAGGGATGTCCCAGCCTATGTTCTCAAACGTGTTGTCCAGAGTGTTGTCTGCCCTGCTGAAAGACATGCGCAGCTACATCGTTTTCCCTCAGATGGAGGATTTGCCTACAGTGAAAGGTGACTTCTATGCCCTGGGACATATCCCCAACATCATAGGTGCCATTGATGGGACACATGTGGCATTGGTACCCCCACGCAGGAGTGAACAGTTGTACAGAAACCAGAAGAGCTACAATTCTATGAATGTGCAGATGGTGTGTTTGGCCGACCAGTACATCTCCCAGGTGAATGCCAAATTTCCTGGCTCAGTGCATGACGCTTACATTCTGGGGAATAGCAGCATCCCTTATGTGATGGGGCAACTCCAGAGGCACCGTGTGTGGCTATTAGGTGAGGACACGGACCCTATACAGTGTGAATAGTTGTCTGGGGTTGTCCCTAATGGTTAGTGCGTGTCTAACAGTTGTCCCTCGACATTTGCAGGTGATTCTGGCTACCCCAAATTGTCATGGCTACTGACCCCAGTGAGGAATCCCAGGACAAGGGCAGAGGAACGCTACAATGAGGCACATGGGCGAACTAGGAGGGTTATAGAGAGGACCTTCGGCCTCCTGAAGGCCAGGTTCCGGTGCCTCCTTATTACAGGTGGTTCCCTATACTACTCACCAAATAAGGTGTGCCAGATCATCGTGGCCTGCTGTATGCTGCACAACTTGGCTTTGTGACGAAAGGTGCCTTTTCTGCAGGAGGATGGTCCAGAAGGAGGTCTTGTGGCAGCTGTGGAGCCTGTGGGCAGTGAAGAAGAGGAGGCAGAAGAAGAGGACATAGACAACAGGAACACCGTGATCCAGCAATACTTCCAGTGAGACACAGGTAAGAAGACATCACTGCCTCCTACATCTGATAAAATTGTTCGACCTATCATCTGTCTGTCACATTCACCCAGTGTATGGACCCTAATTTGTCACTTTGCCTTTCGATTTCACAGATGTGGGTCCCACTGTGTGACCTCTGCTATGTTACCTCATGGACTAGAGCTATGTGACATAGGTATGTTGACAATACAATGGACATTGCTATTTCCCTCAGTTATTGCAAATACACATTTGTGAAAGCACAGACTGACTCCAGATTGTTTTGTGATTCAAGGGTGTTTATTTAAGTGCTAAATAGTGGAGGGGGTTGTAAAATTGTGAGGGGTAATGGTGGAGGAATGTCAATGGCAGAGTCCAGTTATTTGTCTAACAGGTTCATTGTCCAAAGGGGCATAGGAAGTAGAGCTAGGGCAGTTTAAGGATGGACAGGGTGACAAAGTGGGACAGTAGGATGACATTCAGGGGGGTCTCATTTCTTGGCGGGGTCTTGGCATTGTTCTCTGTCTTTGTCCTGGATCTCAGGGACAGCTTGCGGGGTGGTTCTCCATCTGTAGGGTGTAGGGTGCTGGTGTCGTGGTCCTGTGGCGGTGCCTCCTGTCCACTAGCACCAGCGAAGGTGGTGGGCAGTTCATCATCCAAGCTAGTGTCAGGGGCCCCTTGTTGTGCCACAGTGTCCCTCCTGGTGTTCACGAGGTCCTTCAGCACCCCTACAATGGTGCCCAGGGTGGTGTTGATGGACTTGAGTTCCTCCCTGAACCCCAAATACTGTTCCTCCTGCAGCCGCTGGGTCTCCTGAAACTTGGCCAGTACCGTTGCCATCGTCTCCTGGGAATGATGGTACGCTCCCATGATGTTGGAGAGGGCCTCGTGGAGAATGGGTTCCCTGAGCCTGTCCTCCCCCTGTCGCACAGCAGACCTCTCAGTTCCCCGGTTTTCCTTGGCCTCTGTCCCCTGAACCGTGTGCCCACTGCCCCCAGGTCTCTGCTGTTCTTGGGGTGGTGGGTTAGCCTGGGTTCCCTGTAGTGGTGGACACACTGCTGCTTGACGTGTCCTGGGGACAGAGGTATGGGCCCGCTGGGTGGGTGCTGTGCTGGTGTTTCCTGAGGGGGGAGGCTATGTAGTGGCATGTGACTGTGTGAGGGGAACCGACTGTCCCGAGGTCCCAGATGGGCCCGGCTGGTCATCTAGATCCAGTTGGACAGAGCTGCTGTCATCACTGTGGGCCTCTTCCGTGGGGGGAGTGGACATGTCTGGAACCTCCTGTCCGGT
Source organism: Pleurodeles waltl (assembly GCF_031143425.1). Classification (NCBI taxonomy): domain Eukaryota; kingdom Metazoa; phylum Chordata; class Amphibia; order Caudata; family Salamandridae; genus Pleurodeles; species Pleurodeles waltl. The sequence continues at coordinate 92,755,158 of NC_090438.1, read as the reverse complement.
GACGTTGGGTAGGGGTCCTGCAGGGGTGTAAAGGCATGATTATTGCATCTGTGTGTGCCATGGTGTGCAATGGGTGGGTGACCCTGTACCCCAGTGCTTACTTTCTTGTGTAGGACCTTGTGTGATAATTGTTTAGGGGTCTGTGTGGGTATGTGTAGTGGACATGCATTGGTGATGGGTGGCCATGCTTTGTTGTTGCATGCAGGGCTTGGTGTTGGGATGTGTGGTTTGTGATAGTGGGACATATGTGAGGAGTTGGAGTGATGGGGGTGAGGGTGGGGGTATGTGATAGCATGCAGGTAGGGTGGGGGATGAAGTAGTGAAAGATTTGACTTACCAGAGTCCATTCCTCCAGCTACTCCTGCGAGGCCCTCAGGATGCAGTATAGCCAAGACCTGCTCCTCCCATGTTGTTAGTTGTGGCGGAGGAGGTGGGGGTCCGCCGCCAGTCCTCTGAACCGCAATGTGGTGTCTTGAGACCACGGAACGCACCTTCCCCCGTAGGTCGTTCCACTTCTTCCTGATGTCATCCCGTGTTCTTGGGTGCTGTCCCACTGCGTTGACCCTATCCACGATTCTGTGCCATAGCTTCATCTTCCTAGCTATGGAGGTGTGCTGCACCTGTGATCCGAATAGCTGTGGCTCTACCCGGATGATTTCCTCCACCATGACCCTGAGCTCCTCCTCAGAAAACCTGGGGTGTCTTTGCGGTGCCATGGGGTGGTGTGAGTGATGTGTGAGGTGGTGTGTGTTGTGATTTGTGGGGTGATATTTAGGGGTGTGTGTTGTTTTGTGCGTGGATGTGTATGAGTGATGGTGTTGTGTGCCTCTGTCTGCTGGTGTGGTCTTTGCTTTGCTGTCTCTCTGTTTCTTCCAAATTGTTCGTTGTAAGGGTTTGTGGGTAATGTGGGTGGGTGTTTTATATTGTATTGGGTGTGTGGGCGTGGTGTGTGTATGTGTATCAGGTGTGTGTATTTCGATTTGTCCAATGTGGTAGTTTTTTGTAAATGTGTGTGTATTTTGAGCGCGGCGGTGTGTACTGCCAATGGAATACCGCGGTTGAAAGACCGCCACGTGGATTTGTGTGTCGTGATAGTGTGGGTGTATTCCTGTTGGCATGACGGTGGAGGTTTTGTTATCGCCAGTTTATCACTGACCTTTGGTGTGGCGGACTTGTGTGGGTGTCTAGATTTTGGCGGATTCTGAGCTGTGGGTCGTAATGCCTGTGGCGGGATTCCACGGCCGCGGCGGTGTGTTGGCAGTCTTCTGCACGGCGGTAAGCAGGATTTACCACCAATGTTGTAATGAGGGCCTATGTGTCCTCAGCAAAACAATCGCTATCTTTCAAAGTCATTGATGATAATTTACAAGGCTCTTAAACATAATACAAGCCCAAAAGCTCTACATAAAAAAAGCAACTATTTTGTATCCTTTTTAGAACGTTTCAAAGTCTTACAAAGGTAAATAATTATTTCGAAAGTCAAAAAACTCTCCACAGTAAACGTTGAATGAGATTTCACCAATACAATGTATCCAATGTTGGTGGCTTAGTTTGTCTTCAAATTTGAGAGCTCAGGTGTTGCTACTTGTACTAACTTTTTTATGCTTCAGTGCTATTTCAATGACACTTTCCATCTCCCTTTCTTACCATAATTCAAACGAGTGTGAGTGTTACCTGTCACTCTGGCACGGCAGAGCACTTGTTCAAAAATGCCTTGCAGGGAATCCCTGCCCTCCCCACCCCCATGTTGGTAAAAAATAAGGGAGTTTGAATAACAACATTTGCCAGGATGGTTTTGTTTTTCCTTCCTGCCAATTGTGCAAGGGTCACTGCAGCACTGCGAGACTGCAGTAGGCTGTGGTGATTGGCTGTGGTAGGCTGCATCAGTGTTACATCTGCACCCAGGTTAAGAATTTCCCAAGCCGCAACAGCGGGCCCAGCCTGTGCCCCCAAGGCCGCAGAACAGAGACGGTCCTTGTGGACTTCCTTTTTGTCAGATTGGGCCCTGGTGTCACTGCACCAGCATTGAGACCTACGTCCCTTACCTAGAAGGCACACTTTTAGTGGTCTGGAAATGATCCACTGACACTGATATCGCCGCAGTGATCTCATATAAAGAGGCCTCACTTATTGTGGAAAGTGAGCCTTACAGTGATCACACAGTGACGACCTTACAGAGATGTTGCATTGTTCTGGGGTTCTGAAAATAACTCTGGGCCAGATGTACCAAAGGATTTTACCCATTATGTGTCTATGAGAAAATGCTTTAGTACATATGGCCCTCTGTTAGTTATCTGCCAATGTTCTCATACTGATCACAGCAAAACTGTGAAATAGCAAGCACGCACCTGTAGCTATCTAGCACTTTTGTGCAATGTGACCTTGAAATGATGAGCACACACACAAATATAAATGAGGCACTTAACAAAATCAGGAAGTGAGAAAATTATAGTGAAATGCATATGATAACCTTAAAGTTGGACTGGTACTCATATCTACTTACTGAGCCAGTGACAGGCCTTTATCTGCACCTTACCCTGATATATCTGTCTTACACACTAAATGGACACTCTCTGTGCAATAGATGCTGAGCTGGTTCAAAAGAGCATAAAATAAGCTGGGAATAGCTCAGTGAAGTTTCAAAGAATTGTTCAATGTACAGTTTACAATGTAAATACTGAAAGATGCACCACAGGTTTTAGCATGTGCAAAAGAGATTTGTGTGGCCTGGATGTCAGTGGTTTGATTTGATTAGAAACATATATATGTGCAGAATGCACCCAAAAGGTGTCTTGGTGCTAAAAACTAGAAGCATAATATCTTGATTTGAAAAACTTTGATAGAAAATAACCTACTACTACGGAAAAAAGACTAACAACATATGACAACTTAAAGGGTTAATGCACAGTGCAGAGCTGTGTGTGTTAGTGTGCGGCTAATCTTCAGGTTTTAGGCATGCATTCATGCACACAAGAACACTTATGCAGCAGGAGCATTAACCATCTGAGCTGTCTTATTGGTATTGTAGACCCCAATCTTGAGGTTCCACACAAAAGTGACGTGGTTTATGAAAGTTCAGCGAGTCTCAGCACCAAGCCACCAGGACATACCACTGTGAAAGCTATGAGATTGTTTCAGGACTGTTATCAAAGGATGCCCTGATGCACATACACTCTCCGTTGGATCATGCACGCCTCATCCCCCCCCTATCTTCCATCCACACCACTCCAAACAGGCATTACCCATACAGCATGCTCCCAGTGTATTCACCTGTTTGTCTGGAGGACCATAGAGTAGCGTGTACTGGGGGAGGACCCCATCCACTAGTTTATCCAACTCCTCCGATGTGAAGGCCGGGGCCTCTTCCCCAGACAAATGAGCCATTGTCGCTTTCACATGGCATTATTTTTAAATGCGTCAAACATATCTAGGCCTTGCATACACACTAAGACAGGTACATAGCGGATTGACAAATGTGTGCAATAAAGTTGTTGTTTTAGTACCTCAGTGTTGGCTGACCCTCTGCTCGCTGTTCTCATCCATAGGGCACGTCCGCTGGGGCAGGTGATGAGATGGCGGCATCCTCCGGTGTACAGACCGCTGGTGGACCTGTCGACAATGGAAGTGCGACATGTAATAGTCACCTACAGACTTGATCGTGCCACAATCCAGGAACTGTGTGCCCAGTTGGAGCCAGACCTGATGTCAGCTATCCGCCATCCCTCAGGAATCCCCCCTCTAGTGCAGGTCCTGTCAGTACTCCATTTCCTGGCAAGTGGGTCTTTTCAAACAACAGTGGCCATAGCATCAGGGATGTCCCAGCCTATGTTCTCAAACGTGTTGTCCAGAGTGTTGTCTGCCCTGCTGAAAGACATGCGCAGCTACATCGTTTTCCCTCAGATGGAGGATTTGCCTACAGTGAAAGGTGACTTCTATGCCCTGGGACATATCCCCAACATCATAGGTGCCATTGATGGGACACATGTGGCATTGGTACCCCCACGCAGGAGTGAACAGTTGTACAGAAACCAGAAGAGCTACAATTCTATGAATGTGCAGATGGTGTGTTTGGCCGACCAGTACATCTCCCAGGTGAATGCCAAATTTCCTGGCTCAGTGCATGACGCTTACATTCTGGGGAATAGCAGCATCCCTTATGTGATGGGGCAACTCCAGAGGCACCGTGTGTGGCTATTAGGTGAGGACACGGACCCTATACAGTGTGAATAGTTGTCTGGGGTTGTCCCTAATGGTTAGTGCGTGTCTAACAGTTGTCCCTCGACATTTGCAGGTGATTCTGGCTACCCCAAATTGTCATGGCTACTGACCCCAGTGAGGAATCCCAGGACAAGGGCAGAGGAACGCTACAATGAGGCACATGGGCGAACTAGGAGGGTTATAGAGAGGACCTTCGGCCTCCTGAAGGCCAGGTTCCGGTGCCTCCTTATTACAGGTGGTTCCCTATACTACTCACCAAATAAGGTGTGCCAGATCATCGTGGCCTGCTGTATGCTGCACAACTTGGCTTTGTGACGAAAGGTGCCTTTTCTGCAGGAGGATGGTCCAGAAGGAGGTCTTGTGGCAGCTGTGGAGCCTGTGGGCAGTGAAGAAGAGGAGGCAGAAGAAGAGGACATAGACAACAGGAACACCGTGATCCAGCAATACTTCCAGTGAGACACAGGTAAGAAGACATCACTGCCTCCTACATCTGATAAAATTGTTCGACCTATCATCTGTCTGTCACATTCACCCAGTGTATGGACCCTAATTTGTCACTTTGCCTTTCGATTTCACAGATGTGGGTCCCACTGTGTGACCTCTGCTATGTTACCTCATGGACTAGAGCTATGTGACATAGGTATGTTGACAATACAATGGACATTGCTATTTCCCTCAGTTATTGCAGATACACATTTGTGAAAGCACAGACTGACTCCAGATTGTTTTGTGATTCAAGGGTGTTTATTTAAGTGCTAAATAGTGGAGGGGGTTGTAAAATTGTGAGGGGTAATGGTGGAGGAATGTCAATGGCAGAGTCCAGTTATTTGTCTAACAGGTTCATTGTCCAAAGGGGCATAGGAAGTAGAGCTAGGGCAGTTTAAGGATGGACAGGGTGACAAAGTGGGACAGTAGGATGACATTCAGGGGGGTCTCATTTCTTGGCGGGGTCTTGGCATTGTTCTCTGTCTTTGTCCTGGATCTCAGGGACAGCTTGCGGGGTGGTTCTCCATCTGTAGGGTGTAGGGTGCTGGTGTCGTGGTCCTGTGGCGGTGCCTCCTGTCCACTAGCACCAGCGAAGGTGGTGGGCAGTTCATCATCCAAGCTAGTGTCAGGGGCCCCTTGTTGTGCCACAGTGGCCCTCCTGGTGTTCACGAGGTCCTTCAGCACCCCTACAATGGTGCCCAGGGTGGTGTTGATGGACTTGAGTTCCTCCCTGAACCCCAAATACTGTTCCTCCTGCAGCCGCTGGGTCTCCTGAAACTTGGCCAGTACCGTTGCCATCGTCTCCTGGGAATGATGGTACGCTCCCATGATGTTGGAGAGGGCCTCGTGGAGAATGGGTTCCCTGAGCCTGTCCTCCCCCTGTCGCACAGCAGACCTCTCAGTTCCCCGGTTTTCCTTGGCCTCTGTCCCCTGAACCGTGTGCCCACTGCCCCCAGGTCTCTGCTGTTCTTGGGGTGGTGGGTTAGCCTGGGTTCCCTGTAGTGGTGGACACACTGCTGCTTGACGTGTCCTGGGGACAGAGGTATGGGCCCGCTGGGTGGGTGCTGTGCTGGTGTTTCCTGAGGGGGGAGGCTATGTAGTGGCATGTGACTGTGTGAGGGGAACCGACTGTCCCGAGGTCCCAGATGGGCCGGGCTGGTCATCTAGATCCAGTTGGACAGAGCTGCTGTCATCACTGTGGGCCTCTTCCGTGGGGGGAGTGGACATGTCTGGAACCTCCTGTCCGGTGACGTTGGGTAGGGGTCCTGCAGGGGTGTAAAGGCATGATTATTGCATCTGTGTGTGCCATGGTGTGCAATGGGTGGGTGACCCTGTACCCCAGTGCTTACTTTCTTGTGTAGGACCTTGTGTGATAATTGTTTAGGGGTCTGTGTGGGTATGTGTAGTGGACATGCATTGGTGATGGGTGGCCATGCTTTGTTGTTGCATGCAGGGCTTGGTGTTGGGATGTGTGGTTTGTGATAGTGGGACATATGTGAGGAGTTGGAGTGATGGGGGTGAGGGTGGGGGTATGTGATAGCATGCAGGTAGGGTGGGGGATGAAGTAGTGAAAGATTTGACTTACCAGAGTCCATTCCTCCAGCTACTCCTGCGAGGCCCTCAGGATGCAGTATAGCCAAGACCTGCTCCTCCCATGTTGTTAGTTGTGGCGGAGGAGGTGGGGGTCCGCCGCCAGTCCTCTGAACCGCAATGTGGTGTCTTGAGACCACGGAACGCACCTTCCCCCGTAGGTCGTTCCACTTCTTCCTGATGTCATCCCGTGTTCTTGGGTGCTGTCCCACTGCGTTGACCCTATCCACGATTCTGTGCCATAGCTTCATCTTCCTAGCTATGGAGGTGTGCTGCACCTGTGATCCGAATAGCTGTGGCTCTACCCGGATGATTTCCTCCACCATGACCCTGAGCTCCTCCTCAGAAAACCTGGGGTGTCTTTGCGGTGCCATGGGGTGGTGTGAGTGATGTGTGAGGTGGTGTGTGTTGTGATTTGTGGGGTGATATTTAGGGGTGTGTGTTGTTTTGTGCGTGGATGTGTATGAGTGATGGTGTTGTGTGCCTCTGTCTGCTGGTGTGGTCTTTGCTTTGCTGTCTCTCTGTTTCTTCCAAATTGTTCGTTGTAAGGGTTTGTGGGTAATGTGGGTGGGTGTTTTATATTGTATTGGGTGTGTGGGCGTGGTGTGTGTATGTGTATCAGGTGTGTGTATTTCGATTTGTCCAATGTGGTAGTTTTTTGTAAATGTGTGTGTATTTTGAGCGCGGCGGTGTGTACTGCCAATGGAATACCGCGGTTGAAAGACCGCCACGTGGATTTGTGTGTCGTGATAGTGTGGGTGTATTCCTGTTGGCATGACGGTGGAGGTTTTGTTATCGCCAGTTTATCACTGACCTTTGGTGTGGCGGACTTGTGTGGGTGTCTAGATTTTGGCGGATTCTGAGCTGTGGGTCGTAATGCCTGTGGCGGGATTCCACGGCCGCGGCGGTGTGTTGGCAGTCTTCTGCACGGCGGTAAGCAGGATTTACCACCAATGTTGTAATGAGGGCCTATGTGTCCTCAGCAAAACAATCGCTATCTTTCAAAGTCATTGATGATAATTTACAAGGCTCTTAAACATAATACAAGCCCAAAAGCTCTACATAAAAAAAGCAACTATTTTGTATCCTTTTTAGAACGTTTCAAAGTCTTACAAAGGTAAATAATTATTTCGAAAGTCAAAAAACTCTCCACAGTAAACGTTGAATGAGATTTCACCAATACAATGTATCCAATGTTGGTGGCTTAGTTTGTCTTCAAATTTGAGAGCTCAGGTGTTGCTACTTGTACTAACTTTTTTATGCTTCAGTGCTATTTCAATGACACTTTCCATCTCCCTTTCTTACCATAATTCAAACGAGTGTGAGTGTTACCTGTCACTCTGGCACGGCAGAGCACTTGTTCAAAAATGCCTTGCAGGGAATCCCTGCCCTCCCCACCCCCATGTTGGTAAAAAATAAGGGAGTTTGAATAACAACATTTGCCAGGATGGTTTTGTTTTTCCTTCCTGCCAATTGTGCAAGGGTCACTGCAGCACTGCGAGACTGCAGTAGGCTGTGGTGATTGGCTGTGGTAGGCTGCATCAGTGTTACATCTGCACCCAGGTTAAGAATTTCCCAAGCCGCAACAGCGGGCCCAGCCTGTGCCCCCAAGGCCGCAGAACAGAGACGGTCCTTGTGGACTTCCTTTTTGTCAGATTGGGCCCTGGTGTCACTGCACCAGCATTGAGACCTACGTCCCTTACCTAGAAGGCACACTTTTAGTGGTCTGGAAATGATCCACTGACACTGATATCGCCGCAGTGATCTCATATAAAGAGGCCTCACTTATTGTGGAAAGTGAGCCTTACAGTGATCACACAGTGACGACCTTACAGAGATGTTGCATTGTTCTGGGGTTCTGAAAATAACTCTGGGCCAGATGTACCCAAGGATTTTACCCATTATGTGTCTATGAGAAAATGCTTTAGTACATATGGCCCTCTGTTAGTTATCTGCCAATGTTCTCCTACTGATCACAGCAAAACTGTGAAATAGCAAGCACGCACCTGTAGCTATCCAGCACTTTTGTGCAATGTGACCTGGAAATGATGAGCATACACACAAATATAAATGAGGCACTTAAAAAAAACAGGAAGTGAGAAAATTATACTGAAATGCATATGATAACCTTAAAGTTGGACTGGTACTCATATCTACTTACTGAGCCAGTGACAGGCTTTTATCTGCACCTTACCCTGATATATCTGTCTTACACACTAAATGGACACTCTCTGTGCAATAGATGCTGAGCTGGTCCAACAGAGCATAAAGTAAGCTGGGAATAGCTCAGTGAAGTTTCAAAGAATTGTTCAATGTACAGTTTACAGTGTAAATACTGAAAGATGCACCATAGGTTTTAGCATGTGCAAAAGAGATTTGTGTGGCCTGGATGTCAGTGGTTTGATTTGATTAGAAACATATATATGTGCAGAATGCACCCAAAAGGTGTCTTGGTGCTAAAAACTAGAAGCATAATATCTTGATTTGAAAAACTTTGATAGAAAATAACCTACTACTACGGAAAAAAGACTAACAACATATGACAACTTAAAGGGTTAATGCACAGTGCAGAGCTGTGTGTGTTAGTGTGCAGCTAATATTCAGGTTTTAGGCATGCATTCATGCACACAAGAACACTTATGCAGCAGGAGCATTAACCATCTGAGCTGTCTTATTGGTATTGTAGACCCCAATCTTGAGGTTCCACACAAAAGTGACGTGGTTTATGAAAGTTCAGCGAGTCTCAGCACCAAGCCACCAGGACATACCACTGTGAAAGCTATGAGATTGTTTCAGGACTGTTATCAAAGGATGCCCTGATGCACATACACTCTCCGTTGGATCATGCACGCCTCATCCCCCCCTATCTTCCATCCACACCACTCCAAACAGGCATTACCCATACAGCATGCTCCCAGTGTATTCACCTGTTTGTCTGGAGGACCATAGAGTAGCGTGTACTGGGGGAGGACCCCATCCACTAGTTTATCCAACTCCTCCGATGTGAAGGCCGGGGCCTTTTCCCCAGACAAATGAGCCATTGTCGCTTCCACATGGCATTATTTTTAAATGCGTCACACATATCTAGGCCTTGCATACACACTAAGACAGGTACATAGCGGATTGACAAATGTGTGCAATAAAGTTGTTGTTTTAGTACCTCAGTGTTGGCTGACCCTCTGCTCGCTGTTCTCATCCATAGAGCACGTCCGCTGGGGCAGGTGATGAGATGGCGGCATCCTCCGGTGTACAGACCGCTGGTGGACCTGTCGACAATGGAAGTGCGACATGTAATAGTCACCTACAGACTTGATCGTGCCACAATCCAGGAACTGTGTGCCCAGTTGGAGCCAGACCTGATGTCAGCTATCCGCCATCCCTCAGGAATCCCCCCTCTAGTGCAGGTCCTGTCAGTACTCCATTTCCTGGCAAGTGGGTCTTTTCAAACAACAGTGGCCATAGCATCAGGGATGTCCCAGCCTATGTTCTCAAACGTGTTGTCCAGAGTGTTGTCTGCCCTGCTGAAAGACATGCGCAGCTACATCGTTTTCCCTCAGATGGAGAATTTGCCTACAGTGAAAGGTGACTTCTATGCCCTGGGACATATCCCCAACATCATAGGTGTCATTGATGGGACACATGTGGCCTTGGTACCCCCACGCAGGAGTGAACAGTTGTACAGAAACCAGAAGAGCTACAATTCTATGAATGTGCAGATGGTGTGTTTGGCCGACCAGTACATCTCCCAGGTGAATGCCAAATTTCCTGGCTCAGTGCATGACGCTTACATTCTGGGGAATAGCAGCATCCCTTATGTGATGGGGCAACTCCAGAGGCACCGTGTGTGGCTATTAGGTGAGGACACGGACCCTATACAGTGTGAATAGTTGTCTGGGCTTGTCCCTAATGGTTAGTGCGTGTCTAACAGTTGTCCCTCGACATTTGCAGGTGATTCTGGCTACCCCAAATTGTCATGGCTACTGACCCCAGTGAGGAATCCCAGGACAAGGGCAGAGGAACGCTACAATGAGGCACATGGGCGAACTAGGAGGGTTATAGAGAGGACCTTCGGCCTCCTGAAGGCCAGGTTCCGGTGCCTCCTTATTACAGGTGGTTCCCTATACTACTCACCAAATAAGGTGTGCCAGATCATCGTGGCCTGCTGTATGCTGCACAACTTGGCTTTGCGACGAAAGGTGCCTTTTCTGCAGGAGGATGGTCCAGAAGGAGGTCTTGTGGCAGCTGTGGAGCCTGTGGGCAGTGAAGAAGAGGAGGCAGAAGAAGAGGACATAGACAACAGGAACACAGTGATCCAGCAATACTTCCAGTGAGACAAAGGTAAGAAGACATCACTGCCTCCTACATCTGATAAAATTGTTCGACCTATCATCTGTCTGTCACATTCACCCAGTGTATGGACCCTAATTTGTCACTTTGCCTTTCGATTTCACAGATGTGGGTCCCACTGTGTGACCTCTGCTATGTTACCTCATGGACTAGAGCTATGTGACATAGGTATGTTGACAATACAATGGACATTGCTATTTCCCTCAGTTATTGCAAATACACATTTGTGAAAGCACAGACTGACTCCAGATTGTTTTGTGATTCAAGGGTGTTTATTTAAGTGCTAAATAGTGGAGGGGGTTGTAAAATTGTGAGGGGTAATGGTGGAGGAATGTCAATGGCAGAGTCCAGTTATTTGTCTAACAGGTTCATTGTCCAAAGGGGCATAGGAAGTAGAGCTAGGGCAGTTTAAAGATGGACAGGGTGACAAAGTGGGACAGTAGGATGACATTCAGGGGGGTCTCATTTCTTGGCGGGGTCTTGGCATTGTTCTCTGTCTTTGTCCTGGATCTCAGGGACAGCTTGCGGGGTGGTTCTCCATCTGTAGGGTGTAGGGTGCTGGTGTCGTGGTCCTGTGGCGGTGCCTCCTGTCCACTAGCACCAGCGAAGGTGGTGGGCAGTTCATCATCCAAGCTAGTGTCAGGGGCCCCTTGTTGTGCCACAGTGTCCCTCCTGGTGTTCACGAGGTCCTTCAGCACCCCTACAATGGTGCCCAGGGTGGTGTTGATGGACTTGAGTTCCTCCCTGAACCCCAAATACTGTTCCTCCTGCAGCCGCTGGGTCTCCTGAAACTTGGCCAGTACCGTTGCCATCGTCTCCTGGGAATGATGGTACGCTCCCATGATGTTGGAGAGGGCCTCGTGGAGAATGGGTTCCCTGAGCCTGTCCTCCCCCTCTCGCACAGCAGACCTCTCAGTTCCCCGGTTTTCCTTGGCCTCTGTCCCCTGAACCGTGTGCCCACTGCCCCCAGGTCTCTGCTGTTCTTGGGGTGGGGGGTTAGCCTGGGTTCCCTGTAGTGGTGGACACACTGCTGCTTGACGTGTCCTGGGGACAGAGGTATGGGCCCGCTGGGTGGGTGCTGTGCTGGTGTTTCCTGAGGGGGGAGGCTATGTAGTGGCATGTGACTGTGTGAGGGGAACCGACTGTCCCGAGGTCCCAGATGGGCCGGGCTGGTCATCTAGATCCAGTTGGACAGAGCTGCTGTCATCACTGTGGGCCTCTTCCGTGGGGGGAGTGGACATGTCTGGAACCTCCTGTCCGGTGACGTTGGGTAGGGGTCCTGCAGGGGTGTAAAGGCATGATTATTGCATCTGTGTGTGCCATGGTGTGCAATGGGTGGGTGACCCTGTACCCCAGTGCTTACTTTCTTGTGTAGGACCTTGTGTGATAATTGTTTAGGGGTCTGTGTGGGTATGTGTAGTGGACATGCATTGGTGATGGGTGGCCATGCTTTGTTGTTGCATGCAGGGCTTGGTGTTGGGATGTGTGGTTTGTGATAGTGGGACATATGTGAGGAGTTGGAGTGATGGGGGTGAGGGTGGGGGTATGTGATAGCATGCAGGTAGGGTGGGGGATGAAGTAGTGAAAGATTTGACTTACCAGAGTCCATTCCTCCAGCTACTCCTGCGAGGCCCTCAGGATGCAGTATAGCCAAGACCTGCTCCTCCCATGTTGTTAGTTGTGGGGGATGAGGTGGAGGTCCGCCGCCAGTCCTCTGAACCGCAATGTGGTATCTTGAGACCACGGAACGCACCTTCCCCCGTAGGTCGTTCCACTTCTTGCTGATGTCATCCCGTGTTCTTGGGTGCTGTCCCACTGCGTTGACCCTATCCACGATTCTGTGCCATAGCTTTATCTTCCTAGCTATGGAGGTGTGCTGCACCTGTGATCCGAATAGCTGTGGCTCTACCCGGATGATTTCCTCCACCATGACTCTGAGCTCCTCCTCAGAAAACCTGGGGTGTCTTTGCGGTGCCATGGGGTGGTGTGAGTGATGTGTGAGGTGGTGTGTGTTGTGATTTGTGGGGTGATGTTTAGGGGTGTGTGTTGTTTTGTGCGTGGATGTGTATGAGTGATGGTGTTGTGTGCCTCTGTCTGCTGGTGTGGTCTTTGCTTTGCTGTCTCTCTGTTTCTTCCAAATTGTTCGTTGTAAGGGTTTGTGGGTAATGTGGGTGGGTGTTTTATATTGTATTGGGTGTGTGGGTGTGGTGTGTGCATGTGTATCAGGTGTGTGTATTTCGATTTGTCCAATGCGGTAGTGTTTTGTAAATGTGTGTGTATTTTGAGCGCGGCGGTTTGTACTGCCAATGGAATACCGCGGTTGAAAGACCGCCGCGTGGATTTGTGTGTCGTGTGGGTGTATTCCTGTTGGCATGACGGTGGAGGTTTTGTTATCGCCAGTTTATCACTGACCTTTGGTGTGGCGGACTTGTGTGGGTGTCTAGATTTTGGCGGATTCTGAGCTGTGGGTCGTAATGCCTGTGGCGGGATTCCACGGCCGCAGCGGTGTGTTGGCAGTCTTCTGCACGGCGGTAAGCAGGATTTACCACCAATGTTGTAATGAGGGCCTATGTGTCCTCAGCAAAACAATCGCTATCTTTCAAAGTCATTGATGATAATTTACAAGGCTCTTAAACATAATACAAGCCCAAAAGCTCTACATAAAAAAAGCAACTATTTTGTATCCTTTTTAGAACGTTTCAAAGTCTTACAAAGGTAAATAATTATTTCGAAAGTCAAAAAACTCTCCACAGTAAACGTTGAATGAGATTTCACCAATACAATGTATCCAATGTTGGTGGCTTAGTTTGTCTTCAAATTTGAGAGCTCAGGTGTAGCTACTTGTACTAACTTTTTTATGCTTCAGTGCTATTTCGATGACACTTTTCATCTCCCTTTCTTACCATAATTCAAACGAGTGTGAGTGTTACCTGTCACTCTGGCACGGCAGAGCACTTGTTCAAAAATGCTTTGCAGGGAATCTCTGCCCTCCCCACCCCCATGTTGGTAAAAAATAAGGGAGTTTGAATAACAACATTTGCCAGGATGGTTTTGTTTTTCCTTCCTGCCAATTGTGCAAGGGTCACTGCAGCACTGCGAGACTGCAGTAGGCTGTGGTGGTTGGCTGTGGTAGGCTGCATCAGTGTTACATCTGCACCCAGGTTAAGAATTTCCCAAGCCGCAACTGCTGGCCCAGCCTGTGCCCCCAAGGCCGCAGAACAGAGACGGTCCTTGTGGACTTCCTTTTTGTCAGATTGGGCCCTGGTGTCACTGCACCAGCATTGAGACCTACGTCCCTTACCTAGAAGGCACACTTTTAGTGGTCTGGAAATGATCCACTGACACTGATATCGCCGCAGTGATCTCATATAAAGAGGCCTCACTTATTGTGGAAAGTGAGCCTTACAGTGATCACACAGTGACGACCTTACAGAGATGTTGCATTGTTCTGGGGTTCTGGAAATAACTCTGGGCCAGATGTACCAAAGGATTTTACCCATTATGTGTCTATGAGAAAATGCTTTAGTACATATGGCCCTCTGTTAGTTATCTGCCAATGTTCTCATACTGATCACAGCAAAACTGTGAAATAGCAAGCACGCACCTGTAGCTATCCAGCACTTTTGTGCAATGTGACCTGGAAATGATGAGCATACACACAAATATAAATGAGGCACTTAAAAAAAAACAGGAAGTGAGAAAATTATAGTGAAATGCATATGAAAACCTTAAAGTTGGACTGGTACTCATATCTACTTACTGAGCCAGTGACAGGCCTTTATCTGCACCTTACCCTGATATATCTGTCTTACACACTAAATGGACACTCTCTGTGCAATAGATGCTGAGCTGGTTCAACAGAGCATAAAATAAGCTGGGAATAGCTCAGTGAAGTTTCAAAGAATTGTTCAATGTACAGTTTACAATGTAAATACTGAAAGATGCACCACAGGTTTTAGCATGTGCAAAAGAGATTTGTGTGGCCTGGATGTTAGTGGTTTGATTTGATTAGAAACATATATATGTGCAGAATGCACCCAAAAGGTGTCTTGGTGCTAAAAACTAGAAGCATAATATCTTGATTTGAAAAACTTTGATAGAAAATAACCTACTACTATGGAAAAAAGACTAACAACATATGACAACTTAAAGGGTTAATGCACAGTGCAGAGCTGTGTGTGTTAGTGTGCGGCTAATCTTCAGGTTTTAGGCATGCATTCATGCACACAAGAACACTTATGCAGCAGGAGCATTAACCATCTGAGCTGTCTTATTGGTATTGTAGACCCCAATCTTGAGGTTCCACACAAAAGTGACGTGGTTTATGAAAGTTCAGCGAGTCTCAGCACCAAGCCACCAGGACATACTACTGTGAAAGCTATGAGATTGTTTCAGGACTGTTATCAAAGGATGCCCTGATGCACATACACTCTCCGTTGGATCATGCACGCCTCATCCCCCCCCTATCTTCCATCCACACCACTCCAAACAGGCATTACCCATACAGCATGCTCCCAGTGTATTCACCTGTTTGTCTGGAGGACCATAGAGTAGCGTGTACTGGGGGAGGACCCCATCCACTAGTTTATCCAACTCCTCCGATGTGAAGGCCGGGGCCTCTTCCCCAGACAAATGAGCCATTGTCGCTTCCACATGGCATTATTTTTAAATGCGTCAAACATATCTAGGCCTTGCATACACACTAAGACAGGTACATAGCGGATTGACAAATGTGTGCAATAAAGTTGTTGTTTTAGTACCTCAGTGTTGGCTGACCCTCTGCTCGCTGTTCTCATCCATAGGGCACGTCCGCTGGGGCAGGTGATGAGATGGCGGCATCCTCCGGTGTACAGACCGCTGGTGGACCTGTCGACAATGGAAGTGCGACATGTAATAGTCACCTACAGACTTGATCGTGCCACAATCCAGGAACTGTGTGCCCAGTTGGAGCCAGACCTGATGTCAGCTATCCGCCATCCCTCAGGAATCCCCCCTCTAGTGCAGGTCCTGTCAGTACTCCATTTCCTGGCAAGTGGGTCTTTTCAAACAACAGTGGCCATAGCATCAGGGATGTCCCAGCCTATGTTCTCAAACGTGTTGTCCAGAGTGTTGTCTGCCCTGCTGAAAGACATGCGCAGCTACATCGTTTTCCCTCAGATGGAGGATTTGCCTACAGTGAAAGGTGACTTCTATGCCCTGGGACATATCCCCAACATCATAGGTGCCATTGATGGGACACATGTGGCCTTGGTACCCCCACGCAGGAGTGAACAGTTGTACAGAAACCAGAAGAGCTACAATTCTATGAATGTGCAGATGGTGTGTTTGGCCGACCAGTACATCTCCCAGGTGAATGCCAAATTTCCTGGCTCAGTGCATGACGCTTACATTCTGGGGAATAGCAGCATCCCTTATGTGATGGGGCAACTCCAGAGGCACCGTGTGTGGCTATTAGGTGAGGACACGGACCCTATACAGTGTGAATAGTTGTCTGGGGTTGTCCCTAATGGTTAGTGCGTGTCTAACAGTTGTCCCTCGACATTTGCAGGTGATTCTGGCTACCCCAAATTGTCATGGCTACTGACCCCAGTGAGGAATCCCAGGACAAGGGCAGAGGAACGCTACAATGAGGCACATGGGCGAACTAGGAGGGTTATAGAGAGGACCTTCGGCCTCCTGAAGGCCAGGTTCCGGTGCCTCCTTATTACAGGTGGTTCCCTATACTACTCACCAAATAAGGTGTGCCAGATCATCGTGGCCTGCTGTATGCTGCACAACTTGGCTTTGTGACGAAAGGTGCCTTTTCTGCAGGAGGATGGTCCAGAAGGAGGTCTTGTGGCAGCTGTGGAGCCTGTGGGCAGTGAAGAAGAGGAGGCAGAAGAAGAGGACATAGACAACAGGAACACCGTGATCCAGCAATACTTCCAGTGAGACACAGGTAAGAAGACATCACTGCCTCCTACATCTGATAAAATTGTTCGACCTATCATCTGTCTGTCACATTCACCCAGTGTATGGACCCTAATTTGTCACTTTGCCTTTCGATTTCACAGATGTGGGTCCCACTGTGTGACCTCTGCTATGTTACCTCATGGACTAGAGCTATGTGACATAGGTATGTTGACAATACAATGGACATTGCTATTTCCCTCAGTTATTGCAAATACACATTTGTGAAAGCACAGACTGACTCCAGATTGTTTTGTGATTCAAGGGTGTTTATTTAAGTGCTAAATAGTGGAGGGGGTTGTAAAATTGTGAGGGGTAATGGTGGAGGAATGTCAATGGCAGAGTCCAGTTATTTGTCTAACAGGTTCATTGTCCAAAGGGGCATAGGAAGTAGAGCTAGGGCAGTTTAAGGATGGACAGGGTGACAAAGTGGGACAGTAGGATGACATTCAGGGGGGTCTCATTTCTTGGCGGGGTCTTGGCATTGTTCTCTGTCTTTGTCCTGGATCTCAGGGACAGCTTGCGGGGTGGTTCTCCATCTGTAGGGTGTAGGGTGCTGGTGTCGTGGTCCTGTGGTGGTGCCTCCTGTCCACTAGCACCAGCGAAGGTGGTGGGCAGTTCATCATCCAAGCTAGTGTCAGGGGCCCCTTGTTGTGCCACAGTGTCCCTCCTGGTGTTCACGAGGTCCTTCAGCACCCCTACAATGGTGCCCAGGGTGGTGTTGATGGACTTGAGTTCCTCCCTGAACCCCAAATACTGTTCCTCCTGCAGCCGCTGGGTCTCCTGAAACTTGGCCAGTACCGTTGCCATCGTCTCCTGGGAATGATGGTACGCTCCCATGATGTTGGAGAGGGCCTCGTGGAGAATGGGTTCCCTGAGCCTGTCCTCCCCCTGTCGCACAGCAGACCTCTCAGTTCCCCGGTTTTCCTTGGCCTCTGTCCCCTGAACCGTGGGGCCACTGCCCCCAGGTCTCTGCTGTTCTTGGGGTGGTGGGTTAGCCTGGGTTCCCTGTAGTGGTGGACACACTGCTGCTTGACGTGTCCTGGGGACAGAGGTATGGGCCCGCTGGGTGGGTGCTGTGCTGGTGTTTCCTGAGGGGGGAGGCTATGTAGTGGCATGTGACTGAGTGAGGGGAACCGACTGTCCCGAGGTCCCAGATGGGCCCGGCTGGTCATCTAGATCCAGTTGGACAGAGCTGCTGTCATCACTGTGGGCCTCTTCCGTGGGGGGAGTGGACATGTCTGGAACCTCCTGTCCGGTGACGTTGGGTAGGGGTCCTGCAGGGGTGTAAAGGCATGATTATTGCATCTGTGTGTGCCATGGTGTGCAATGGGTGGGTGACCCTGTACCCCAGTGCTTACTTTCTTGTGTAGGACCTTGTGTGATAATTGTTTAGGGGTCTGTGTGGGTATGTGTAGTGGACATGCATTGGTGATGGGTGGCCATGCTTTGTTGTTGCATGCAGGGCTTGGTGTTGGGATGTGTGGTTTGTGATAGTGGGACATATGTGAGGAGTTGGAGTGATGGGGGTGAGGGTGGGGGTATGTGATAGCATGCAGGTAGGGTGGGGGATGAAGTAGTGAAAGATTTGACTTACCAGAGTCCATTCCTCCAGCTACTCCTGCGAGGCCCTCAGGATGCAGTATAGCCAAGACCTGCTCCTCCCATGTTGTTAGTTGTGGGGGAGGAGGTGGAGGTCCGCCGCCAGTCCTCTGAACCGCAATGTGGTATCTTGAGACGACGGAACGCACCTTCCCCCGTAGGTCGTTCCACTTCTTCCTGATGTCATCCCGTGTTCTTGGGTGCTCTCCCACTGCGTTGACCCTATCCACGATTCTGTGCCGTAGCTTTATCTTCCTAGCTATGGAGGTGTGCTGCACCTGTGATCCGAATAGCTGTGGCTCTACCCGGATGATTTCCTCCACCATGACCCTGAGCTCCTCCTCAGAAAACCTGGGGTGTCTTTGCGGTGCCATGGGGTGGTGTGAGTGATGTGTGAGGTCGTGTGTGTTGTGATTTGTGGGGTGATGTTTAGGGGTGTGTGTTGTTTTGTGCGTGGATGTGTATGAGTGATGGTGTTGTGTGCCTCTGTCTGCTGGTGTGGTCTTTGCTTTGCTGTCTCTCTGTTTCTTCCAAATTGTTCGTTGTAAGGGTTTGTGGGTAATGTGGGTGGGTGTTTTATATTGTATTGGGTGTGTGGGTGTGGTGTGTGCATGTGTATCAGGTGTGTGTATTTCGATTTGTCCAATGTGGTAGTGTTTTGTAAATGTGTGTGTATTTTGAGCGCGGCGGTGTGTACTGCCAATGGAATACCGCGGTTGAAAGACCGCCGCGTGGATTTGTGTGCCGTGATAGTGTGGGTGTATTCCTGTTGGCATGACGGTGGAGGTTTTGTTATCGCCAGTCTATCACTGACCTTTGGTGTGGCGGACTTGTGTGGGTGTCTAGATTTTGGCGGATTCTGAGCTGTGGGTCGTAATGCCTGTGGCGGGATTCCACGGCCGCGGCGGTGTGTTGGCAGTCTTCTGCACGGCGGTAAGCAGGATTTACCACCAATGTTGTAATGAGGGCCTATGTGTCCTCAGCAAAACAATCGCTATCTTTCAAAGTCATTGATGATAATTTACAAGGCTCTTAAACATAATACAAGCCCAAAAGCTCTACATAAAAAAGCAACTATTTTGTATCCTTTTTAGAACGTTTCAAAGTCTTACAAAGGTAAATAATTATTTCGAAAGTCAAAAAACTCTCCACAGTAAACGTTGAATGAGATTTCACCAATACAATGTATCCAATGTTGGTGGCTTAGTTTGTCTTCAAATTTGAGAGCTCAGGTGTTGCTACTTGTACTAACTTTTTTATGCTTCAGTGCTATTTCAATGACACTTTTCATCTCCCTTTCTTACCATAATTCAAACGAGTGTGAGTGTTACCTGTCACTCTGGCACGGCAGAGCACTTGTTCAAAAATGCCTTGCAGGGAATCCCTGCCCTCCCCACCCCCATGTTGGTAAAAAATAAGGGAGTTTGAATAACAACATTTGCCAGGATGGTTTTGTTTTTCCTTCCTGCCAATTGTGCAAGGGTCACTGCAGCACTGCGAGACTGCAGTAGGCTGTGGTGGTTGGCTGTGGTAGGCTGCATCAGTGTTACACCTGCACCCAGGTTAAGAATTTCCCAAGCCGCAACAGCGGGCCCAGCCTGTGCCCCCAAGGCCGCAGAACAGAGACGGTCCTTGTGGACTTCCTTTTTGTCAGATTGGGCCCTGGTGTCACTGCACCAGCATTGAGACCTACGTCCCTTACCTAGAAGGCACACTTTTAGTGGTCTGGAAATGATCCACTGACACTGATATCGCCGCAGTGATCTCATATAAAGAGGCCTCACTTATTGTGGAAAGTGAGCCTTACAGTGATCACACAGTGACGACCTTACAGAGATGTTTCATTGTTCTGGGGTTCTGGAAATAACTCTGGGCCAGATGTACCAAAGGATTTTACCCATTATGTGTCTATGAGAAAATGCTTTAGTACATATGGCCCTCTGTTAGTTATCTGCCAATGTTCTCATACTGATCACAGCAAAACTGTGAAATAGCAAGCACGCACCTGTAGCTATCCAGCACTTTTGTGCAATGTGACCTGGAAATGATGAGCATACACACAAATATAAATGAGGCACTTAAAAAAAACAGGAGGTGAGAAAATTATAGTGAAATGCATATGATAACCTTAAAGTTGGACTGGTACTCATATCTACTTACTGAGCCAGTGACAGGCCTTTATCTGCACCTTACCCTGATATATCTGTCTTACACACTAAATGGACACTCTCTGTGCAATAGATGCTGAGCTGGTTCAACAGAGCATAAAATAAGCTGGGAATAGCTCAGTGAAGTTTCAAAGAATTGTTCAATGTACAGTTTACAATGTAAATACTGAAAGATGCACCACAGGTTTTAGCATGTGCAAAAGAGATTTGTGTGGCCTGGATGTCAGTGGTTTGATTTGATTAGAAACATATATATGTGCAGAATGCACCTAAAAGGTGTCTTGGTGCTAAAAACTAGAAGCATAATATCTTGATTTGAAAAACTTTGATAGAAAATAACCTACTACTACGGAAAAAAGACTAACAACATATGACAACTTAAAGGGTTAATGCACAGTGCAGAGCTGTGTGTGTTAGTGTGCGGCTAATCTTCAGGTTTTAGGCATGCATTCATGCACACAAGAACACTTATGCAGCAGGAGCATTAACCATCTGAGCTGTCTTATTGGTATTGTAGACCCCAATCTTGAGGTTCCACACAAAAGTGACGTGGTTTATGAAAGTTCAGCGAGTCTCAGCACCAAGCCACCAGGACATACCACTGTGAAAACTATGAGATTGTTTCAGGACTGTTATCAAAGGATGCCCTGATGCACATACACTCTCCGTTGGATCATGCACGCCTCATCCCCCCCTATCTTCCATCCACACCACTCCAAACAGGCATTACCCATACAGCATGCTCCCAGTGTATTCACCTGTTTGTCTGGAGGACCATAGAGTAGCGTGTACTGGGGGAGGACCCCATCCACTAGTTTATCCAACTCCTCCGATGTGAAGGCCGGGGCCTTTTCCCCAGACAAATGAGCCATTGTCGCTTCCACATGGCATTATTTTTAAATGCGTCACACATATCTAGGCCTTGCATACACACTAAGACAGGTACATAGCGGGTTGACCAATGTGTGCAATAAAGTTGTTGTTTTAGTACCTCAGTGTTGGCTGACCCTCTGCTCGCTGTTCTCATCCATAGGGCACGTCCGCTGGGGCAGGTGATGAGATGGCGGCATCCTCCGGTGTACAGACCGCTGGTGGACCTGTCGACAATGGAAGTGCGACATGTAATAGTCACCTACAGACTTGATCGTGCCACAATCCAGGAACTGTGTGCCCAGTTGGAGCCAGACCTGATGTCAGCTATCCGCCATCCCTCAGGAATCCCCCCTCTAGTGCAGGTCCTGTCAGTACTCCATTTCCTGGCAAGTGGGTCTTTTCAAACAACAGTGGCCATAGCATCAGGGATGTCCCAGCCTATGTTTTCCAACGTGTTGTCCAGAGTGTTGTCTGCCCTGCTGAAAGACATGCGCAGCTACATCGTTTTCCCTCAGATGGAGGATTTGCCTACAGTGAAAGGTGACTTCTATGCCCTGGGACATATCCCCAACATCATAGGTGCCATTGATGGGACACATGTGGCCTTGGTACCCCCACGCAGGAGTGAACAGTTGTACAGAAACCAGAAGAGTTACCATTCCATAAATGTGCAGATGGTGTGTTTGGCCGACCAGTACATCTCCCAGGTGAATGCCAAATTTCCTGGCTCAGTGCATGACGCTTACATTCTGGGGAATAGCAGCATCCCTTATGTGATGGGGCAACTCCAGAGGCACCGTGTGTGGCTATTAGGTGAGGACACGGACCCTATACAGTGTGAATAGTTGTCTGGGGTTGTCCCTAATGGTTAGTGCGTGTCTAACAGTTGTCCCTCGACATTTGCAGGTGATTCTGGCTACCCCAAATTGTCATGGCTACTGACCCCAGGGAGGAATCCCAGGACAAGGGCAGAGGAACGCTACAATGAGGCACATGGGCGAACTAGGAGGGTTATAGAGAGGACCTTCGGCCTCCTGAAGGCCAGGTTCTGGTGCCTCCTTATTACAGGTGGTTCCCTATACTACTCACCAAATAAGGTGTGCCAGATCATCGTGGCCTGCTGTATGCTGCACAACTTGGCTTTGCGACGAAAGGTGCCTTTTCTGCAGGAGGATGGTCCAGAAGGAGGTCTTGTGGCAGCTGTGGAGCCTGTGGGCAGTGAAGAAGAGGAGGCAGAAGAAGGGGACATAGACAACAGGAACACCGTGATCCAGCAATACTTCCAGTGAGACACAGGTAAGAAGACATCACTGCCTCCTACATCTGATAAAATTGTTCGACCTATCATCTGTCTGTCACATTCACCCAGTGTATGGACCCTAATTTGTCACTTTGCCTTTCGATTTCACAGATGTGGGTCCCACTGTGTGACCTCTGCTATGTTACCTCATGGACTAGAGCTATGTGACATAGGTATGTTGACAATACAATGGACATTGCTATTTCCCTCAGTTATTGCAAATACACATTTGTGAAAGCACAGACTGACTCCAGATTGTTTTGTGATTCAAGGGAGTTTATTTAAGTGCTAAATAGTGGAGGGGGTTGTAAAATTGTGAGGGGTAATGGTGGAGGAATGTCAATGGCAGAGTCCAGTTATTTGTCTAACAGGTTCATTGTCCAAAGGGGCATAGGAAGTAGAGCTAGGGCAGTTTAAGGATGGACAGGGTGACAAAGTGGGACAGTAGGATGACATTCAGGGGGGTCTCATTTCTTGGCGGGGTCTTGGCATTGTTCTCTGTCTTTGTCCTGGATCTCAGGGACAGCTTGCGGGGTGGTTCTCCATCTGTAGGGTGTAGGGTGCTGGTGTCGTGGTCCTGTGGCGGTGCCTCCTGTTCACTAGCACCAGCGAAGGTGGTGGGCAGTTCATCATCCAAGCTAGTGTCAGGGGCCCCTTGTTGTGCCACAGTGTCCCTCCTGGTGTTCACGAGGTCCTTCAGCACCCCTACAATGGTGCCCAGGGTGGTGTTGATGGACTTGAGTTCCTCCCTGAACCCCAAATACTGTTCCTCCTGCAGCCGCTGGGTCTCCTGAAACTTGGCCAGTACCGTTGCCATCGTCTCCTGGGAATGATGGTACGCTCCCATGATGTTGGAGAGGGCCTCGTGGAGAATGGGTTCCCTGAGCCTGTCCTCCCCCTGTCGCACAGCAGACCTCTCAGTTCCCCGGTTTTCCTTGGCCTCTGTCCCCTGAACCGTGTGCCCACTGCCCCCAGGTCTCTGCTGTTCTTGGGGTGGTGGGTTAGCCTGGGTTCCCTGTAGTGGTGGACACACTGCTGCTTGACGTGTCCTGGGGACAGAGGTATGGGCCCGCTGGGTGGGTGCTGTGCTGGTGTTTCCTGAGGGGGGAGGCTATGTAGTGGCATGTGACTGTGTGAGGGGAACCGACTGTCCCGAGGTCCCAGATGGGCCCGGCTGGTCATCTAGATCCAGTTGGACAGAGCTGCTGTCATCACTGTGGGCCTGTTCCGTGGGGGGAGTGGACATGTCTGGAACCTCCTGTCCAGTGACGTTGGGTAGGGGTCCTGCAGGGGTGTAAAGGCATGATTATTGCATCTGTGTGTGCCATGGTGTGCAATGGGTGGGTGACCCTGTACCCCAGTGCTTACTTTCTTGTGTAGGACCTTGTGTGATAATTGTTTAGGGGTCTGTGTGGGTATGTGTAGTGGACATGCATTGGTGATGGGTGGCCATGCTTTGTTGTTGCATGCAGGGCTTGGTGTTGGGATGTGTGGTTTGTGATAGTGGGACATATGTGAGGAGTTGGAGTGATGGGGGTGAGGGTGGGGGTATGTGATAGCATGCAGGTAGGGTGGGGGATGAAGTAGTGAAAGATTTGACTTACCAGAGTCCATTCCTCCAGCTACTCCTGCGAGGCCCTCAGGATGCAGTATAGCCAAGACCTGCTCCTCCCATGTTGTTAGTTGTGGGGGAGGAGGTGGGGGTCCGCCGCCAGTCCTCTGAACCGCAATGTGGTGTCTTGAGACCACGGAACGCACCTTCCCCCGTAGGTCGTTCCACTTCTTCCTGATGTGATCCCGTGTTCTTGGGTGCTGTCCCACTGCGTTGACCCTATCCACGATTCTGTTCCATAGCTTCATCTTCCTAGCTATGGAGGTGTGCTGCACCTGTGATCCGAATAGCTGTGGCTCTACCCGGATGATTTCCTCCACCATGACCCTGAGCTCCTGCTCAGAAAACCTGGGGTGTCTTTGCGGTGCCATGGGGTGCTGTGAGTGATGTGTGAGGTGGTGTGTGTTGTGATTTGTGGGGTGATATTTAGGGGTGTGTGTTGTTTTGTGCGTGGATGTGTATGAGTGATGGTGTTGTGTGCCTCTGTCTGCTGGTGTGGTCTTTGCTTTGCTGTCTCTCTGTTTCTTCCAAATTGTTCGTTGTAAGGGTTTGTGGGTAATGTTGGTGGGTGTTTTATATTGTATTGGGTGTGTGGGTGTGGTGTGTGTATGTGTATCAGGTGTGTGTATTTCGATTTGTCCAATGTGGTAGTGTTTTGTAAATGTGTGTGTATTTTGAGCGCGGCGGTGTGTACTGCCAATGGAATACCGCGGTTGAAAGACCGCCGCGTGGATTTGTGTGTCGTGATAGTGTGGGTGT
This sequence comes from Pleurodeles waltl, assembly GCF_031143425.1. Taxonomy (NCBI): domain Eukaryota; kingdom Metazoa; phylum Chordata; class Amphibia; order Caudata; family Salamandridae; genus Pleurodeles; species Pleurodeles waltl. Next base: position 92,730,254 of record NC_090438.1, on the reverse strand, counting down.
ATTCCTGTTGGCATGACGGTGGAGGTTTTGTTATCGCCAGTTTATCTCTGACCTTTGGTGTGGCGGACTTGTGTGGGTGTCTAGATTTTGGCGGATTCTGAGCTGTGGGTCGTAATGCCTGTGGCGGGATTCCACGGCGGCGGCGGTGTGTTGGCAGTCTTCTGCACGGCGGTAAGCAGGATTTACCACCAATGTTGTAATGAGGGCCTATGTGTCCTCAGCAAAACAATCGCTATCTTTCAAAGTCATTGATGATAATTTACAAGGCTCTTAAACATAATACAAGCCCAAAAGCTCTACATAAAAAAAGCAACTATTTTGTATCCTTTTTAGAACGTTTCAAAGTCTTACAAAGGTAAATAATTATTTCGAAAGTCAAAAAACTCTCCACAGTAAACGTTGAATGAGATTTCACCAATACAATGTATCCAATGTTGGTGGCTTGGTTTGTCTTCAAATTTGAGAGCTCAGGTGTTGCTACTTGTACTAACTTTTTTATGCTTCAGTGCTATTTCAATGACACTTTTCATCTCCCTTTCTTACCATAATTCAAACGAGTGTGAGTGTTACCTGTCACTCTGGCACGGCAGAGCACTTGTTCAAAAATGCCTTGCAGGGAATCCCTGCCCTCCCCACCCCCATGTTGGTAAAAAATAAGGGAGTTTGAATAACAACATTTGCCAGGATGGTTTTGTTTTTCCTTCCTGCCAATTGTGCAAGGGTCACTGCAGCACTGCGAGACTGCAGTAGGCTGTGGTGATTGGCTGTGGTAGGCTGCATCAGTGTTACACCTGCACCCAGGTTAAGAATTTCCCAAGCCGCAACAGCGGGCCCAGCCTGTGCCCCCAAGGCCCCAGAACAGAGACGGTCCTTGTGGACTTCCTTTTTGTCAGATTGGGCCCTGGTGTCACTGCACCAGCATTGAGACCTACGTCCTATACCTAGAAGGCACACTTTTAGTGGTCTGGAAATGATCCACTGACACTGATATCGCCGCAGTGATCTCATATAAAGAGGCCTCACTTATTGTGGAAAGTGAGCCTTACAGTGATCACACAGTGACGACCTTACAGAGATGTTGCATTGTTCTGGGGTTCTGGAAATAACTCTGGGCCAGATGTACCAAAGGATTTTACCCATTATGTGTCTATGAGAAAATGCTTTAGTACATATGGCCCTCTGTTAGTTATCTGCCAATGTTCTCATACTGATCACAGCAAAACTGTGAAATAGCAAGCACGCACCTGTAGCTATCCAACACTTTTGTGCAATGTGACCTGGAAATGATGAGCATACACACAAATATAAATGAGGCACTTAACAAAATCAGGAAGTGAGAAAATTATAGTGAAATGCATATGATAACCTTAAAGTTGGACTGGTACTCATATATACTTACTGAGCCAGTGACAGGCCTTTATCTGCACCTTACCCTGACATATCTGTCTTACACACTAAATGGACACTCTCTGTGCAATAGATGCTGAGCTGGTCCAACAGAGCATAAAGTAAGCTGGGAATAGCTCAGTGAAGTTTCAAAGAATTGTTCAATGTACAGTTTACAATGTAAATACTAAAAGATGCACCACAGGTTTTAGCATGTGCAAAAGAGATTTGTGTGGCCTGGATGTCAGTGGTTTGATTTGATTAGAAACATATATATGTGCAGAATGCACCCAAAAGGTGTCTTGGTGCTAAAAACTAGAAGCATAATATCTTGATTTGAAAAACTTTGATAGAAAATAACCTACTATTACGGAAAAAAGACTAACAACATATGACAACTTAAATGGTTAATGCACAGTGCAGAGCTGTGTGTGTTAGTGTGCGCCTAATCTTCAGGTTTTAGGCATGCATTCATGCACACAAGTACATTTATGCAGCAGGAGGATTAACCGTCTGAGCTGTCTTATTGGTATTGTAGACCCCAATCTTGAGGTTCCACACAAAAGTGATGTGGTTTATGAAAGTTCAGCGAGTCTCAGCACCAAGCCACCAGGACATACCACTGTGAAAGCTATGAGATTGTTTCAGGACTGTTATCAAAGGATGCAGTGAAAATCACTTGAGTTGCAAAGAGCTGTAGGGATGTTTCCATATGCATTCTGCTAAGGGGGATACAGGTGTATTATGTCTCATTAATGTGACACCTGGCTGCACTGCTAATCAAGATACTACTCAGAGGTGCACTGTAAGAGCTCTCTGGATATCTCTTTAGTGGGGTATGAATCGATACTGTGGGCCACGACAGGGGTGTTATGTTACACATGTTAGGATGTTTCAGTATTTAGAAACCAGTGCATGATGCAAAGCAAGGCAGAGATGCCTTGTGTCTCACTGACGTGATAGCCAGCTGCACTGCAAATCAAGGTAGAGAGGTGCTCTGTAAGAGCTCTGTATTCAGAAACCCAGAATACAGAAAGCAGTACATGATGCAAACTAGAACAGGTGTATTTGTAGACCTCTTTCAATAGCTTGTTACTGGTATACCACCGGATGATGCAAGGCACTATCGAGGTGCACCGTGTGAGTGTGCTTCTCCTGGCAGGTAAGAATAGATGTGCTTCATGAGAGCTCAGTGGAAGTCTCAGTACTGAGATGTCTTGGTTCAAGTAAAAATCTGATGGTGGTTCCTGGGCACTTTAGGCTTTGTCTGGGCATTTGATGCTGCTTATGGCATAAGGACTATTATTTGTCTTTGAGGATGTTCCTGGACAAATGAGGCTCTATGTCTATGTTTATAGAGACAAGACATTTGACACTATGCATGTGCATTTCATGCTCAAATTGGTCGTTTGGCAATCTACTTAGTTATATCATAATTGGTTGCCAAGTGGCCTCTGTAGCTGAGTGGGATTTCCATAGGCCTCTGAAACACAGGGCAGCACCCTGTTAATATGCAGGAGGAAACTATACCTGTTTCTCTGCTTTGGCGGCTGTTTCTAAATGCATCGATCTTGCACTTTGGTATGTGTAGTGATGTCTTCAGGGAGTCACAGGGTGTAGGACATCACTTCTGCTACCCTGGTTGTTTGCTGCATTGACTACGAGTGCATTGCGCCTTTAGGTGTTTGACTCATGATGTGGGTTTAGTGATATTTCTCCAACTTTTGCTAGAACAGAGTAGGCCTACTGTGGAATAACCTGCTCCTTACACATCAAGGCACCTCTGCGTCAGCCTTCAGCTTCCTCCTCGCTGCCGCTATAATGAAAGGTTTGTGTGGCCATACAACATGTCTCCAGACCAAGTGCAAACTTTCAGGAGAAAAATGTTTGTGACCATGTTAAATACTGTCAAATGCAATACGGAAAACTGTGAAATAGCATGCTATTTGCACAGCAAACTAACTATTTTGTGAGCGCCCCCTAACTTGTGGGGTGCCTTGCTCATGTAAATGACTGCACATTTACTTCTGTGCATAACAGTCGATGTGTTCCCCAGGTTGTGACAAAAAAGCTATTTGGAGTAGGATAGATGCTTAATATTACTCCCTGTAGGAGGCTGGCCTGGTTTGTAGTGAGTACCAAGGGGTACTTACACTCTGCACCAGGTCCAGGTATCCCTTATTAGTGTAGAAGAGGTGTCTAGCAGCTTAGGCTGATAGAAAAGGTAGCTTAGCAGAGCAGCTTAGGCTGAACTAGGAGACGTGTAAAGCTCCCACTATACCACTGGTGTCATATGCACAATATCATAAGAAAACAAAATACACAGATATACTAAAAATAAAGGTACTTTATTTTTATGACAATATGCCAAAAGTATCTCAGTGAGTACCCTCAGTATGAGGATAGCAAATATACACAAGATATATGTACACAATACCAAAAATATGCAGTAATAGCAATAGAAAACAGTGCAAGCAATGTATAGTCACAATAGATTGCAATGGGAGCACATAGGTATAGGGGCAACACAAACCATATACTCTAGAATTGGAATGCGAACCACGAATGGACCCCAAACCTATGTGAGCTTGTAGAGGGTCGCTGGGACTGTAAGAAAACAGTGAGGGTTAGAAAAATAGCCCACCCCAAGACTCTGAAAAGTGCACCTAAGTTCCCCAGAGAGCACAGAAGTCGTGATAGGGGAATTCTGCAAGGAAGACCAACACCAGCAATGCAACAACAATGGATTTCCAGATGAGAGTACCTGTGGAACAAGGGGACCAAGTCCAAGAGTCACACTCAAGTCGGAAGTGGGCAGATGCCCAGGAAATGCCAGCTGTGGGTGCAAGGAAGCTGCCACCGGATGGTAGAAGCTGTGGATTCTGCAAGAACGAAGAGGACTAGGAACTTCCCCTTTGGAGGATGGATGTCCCACGTCGTGAAGAAGCTTGCAGAGGTGTTTCCGTGCAGAAAGACTGCAAACAAGCCTTGCTAGCTGCAAGGGTCGCGGTTAGGGTTTTTGGATGCTGCTGTGCCCCAGGAGGGACCAGGATGTCGCCAATTGCGTGAGGAGACAGAGGGGGCGTCCAGCAAGACAGAGAACCTACTCAGAAGCAAGCAGCACCTGCAGAAGTGCCGGAACAGGCACTACGAAGAAGAGTGAACCGGAGCTCATCCAAAGTCACAAAAGAATGTCCCACGACGCCGGAGGACAACTCAGGAGGTCGTGCACTGCAGGTTAGAGTGTCGGGGACCCAGGCTTGGCTGTGCACAAAGGAAATCCTGGAAGAGTGCACAGGAGCCGGAGCAGCTGCAAATCACGCAGTACCCAGCAATACAGTCTAGCGTGGGGAGGCAAGGACTTACCTCCACCAAACTTGGACTGAAGAGTCACTGGACTGTGGGAGTCACTAGGACAGAGTTGCTGAGTTCCAGGGACCACGCTCGTCGTGCTGAGAGGGGACCCAGAGGACCGGTGATGCAGTCTTTTGGTGCCTGCGGTTGCAGGGGGAAGATTCCGTCGACCCACGGGAGATTTCTTCGGCGCTTCTAGTGCAGAGAGGAGGCAGACTACCCCCACAGCATGCACCACCAGGAAAACAGTCGAGAAGGCCGCAGGATCAGCGATACAAGGTTGCAGTAGTCGTCTTTGCTACTTTGTTGCGGTTTTGCAGGCGTCCAGAGCAGTCAGCGGTCGATTCCTTGGCAGAAGGTGAAGAGAGAGATGCAGAGGAACTCTGATGAGCTCTTGCATTCGTTAGCTAAAGAATTCCCCAAAGCAGAGACCCTAAATAGCCAGAAAAGGAGGTTTGGCTACCTAGGAAGGAGGATAGGCTAGCAACACAGGTAAGAGCCTATCAGAAGGAGTCTCTGACGTCACCTGCTGGCCCTGGCCACTCAGAGCAGTCCAGTGTGCCAGCAGCACCTCTGTTTCCAAGATGGCAGAGGTCTGGACCACACTGGAGAAGCTCTGGGCACCTCCCAGGGGAGGTGCAGGTCAGGGGAGTGGTCACTCCCCTTTCCTTTGTCCAGTTTCTCGCCAGAGCAGGGCTGGGGGATCCCTGAACCGGTGTAGACTGGCTTATGCAGAGATGGGCACCATCTGTGCCCATCAAAGCATTTCCAGAGGCTGAGGGAGGCTACTCCTCCCCAGCCCTGACACCTTTTTCCAAAGGGAGAGGGTGTAACACCCTCTCTCTGAGGAAGTCCTTTGTTCTGCCTTCCTGGGCCAAGCCTGGCTGGACCCCAGGAGGGCAGAAACCTGTCTGAGGGGTTGGCAGCAGCAGCAGCTGCAGTGAAACCCCGGGAAAGGTAGTTTGGCAGTACCCGGGTCTGTGCTAGAGACTCGGGGGATCATGGAATTGTCTCCCCAATGCCAGAATGGCATTGGGGTGACAATTCCATGATCTTAGACATGTTACTTGGCCATGTTCGGAGTTACCATTGTGACGCTATACATATGTCGTGACATGTGTATAGTGCACGCGTGTAATGGTGTCCCCGCACACACAAAGTCCGGGGAATTTGCCCTGAACAATGTGGGAGCACCTTGGCTAGTGAAAGGGTGCCCACACACTAAGTAACTTAGCACCCAACCTTTACCAGGTAAAGGTTAGGCATATAGTTGACTTATAAGTTACTTAAGTGCAGTGGTAAATGGCTGTGAAATAACGTGGACGTTATTTCACTCAGGCTGCAATGGCAGGCCTGTGTAAGAATTGTCAGAGCTCCCTATGGGTGGCAAAAGAAATGCTGCAGCCCATAGGGATCTCCTGGAACCCCAATACCCTGGGTACCTCAGTACCATATACTAGGGAATTATAAGGGTGTTCCAGTATGCCAATATGAATTGGTGAAATTGGTCACTAGCCTGTTAGTGACAATTTGTAAAGAGAGAGCATAACCACTGAGGTTCTGGTTAGCAGAGCCTCAGTGAGACAGTTAGGCATCACACAGGGAACACATACATATGGGTCACAAACTTATGAGCACTGGGGTCCTGGCTAGCAGGGTCCCAGTGACACATAACAAACATACTGAAAACATAGGGTTTTCACTATGAGCACTAGGCCCTGGCTAGCAGGATCCCAGTGAGACAGTGAAAACACCCTGACATACACTCACAAACAGGCCAAAAGTGGGGGTAACAAGGCTAGAAAGAGGCTACTTTCTCACACTCCCCCCTTTACAAAGGTGTCAAAGTTGTGCTGCATTTGTACTTTTTGTACTTTTTAAATATTTACATAGTTTTTGTGTGAGGGGCACTGTCACAAAGCTGATGGGCCCCAAAGACAAGTGTGTGTCAGATTGGACCAGTTCAAGACAGCAGGCAACTGTGTTCACATCTTTTACCTTTTCACGGGCTTCTCGCAGACAGCCACCATTGGTCGCCTGGCGGGGTAACAGGGTCGCCTGCATTGGCGGTACTGGTGGCTGCGCAGGTTAAATAAGAGCCAGCTCTGAAATCGTGGCAAGGTCCAAACATGACGTCCACAGGAGGAGCTTCCTCAGTCAAATATCCCGGCTATCTGGTAGTTACTTTACCATACTCTAAGACTGACCAAATGGGAAAGGCAAGCGAGTAATCTTCAAAAGAGCAGTTGGGTTTTAGGGGTGTCCAGTGACTGCAGTGTACCAATCCTTGCAGATACATCAATGGGTGTCATCCCATCCAAGGTGCATATCACGGGGTCCCACTTACTAAATATGAGTTTACTCAGGTGCTGCAAAAAGCCTTTCAGAAGGTTGACATATAGGGTACTTTCAGATCCTAGTCCTTTAGGATAGGGGCAGTCACATCTGGGGTGGGAGCAGAACTTAACCCAGAGGTAGTCAAGAGGATTGGCAGGTGGAGGTCTGATTCCTATAAGTGCCCTGTGTGTCTCAACTTGATGATTTGTTAATTAATGATGTATATTTTATTCCCTCTTAGTTTTGCATGAGAGCACGTGGCTACAGCCAGTGTGTGGATCATTGGTCACTCCTTCGTACGACATGAAAAGGCAATGTTCACTCACAGTCGGTTCTGCAGGCGAGCAGTGGAAGCGGGTCTTCATTTCCACTGGGCCTGTAAATGCAGTCTGTCCTTGGATGGTCTACGCCACCTAGTAGAGGAGGCTATACGTAGGAATCTACAGCCACCTGCGCACATCATTAATCCCAGCCCCCCTGATATACCTCTGTAAAAAAATGTTCTCCACAGATTTTCATTTTTGATTTGAGTTTTTGGATCATTAGAGCATTAGAGAAGTAATTTAGCTTGGGGAGACATTGCTGAACTGGGACAAATTTTTCTGGACGACATTTTTAAAAAGCATTTGCAATGCAATAGGTCTCACATTTTCTTGAGTTAGAGCTATTCGCAGTTAGGCGTTTGAATAGCACGATGAAGTGGATCCTTAACGGAGCATTGCTGAAACAATGGTTGCCTTCAGGGGGGTCTTTATTTCACAAGGACAGGGTTCATCTGTCAGTGCATGGAAATGAATTGTTTGTGGAAAATGTAGTGGCTTTCACAATCTAGCATTTCTCACAATCCCAGGACACATGGGGATGGTCTGGTTTATCAGGAAATTGCAAAGGCTTGTGGTGGGGAAGGAGTCAAGTTTGGCTACAAAACAGGAGGTCACCCTTGGCATCAGGAATAGAAGTGCATGTGAAGACAAGATGGAATTGGTTGCCCATGCCCATTCCCCAGGGTGCCAGAGGGGATACCTTTTAGAGGTTTCCCTCTGGCATGGTTGTTTGGGGGGGGGCAGCTTTTATTGCTGACCCACACCCCCGCTATCCTGAGGGAGCAGGTGAGTTTGCCTTGTAAAGGACAACTTATGGAGGAGCCCGTAGCGATGTTCCCCAGTCCCAAGTAAATCGAGCTAGCTGATGCCGCAGGGGACCAGAGGAGTGGTCAACCATGACTCAGACTTTTTTTTAGAATGTGAGTGGGTGGTAGGAGAGTTTCATGTGGTAGTGAATTCAAAACTATTCTGCACAAGACTGTGCATATTGTAAATGTTATGAAAATTGTTCCATTTGTTGTGTTTATGATTGCAATAAATATGATCCGAAAATAGTTATGTTCTCCAACGCAAGTAGGTGGTGAGTGGTGGGTCATTTTTGTGTTATTCTGTATCAAGGGTAATAGACCCTTCTAAGAAAGTTCAACCACTTTCTGAAAAGCATCAGGGCAAAATACCAGTGCCCATAAAAGGGCAGACACCAGAGTTTGTGCTAAGATATGGCACACAACAGTATTTCTTTGCGTCTGCTCCACTACTAGAAGGCACAAAAATACAAGTAGTGTGACCACCTCACACAGTATCTTTAAGGACACTCCCTCCAATCACAACATTATCAACTACAAAAAATTACTTTAGGTATGCAGTCTAATTAGTTCAAAGGACGTACAGCAAGACTACAGCACCCAGAATGCATTAGGCTAACATCCCAAAGTCTGGGCCTGAGAACCGTACCCATAGTGACCTGGAAGGAGGTTGTCACCCTAAATATAAGGTGCCTCAAAAGCTTAAAAAAATCAGCTGTCCTGAACAGCCCACTGCACGTACTCTACAGCGGTTTAAAAGTTGTGCTGTGGGGACGGGATGATGATGGGTCCAAGGTTTTGTAATAGCTGTGTAGGTCTATGCCCCTCAGTCTTTGAAGCACATGCACGTGGCATGAATACTTTATCCAGCCGTATGAAAAGTAAATTAGAGTTCCAATCGTGCACAAATCCCTCTGCTGTCCCGGAACTTGTGGTTCAGTTTTAAATTATTGCCTTCAAGAACGTGCTGAGAAAAAAAAACAGAACCGCATGACCACGTCGTAAAACATGTGCCATTAAAAAAACGAGCGGCCAGATCCATAAAACAGTGACGCGTTGACAGCACTTGAAAGGAGAACACGGCGTAGTAACACGTGCACGCGTGTTTTTACCCAAAAAGCGCCATTCATCCTGCGCTCGTCTGCACCCCATGCATTCTCCGCGCCCAGCGTGACATATTTTCGCCCATTCACTCGCCACAAAGCGAGGCTGGCTGCGGTGTCACTCAGCACATGCACAATTACACACTCGGGCGCGTAAGCGGCGGCCTCTTTTCACTCCAAGCAGCCAATTAAAGGATTACGCAGAAATTGTGCAAGGTTGTGGCAAAGCGCAACACAACGCGGAGAGAAGCGCCCCCCCCCCCCACTGAATTCTAAGAGGAATGTGTTTTTAATTGGGTGGGGGCTTGTGCTCATTAGCAGGGGCCTATCCCGGTGAGGATTGGGGGGTGGGTTTGGCTGCGAGGGGATTAAGGCAGGGTGAGGGGGCGGCTTCACGTGAAGGACTGCATCTCATTCAGCCCCCTGCACTTTCTTGAGGCCTGACACAGTGGCCAGTTTGTCAGGAGTGTTTCCCCAGCAGCTCAGAGGCCGGAGCAGGACTAAAGGGGGGAGAGAGGCGTGGAGCCCGGGCTCCCCAACACTTGGAGTCTTTGTTAACAGAAAACTGCGGAGACCAACTTTTTTTTTCTCTCCAAGAGTCTGTATTTCGCATCAGCGCTTTTGTAAAGTTGAATTATTTTTTCAGCTTGCTCCTCGTTAACTTTTTCTCATTTTTTTAATCGTAATTTACCCCTGTGCCTTGTCGGGGGGGGGGGGCTTCGTTTTGGTTAATTTTACAGCGACTGATTTTTTTTATTTTGCCAGTTTTAGCTGAAATTACTTTTAGTGTTGTTTTTCACTCGTTGTTCTAAACTGAGCCCACCGGACGCTAGTTTATTTTAGTTTTTGTTTCATTCTCTATTTTGCGATATTTGGTTTAGCCCCACCAGTTGAGTGAGTACGCTTTATATTTTGCTCCATTTTTGCCTCTCCCTCCTACGGGTCTTCATTAGTTGCATTACGCTCCCGGCTAGTTACGCCTGAACTTCGCCCCGCTCCTGGCCCCCATGGAGGGAGCCCTGCTGCTGCTGCTCCCCCTGCTCCGGGTGGCCGCAGGAGAGTACTGCCACCCCTGGGCGGACGGGGGCCCGCAGGGGCACCGGCGCGGGGGCTTCCAGTGCCCCGAGAGGTACGACGCGCCCGAGGCCGCCTTCTGCTGCGGGACGTGCGGCCTGCGCTACTGCTGCTCGGCCCCGGAGGCCCGGCTGGACCAAAGCCTGTGCAGCAACGACTACCCCGAGGGCGCCGCCGAGGACCCGGAGGAGATGGGGAGCACCTACCCGCCCGCAGGTGAGGGGTGCACCTCAGTGTGGGTACATGATGGATGGGGGGATGCAGCTTTTGAGGGGCTGTGTGTGTGATGTGCTCTGGTAGCTGCTGGGATTATGTGGGGAATGCATTAGTAGTGTGGGGATAGTTGAAAAGGTATCTAGAAGTCTGTGGGGGGGGTAGGGTCTGTGGGGAGTGTGTAGGGAGTACAGCAGTGGTGCCTATATGGGGTATGTGGGGAATGCATTAGTAGTGCTGGCTGTATGGGGTTGCACTGGTCCCTGGAAGTGTGGGGAGTGGAGCTCTGGTGACTGCTGGGAGTGCATGGGGCGGCGCTGTACTTGTGCCTGCTGAGTGGGAAGATGCGGGTTATGTGGGGGATGCAGCTCTGATGGTTACTAGTGAGTGTTGGGGTACAGTTCAGGAACTTGATTGGTGAATTGTAGCAGTGTTGCTTGTTGAAGGATACTTAATTGACAGTCTACCTAATCTGGTTGAAAACGAACTGTTTTGTTGTCTGAGAGGACCACGGGGATAGGATTTCACGTCCGTGTTTTCCTTCGGTGGGGTAATTGTCCTGGGACCTTTCAGACGTCGATGGCGCGCGGAGTTCCCTTTGATGTAGCCAACTCTCTCCAAGGGTCGGGGGTCAGGCAGCAGGTTATCGTTCCTTGGGCCCAGGGTACTTGGGTTTCCTAGGTGACCCTTGGGCCAGTTCGTGTAGAAACTCTAGAAGTGACTTTTTCTCCAAAGTATTGGCCTCCACACAAGTTCACCCGGAGGTTCCCACACGTTGTTCGTGTACTTTCAGCACAACTCGGGCATTTCGTGCGTGTTGCAATTTCCAATAGTGTTCCAGTGCACCAACATTTATGCTTCCAGAAACGTCTCCATTTTACACTGCATGTGCCTGATTGTAGCAATTTCCACCCGCCCCCCTCCAGTGAGTTATATTTGTATCTGTGGAGAGCTGCTGCTCCCTCCCCCCCCCCCCCCCCCCCAAACACCTATCGTGGTGTTTATTTCTACATTCTCTTGAGGACAGATGTACTCCTGTCCTAGCGGAGTAAATCTAATCCAGTTTCTGGGGTGAAACCTGCAAAGGTTTTGTGAGTGCCAGCAAAAAAGAAAATGTAAGCCCCCTCAAATGTTCCTGCCTTTCAGCGCCCACCCACCGCCTGTGAGCAGACTTGGCCACAATTGAAATTCAAGCACCCTATTAATGCTTTCAGTGAGTTGATCCACTTTTATACGTAAATAGTAGAATGCGAGCATCCTAAATAAATAAAATGCTCTATTTATTTATTCTTTTTTGTTAACGAGGACTGAGCGACTGGTGTGGCACAGCACGAACTATGCACACACGTTGGGTACATGTTGTATATCATGTTGTGACTTTGACTATTAGTTATTGCGTTTGCATTCTATAATTTTGTGTTAGCCTGTCTCCTGAGTGGGCAGAGGACTCTACCCCAGACTCCGAGCATGCATAAGGTACAAAGAAAGAATGCGTTTTTGGAAGAATTAATCAATAAAAATGCAGAAATTAATGACTCTGTCAATTTTTCTCTTATTCAGTAGCTCTGTTTATGTAGGCAAAAAGTGGCAATTCCTAGCGTGAATCAGCTTGGTGCCAAGGTTAGCCTCCATGTTAGCTTCATGAAACACAGGAAGCATTTAGCCGATCCCACTTTTATATCAAGAAAAACTCTTCTGCCCATTTTTTTAAAAAAAAAAGGAAGTCTGTTTTCAAAGCTTTCACGTGCCCTTTAAAGCACCCATTTTGGGTAAACGTTCCTTAGAAATTGCAAAATTCTAGGCACCCTGGATCATACTTCCTGCAAGCTCACCTAGTCTGCCCCAGGCAGGCCCTGTCCACCTAATACCCGAAAATCCCACCATGTGGACTGGGAGTGGTGGCTATTGTGGGGAATAAATACATCTCGCAAAAACACCTGAGGAAAATTTAAGCAAACTCTCTCCCACTTAGCTGATCTGCATTCATGATTCGCTTTAGTCTGCATTAGAATGACTATAGTCTGCCTGCCACCTTGAGACTTCAAAGCCTACTCTAGGCTCTGACCTGCACCCTTTGCATCCGCACCTGCCCTCAAACTTAAGCAATGAAGGCCCCCACCCCTGACCATCGTCCCAATAAAAAAGGGGGCTTCACATCTTGTGGCAGATATGGGAAGGATGTGGCACTGGTGGAGGCTACTTACTGTGTAGGTTATTAGACGTTCCTATTCAAGCCTTTATAATATGGGCGATACGCACCAAGATGGGACAAAAACTTGAAAGTGAGCTGGAGTTCTAGTCCAGTCATGCTTTCCTCTACTTTGGCCCGTGGCTGTGACTAGCCTGGTGATTCTCTGGTCCCCTCTGCTTTTCGGTCTCTGCAGTGCCTTCAGGTTTTGGTTTGGGACTCATAAGTACTGCCCTTGAAACCATAGCTCTTGACAATTCTCTTTGGGCCTGTGTACTCCGTTCCATTTTTTTTTTTTAACTTATATCTGTATTGTCACTAATAGTCTGTTGATGTTGCAGTGTTTGTGCTTTCTTTGGACTTCTGTTTGTACTCGAGACCGGAAAATAGCCTTGATATTTCTCACATAGCAACAACTGGGATGGGGTTGGGGATGCAGAGGTCATGTCTATTGCTTACTAGAAACCCCCATTGCTCTTATTTCAACTCATCCATATCAAAATTATGACCCGCCCTCCCTGTCTGACCTTTTGGATTGCTTGGATAGGCCAGGAAAAATAGAGATCCGCTTGCCTGATTTTAGCGTACAGCAGGGTGGGTTGGGCTATCATTCCAGCATACTTAAAAAAAAAAATCCAGTGCTTATGAGTTAACATAATTTCATTATTTTATGCTTTTCTGTAGGATAATCTAGGCTAGTATAGTTCTTTACACAGAAGCAGGGAGTTAAAAAAAGAAGTGTCAACCCGAGTGGGCTACACATTAAATATGAAAAGTAAAGTACCTTATGCAGGAAAAGGATAGATGAGCCAGAGTGAGTAAGCAAATGTAGGGGTGGAAAAACATTCCTAGGATTAGCACGTTGGTGAGCAATAGTGCAGACATTGACTGGAAATAGTTGAGGTAGAGTATCCAATACGTATTGGAATCATGTTAATTGTCTTTCTTCATGAGTCGGAGTTTGGACTGGTCATGTTTGAAGGTGATATTGGAAAAGTAGATTAAGATGGAGTAATGGAGCTCAATATCATCATCACTCTTCCTGGGATGGCGGACTGAAATGATTCATTGCAAAAAAATAAAATAATGGTTTGGCTATCAGAGAGGCCCGTAAAGCACCACAAACCAACTCCCAATAGATCAGAAAGGCAAGTTAGCATGAGCAAGAAAGCGTTGCGGTGTTGGTTTATGAGCTAATAATGCATTTGAAAGATTCCACACTGGGGTGAGCCAGAATCACAAGATGGTTTATTGCTTTTCCTTGTATTGCTTTGTGGATAAGACATGCCATATTGCATAAGCTTCCAATTTCATTTAGAAAAGCTTCTAACCTCAATTAGAAGCCAGCTGAAGCGGTGGAGGACGGGTGCTACGTGGTCTGATGTTTGGGCACTGTTTAGTTTAGCTGTGGCTTAGAAAGCAGCTTTTGGCTGGAACGTGGATTTTGGGAATTTCTGGCTGTAGGGAGTTTTTGCGATCAAACCTTGGTGGTAAGACTGTACAATTATTTAAATTTTCAGTAGGTATAATGGGTTTGAATTCCAATTTGGTGCTGGTACTTTTTACTAGTACATGAATGTGGCCGTGCATGTTCAGGTTTTATAGCTGATACATCCTAAAGATTTTATATTTTCAGCAATGGATGGCTTGCAGTCAGGTATATTTATTGCATCAAGCCAATCTTGTAAAATCTAAAGTGTGTGTGTGTGTGTGTGTGATTAAGCGGGGCATTCCTTCAAAGGCCCCCTGCTGGAGAGGGATACTACCTGTTTAGGATTAGGACATTCCCAATTATAGTATGGAATGTGTATTGGTTCTTCTTTTCCATTGAGTGCAGTTATGGTACCGCCTTTGTACTTCACTTTGTATAGCTGCTATGATGAGCCACTACTTTACTGATGAGTTGGGCATTTTTGGCATAAACTGGCTACTGCTGTCTGGCTGTTCTTGTTTGTTCTCTTCATCTGGTATGTTGTGAGTGGGTCATGTATAAATTCAGAAAGGAATCGGAAGTGTGTTTGTGGTTGGTGGGGGTCCCTTCTTCTCCTTTTTTCCTTTTTCTTTTCTCCTTCCTACTTTTTTCCCTCTATTAAGCTGAATCATCACTCCAAAGGATGAAAAAGTTAATGTGCTGAACATCTCCTGACACAAAAACTCAAGTAGCTTACTCTTTATGGGGGTGGTTCGTGAGTACTTCTCGGATCACAAAGATGGAAACCATTGAGTCAGTTTGGATTCCCCCCCCCCCCCACCAACCCCTGAGCTGAATTTGAGTGAAGTGGAAGTTTTAATATTTTAAGTGTGGCCTTCAGTACATGGAGGGGGAAGTGACTTGGAGCGAAGGCCATTTGTTACTGTGATGTTGCCTTACATTCTTTATGCATATGTGTTGGCAGTGAACAATTGTTGCAGTCACAAGTGAAATTGTAAATATTTGCTCACTACTTTTAATGAATGCCAAATTGTTACTGTGATATATGAATTTTTGTTTGATTATAGTTTCTAACTCGCTCTCTTTGCTTCCAGTACCCATGTACCTGCCCTTCCTGCTAGTGGGCAGTGTCTTTGTCACCTTTATCATCGTTGGCTCGCTCGTGGGCATATGTTGCTGCAAGTGCATCAAAGCGGATGAAGAGGGACTGCAGAGTGGGCCTCCACCCATACAGAGCCGCCTACTGGAGGCGGACCCTCCCTCCGACCGGACCCCGTCCCGACACTCCAGCTCAAGCTCCAGCTCTGTGATGCGTCCTTCGCTTGATACGCGGCCTCCTCAGAACAATGTGTGTCCTCCTGGTCCAGAGAATATTAATATGTACATGCCAGCGGCGGCTCAGTTCTCCTTGGTGGGATGTCCACAAGGCACTCAGTTCCTGCACCCTCAGTCAACTGGCCAGCCTTATATGCCGTCCCCATACTTAAACTATGGCATGCCGGGGGGTGAGCATGCAATCTTGATGACCCCTGCATCATTCACTGACGGAAGAACTATATATGGTCAAGGGCTGTCCAGCTACCCTACTGGTGCTATGCACTGTGAGCCAAGGATGTACCCCGGAGTTGCTCTTTGAGTCTTGCGGCAGCTACTGACTTGTGATCCACTCAAGGATGTGTATTGGTGATCTTTGACAAGTTAAGGGAAACTGCAAGAAGTCAACTAACATCCTCATTTTGTAGAAAGCACAATTAAGCTGTTTTGCGTCCGGCCAGAAACCACACGTCTACGTCCTGACATTGGACCAAAAGCTACATAAGAACCTCCT
Source organism: Pleurodeles waltl (assembly GCF_031143425.1). Lineage (NCBI taxonomy): Eukaryota > Metazoa > Chordata > Amphibia > Caudata > Salamandridae > Pleurodeles > Pleurodeles waltl. The sequence goes on along the minus strand of NC_090438.1, from coordinate 92,714,210 downwards.
GACGTTGTTGCAGGTCTTTTGAGTCTGAATTTTTTTTAAAAATAGTTTTTGTATGAGGTTGTAGTATTTTTAAAGGTACTGTTTTAGCAATGGATTACTGGAGAAGGCATCCGTTGGATTCTACAACCGGAGCTCTAGACTTGAGTTACTTTTTATAAAATTACCATTTTTGTGAAATGCACCTTCATGTTTTCGTAACATGCACTTTGTTTACCAAATATTTTGTGTGAAGCTGTAAAATTAAAAGAGGGGAAAAAAAGTGCGATTGGAAGTTTTGTCTGCCTTTCAACCTAACTGGAATGGGTCCATGCCAGCACTCTTCTAGTGAGCTTGTCATATCTTGATGACAGTATTTTAGGTTCACTGTAGATTGTAAAATCGTGACTTACGATGTGCTCTTTCTTTGATGTATCTGACGAGTTCTCCTCTCATAGTTTTCATCGCTTGGTACTTGACATCCATGTCAAATCCTAAGTGGGCCACATTCACAACAAGGGGATCTCTTGGGCTTGGTCTAGCGATGGCTTTAACAGTATTCCAGAACTTTTTTGAAAATAATAATAAACATTAAATACAATTTTTAAAAAACTCAATCAATCACAATATTTGTAAAACGCACTACATACCCGTTAGGGTTTCAAGGCGCTGAGGGGAGGGGGGGGGGTGGGGGGAGGGGTGGTGCTGCTATTGGTCGAAGAGCCAGGTCTTAAGAAGTCTCCTGAAGGCGAGCAGGTCCTGGGTCTGCCGCAGGGAGGTCAGGAGGGTGTTCCAGGTCTTGGCGGCAAGGTAGGAGAAGGATCTGCCCCCGGAGGTCTTGCGCTGGATGCGGGGAACAATGGCGAGGGCGAGGTTGGCGGGAGGGGGCGTAGAAGTTGAGTCTGTTGTTCAGGTAGGGAGGTCCGGCGTTGTGGAGTGCCTTGTGAGCGTGGGTGAGGAGCTTGAAGGTGATCCTCTTGTCTATGGGGAGCCAGTGGGGGTCTTTCAGGTGGAGGGAGATGTGGCAGCGGCGGGGTACATCGAGGACCAGTCGGGCGGAGGCGTTTTGGATGTGTTGGAGGCATCGGATGTCTTTTGCTGGGATGCCTGTGTAGAGTGCGTTGCCGTAGTCTAGTCTACTGCTGACGAGGGCCTGGGTCACCGTTTTTCTGGTTTCCGTCGGGATCCATTTGTAGATTCTACGGAGCATGCGGAGGGTGTTGTAGCAGGAGGAGGAAACTGCGTTGACCTGCTTGGACATGGTGAGAGCAGAGTCGAGGACGATACCCAGGTTGCGTGCGTGGTTGGCTGGCGTTGGCGGGGTCCCAGCATGGTGGGCCACCAGGAGTCGCTGAGGGGGTGCGTCCGAGGATGAGGACCTCCGTCTTGTCGGAGTTCAACTTCAGGCGGCTCTGTCAAATGCACATATTTGCAGATACTTACAAATGCATTTACAAAGGAGTTTTTGACACGGAGAGCCGGAGTGAAAAATCAATGACCAAAGGTCTGTTTATTTTTGCTGCAGCAAAGAGGACAGGTTTACCACTGGCATCCCAGGCCCGAAGTAAAGTGTGCTAGCATGAAGCGTTTAACAGTGATATTTATACTCCTACATCAAAGGATACATAAAATGTGTAAATAATGATATACGTCATACAGATATTTTAAGGAGTTAATCAGTTTTCCACACACCGGTTCCATTCCCAGCTTTGTCCTTGCCTCCCCTCTGCAGCTGCCTGACTCCCCACATTCTTGAGACCCTTCAAAGGATTACGTGGTTCAAAGGTATAGATATCAGCCTTTCCCTCCCCAAAATACCACAGCCGAGGTCAGTTAGTTATTTTGAACACATAATTATAATGAGTACAGTGCCCCAGTTAGGGAAAGAAACCAGCTGCAAGCCTATGGTGTGGAACCAGGCTTATTTTACTTAAACAAATATACATAAGATAACATATGTGATAGACAGTGCGTTCAGAGACAACAAAAGCTCAAACTTACACGTGTAAAAGAAACTAAGCAATTCAAAATGGATTCTAACAATCGACCCTTTTTGAGTTTTTTTTTCTTCTGAACATAATCAACGTTTGAATAGTCAACACCACTGGACATTATACATATTAACATGAGGGTCACTAGGTACTTCATTGTTGTTTTGTAGAAATAGTTATAAGGCCACTCTTCCCTATTCTCTAGAGGGATATTTGTCCTGCCAAATGGATATATTTTCATAATTTTATTGTGCTCTCCTCCTTGGTCCTACAACCTTTCTATGATACCGTTTTACTCGTCTCAACCGCCTATGTGTGTTCAAAAATATACCCACACAATTACCAAATATGTAAATGCAAAATATTGATATCACTATACTAATAATCATATACGTATAGATACAGATAAGTAAATTTTCCTTCAATGTTCACACCCACTAGGGTTCAGCACCGCCGTGCTTTCCACTCTAGCAGTTAGGCTGCACTGGTTGGTCCATGAACAAGTTTTTCAAATACAGGACAATAGATGTTGGCTTGATCCTAGGTCCCTTATCTTCTCCTTTTCAAGTTTTAACTCCTGGTGAGTCTCAACTCCCAGTGAGTAAGTCGCGATACTTCAAAGTTCGTCTTCAGTATAGTTTGTCAGTTTCGTTCAGTGTCTCAGCAAAGTGAGGGCGGAGGCCAGCAATTTTCAACCAGATCAGTGATGTGCTTGGGTATTAAACAGAAAAGGGCACCTTTTTTTTACCGCTGGGACTACAAACCGCACCAACCCTAATGGCTGGCCGCTTCCGTAGAACTGGTACTTGGTTTTTCTCGCCAGTCACAGAACTGTTAACTCCATTTACCCACTGCTTTTAACACAGATAATAGCGTTGCACAAGCTGCATCCCACTATGCTTGTGTTCTCGTTGAGACAATTGTTCTGACCAATGTTCTGGTGTCGTTGCACAGGCTAGTCACCCGTGTTCCTGTTCATGCTGGAAATTTAGTCATCACAGTCATTTACAACCTCGTCGCCCAAAGTGTGCGTAACAACAGTGAGGATAGCTCGTTTTAATGCTGGTACATCAATGGCATCGGAAATGCCGGTGGCGGTGAAAGCGGGGAACTGTATTTCATGAAGGCAGGCGTGCCGTATTCTGCTGAGCAAAGGATTCCTTGGCCATTCAGAAAAGACCTCAGTTTGCAATTCCAAGCTAGGAGCTATCAGGGTGATGTAAATGTAGCTTTTCGTAGGGGTCACCACCTTACGCACCTTCAAAATTCTGTTCATTTGGATGGGCGAGGACGCAGGTTGTATCGATGAGTTTGTTGATCTTCAAACAGCAACTCTTCGTCACTGGGCTGCTGTGTCACCTCAGGAGCAGAAGTAGCACTTGAAACCTGTGGAGGTGTTTCCTGTCTCCCTACTTCTCTGTAATCAGGAGACAATGGTAATTCTGCTGTTAGAGTACTTTGTAGTGGAATTGGTGCACGCTTACAGTGGCTAGCATGTATCCAGATTTTTCCTTCCTTCCACTTTCACCGCTGTCTGTGTTGCAAGCAGTACCTGGGCTGGCCCCCGCCACCTGGGCTGAAGACTGTTGGTTCTTTGAAAATTCTTTGTCATAAGCCAATCCCCTGGCTTAAAAGGGTGACCAGGGCCTTCAAGAGGAGTCGGTAGGCTGGCCTTGACCTGTTGGTGGATCAAACGCAAATCTTTAGTCAATTGTTTACAGTAATCTACAAACAAAGGATATTGCACTTCAGAAAGCTTCTTTGGTCGTGGTACCCCCCAGATATTGGCTGGCCTCCCCATGACAACTTCATAGGGGGATAATCGTGACTTGCTACTGGCAGTCATCCTGATGGACATTAATGCTAGGGGCAAAGCATCTGGCCATTTTAAGTTGGTCTCAGCACAAATCTTAGCTATTTTGCTCTTCAAGGTGTAATTATACCTTTCTACAAGGCCCGCTGATTGTGGGTGATTTGCAGCATGAAATTGATGTTAAGGGCGGTACAGACCTTCTCCATTACCTCATTAGCAAAATGACTGCCATTGTCACTCCAGACTAATCGTGGCAATGCGTATCTAGGAAAATATTCTTTTAGTAATATTTTGGCGGTAGAGAGGGCACCATTGTCTTTTAATGGGTAGGCCTCTATCCATTTTGAAAACATGCATACTACCACTAACACGTATTTCAGTTTGTTACACGGTTCCATGTGGATAAAATCCATCTGTATAGCTTCAAAGGGGAGATCAGGAGGGGCAAAGTGGCCAGGGGGCGTAGGGGTCCCTTTTCCTGCATTGTGCACTGCACACACCATACAACTTTTAACCAGGTTATTAGCAGCTTTGGATATCAGAGGATTACTCCAAACATGGTCCAAAGTTGTCTTGATGCCTTGGGCACTGATGTGTGCAGGACTGTGGGCCATAGTAACCATAGCGTGTACATAACAATTAGGTAACATCCATCTTCTTCTGTCTGTGTCATCTGTGTAACAACCCTCACTGTCTAGTCTACCGTTCTTCTCCCACTGTTCCCTTTCCTCTGCTGTTGCTTCTGCTTGAATATCTCTCACACACTGCATGGTATTTTCTAATACTTCGTTCTGGGGCTCTCCCTTGATGCTACTCTCAACATATGCATTGTCAAATGGTGCTCGTGCTGTTGCTTTCGCTGTAGCATCTGCAAAAGCATTTCCTCGTCCTATATCATCAGTAATTTTTTTGTGGGCACTACACTTAATGATTGCGACCTGACGGGGCAGGCTGAGAGCATTCAAAAGTGTCACAATCAAGTTGCCATGCTGAATGGTAGTGCCATGTGACGTGATAAAGCCTCTATTCGCCCAGAGTCGCCCAAAATTATGAGCTACTCCAAACGCATATTGGCTATCAGTGTAGATGTTAACACTAAGATGTTCACTTATTTTACAAGCTCTGGTGAGGGCAATTAATTCTGCAGCCTGTGCCGAATTTTGCGGGATTCTATGAGATTCAACCACTGTTTTGACTGTGGTGACGGCATAGGCTGCAGTGGTCGTACCATCTGGTAACTTGAAGCAAGACCCATCTACAAACAGCTCTCCCTGTGGGTCAGATAGGGGAGTGTCTGTTAAGTCTACCCGTCCCTTGGTTTCTTCCTCAGTGGCAAAAATGCAATTATGATCAAATTCCACATTGTCCTGAGGGAGGGGTAGTAACGTAGCTGGGTTCAAGACATTGCACCGCTTCAAAGTAATATTTGGACTGAACAATGTTAATTCGTAACCCGTTAGACGAGCACTGGTGAGGTGCTGCGTCTGTGTCTTGTTTAACAAAATATCAACGGCATGAGGAACCATCACAGTGAGCGGATTGCCACCAACAAACCCTTCACTTTGTTTCACCGCAGCTGCTGCAGAAGCCACTCCTCTAAGACAAGTAGGCAAAGCTTGCGCCACAGTGTCCAAGGTGGAAGAGAAGTATGCACAAGGGCGTTGTCTCCCACCTTGATCCTGTGTCAAAACAGACAATGTACAGCCATGCTTTTCATGCACAAATAAAACAAATGGTTTGCTGTAATCCGGATTACCCAATACAGGAGCAGAGCACATCGCCTTTTTTAAATCTTGAAAAGCCTCCTCACATTTGTCAGTCCAAGGTACAGGAGAGGGCACATCTGAAAGTGTCAGAGCAGTCAATGGTTTTGCTATAAGTGAAAAATTTGGAATCCACTGTCTGCAAAAGGATGTAAATCCCCAAAATGCTCGGACTTCAGAAGGGGTGCATGGTGCAGTCATTGTATGAACCAGTTTAATTCTGTCTGGATGTAATCTCCTTCCCTCCTTAGAGAGGAGGTGTCCTAGATAGGTGACCTCCTCTCTACAATACTGCAATTTTGGAAGGGACACCTTATGGCCCAGAGGTGCTAAATGATGTAATAATGCAACAGTATCAGTCTTACATTGTGTCATGGAATCTGAGGCAATTAAAATATCATCAATGTACTGCAACAATGCAGAGCCTGAAGGTGGATTGAACTGGTCTAATTGACGTTTAAGACATTGACTATATATACTCGGGGACTCAACAAATCCCTGAGGAATTCTTGTCATCGCGAATGATCTACCAAAAATCGCGAAGCTAAACAAATATTGAGATTCTTCGGCAATTGGAATGCTGAAGAAAGCATTCTTCAAATCGATTACGGTGAAAAAACACGCAGAGGGTGGAATCATGGTGAAAAGACTATTCATGTCTGGGACCACGGGAAACTGGGGAATTACTATTTTATTTATTTCTCGGAGATCAATAACTAATCGATATACTGTGTTATCAGTAACTGATTGCTCACCATCTAATCTATTGGCATCATTTTGTTTCTTTACAACAGGAAGGATTGGACTGTTACATGGGCTGCTCACTATTTCCTTTATGACACCTGCATGCATAAGATCAGATATGACTGCCTTGAGCCCTTTTTCGCTTGATTTAGGTAATTTGTATTGAGGAACACGAGGTAACCGGGCACCTGGTTTGATTTTTATTACAATAGGGTCGCTATCCATAATGCCTACATCATTCTTGCCTTTGGCCCATAAGCGAGGGTCTATTTCCTTTAGCTCTGGGGGTAAGTCGTATTCCTGTGAGAACATGCACCGAGTAGGGGAAACACTATCCATAGTTACATAGACACCATCCATTGAACAGTGAATAACTGCATTTAATTTCTTTAACAGATCTAATGCAAACAAGTTTTCATTGCAACCTGATGTTAAAGAGAGTGGCGTGTGTACTGTAAATGGGCCTACAGTTACTCTCGTAGGTGTTGAGATGGGGCTCACCACGGGGATCCCAGAAATCCCAATTGATGTGGTATGAAGCCCAGACAGGGGAGCCCCGGGGACTGCAGAATGTGCAATAGATGTTCTGGTGGCACCAGTATCTAGAAGAAACTTATGGCTCTCTCCTTCGATTTTTACATCAATGTAGGGACCATTCTGATCTACAGGAATACTTACTCGCCCCTGGCCCTGTCTGTGGCTGTCCTAATAATTGTAGGATTCAGAAAAGGAATCATCAGCATAATATTGTCGTTCAAATGCATTGTCAAAAATATTAGTGTTACGCAGGACCTGATTCTCATTCTGCGAATTCTGATCAGTTCTACCTCTTCCTCGTCCTCGTGCATTACCTGCCGCGTTCCCTCTATGAAGTGACATACTTTGTCTTCCCTCCAGTAATGGGCAAGTATCACGCCAATGTCCATCCTGCTTACAGTAGGCACATTGGTTGATATTTAATCGGCGGTCTTGGGGTGGTGCAGATGCACCTCGGCCTCGACCCCTTCCCCGTCCCCTTGGTGGGCCACCCCTTTGCTGAGGGGTTGTATCCCGCTGGGGGTATGCCTGCTGTAATAATACCTTTTTCTTCAATTCTTTTACTGACTTCTCATTCTTTTCTAATTCTTCCTTGTACCTGCTCTCATAGTATTGTGCCATCTGTAAAATCTCTGCCTGTCCCTTCGTCATCCACGAACTCTCTGTTGCTTTTAATTTTTGTGATATTTCAGGTAGAAGGCCATTAAAGCGTTCTACAAATAGTGTGACACCTGTTACGGTGGCGAGGTCTTGACCGCTAAAATCTATGAAAGCTTGTTCAATTCTAGTAAAATAATCTGGGACATCTTCACCTATTTTCTGTTTATAAGTGGCAAGTTTTCCCCAATCCACAGTCTGAAGAGGTATAACAGTTTCTAACTTAGTCAATATCCTGTTAGGTAAATTTAAAATATCCTGATGCGGCAGGGTTCCTGGTGCCCTTTGTGCTTCCCGTGCTTCTAAACCCCCCCATGTATTTCCCAAAGTAGGTGCATCATCTACTCTTCTAATTTTATGCCACACTTCAGGACCCAATAAAACACCAAAAAAATAGTCAATGTCTTTGAGTGTCATGGTTGTGGTGGAAATGGCAATTCTAAGGTCCCGATAGAATCCAGCTGGATTCTTTCGAGGGTCTGGCAAGTCTTTCTTTATAGCCATTACCTCCTCCCTTTTCCATGGTATATGGACAAATTGGGCCACCGGCACGGGAGCTGGTTGTCCGGCAGCTGCTGCTGCAACTGCAGCTGCAGTGGGCATATCAGGGTGCACTTCCCTCATTGGGTACCCCTTGTCATATATATTGAGAACATCTTCCCTGGCTATGACACAAATGCGTACTCCCTCATTTATGCTGTTACTATCAAGAATACAAGCCACACTGTCCCGCCATAATTGGTGTAATTCTTGTTCATAAGGGAGAGGGGTAGAATCAGTAATACAAGACTTCCAATCCCTCTCCAATTTTTCAATCATATACTGTAGTGCTAGTTGCTGTCCAAAATGTGACATCTGTTGTATTGTGTCCATAATATCGGTGTGGGTGTAAATAGGATGTGACATCCAGTTCTCTGACTGATTCTTGATAACCCGTTTTTCCCCCATCCCCAATAGTGGAGCAGGTACTAGGGGGCGAAATCGACTTAATAGGTGTGCTCCATATGGGTGAAAGTGAGTGTGTGGCTGTGCACTGTCGGCGTTGTCCATTTGGGGTATTAGGGGCAGGGGACATTATTGGTAACCTTGCAGTGCTGGCTGGTAGTGGTGGGGCAGGTGGCGGAGGGATTAGGACTTGGGCTATTGGGGTAGCTTGGGCTAGAGGCTGTGGTGGTTGTGGCACATGCTGCTGTAGTGGTGCACCTGGATTTCCCAAATTGTGCCCTTGCCGCTGTTGCTGTGCCCCCATGATAGGTTGGGCTACTGCAGGGGGTGTGTAAGGTGGAGGTGCAGTAGGGCTATTATCTAATAGCTGTAGCATTACCTCATCTTCCTCTAATGCATGTTTGGTTTCTGTTGGCTTTGATACATAACTTCCCTCCACCTGGGCCCTATGGACTCTATCTTCAGATTCAATCCTTTTCTGGGTTTGGGAATGGTGATACAGGGCGGCCTTCTGCATGATGGTTCTCCTGTTTTCCCTCTCTATTAGTTTATCTGATTTAATTTTTCTTTTAGTGGCCTCCATTTCCCATTTTCTGTATACCTCAAACATATGTTGTCTAGCCTTTTTATGAAACAAACATTCCTGTAGGTAGGTTAGTTTCTTTAAATCAAAAGACCCATCCTCCGGCCACTGGAGGTCAGGACAATGTCTAGTATACCTGCGCCATATACTATTATACAAATTATTCTCTAAGCCATAATCCTTTAACATGTCCCACCCTGGTGTTCCCTCTTTTGGGATCGGTTGCTTTTTATCTAAACGTGGCACATGATTTCGGCGAAAACAAAGACATAACCCTTGCCAACATTTCTTATTTCCCATATCTAACCTTTTAAATTTTCAAAAGACAACACGCACCAAATTTCAAAATGCAACATGCACCAAAGAAACCCTTTTTCAAATGTGCACCAAAGAAAACCTTTTTCAGATATTTACCAACTTACAAATTGCTCCAGGCCTGGGCAAATTTATTCAAACAAAACATGTGTAATACAAATTGTCAAATGGCACCTTGTACAAATGCAAATTTACCAAGAACTAATCATTCCCAAAAGTGATAAGTTATCCAAAAACAATTATTCTCTCAAATGCAAGTTAAAGCAGACAAGTAGCCAGCGAGGAACAGTCTTACCTGACTATCTGCTTTTTCCTGGATTTCTCTCCGGCCGCCCGTGTCAGACTAATCAGTCAAGATAAAAACCGATGTTTCAGGGACTTCGCTGGGACATCATGAGAAAGCGGGGAGAGGCCTGCCCGGTGGATAAGATGCAGCTGCTTTTGAAACTAAGTCTTTGTGCAGGGGCCCCTGGAATCTACACCTCCGGAACGGCGTCCCCCCACTGGCAGCACGTCTCTTGACAGAGCTACTGAAGATATCCACTGGAAGGTCCCTGTTCGGGCGCCAAATTGTCAAATGCACATATTTGCAGATACTTACAAATGCATTTACAAAGGAGTTTTTGACACGGAGAGCCGGAGTGAAAAATCAATGACCAAAGGTCTGTTTATTTTTGCTGCAGCAAAGAGGACAGGTTTACCACTGGCATCCCAGGCCCGAAGTAAAGTGTGCTAGCATGAAGCGTTTAACAGTGATATTTATACTCATACATCAAAGGATACATAAAATGTGTAAATAATGATATACGTCATACAGATATTTTAAGGAGTTAATCAGTTTTCCACACACCGGTTCCATTCCCAGCTTTGTCCTTGCCTCCCCTCTGCAGCTGCCTGACTCCCCACATTCTTGAGACCCTTCAAAGGATTACGTGGTTCAAAGGTATAGATATCAGCCTTTCCCTCCCCAAAATACCACAGCCGAGGTCAGTTAGTTATTTTGAACACATAATTATAATGAGTACAGTGCCCCAGTTAGGGAAAGAAACCAGCTGCAAGCCTATGGTGTGGAACCAGGCTTATTTTACTTAAACAAATATACATAAGATAACATATGTGATAGACAGTGCGTTCAGAGACAACAAAAGCTCAAACTTACACGTGTAAAAGAAACGAAGCAATTCAAAATGGATTCTAACAGCTCTTTCTCATCCACTCGGCGATGGACTTCATTCCCTCGTGGAGGTTGGCTTTGGCAGTGTGTGGGTCTTTGGTGAGGGAGAGGATGAGCTGTGTGTCGTCGGCGTAGGAGAGAATTTTGAGGTTGTGCTGATGGGCCAGTTGTGCGAAGGGGACCATGTAGATGTTGAACAGCGTCAGGCTTAGTGAGGAGCCTTGGGTTACGCCGCAGATGATGTTGGTGGCTTCGGAGCGGAAGGGTGGGAGTTGGACTCTCTGGGTTCTGCCGGAGAGGAATGAGGAGTTCCAGTTGAGGGCTTTTTCTTGTACTCCAGCTTCGTGGAGGTGTGGTGCGGTGGCAAACTGTGTCGAAGGCTGCGGATAGGTCCAGGAGGATGAGGGCTGATGTTTCGCCATTGTCCATTTGCTGTCTGATGTCATCTGTGGCGGCGAGGAGAGCAGTCTCGGTGCTGTGGTTGCGTCTGAAACCGGACTGGGAGGGGTCCAGGATGGAGTTGTCCTCGAGGTGGTGGGTGAGCTGAGCGTTAACCATCTTCTCGGAGACCTTCGCCAGGAAGGGGAGGAGGGAGATCGGACGGAAGTTTTTGAGGTCGTTGGGGTCTGCCTTGGGTTTCTTGAGGAGGGCGTGAATTTCGGCGTGCTTCCAGCTTTCTGGGAAAGTTGCGGTTTCGAAGGATAAGTTGATGACCTTTCGAAGTTGGGGGGCGATGGTAGAGTGGGCTTTGTTGTAAATGTGGTGGGGGGGCATGGGTCAGAAGGGGATCCTGAGTGGATGGAGTTCATGATCTTGCGAGTTTCAGAGTCGTCTATGTGGGTCCAGGCGGTTGGTGCAGGTGGAGCTGTCGGCGGTGGGGTCTGGTGGAGGCGTGGTGTTGAGGCTGTCGTGGATGTCGGCGATCTTTTGATAGAAGAAGGTGGACAGGGCGTCGCAGAATTCTTGGGATGGTAGGATGTTGTTGGCGCTGGGGTTGGAGAGCTCTTTCACGATGCAGAAGAGTTCTTTGCTGTCGTGTGCATTGTTTTTCAGGCGTTCTGTTAAGTGGGAACGTTTGGCGAGTCTGATTAACTGGTGGTGCTTTCGGGTGGCCTCCTTGTGGACTGCAAGGCTGTCGGGTGTGTGTTCGAGGAGCCATTTCTTCTTTAGTTTCTGGCAGGTGCGTTTGGAGGTGAGGAGTTCGTCAGTGAACCAGGCGGCTTTTTTCTTTCTTGGTTGTTGGTGGATCTCTTAAGTGGTGCAAGGGTGTTGGCGCAGTTGTTCCACTGATGTAGGTTGAGGGCGGCGGCGTCTGGGTTGGTGGAGTCGGTGGGCGGGTTCTGGGCGAGGGTGCTGGTCAGCTGGTCTTCGGTGACTTTGCTCCAGCGGTGGTGTGGTGGTGGTTGGGTGCGGTGGTGTTCGATGTGCTTCTTGAATGTGAAGTGGATGCAGTGGTGGTCGGTCCAGTGGAGTTTGGTGGTGTGGTTAAAGGTGACGTGGTTGCTTGCGGAGAAGATCGGATCAAGCGTGTGGCCGGCGATGTGGGTGGGGGTGTTGACCAGTTGTCTGAGGCCGAGGTTGGAGAGGTTGTTGATCAGAGATGTGGTGTTGGCGTCGTCGTTGTTATCCAGGTGGAAATTGAGGTCTCCAAGGAGGATGTAGTCCGTAGATGTGAGCGCGTGGGTGCTCGTGGTCCAGGGGGTCGGTAGATGAGCGTTCCCCTGAGAGTGGTGTTGGGGTCAGTGTGGATCCGGAAGTGAAGGTGTTCGGTGGTCTTGAGGGGGGTGTCCGTGTGGGTGTGGATTTTGAGGGTGGATTTGTGGGCGATGGCTATTCCTCCTCCGATTCCGTTGGGGCAATCCCTCCTGGTGATCTTGTAGCCGTCCTGGATGGCTATGGCGATGTCAGGTGCTGAGGAGTCGTTCCACCAAGTTTCGGTCAGGAAGGCTACGTCAGGGGCGGTGGTGTCGAGCAGGTCCCAGAGCTCGATGGCGTGCTTGCGTGTGTTGAGTATGCAGTGGAGGTGGTTTGTTGCGGGGTTCCTAGTTCTGTCGCGGGTGAAGTGGCAGGAGAATGGTCCCTTGGTGTTCTTTGGAGATGACTGGGAGCATGTTGTGGAGCGACCGGGGTTGAGGGCGATGAGGTGGTTGGCCGAGTAGCGACGTCTGGTGGTGCAGGGGTCGTGCGGATCAGGGTGGGCGCGGGCCAGGTGCGGATGGGCGCAGACGGGCTCTGTGCATTAAGGGCTGTAGGTCTCTTCTGCAACTGTTCCATGTTTGGAAGTGTAATTTGCACTTTCGAGCATTGAGCACCACAGTTATGCAATGATGGCCATTTGGTGACTTGTAGTTTAGACGCTGCAACATGGCTTTGATTAGTGGGCTTATTGTGACTTTTCTTATGCATTCTCTGAGGGACGAATGACAGCAGGGTCTTAATGGGGTATACACAGTGCTTGAAATGGGCAAGTACCATTAGGTACTCGGTACCTGTACTTTAATTTGTAAGGGATAGCACTTGTACTTCTCGGCCCTTCTCCAATACATTTAACAGGAGAGCATATCACTTCTCATCAACAGAAAGGCACCGTCTGACCAGAAGTACCTGCACTTCTATATTTCCATTTCAGACAGTGACTGTGGGTACCGTTTATTTATGCTGTGCAGATGAAAGGAGCACATGAGGTAACGCCATTGAGTTAATCCTTGCTGGTCCTCTGATATCGGTGCTGGGGGATTGTCTGGTGCTCCATGGTTGTCACCTTGTGTAGCGGGGACAGTCGGGGCTATTGCATTGGACTTGCATGGACCACCTGGAACACAGTGTGGACCTAACCCAGGCGTGGACAGACCATTTTAGAGGCTACGGCGAAGCACTTCTGCTATGAGTCTGATCCCACCATCCACTGTTAGATTCGCTCTCCTTCCCCTTGTTCCTCTACTACTTAAAATTGAAATGCAAGACTTTCAGCCAGAGACCTTTCATGGAGAGCATGAAATACGGTTGAGTAAATGAATAGTTATTTAGATAAAGTTCAGTTAAATTACAGTCTCCATCAAATGGAATAGAATTCCCCTCTCTGAGTTCATAGGGTCAGTTTTGTTGTGGTTAAAGATCCTGGCGAGCACGTGGCAAAAGTCCATGTAGTTGTAGTTCATGGTATAAGTTTTGGTTAAGTTACAGAAGATGGCCAACACGTGAGAAGGTGGTGATCACAGCATAGTTGGCTAGAGAAATGTACTGTCTTCTAGCTTGAACTTTGTTTAACTGTAAGGTGTTGCTTCCTCCCGTTAAAAGCTTTTCTTTTTTTTGTGTGTGTTAATTAAAAGCACTCTTAGCTCATGAAGGTGATGTTTCAGGGCGCACAGTTTTGAATCTAGGTGAACTTAATGCATTTTGTACGGGATTGGGTTCTGAGAATCATTCCTTGGAATGACTACCAGCAGCTTTGTGTGTTAAGCAGTCTTTTAATTGTTTAGAGTTGGGGGGGGGTGGGGGTGAGCACCTCCTTCTTCAACAAGTGTGTGAGAGATTAAATAAAAAAATTATATATATTTTTTTTTTGTTTTTTTTAGTATACATACAATGATTGTTGGTGGAGGCCCAGTGTGTGGTTGTTGTGAGGGTTTTTTGTCTTACTTTTGTTTTATTTGTTTACCCTTCATCTTATAGAGGCTCCAGTTGTTGATAAATTGCTGGTGGGTCCTCACACCTCTGCACTATAGCACAGTATGCCTCCAGGTTTTAGCTTGGACCACAGCTTCCAAGTTTTTTCCAACCACTTCGCCATTCCTCTTTGAAAATGTTCTTATTCCTCTGGACGTTTCATGTGCCTTGGTTAGGTGGCTCTCCAGATGAGTTCTAGGGTAGCTGGTTGGTTAGTGTTGCTCTGAGATGCCTGTAGGAGTTATTTTGTTCAGTGCGTCAGATTTTAATGGATTTTTATAATGTTATTGTCACAGTACTTTCCCATTAGGACCACTTGAAACTGTAAGGCATTTTTTGTTCTAACTAATAGAATTGAATCCCCCACATACAGGGAGCAGTGGGATCTTCGAGTATGCGAGTTATGTCTTTAGAAGCTTCCAGAAGTTCAGTGTTCATGTTGGAGTAAAGGTTGAACAGAAGTCAAGCCACGGTGCAGCCCTGCGTGATGTCTAAGAATGGGAACATTGTCATCTGTTTTTTGATGGCATGTTTGTATTTGTTGTGCTGCAGACTGAAGCTCTGGCTTGTTCCTGAAATTTATCCCACCAAAAAGTACCCTACTGTACAAGGTTATACAGCTTGACCCTAACAAATCCACAAATTTTCTTAATTGCTTGTTGAATTAGAAATTATGTTGCATTATAATTGAAATGCATACATTTGGTGGGATATATTTAGGCAGGAAATGTGGTCTCTAGTTGGCAGTCGGTTTGCACCCTGTCCAAGTAGGGACCCTTACTCTAGTCAGGAAAAGGGAGATACCCAGCTCAGATAACCCCTGCTCACACCCTTGGTAGCTTGGCAAGGGCAGTCAGGCTTGCCTCCGAAGCAATGTGTAAAGCATTTGCGCATAACACCCAGTAATACAGTGAAAGCACTACAAAAGGACACCACACCAGTTTTAGAAAAATAGCCAGTATTTATCTGTGACCAAAAGGAGAAAAATCCAAGGTACATTAGTAAAGATATTAATTTTGCAAGATACAGTTCCTTGAGGTTAATGGCTCCACCTGGGGATATCACTGAGTTGTGATCAACAAAACCAACAGCTCAGGCCGGTCGCAGGCCAGCTACGGTGTCGGGAAGACCTGCAAACTGTACCTTTTGGAATTGCAGGGCATAGTGATCCTCGTGATGAGATCTGGATAGCAGTGTCGAGGTGTCGGTTCCGGAGGTCGGTGCAGGGGTAGTCGGGCCCTTGAAGTCACTCACATTGCATGCAGATCAACTCCAGGCTGATGAAGTCAGGAGCGATGGCTGTGGTGCGAAGCGGGACAGTGTGACGTGTGGTGCCCACAGGTCATGGTGCAGGCAGCAACTTAGTGACGGCGTCCAGGAGTGTTGGTGAGACCAAGGCTGCGGTGTGAAGCGGGGTGGTGCGATGTGCAGTGTCCACAGGACTGAGTCGTCAATGCTGAAGGGCTGTCGTTGCTAGGCCCTAGTCGGCAATGCGGGACTGGTTGCGTGTGGCGTCCACAGGTCACGGTGCAGCGCATAGTCCTTGCTGAAGGGCTGTCTTTGGTAGGCCCTAGTTGGCGATGCAGGACTGGCTCCGTGCGGCAGCCATGGGTCGCGGTGCAGGCAGGGACATCTGTTGACGACACTGGAGTCGATGATGCGGGCGTTGCGGTGCGGAATGGTGCTTTGTGTACCTCACAAGCATTGTCCATAGGCAACGGTGCGCGCAGCACCACCACTGTCAGCAGGAGCGTCGTCGTCTGGGATGCCCAGGCTACGGTGTGAGCAAGGCGATGCCAGAGTGCTGGGCCACATGTTATGGCGCAAGCAGTGGCTCTGTGGTGGCATCAGATGGCAGCAGCAGTCAGACAATGGTTGTGGTGCTAAGCAGGGTACTGCGGTGTCTGCAGGTCAGGGTGCAGGCCAGCGGCGTCTCAGTGGTTTTTCTTCTTGACCAGCACAAAACACACAGTTCCCAGTGCTGTAGGCAGATGAAACTGAACTCTCTGGTATCCCTTAGACTTCAACAGGAGGCAAGCTCTACTCCAAGCCCTTGGAAAACTCTCAAGCAGGATACACAGAAGATTTCACCCTTTGCTCTTTTCAGGTAGAAGCATCATTCCTTCTCCAGCTCTTCTCCTCGGCAGAGGTTTCTCTTGATCCAGAAAGATTCTAAAAGTCTGGGTTTTGGGTCCACTACTTATACCCCTTTCTGCCTTTAAAGTTGCCCAACTGCAAAGGAAAGTCTCTGCTGTTGAGAAGATCCTGCCTTGCCCAGGCCAGGCCCCAGACACCCAACAGAGGGTTGGAGACTGCATTGTGTGAGGGCAGGTACAGTCCTTTCAGGTGTAAGTGACCACTTCTCCCTCCTAGCTCAGATGGCTCATAAGGACATGCAGGCTACACCCCAGCTCCCTTGCCTCACTGTCTAGAGGAGAGGTGCAAAAACAGCCCAACTGTCAAACTGACCCAGACCGGGAATCCGCAAAGAGGTAGTCACAGGATGGTTAGAGCAAGAAAATGCCTACATCCTAAAAGTGGCATTTTCAAACTAACCATTTAAAAACCAACTTCACTAAAAGATGTATTTTTAAATTGTGAGTTCAGAGACCCCAAACTCCCCATCTGTCTGTTCTCAAAGGGAAACTGCACTTTAAGGTTATTTAAAGGCAGTCCCCGTGTTAACCTGTGAGAGAGACAGGCCTTGCAACAGTGAAAAACGAATTTGGCAGTATTTCACTACCAGAACATGTGAAACACACCAGTACATGTCCTACCTTCTAAATATACTGCCCCCTGCCCATGGGGCTACCTTAGGGGTGCCTTGCATGTAGTAACAGGGAAGGTGTTGCCAGGTCGAACTGGCAGTTTAAAATTGCATACCCAGACACTGCAGGGACAGGACTGAGACATGCACACAGGGCTACTTGTGTGGGTGGCACAATCAGTGCTGCAGGCCCACTAGTAGCATTTGATTTACAGGCCCTGGGCACCCCTGGTGCACTTTATTAGGGACTTACCAGTAAATCAAATAGGCCAATCACCAATACCACTTACATATGGAGCACTTGCACTTTAGCACTGATTAGCAGTGGTAAAGTGTGCAGAGACTATAAACCAGCAAAAACAGAGGCCAGTATACCATAAAAACACAAGGTCCGAAGGCAAAAAAATGGGAGACATGCCAAAAAGCTGCCATTTCTAACAGATGCATCCTAGTTTTACCTCTCATCCTCTTCCTAGCAATGGGTTGACCTGCTGGTCCCTCCGTGCTACCATTCGTTGTGGATACTTCTGACTGAAACCACTTTGTATCGAGCTGAGGGTGTCCTCTTTGATCTGAACATTCATTCAGATGTTTTCTAATTTATTTTTATGAATAATTTTCCATATGTCAATTGAGCTTATCTGCCCCCAGAACCCTTGTTTTGATTTACCTTTTTTATATGCTGGAAATATCATGCTGGTTGTACACGCGTCTGGGGAAATGTGGACCGCCTGTACCTGTAGGGTTTGCATGGACTGGCTGGGGCACAAACTGGTAAATTTATACTTGTACGTGGACCAGCCGTTTTAAGAGTTTGTCACAACGAGCATCTGCTGTGGTAGGTCTACATCCTACCCCCTTACCTCCCCATCTAATGTTGCATTCTCCCTCTTCACTCCAATCGCATCTGCTTTCCTTCTTTCACCTTTGTGCCTGCTTCCTGTAGGCCCAGGTGTTGGCAAGATCTCCTCCGCGATGGTTGGCAAGACCTCCTACATGATGGTCTTCTAACCCAGGGATCAAGGAGCATGACTGCAACTCGAAAAGGGCTCCCACAACCCTGAAGCCCAGTCCTTCCATGCATCCCGAACCTGGCAGCCACAGCTGACCTAGAACTTATGAACCCACAGAACTGTTGTCCCTCTGCAACTCCAAGAGCCTAGTCCGCTTCTGTCATTTCTATTGCTGCTAAACACTAACAAACCCTGTCTATTAAAGAAGATGCTTACTTGTTATGAACTGTAGATTTTAAGGTGTTTAGAAGAATAAAAATGTGTAAAGTTTTAGCTGCAGACAATAGCGCTATAATGAAGGAAATTAGTTATGACGAGCAACGAAAGTGCATAGATCATGGCCTCTTAAGAAGGCCACTTGGTTTTTACTCCCCTGTTGCAGGCCCACAGAGGGGAGTTTTAGGTTCACTTCTCCACTTCAGAGTCACTTCAGTTGTATAAAGTTTGTGTGTTATTTACTCCTTCATGGGCTGTACTGCAGGAAGGATGTGTGAGGCTTTGTGCGCTGCATTGTGCATAGCATAGGGTAAATTTTAAGGTGGCCTGCACACAGGTGATTGGTGCTGCCTTATGCATTGACCCTGTTTTTGAAGTACGATGCAACAGGCCCGTCCGTTCAGGCTGCCGTGCCAGGAAGAAGAAGGCCGAGCCTTCTTGGGGGGGGGGGGGGTGCTTTTATGCCCCCCACTGGCTCGCGGCGGCCCAAACCGGTCCGGCACTGCTGCTAACCAAAACGTCTTAAGTGCGGCACTACTTCCGTGCGCCTCGCGAGGCGTGCGAGCGGAAGCCGCAGGCCAGCCTGCGCACAACTAGTGCAACGGCCAGGCCCCCCGGCGTTCCCGACCCCTAAGGGGCCGCGCTCCCCCCATGTTGGGGCGGCGCTTTTCCAAATGTATTGTTTAGAGATTGAATGCATTTGTGCTGCTGCCTAGATCAGTTCTATTTCTGTGTGAAGTGTTGTGTGTCAGACATCACCATGCGTATCATTCTGATGATGTGCACTATTGTTTGGTTTAGGTGGCTGTTAAGGTTGAATGCATGTTTAGGTCTTGCATACCAGGCAGTCCAAGTTGTTTGGTTGTCAGACTTGTGACTTTTTCGAAATTACAGGGGGCTTGCACCCAGTCCATTGTTTACCATTGGTTGGCAAATTGTCACTCATTTGCCTGCTTCTTATTCAATGGATAGCCTTTCTCGTGTTTGTCACACCCCTGTAGCATAATGTCATTGATTGGCTGGCTTGTATCCTCACTGCCCACTTTTAGCACTCTGTGATAGTGCATGTGTTTCTAGCTCTCTTCCGTATGTGCAGCTTCCATTGCCAGTTGCAACCAAACTTGATGTTTCATGTACCCACCCTAAAGTCTTAAACCCCTGCATCACCCAAGTTATTTGTTGTTGGGGGGGGGGGCAGGCAGAAATTATCAATGAATCAGTGAGGCATGAAGCTTAGTTTTGGGCCCTATAGTAAGTCCGCAGCCTGGCCAGGCCTTTGTGCTGCTTCCTAACTGGTGAGCATCCTGCGTATTGGACCACATCTTCCTATTGTCCATTAGATGCAGCCCATTGGAGGTTTGTTTTCTCAAGGGAAGGTTTGAAGTGGCTTGTTCCTGCTATGACTTTCTGCAAACGATATCTATATAGTTGCCTGGGAACGGGTCCCACTAATGTGGCAAACACAGAAGGTGGTGGGAGGTATGCTTGCAGATAGTCTAACCACCGGCAATTGCTCGGGAAGCATCCCAACCCAGTTTTTTTTTTTTTTCTTCGCCTTCTCTGCCACCCTAAAGGTCTCCGATATGCAAATCAGTACTAACCCTGCGTCTCGTGGGAACAGTGTATCCAGAACTGCTAGGCGAGGCACCCCTTAGAAGGACCACAAGGAGCCCCAGACTGGTCGTGGCCTAGCCTAGGAGGTGCACTTTGGTTTAGGGAGGGGGGGCATGGTGGGCAAAAACTATGGGTTGAAATACCACCACGTGCGATTGCCAGTGGTTAGAGTATTTGGAAGCATTCCCCATCACCTTTCGGCCTCTTCCCCCTCGTTAAATTCCTGCAGAATTGACTATGAAGTTAGCACCTCTCAAACTTTATGAAATCTGGTTATTAGCGGATGTGATAAAATCTCACCACTTATAATTGATATCCTTGCGCAAACCACTTGCCCGGGGATTACAGTTTAACGGGGCACCAGTAAACTGGCGTTTAAACTTTTATTTAATGTACATCTGTTTCCTTTCTGTGTGCCATCTTTGCAAGTGCTTAATTTGATCCGGTGGCTTCCAGTGCGGGGCCCCGACACTTATTTCTGAGGGCCGGCACTTATTTTTCTACTTGAAGCATCTACTGCGTCAAAAGACCCACATGGGAAAGAGGGAGAAAGAGAAGAACGAAAAAGCGCAACAAAGGGAGAAAACAAACCTGTAAGAGTGGGCTGGAGGGGCAGGAAGTGGCTGGAAATGGATTAAAGAGGCCCGAGATGGCTTGAGGATGACGCCGCCTCAGTATTCCCTGCTCGCACATTTAATTGCAGCAGCCGCGTGTTTGGGGAGAGCTTAGGCACCGGCACGTGTTCACTTACAAATTAAGCACTGGTTGCAACCTCTGGGTTTTGCATGAAGTGTACCAGATACAGGCCGCTAACGCCGCGCAGGCTGAGGTTCACCGCACGCCCGCCATGAGAACTTTGTTCTATAGATATTCTGCGCCTCTCCGGGTCCTGCGATGACATCTGTGGCCTGCTTTCATGCAGGGCTTTCGTGGGGCTCGCGGGCACCACTAGCGGACTTTTAATTTTCCTCCTGCCCAGCACACTAGTCCAGCTCTTGCCAAAATTCTCCAAGCTCACCAGGCTCTCCCTTGGTCCCTCTTCTCTATCTACAGCATCCTTCCCTGTTGATTTTATCTTCTGTCATCTCCCGGCTCGTGCCTTCCCAACCGCAAGCGACCAGCAGTGGCCTAAAGCACGAATGACCCAACCCCAGCAGAATGTGATGTGCTCGGCTCTCCCACATCCGAGATGTTAATTAGGCTTGGGCTGAATGGGCATCCCAACAGCAAGCGACCAGCCATGGCCTAAAGCATTGATATCTGAGATCTTAATTAGCCTTGGGCTGAATGGTGACCCCCCCACTACCACCACCACCACGGGGACCTGCAAACCCACAAGCCAGAACCTCGGGGTCCATTAAAGTTGTGTGGCCTCCGAATCAGCCCCCGCACTCCACGCATCCTCAGTAAACGCGCACTTGGCGGCCGCCCAGAAGGCACCTTACCACGTCTGTAAAAGTGGTTCGCTGCCCAGACCCGTTTTGGCGGAGTTTGAGCCGGGGGGGGTGTAGGGGGGGGGGGGGGGGTATACAAAGACTCTTTCGAATGCGCAAGGAATTGCTGGGTCCCCTTTCTGGCTGCACCTGGCACGGTGGCTCGGCTGGTTACGCAAATGCTGCTGATTTCTGATGTAACCAGCAAGGCGGGCTCAACTTTTCGTTTCTCCGAGGGACCCTTAAACTGGATTTGGTGGGGGTGGTGTGTGTGTATGTATGTATGTATGTATATATATATAATACAATTGTGTCAATACCTTACAGAACCCCCTGGCGTGAGTTTCTCACAAACGCTTAAGTGTTGTATCAGCAGCATAACTGCTATTTAACAAACTTAACTGACAATTTGCATTCAGCCCGCTGAGCAACTGCAGTCCTCCCGGGTAAATTAAGAATGCAAACCTCGTCGCTCTGCAGCCTCTTGGAAGGCTCTTGGTTGCACCAGTGTGGCTTTGCCATAAAGTCCTGTTTAGCTATTACCGCGTGTAAACTCCAAGGCGGGCCCCGCTTGAACCCCGTGCCTGTGGGGTTTGGCAGATGTCCTGCGCCGGGCCCTGCTTACTGTGGGGGCGGATGGGGGACGAGGGGGTTAGCAGCGGGGTATCTGCAGGGGGGGAATGCCTCCGAGGCCTCCCAATGGGGTCAGCAGGGAGATACTGTAACCAGACACTGAGCCCCAGGGGCCCTTTCTAGGCAAAGGGCCCCTCCCCGCTCTCCGATTGTCTGGGGATCAGCAGGGTCAAAGCGGCCCACAGGTGAAGGTTTAAGGCAAAACAATTAACTTTTCCAGATTGGGAAGCTTTACCAAATCTACATAATAAAAACAGGCGTCGATTCAAACTCGCAGTAATGTCCATTTAGTGAGAAGTTTTCCTTTTGCCAGGAATTGCCTCCTTCAATAAATGGCCCCAGCAGCTTTTCAGTGAAATCTTTTTTTATTTTATTTCGAATTTGTGTTCCACATAAATGGCTGTTTGGGAGTCTGCGCTGTGCAGATCTGCTGTTGTTATTCGCCCTCCTTTGACTGTCACTCACCAAGCGCCCAAATCCCCGGTTTGTCAATGAAAGTCCTGCGAGACCCGTGGATCGGGCTACAGAGGTAGCCATTCGTGGTTTTGTTTGCTGTACTTCAGGATCCCATAACTGGGTGTCACCTTTCAGTCGTGATGAGTGAGCTTAAACCCTGCGTCCTCCTGTGGCTGCCATGCCACGTGGATTTATTTCCCTCCTGTGCTCCACAGCTCTCGTCCTTGGCCACCAATAGACCGTAGCTTTTGGACCAAGACCTCAGGTACCAATGAACTTTCTATAACTTTTGGACGGAGATATTGGTGACCAATGGCCTTCATTTATCTTGAGGACAGATTTGGTTGACCAGTGGACGCGTTTAACTTTAGGGACGTAAATCTTGATAACCAATGGACTCATTTAACTTGTGGACAAAGAGTTCGGTGACCCACAGGCTTCATACCACTGGCTGTACTTATTTGGCCAGTGCATGCTGGGTGCCACTTCCTTTTCTTTCTGTGGAGCATAGACCAAGCTCAGATTGGTTCAACGTAATTAGTGTCTGTCAGCTACTCTTGCTGTGATTGAGCTACGGATTTCAGGGCTGCTCCTCTGTTTCCAGTTCTCATGCTGCTTTCTCCCTTTGTTCTGTTTTCAAACACATTTATAAACATTATTGTTCGATTAAACAACACTAACGATATGTTTGCACCTTCCTGATGTTTGCACTCGCGTGCCTTTTTGTTGCCTTTCAGACATTCATCCCCCCCTTTATGCCTCATAACTTTGCAATATTAAGTTCATTTAATTTTGTTATTTACACCCACACTGTACTACTTTATGCCACTCTGAGCCACTCCCTCTGCATGCCATGCCATTATATTCTATACCACTCTGTGCCACTCTAGACCAATCCACTCTATGCCACTCCACCCAACAAAATGCCACAGTATGGCACTTTTTGCCAATCCCGACAATTCCACCCTACTCTATGCTTCTTTAATGTACACAACTCTACACATGCCACTCCAACTCTTTACTGGATGCCACTTCCCTGTACTCTACAGCACTCCATTTCACTCTATGCCACTCCATTCTACACCTGTCCATGCCTCTCATTGCCACTCTACTCTCCTCTAAACCATTAACTTTTAGCCATGCTGAACAGTAGGTACTCTGCAGTACAACATGACTAAAAGACTTTGCCAAAACCAGTAGCTCTTGCATAGGCAAATACTATTGGCTTTGCAATACTTGTTAAAAACAGGCTTTGGGTTACTTACACCCACAACTATACCACTCTGCCATACCACTCTATGCTACTCCACTCTGTTCTCTACCACTGTATGCCACTCCACACCTTTCAGTTTCACTTTACACCAGTTCACTCTATGCTACTCCAAACAATGCCACTCTGTGGCACTTTACGTCACTCCACGCAATACCACTCCATTGTACACCACATCACACAACTGTAGACCACTCCACACCACTTCATGCCACTCTACTCTTCGCCACTCCACTTTCTGCGATGCCATTAACTTTTAGCCTGGCTGAACAGCAGCCAAGCTGGTGTACAACATGATTAAGAGACATTGGCAAAGCCAGTAGCTCTTGCATCAGCAAGACTGATTGGCTTCGCAGTGCTTGTTGAAAATAGAGTTTGGGTTACTTAAACCTACAACTGTACTACTCTAAGCCACTCCACTCAGCTCTACAGCAATGTGAGCCACTCCACACAATGCCACTTTGCACTCTATTCCCCTCCACGCAATGTCACTCTGCTCTACTCTATGCCACTCCACCCCACTCTAAGCCACTCCACACAACTGTACGCCACTCCACAGCACACCATTGTGCTTTACATCACTCCACACCAGTCTGTACCTCTACATTACGCCCCTCTGCTCCACTCTTCTCCACTCTACGGCACTCCACTTTATGCCACTAACTTTGAGCCATGCTGGATAGCAGCCACACTGCTGTACAACATGACTAAAAGGCATTGGCAAAGCCAATAGCTCTCTCATAGATAAGACATATTGGCATTGCGATACTTGTTGAAAACAGAGTTTGGGTTACCTACACCAACAACTGTACCACTCTGCCATGCCACCCTGTTCTGTACCACTGTAGGCCACTCTACCCCACCGCCACTCTATGGCACTCCGACACATTACACAACTGTACACCACGCGACTCTACTCTTCACCACTCTACTTTAAGCCTCTTTTCACTACGTCCCTAAATTTTAGCCAGGCTGAACAGCAGCTAAGCTGGTGCACAACCTGACTAAAAACCGTTTGCAAAGCCAGTAGCTCTTGCATCACAAGACCTATTGGCTTTGCAATGCTTCTTGAAAATGGAGTTTGCCACGCAGCCGGTCATCATTGCAGTTGGTGCCTGTGGTTGCAGAGGAGTGACTCTACTCCAAGGGAGATTCCTTCTTCCTTCTAGTGCAGACCGAAGACTTGCCCTCCTCCGAGGATGCACAGACGGGGAAATGTTGCAGAAGCTGGAAGGAGCAGTGGAAACAATGTTGCAAGCAGAGTCTTGGTTGTAGATTCAGATTGTCGGTTCCTGGAGGCTCCAGTCACAGTGGCCAGAAGTGGAAGTAGAGGTTGCAGAATTGCTGGAATCTTGCAAGCTGAATCGGAGGACCCACCCAAAAGGGAGACCCTAAAAAGCCCCAGAAGGGGGATTGGTCACCTAGCTAAGTGACCACTTATCAGGAGGGGCTCTGACGTCACCTGCCTGACCTGGCCACTCAGATGCTCCCAGAGGCCTCTGCCTACTTTGGCAGAATCAAGGGACCCTCTGAAGGAGCTCTGGGCACCACCCTTGGGGTGGTGATGGACAGGGGAGTGGTCACTCCCCTTTCTAATGTTCAGTTTCGCGAGAGAGCATGGACTGAAGGTCCCTGAAACGGTGCAGGCTGGTTTATGCAAGGAGGACACCAAATGTGCCCTTCAAAGCATACCAGTGGCTTGGTGAGGATACCCCTCCCAAGCAATGTAACACCTATTTCCAAAAGGAGAGGATGTTACCCCCCTCTCCCAAAGGAAATCCTTTGTTCTACCTTCCTGGGCTTGAGCTGATCAAGCAGCAGGAGGGAAGAAACCTGTTTGAGGGATGGCAGCAGCTTGGGCTGCCCGGAAGGCCCCAGAAAGCTGGTAGGTGTTCGAAGGAACTCCCAGTGGGCATGGAATCATACTTCCAATACTGGCAACAGTATTGGTGTATGGTTCTGACATGTTTGATACCAAACATGCCTAGGTTTGGAGTTACCATTATGCAGCTCGACATAGGTAGTGACCTATTTCCAGTACACGCATAAAATGGCGTCCCCACACTCACGAAGTCCATGAAAATGGAGCTGGAGTTCACGGGGCACCTCTGCTCATGCAGGGCTGCCCTTACACACAGGTACCTGCTGGCACTCTGGGCTAGGAGGGCCTACCATATGGGTGACTTACTGTGACCTGGTGCAGAGACCTGTAGTGAAAAGGGTGCATGCTCCTTTTCACGCAGACTGCAATAGCAGGTCTTCAGATACACTTTGCATGGGCTCTCCCTGGGTGGCAAAAAAACATGCTGTAGCCCATGGGGGACCCCTGGTCCCCCAATGCCCTTGGTACCATATACTAGAGACTTACAAGCAGGCACCAGTATGCCAAATGTGGGGGGTGCGGTCCAAGGAACCAAATTAAAAGGGAGAGAGCATAGTCATTTGGGTCCTGGTTAGCATGATCCCAGTGAACACAGTCAAAACGTACTGACAACAACGAAAAAGTGGGGGGTAACCATGCCAGAAAGAGGGTAGTTTCCTACACCCCTCCCCTCCAAACGTAGGAAGATCAGGCTAACCTTGCCCAGATGGGTCTTTACTGTCTAAGTGGAAATATCTAGAGAGTCCATCTGCATTGGAGTGGGTACTCCCAGGTCTATGTTCCACTGTATAGTCTATTTCCTGTACGGATATGGGCCACCTCAACAGTTTGGAATTTTCACCTTTCATCTGTTTGAGCCAAAGAAGGGGCTTGTGGTCTGTCTGAACAAGGAACAGAGTGCCAAATAAGTGTGGCCTCAGCTTCTTCAAAGCCCAAACCATAGCAAAGGCCTCCCTTTCTATGGCTGACCAGCACTTTTCCCTGGGGGTCAACCTTCTGATTATAAAAGCTACAGGTTGGTCCTGGCCCTCTGTATTAAGTTGTGACAGTACTGCCCCAACCCCTACCTCATAAGCGTCTGTCTGAACTATGAACTGCTTGGAGTAGTCAGGGATTCTCAAAATAGGTGAAGATCACATGACCTGTTTGAGATCTTCAAAAGCTTTTTGACAGCTAGCTGTCCATAAAACTTTCTTGGACATTCTTTTTGAGATGAGGTCATTAATAGGGGCTACAATGGAGTGTCAGCGGTGTGTTCATTTCAAGTCGATTGACAGGTGTCAATGAGAACAGGTCTGATAACTGTCCCAGGAGATTCCGGCAGTCGTCTTTGTGTGACTCTGAGAAGCAGACAGCAAGGACTACCCAATCAACTGAGCTATCAGCTGCAGTGTGGGAAAAGAGGTCAGGGAGAGGGTCACTCTCTTCTTCCTGTCCCTCATCAGTGGCCATGAGCAGGATCATATCAGCCATGTCATAGTAGGGCTTTAGGCTGTTCACATGAAGCATCCTGAGGGGTCTTCTGGGAGTGACAAGGTATGTAACCTCACCCTTTTTCTACATTATTGTGTGGGGACCATTCCACTTGTCCTGGAGTGCCCTAGGAGCCACAGGCTTCAGGACCCACACTTTCTGTGCTGGCTGGTATACAGTCAGTACAGCCTTCTGGTCATGCCATTGCTTTTGTAGCTCATGGCTGGCCTGAAGGTTTTTTGTAGCCTTCTTCATACACTCAGCCTTCCTTGATCTGAGGCCAAGTACATAGTCCACTATGTCTTGATTGAGAGGTTGCTCCCAACCTTCTCTTACAAGAGCAAGAAGGCCCCTAACAGGGTGCCCAAACAGAAGTTCAAATGGGCTGTAGCCCACACCCTTCTGAGGGATCTCCCCCAATAGGCGAAGAGGAGGCATGGCAGAAGGACATCCTATCTCCTTCTGAGCTTTTCAGAGAGTCCCATGATCAAGCCTTTGAGAGTAGTTTTATTGAACCTCTCTAACAAACCATTGGTTTGGGGGTAGCAAACTTATAAGTAACAGTAGGAAAGTACCATCTTGCCTGGCACGTTACCCCCATTTTTACTTGTGTGTCAGTTTGTTTCTGCCTGTGTCACTGGGATCCTGCTAGCAAGGACCCCAGTGCTCATAGTTTGTGGCCTACATATGTTCCCTGTGTGGTACCTAACTGTATCACTGAGGCTCTGATAACCAGAACCTCAGTGTTTATGCTCTCTCTGCTTTTTAAATTGTCACTGTAGGCTAGGGACCATTTACACCAATTCTAATTGGCACACTGGAACACCCTTATAATTCCCTAGTATATGGTACCTAGGTACCCAGGGTATTGGGGTTCCAGGAGATCCCTATGGGCTGCAGCCTTTCTTTTGCCACCCATAGGGAGCTCAGACAATTCTTTCACAGGACTGCCATGCAGCCTGAGTGAAACAATGTCCACGTAATTTCACAGCCATTTTACACTGCACTGAAGTAACTTATAAGTCACCTATCTGTCTAATCCTCCCTTGGTGAAGGTTAGGTGCAAAGTCACTAAGTGTGAGGGCACCCTGGCACTAGCCAAGGTGCCCCCACATTGTTCAGTGCCATTTCCCCCGGACTTTGTGAGTGCGGGGACACCATTACACACGTGCACTACATATAGGTCAATACCTATATGTAGCTTCACAATGGTAACTCCAAACATGGCCATGTAACATGTCTAAGATCATGGCATTGTCCCCCCAAGCCAATTCTGGTATTGGGGTGCCAATCCCATGCATCACCGGGGCTCCAGCATTGACCCCGGGTACTGACAAACAAACTCTCTGGGGTTTTCTTTGCAGCTACCGCTGCTGCCAACCCTCAGACAGGTTTCTGCCCTCCTGGGGTCTGGGCAGCCCAGTCCCAAGAAGGCAGAACAAAGGCTTTCCTCTGAGAAAGGGTGTTACACCCTCTCCCTTTGGAAATAGGTGTTAAGGGCCTGAGAGGAGTAGCCTCTCCTGGCCTCTGGGAACGTTTTGAAGGGCACAGATGGTGCCCTCCTTGCATAAACCAGTCTACACCAGTTCAGGGATCCCCCTGCTCTGGTGAAAAACTAGACAAAGGAAAGGGGAGTGACCACTCCCCTGTCCATCACCACCCCAGGGGTGGTGCCCAGAGCTCCTCCAGTGTGTCCCAGACCTCTGCCATCTTGAATGCAGAGGTTTGAGGGCACAATGGAGACCTCTGAGTGGCCAGTGCCAGCAGGTGACGTCAGAGAACCCTCTGATAGGCTCTTACCTGGTTAGGTAGCCAATCCTCCTCTGAGGGCTATTTAGGGTCTCTCCTGTGGGTTTCTCTTCTGATAACTCACCAGAGTTTCTCTGCATCTATCTCTTCAACTTCTGCCTAGGATCGACCGCTGACTGCTCAAGGACGCCTGCAAAACCGCAACAAAGTAGTAAGAAGACTACCAGCAACATTATAGGGCCTAAATCCTGCCTGCTTTCTCAACTGTTTCCTGGTGGTGTATGCTCTGAGGGCTGTCTGCCTTCACCCTGCACTGGAAGCCAAGAAGAACTCTCCCGTGGGTGGACGGAATCTTCCCCCTGTTAACACAGGCACCAAACGTCTGCATCACCAGTTTTGTGGATCCCCTGTCATCTTGACGAGCGTGGTCCCTGGAACACATGTGCTGGATCCAAGTGACCCCGACAGTCCAGTGGTCTTTCTGTCCAAATTTGGTGGAGGTAAGTCTTTGCCTTCCCACGCCAGACAGTAATCCTGTGTACTGCGTGAACTGCAGCTGCTAGGGCTTCTGTGCACTTTTGCAAGGATTCCTTTGTGCACAGCACAGCCCAGGTTCCCAGCACTCCGTCCTGCATTGCTCAACTTGCTGAGTTGACCACCGGCTTCGTGGGATCCTCTTTTGTTGTGTTGAGACGACCGCCATGCTCAGATTTCTTGAACGCCTGTTCAAGTGCTTCTACTGGTGCTGCCTGCTTCTGCCTGGGCTCTATCTGTTGCTGAGCGCCCCCTCGGTCTCCTCCTCTAAGGAGCGTCCTCTTGGTCCTTCCTGGGCCCTGGCAGCACCCATTATCTTCATCCGCGACTCTTGCAGCTAGCAAGGCTTGTTTGTGGTCTTCCTGCGTGGAAACAACTCTGCATCCTCCAGCATGCTGTGGGACTTCTTCTGACCAAAGGAGAAGTTCCTGGCATCTTCCGTTGTTGCAGAATCTTTGGCTTCTTCCACCCAAAGGCAGCCCTTTTGCACCTTCATCCGGGGTTTAGTGGGCTCCTTCCCCCCACCCACACCGGACACTTGCGTGACTCTTGGACTTGGTCCCCTTCTTTTGCAGGTCCTCCGGTCCAGGAATCCGTCTTCAGTGCTTTGCAGTCAGTTGTGGTCTTTGCAGAATCCCCTATCTCGACTTTACTGTCTTTCTGGGGTAGTAGGGTAACTTTACTCCTACTTTTCAGGGTCTAGGGGTGGGATATCTTGGACACCCTTAGTGTTTTCTCACACTCCCAGCAACCCTCTACACACTACACTAGGCCTGGGGTCCTTTGTGATTCGCATACCACTTTTAGAGTATATGGTTTGTGTTGCCCCAGGCCTATTGTCTCCAATTGCATTCTGTTGTGTTCTACAGTGTTTGCACTACTTTTCTAACTGTTTACTTACCCGATTTTGGTTTGTGTGTATATTTTGTGTATTTTACTTACCTCCCAAGGGAGTGTATCCTCTGAGATACTTTTGGCATATTGTCACTAAAATAAAGTGCCTTTAGGTTTTAGTAACTCTGAGTATTGTGTTTCTTATGATATAGTGCTATATGATATAAGTTGTATAGTAGGAGCTTTGCATGCCTCCTAGTTCAGCCTAAGCTGCTCTGCTATAGCTACCTCTATCAGCCTAAGCTGCTAGAACACTACTAATCTACTAATAAGGGACAACTGGACCTGGCACAAGGTGTAAGTACCATCAGGTACCCACTATAAGCCAGACCAGCCTCCTACAGTAACACCACATTCTTCCACATGGCTTTCAGGTATGCAGACATGAAGTTTGCATCTGTCTGACACCACCTCTTTAGGAAAACCCACTCTTGAAAACATTCCCAGAAGGACTTTTGCCACTGCAGGAGCTGTAGGGGCACTAGGAGGAATAGCTTCTGGGTACCTGGTGGCATGGTCCACCACCAGCAGAATTAATCTGTTCCCAGAGGCTGTGGGAGGGTCTAGGGAGCCAACAATATCCACTACAACCACTGGAAGTGGAATTAAGGGGGCCTTTTGGGTGCCACCTGTCTTGCCACTGGCTTGACAGGTGGCATAGGAACAACAAAACTCATTTGTGTCTCCTGACGTATGGGGCCAGTGAAAGTGAGGGACGAGTCTGTCGCAAGTTTTGCTTTGCCCCAGGTGACCTGCCAGGGGAATACCACGTGCTAGGGTTAAAAAAAATTCTCTGTACTGCAGAGTGACCACCAGCCCAGGTTTAGGGTCCCGTGGCTCTGAGTACAAGAGGTTATCTTCCCAATACACCTTGTGGGTGCAACTGACATCCCCTGCCTCTCGAGCGACAGCCTGCTGCCTCAAGTCCTCCAGTGTGGGACAAGTCTTGTGTGCCATACTTAACCCCTCCCTGGTAGGCCCCCCTTCACCTAAGAGCTCAGCTGTGTCAGCTTGTAGCTCCTCTGGTGTAGGTTTCACCAAGGGAGTTGATTTTCCCCCTCTGGGGTTGACTCCTCACTTGAGGTTGGAGTGGGGGGCACCTTTTCGCCCTTCCTACTCTTAGTTTTGGGACGTTCTTGGCCCATTGTTCTAGGCTCCAAGTTTCTCTGTTCTTTTTGCTTCTTGGCCTGTGATCTAGTCATGCAACAATATGTCATGGGATGTCCAGCATTGCTGCACGAGGCTCTAACTCCACTTCAGCCCAAGGTGAAGACTCCAAGGCGTTCCCTAGTAGACACTCTATAGGTAGGCCTGTGGACACCACAACCTTTTTAGGACCATTAAACCCCCCCCCTTGAAAGCAACAACTGGCATGGGGTGGCACACAGTGTTTATGAGCATTAGTCACTTGGTATTGGTGACCAAGTAGGTGTTGCTCAGGTGACACCCGTTTTTCAGTTACCATAGTGACACTGGCACCTGTGTCCCTATAGGTCTCAGCACCAACTCCATTTATCAGAGGATGCTGCCTGTACTTATCCATGTTAAGGGGACTGGCAGCAAGAGTGGCAAAGTCAATGCCCCCATCCAAGACTAACACTGATTCAGTGGTCTCTCTAACCAACCCCAGACCCCACTATAGTCCCTAAAGTGAGCCCAGCTACACCCTTAGACTGTCCACTGTTAGTAGTCCCAACACTACTGCTATTGCTAGGGGCGCTAGAAGTAGAAGTGGGGTTGGTAGTGGCGGTTGGCTTTGTGCCTTCCTTAGAGCAGGAGCTGTCTCCTGGCCTATGCCCTTTGTTCATACAGACATAACACTAAGGCTTTTCGAAGCTGGAGGAAGAGGATATGCCCCCACCCCCAGAGGAATGTTGTGGGCCTGATGAAGACTCTTTGGATTTTTTTTTTGTCCCCCTCCTTCTCCTGGTGTTTACCTGTATCTTTCTTCTTGTGGTCACCCTTGAGTGAGTTTTTCTGTTCACCCTGGTGCGGACCCATTTGTCTGCCTTCTTTCCCAATTCTTGGAGAGAGGTCAGATCAGAGTCCACCAGGTACTGATGCAACGAATCAGACACACAGTTATTCAAAATATGCTCTCTCAAGATGAGGTTGTACAAGCCCTGATAATCACTGACTTTGCTTCCATGCAACAAGCCTTCCAAAGCGTTCACAAAACAGTCCACAAAATCTAACTAATCTTGGGAGAACTTTTTCCTGGTATTCCCTGAACTTTATCCTGTATTTTTCAGTGGTTAGACCAAACCCATCCAGAAGTGCTGTTTTGAGAACTGAGTAATTTTCTGCATCCTCTTCTCTGACAGTTAGGAGTCTGTCCCTACCCTTGTTAGAGAAGGTGAGCCACACAATAGCAGCCCCCTGTCTTTGGGGGACCTTCTGTTCCTTGCAGACCCTCTTTAAAGGAGTGAACCACTTGTAGATGTCATCCCCCACCTTGTATGGGGGGCCACCTTGTTTGCGTTTCTGGAGTCAAGAGTCGTCCCTGACCCTAGGTTCCCTGAAACTAAAACTGCTGCCACCAAGGGGGGGCTAACCCCAATGGCTGCCCCTATCTCCCCACTGCCAAGGCCTCCCTATCCAGGGCTAGCTGCTGCAGCCTCAGCTTGGCCTCCTTCAGTCTCCGTTGCCTGAATTCCTTGTCTAGGGGATCCTCACCTGACGTTGAGCAGTGTCCCCCCTCAGATACTGAGGAGACATGAGTGGGCAGAGGAAGATTTGTCCATATTCTTAGTCACCCTCTCAACCAACCCTCTGGGCACAAAGGGGGGCCTACTTGTATGGCTTCCCTTCCTACTAGCAGTAGTGCTCCTAGCTGGGCTGGGGGAAGGGGGCTTACTAGGGGCTCTCTGGTCCTCTTCAGTGTCTAGATCCTGTCTTTCTAACACGGAGGGTGAGAGTCTGCATCCTCCTCCACCTCCTCCTCTGGACTGCCAGCATTGTCCTGGTCAGCCTGCAGCAGCAGGCCTATCAGCAGACTCTTGTTAGGGTTCCTACCTGCCTTTAGTTTCCTTTCAGAACACAATTCCCTCAGCTCCTGGAAGGTTAGATCCATGTATGTTGATTCCATGGTGTGCAATGCGTTCCCCACTAAAGACCTGGGGGGTCATTACGACCCTGGCGGTCTGAAAGCGCCAGGGCTAAAGTGGCGTCCGTACCGCCAACAGGCTGGCGGTACGGAGACCCATATTTCGACTGCGGCGGTAGCGCCGCGGTCGCACCGCCGGGGCCGGCGGTTTCCCGCCGTCCTAGCCACGGCGGTGATAATCCGCCAGGGCAGCGCTGCAAGCAGCGCTGCCCTGGGGATTATGACTCCCCTACCGCCAGCCTGTTTCTGGCGGTTTGCACCGCCAGGAAGAGGCTGGCGGTAAGGGGAGTCCTGGGGCCCCTGCACTGCCTATGCCACTGGCATGGGCAGTGCAGGGGCCCCCTAACAGGGCCCTGTGCTGCTTTTCACTGTCTGCATAGCAGACAGTGAAAAGCGAGACGGGTGCTACTGCACCCGTCGCACGGCCGCAACACCGCCGGCTCCATTAGGAGCCAGCTCCTATGTTGCAGCCGCATCCCCGCTGGGCCGGCGGGCGTAAACTAGGTTTGCGCCAGCCGGCCCAGCGGGAATGTTCTAATGGGGACCGCAGGAGTGCGGCTGCATGGCGGTTATAGCTTGGTGGGCGGCGTTAGCCGCCCGCCAATGTTGTAATGACCCCCAAAGTGTGTTGTTAGAGTGGAGTAGGTGTTCTAACTACCCTAACTCTTAGTCTCCCTACAGAAATTTGGAGCCAGGGCTATGTCTAAAGCTAACCCAAACTTGGGACTAACTTCATGACACTAAGCACAGTGTGTACCCTAGTCAGTAAGTGGTCTTTCCTGTGGAAGGTACCCAGTGACAGTGTGGTAAGACAATTGCAAGTGCTTATCCCACCACTGCACCACCAATGTAGGAAGCTGGCCTTGTGTGTGGTGGGTAACTAAGGTACTTACACCTTATACTATGTCCAGTTATCCCCTAGTAGTGTAGAGTAGGCAGTGTCTGCAAGCCAGGCTGTCTAGAGGTAGCTGTGGATGAGCAGCAAAAGCTTATCTAGGAGACACGAAAGCTCGTGCAATACTACTGTAGTCACACAGCACTTACACACATGAAAGAAAACACTCACTGTACTTTATTTTAGTGACACACCCAAAAAAATACTAAATAGGCAATACCCCTACAGGTGGTAAGTAAACACACTAATTATGTGCACTAGTAATCAAAAATAGGTATAAATAGCAGTAGAAAACAGTGCAATAGCAATAGACAATAGTGACCCTAGGGGGAACCCAAACCATAGATGAAAAAAATGGAATGCGAAGGCCGGGCCCCCACCTAGGTAAGTGGAACCTGTAGAGGGGAACTGGAGGAACTAGGAAATCCCAAATGTAAGTACCACAGTGCCCCCCAGCGACCAGGAGGAAAGGAGTAAGTTACTGG
The DNA here is from genome assembly GCF_031143425.1 of Pleurodeles waltl. Taxonomy (NCBI): domain Eukaryota; kingdom Metazoa; phylum Chordata; class Amphibia; order Caudata; family Salamandridae; genus Pleurodeles; species Pleurodeles waltl. The sequence goes on along the minus strand of NC_090438.1, from coordinate 92,679,626 downwards.
ATTTTCCCCAAACAACTAAATGGACTAAAAATAAGGATAATGCAACGCCCAGACAAGACTGCAAGAAACCAGCAGTGGATTCCTGGAGAAGAAGGCCTGAAAAAGAAGGGGACCAAGTCCAGAACTTGCAGAAGTGTCCAGTGGTGGCAGGAGCCACCACCCACCCATCTGTGGTTGCAGGAGTTGGTCGATGGTAGGATGCAGCGACATTCCACACCGGATGGAAGATTGCAGTCCGTCTGTGGCGTGGAAAGGCCACCAACAAGCCTTAGCAGACGGAAAGTGGAACTGTTGGAGACCAGCAAGGTCTAGGAGGACTCAACCTACAGGGGGGAGTACTAGAGGGCCCCCCAGCAAGGCAGAGTCCACAGAAGAAAAGGCAGCCCCCACAGAAGACCCAATGGATGAGGACCCAGGAGTCGCAGAGGAACCCACGCAGCACAACTGAAGAAGGGTCCCATGCCGCAGGAAAAGCACGCAGAGGGCTGTGCATTGCAGGGAAGATGGCTGGGGGCTGAGGCTACACGGAGCATGAAGATCCCTTGGAGGAGATGCCAACAAGCCTTGGCAGCTGCAAGAGATGCAGTGCACAGGGGTACTTACTGTCCTGCTTGGGAAGACAAGGGCTTACCTTCACCAAAGTTGGATAGTTGGTAGAGACAACCATAGGTTTCACTCCAGACCACCACCCATGATGTAGGATCCACACAGGATGAGAGGAGATCCATGCAGCTGGTCGTCGTTGCTTTTGGTGACTGAGGATGCAGGGGAGTGACTCCTTCATTCCAAGGGAGATTCCTTCTCGTGCACAGCTGGGGAAATGTTGCAGAAACTGGAAGAAGCCTTGGAAACAATGTTGCTAGCAGAGTCTTCATCGTAGATGCACATTGCCGGTTCCTGGAGGGTCCAGTCACAATTCCAGTGGGCAGAAGTCGAAATAGAGGTTGCAAAGGAGAACTGCTGGAATCTTGCAAGCCAAATCTGAGGAACCACCCAAATGGGAGACTCTACATAGCCCAGAAAGGGGGATTGGTCACCTAGCCAGGTGATCACCTATCAGGAGGGTGCTCTGACATCACCTGCCTGACCTAGCCACTCAGATGCTCCCAGAGGCCTCTGCCCACCTTAGATTCAAGATGGCAGAATCAAGGAACCATCTGGAGGAGCTCTGGACACCACCCCTTGGGCGGCGACCGACTGGGGAGTGGTCACTCCCCTTTCCATTGAGGTCCCTGAACCGGTGCAGACTGGTTTATATACAGAGGGCACCAAATGTGCCTTTCAAACATACCAGTGGCTTGGTGAGCCTACCCCTCCCAAGCCATGTAATATCTATTTCCAAAGGGAGAGAAACCTGTCTGGGGGGTGGCAGAAAGCTGGTATGAGCAATGCTGGGGGTCCTCTAAGGGGCCCCCAGAGAGCATGGAATCATACTTCCAATACTGACAACAGGATTCAGGTATGATTCTGACATGTTTGATACCAAACGAGCCTAGGTTTGGAGTTACCATTATGTAGCTGGACATAGATAGTAACCTATGTCCAGTACACTCGTAAAATGGCATCACTGCACTCACAAAGTCCATGAAAATGGAGATGGACTTTGTGGAGGCACCTCCGCTCATGAAGGGGTGCCCTCACAAATAGGTACTTGCACCTGCCCTCTGGGATAGGAGGGCCTACCATAGAATTGACTTACAGTGACCTGGTGCAGTGACCTGTAGTGAAAAGGGTGCATGCACCCTTTCACACAGGCTGCAATGGCAGGCCTGCAGATATACTTTGCATGGGCTCCCTATGGGTAACATAATACATGCGGCAGCCCATGGGGGACCCTTGGTGCCCCAATGCCCTGGGTACCATATACTAGGGACTTACAAGGGGGAACCAGTATGCCAAATGTGGGGTGTGTGTGATCCGAACAACCAAATTTAAAGGGAGAGAGCGATGCTGCTGTACAACATGGCTAAAAGACTTTGGCAAAGCCAGTAGCTTGCACATAGGCGAGACCTTTTGGCTTTGCAATGATTGTTGAAAACAGAGCTTTGGTTACTTACTCCCACAGCTATACTACTGTACTCCACTCCACTGTATGCCACTCCACACTACGGCACTCTACACCAGTCCATGCCGCACCATTCTACTCTTCTGTAGGCCACTCCACTCTGTGATCCACCACTCTACTTTGACACTTCACACAACTGTACGCCCACTTCACACAACTGTACGCACTCCACCCATTCTGTAAGCCACACCACCCGCTCTGCTGTATACCACTACACTCAAAACCAGTCTATGCCACTCCATTTTAAGCCACTTCACTCCACTCTACTTATCTGTACTGCATTCTACTCTTCCCCACTCTACTTCACTCTGTGCTGCTCCACTCTATGCCACTGTTCCCTGTCAGTAACTTTTAGCCATGCTGAACAGCAGCCACACTGCTGTACAACATGACCAAAAGACATTGGCAAAGCCAGTACCTTTCGTATAGGCGAGACCTATTGGCTGTGCAGTGCTTGTTGAAAAAGGAGTTTGGATGATTAATGGGCTGTACTAAACCTATGAGTAAAAGGTTGGGTGACCAGTGCACTGCATGTAATGTGTGAGACAGTCGCATGGATTGGTCAGACTGGGAGCAATGAAGTGTTATTTTTGTTTTCTGCGCCTCCTGTAAAATTGCACCATTAGGTTACTTCCCGAAGAAAATATAATAGGAATGCCACAAAAATGGGCCTAAGTCCCAGGTCACATGCCAATCTTTCTGACTCCTCTCGGAATCTGGGTGACTAGGTGTTTGATGGCTGATGATCCCTTAACCACAATCCAAAATACACTTTCCCAGTAGTTGGGTCAATCTGGTGGGTGGAAATGTTAGGCTACTTCATAATGGCAGCTCGGTGTTTGAAAGCTCACGTTAGGCCATTGCCAGAATGGGAAAGGTGTGCAGAGGTTTGTGGGAGATATTGGGGTATCTCACATTTTCCAGATCTGGTGGTATGATGCTCTCTGTGTCAGATATATAGCTCCTCTTTAAGCAGTATAGCCTCCCCAACTTGCCTCATTGGAAGAAAGGTGCCTGTGCACACTGGCAGTATAGGAATGACTCAATAAGTGGTTCTTTAGATTGAAAGTATGGGGAACCCTGTCACAATGTCTGAAATGGTCAATGCCTAGAGCGACACCATAAGGGGGGAGGGGGGGGGCACTTCTGGTGCCAAAGACTCTTCTCACTGTAGACTCCTCAGAGAAATGTGCTATGCTATACCGGATTATAGGGGCTCTCCCATTCCTTGTGTTGTTGCCTCTGACTCCCAGCACCAGAAAGGGCTATGATATATTAGTATTATAGGGGCCCACCCCACGCCTCAAAACTGCAGCCTACTGGCCCGCCTAATAAGTTAACAATTAAATAATGGGACAGAGGGGCAGGAGGAATAAGTCAGTGTCTCAGTTTAATGGTGGCAAGCAGAGAGGTGCTCAAGAGCAACAGAGCAGGTTGGAAGAGGATGGAAAAAAAATGAGCTGGGAGGGTTGGGAGAAGCACCAGACAAGCTGGCGGTGGCAAAGCAACATGGAGAGGGCAAAGAGACTGTAATGTAAATGGGAGCAGCACACGCGGGGGAAGAAAACACCTGCACTTCACGCAGCTCTAAAAGCAAAAGAAGAAATAGTTCTTTCAATGTAAACAATGGAACAATACAAGTCATCTAGTCTAAATAAGCGATGCCTACAGGAGGAACAAACGTAAAAAGAGGAAGGAAAGCCATTTAATGAGAAACAAGCAAATTAGATTGACAAGAAAACCAACCAAAGATAAGCAATGGACTGACTCCAAGCACACTGTAAGAACCGGTATTTTACATAGTAGGTTCTACCACCTATTGTGCACAAAAGGCAAGACCTAAAAATGCATACATGTATACATATGTCATGGCTGGCCAAACAGACATGCGCACTTATTGTGCACATTAAACTCCCCCTCTGTTATCATCCAGCTCCCTCCAGCCCCGCCCTAACCCGACTCCCAGGAAAAATAAAATGATAATAACTATTTTTTCTTCCCCTTCTTCTTGAAAGCAGCTGGGTGACGCTCCTCTGCCTTAGTGAAGGAGCCGCCCCTGGTCGGTTTAATAAAAGATAAAACAAGCGAGTTCCACAGTTTGATGAACGTTACTAAAAGCATCAGCTGCAAATTTCTCCCATTACTAATCTCTTCCATATGTTTTCCCCCAAATTTTTTTGGATATGTGACAGTGCAAAGTTTGCAGATTATAAACCTGCGCTCAAAAGCAGGCCATGTATGCACATGGTTTACAGGAAACAGTCCTGCTTTCAGTGAGATGGCGAGGGTTCCATAGAACCCAGTGTGAGTAGGGAAAATGGATCCGTGGGCCTCCGTATGTATAGTAAAACAAGCATTTGCAATGCAACAGGTCTCACATTTTCAAGAGTTGGAGCTACCGGGGATGTATATGACAGTGTCTTTATGTGTTTTGATGTGGAGCAAAGTAGATGTGTGAGATTTGGAGTAGAATTATGCGGTTTGAATTGGAAATGTTAGTTGTGGAATTGTGTGGGCTGGAATTGTGGGGTGTGTAGTGTATTTGTGTAGTGAAATTATGCGGCATGGTGAATAGATAGGGGTGAGAGCTGCACAGGATAGAAAGAAGGATTGGGAGGGATAGGTAGTTTGTGCACAAAGTGGCTATGAACTCTAGATAGAGGAGCAGAAACAGTGTGTGAGAAAGAAGGGGGCAGCAGGGCACAGAGGCATGAAGAGAGGGTGGGGAACATGTAAATGGGGTACTAGTGAGCAGAAGCACAGTTAGTTTTCCTGTACATAACTACACAGATTTACTGTGCAGATCAGATTTAGGCACAATTGGAGAGACAACTTCATTGTAGTTTAATTTTAAACTTTCATCATATGTACAGGTTGTGTTAAAAATCAGACCGTTTCGAAAAGGCCTTTTTTGATTGGTGAAAACTGAGTTGTGGCAAAAAGATATCTATTACAAAGCTTTCAAGTTTCTCGAAAACATGCAAGGCACATAGGGCCAGATATAGGTAGCAAAAAATTTGCGAGTTGGAAATTGCGAGTCGTTGCGACTTGCAATTTCCGACTCGCAAAATGGTATCCAACAAGAAAAAGCGACTCGCAAATGAAGTCGCACCGCAGATTGCGAGTCCGCTGTTTGCAAGGTCGCTTTTTCCGACTGCGCTAAAAACGAACACGCAAATTGCGAGTGGGTGTCGCAAATTGCGACTGTGCTGCAAATTGAATGCAGGTGCAGCAGAACACTCTGGAAAACACTTCCTGGCTCTTGATGACATCACAGCCAGGAAGTTTATTAATACACCTGGGAGGAGGGAGGACCACACCCATTTTCAACTGCTGAACAGCCAACAGGAGGAACAGCAGCTACAATGGCAGAAACACCCAGGAAGAGAAAGCTCAAATTTGCAGAGAAAGAACTGGAGGTGCTGACGGAGGAATGCTGCCAGCACCACAAACAACTCTTTGGGAGAGCAGCCCTCAGTGTGCCAGAGCAGGAAAAAAGGAGGATTTGGAGTGAAATCCAGGACAAAGTAAATTCAATGGGTGTGAGTCACAGGAGCATTGAGGAACTAAAGAAAAGGTGGTATGACCTGCGCTCCCGGGCCATGGAGAGGGTGGCAGAGCGGCTCCGGGAGATGAGGGGCACTGGAGGAGGACCATCTACCATACCACCACCCACACCCTTGGAGGAAAGAGTGGAGGAGACCCTGGAGCCAGAGGCAGTGTCCGGGATAGGAGAGCTGGACACGTCAGCGCCAGGACCATCAACCAGTGAGTACCATGAGACATGCATGTACACCCATATCTGACATACCCCCACCCACCTAGTACACAGCAGCTTGCACAACCAAAATAGCTCCATTTCAGAGTAGCAACCACCTGCATGGGTCATTATGGGCAATGTAGTCAAGCAGGCAGCTGATAGGCAACAGTTTATTAGGAAGCATATAACAGATGGTAGATACTGACAGTGTGTTCCCTATGTCCCACAGGTCTCCCACACAACACCACCTCCAGCCACACCGTCCAGGGGCCACAGGTCAGCCACCAGCCAGCATAGGACCCAGGAGCAGCCACCACAGGGACCTGCACCACCCAACCACAGTCCCCTCCAGATTCACCAGTGGCCATACTGGAGAGTGAGGCAGCCTCCATGGTCAGCGCCTGCAGTCAAGGGAAATTAGAATTATTTCAGGGTCCATGTGGTGCATGGAACGCAACCAGACCACAGGGCTGCAACAGGTCCACACTGAGCTGCAACATCTAAACAGCAATGTTGGTGACCTTGCGCTCTCAATCAGACAACTGGTGGCTGAACTTGTCACCTAGAGAGAGGGTGCACGGCGCCGTGACCGGCAGCTCATCCACCGCCTGGACCGCTTTGGCTGCCTCCATCGTCCGGCTGGCTGTAAACACCACTGGGCTGTCACGCCGCACAATCAGCCTACAGGTGGACATGGACCACTTTTCCAGCGATGTGGCACGTGGGCTGGGATACATTAGCCACGCAGTCGACCTAATGGAGGCACGACAGGTGGCTAGGGGCGCGGCAGACACGCCGCAAGACAGTGACGAGGGCTCTACCATAAGCAGTGCTTCAGCCACAGACACCAGGGTGTTGCGTAGTGGAAGCGCACGGCAGGGCACTGCAGACGCTCCAGGAACCAGCCATTCTGGGCGGACACGGCGTAGGGTGTGAGCTGCGCACTGTTATAGACTGGAGGCACATGAGGTTAATGTGTCCTCATAGCAGGTGGACTTTTACAGCCCCTGATCAGTAGTTACTGTAAATAGTTTATTGGTTCACATCATTAAAGTTCTTGTTTGGTCCACTTCACACCTGGACTCTTTGTGCGTGACATTCGTGTGTGTGGTGACAGTTACCACGTACCTTCCAAAGTATTGGTTTGCAATGTGGTCCCGTCTCTGCCTGCCTTGATTTGCAATGCTTCTATCCCCATGATGGTGATGTGGTAGCTCTTGCTCGTCATCCTCCGAATCTGGGTCTTCTGGGGTGAGAGGTAGCCCACGTCTGGTGGCAATGTTGTGCAGTATAGCCTATGCGCCAACAATCTTGAATGCTGTTATTGGGGCATACTGGAGGGCACCTCCACTTCTGTGGAGGCATCTGAATCTTGCCTTCAACAGTCCAAAGGTCCTCTCTATAGTATTTCGGGTGGTCCTATGTGCACTGTTGTATCGCCTCTGTCTCATTGTTGGGTGTTAAGTACGGGGTAAGTATCCATGGTCATAGTGCATATGCACTGTCACCTGTTTGGCACAAAATGTACAATGTTAGCTGGGCATAGATGGGTACCACATTGACCTGTGTGTATGTCTGCAAGGTGTATTGAGCTATACCTAGGAGGTATCCGTCTCCAAACTCCCCATGTTCTAGGCGTTGGTGTATCCCACTGTGCCTGAAGATGTAGGAGTCATGTGTACTCCCTGGAAATTTGGCAACCATGTCAGTTATGACATAATGGGCGTCACATACCACCTGGATGTTCAGTGAGTGGGTACACTTCTGGTTGCGGAACAGATATTCCAGATTTGCAGGAGGGCATATTTGTATATGTGTCCCGTCTACACACCCTATTACATGCGGGAAGTCGGCAATCCTGTAGAATTCCAACTTGGTGCTGTTGATTTCTGCCTCATTCCTGGGTAGGTATATGTATCTGGACATGTGTGTGAGCATGGCATCTAGGAATGATCTGAAGAACCGTGAGAGTGCACTCTGGGATACCCCACCTGCCACGGCAATGACCCCCTGATAGCTACCCGAGGCCAAGAGGTGCAGTGAGCATAGCACTTGCACATGTGTGGGGATGGCGCTGCCGCGCACAGTCTGGCGTTGAAGCTGCAGATTCAGTAGATCTATTAATTCTAATATTGCTGCACTGCTGAGTCTGTATTTATCATGTATCGCCTCCTCAGTTTGTTGGAAAAGTGTCTGTCTGGTTCTGTATATCTTCTCCTGTCTATGGCTCCTCCTCCTCCTCTGCTGTGCGGCGTGGACTCTCCTCCTCATTCCTATCACATATATCTCCGCCATCTTGAGTAACCCAGGTGCCTTCTGGGTCTCCTTTTATACTTTGGTAATGATTACCACCTGCTCTGAGTTAGTGGTAAATGGGACGTGCAAAATGGGCTTTTTGCGACTAGTCGCAATTTGCGAGTGGCTATTGCATTTGGTTTGCGACTCGCAAATTGCGACTTCCTATTTGCGAGTCGCAAAATGGGGTCGCTATTTTTGCGAGTCGGTAATGGCTCGCGTCGCAATTTGCAATTCGGAAATGGGATTTTTGTATCCCATTTCCGATTTTGCGGGGTCGCAAATTGCGTTTTGGCCCATTTGCGACTCGCAAAAGTTTGCTACATCTGGCCCTTAGTTACTGCAGTCAGAAAAATAACAGAGAAAATCCATAGGCATCCCTTGGCGGTACAATAACATTCCACCAATTTAATATTTCTATCAGCACCACCGCATTAGCACAAGTGCTAGATTTAAATGCAAAGCACTCTCAGAAATAATTTGAAAATATACTGTAACATCAACTTCAGTGCACAGATCACTATTCAAAGTTACATAAATTACACCCATGTAATGAGTGCACTCACTCAAGGAGCACATCGAACTCATTCAATGTAACTGAAGTGCTTTGACATATTTTATCGCAAGTGGTGGGAGATTTGGTTGTGTACATGTGACATCCCATGAGGTTTTCAAAACAAATAAAACTGGAGTTATCTAAACTGTTCTTATCCTTGCACCACTTGTTTCAGACATGGCTTCAGCTAATGCAGTGTCATTGGGCACCAGAAGTACTCCATTACCATTGGCCGAAATGGGAGCTTACAGCAGGCTGTGATGGAAAAATTAGGAAAAGGCCCATCCACACTGCAAGCATGCATGAGTGTAGGTTCAAGTGGAGAGGGTAGCTACCCGAAGCCACGTTGAAGACAGTAGGTTCAGGTCAGCAGGGGGAAGGGGAAGGATTTGAGAGGAAGTTGAATGTCTAAGTGGGGGAAATGACCATTCATGCTGGGTTGCAGTAAACCCAAGTAGTAGGGTGTGGCAGTGCTAAATATTCATCAGACATTGGAGAACACCAGAATAGTGAGCAGAGCAGAACAGTTGAAAAAAATGGGTGTTGAGGGCCAAGATGCCTGTAAAAACTGTAAACTTTGCACTTGTATAGCGCACTACTCACCCATTAGAGTCTCAAGGAGCTGTACGCATACCGCTGTGGAACCCCTCCTGGCTTTTCCCTGTGAGGCACCCACTCCTGGACAGCCCCAGGGTGAAGCCAGGCATCCATGCACTGTGAGGGCCTTTCGGGAGATTAAGCAAGCTATTGCCCAGAGTTACAGAGTGGGACCCATTAATTAGATTAGGGACCAAGGCGAGAATATCTGGTCCAAGGGAATGGAGCCCAAGACCCTCTGAGGTGGGAATTGAACCCTGGTCCTGGGCCAGATCTCTGCATCAGGGTCAGTGCTCTCACCATTGTGCCACACTTCTCCATGACCACACCTCTGACTGACCTTGATCCCAGCTTTAATGGCCACTGGTTTGTTCCTGCTCCTAGCTGGTACAAAAAACATTTTTGCACTTGGTGAGAATATGCCCTCCCAAACCTTATGAAAACAAAGAAATCCCTCGTGAGTTTGTTTTGCTAGGACTTTATCAGGGATGAAATACCCTTTTGTGATTTTTTTATTTTATTTTTTATTTTAAAGCTCTTCTGCTTTATGTACACCAAGTAATGCAGGGCACTTTAAATATGTAAAATAAACATGATAGTCCTCCACTGTGCAAAGTCCAATTCTGTATGTATGAAAAGGGTGCATCCTGCATACATTTTGTTTGAAGCACTGCCAATTTGGAAGAAATTGCTTTCTGATATATGTAGAAGTTACACGTTTTTCTGTAAAACAGCCCTCAGAATTCTTTAAAAACATGTACATGCATAGGCTGGCATCATATTGGTCTCCGTGAAAGGAAGGCATGCAAAGGGTGTGTAGTGGTACCACTCATGAAAAACATTTTTTTAAAAGCCTTCAGAATTCTAAATACTGGTTGCGGTGGCTGCAGATGTATTTTATGAACGTTTATTCATATTGCTAGCAAAGGAGATTAGCAATAGGCATACTGTTAGTTCGGCACACTTTTCCCCTAGCAAAGTTAGCTTAGATGCTGCTATAAAAACATTTCTGTTCATCCAATTTTGCTTGTGGGAAAAGAAGCGCCACCGCCACTTACAAAAACCAACGATGACGTGGGAGGGGCGTTGGGGATGGGCAGACACGAACAGGAAACTGAGGGGGGGTGGCAGGTGCTGGGTGACAGCAGTGCGAGCCGTTTCAAAGCGCCGCGAGCATGAGCGTGAAGAAGAGAAAGAAAAAGAACCGAGCAGTAGGTGGAAGGGACAGTCCAACGGGAGGAAACGGAATGGCCGAGGCGCACTCACAAAACTGGTTTAAGGAAAAAGAAGCAGCTCCCACAGGAGAAACAGTGAAAGGGCACAAGTTCTTGGGCCATGCTCCATGGGAGGGCTCAACAGAGGAAGCAGTTGCAAATGCTGACCACATACAACCAGACATACGAGAGTGACAATACAGCTAACAAATGGTAAGTGATGGGTGGGCAGTAAGCCATTGATAGTAAACTAAATGTCGTGAATGTCTTAAATGTCTAGGCGAGACCTAAAAATGTGTTGCTATGTACACCACCAATACAGCAACAGTTGTCTGCATGATATCCTGCAGATTATGGCTTAGAGTAACATGTCAGGGATTATCCCCACAAAGCCTACTGAGGACCTAAGCAAATGATGCAGTCTTTCTGGCCCAGAGCACTAAAACCCTAGACAACTCAAACTTAACACAGACCTGAAAGTAATGATTCACATTAAATATCCGTGCAGTTATTATTTTTGTTTTACAGTGATGTAATACCAGTGTTACAGCACAGTCCTGCAGTGGGTAACTGCCAACCAAAAGAACAAGACACACACACACACTCTCTCTCTCTCTCTTCCTGCCTCCCTCACTCCCTCTCTCACCCTTTCTTTCTTTTCAAAGGAATAAGACTCTCCACAATGGCCAGGCCACCCAACATCCATTGACGAAGTAGAAAAGATCCTATTACCACCAGTGAAACAAGCTTGATCTTCCCCATACAGCACACCAAACAATCTGCTGCAAGCCAGCAAACACATCATGTGATATGGAAATGTATGTACTACAGCTATAATAACACAGGAGGTAGTGCCCTTTCTTTGGAAGGCTCACTGCCACTACTAGGAGTGATCTGAGCATAGCTCAAGGTCAGTCAAATGTTGAGCAAGTGCAGACCGCACTGCTGGAACAAAGACATGGACTCACAGAAAATGGAGTCAAGGCACGCATGCCAATCTCCCATTTTAGAAACAGGATCACATGATGCCTGTGAGGGTATCTTGCATGAGTGTCCTCCTCAAGACTGGGCTCTCCCAGGACGTGTCTTCATTAAAATAAACTCAATGTTGTCAATATAAACAGCTTGCTAATTTCATCATGCTACCTACTGGTTTAGAAAATCCCTGCCTCCTTTTACTCCCACCTACAGGTGGGGGCCTGCAGCGAGACCGGTCATCTCTCAAACAGAAATACAATTACTCACCCCTTCATATGGCAATTTATACTAGAAGGACACAATGCAAGCCAATTTGCATTAGAGAATGTAACATTCTCTGGTTGGCCGTATTTATTTATTACAATTAATAAACTTGACAAATGTTTGTTTTCATATAAATACCATAATAAGTATAGTACAACATAGTGTTTGCATGTCTAATACATAAAATCACCTAGCAAATATTCCATAGCTAATACATGAATACATGAAATTTCATATCAAATTAAGGAGTCATGATTGACCACCCCTCAGGCCCTTGTGGTGCTGACTGATTCAACTGACTTAATTTGACTTGGACCCAGGACAACACCCTGCTGGTCTCTCCATAAGTTGTCTTCTACAAGGCGAACTCACTTGCCCCCTCAAGACAGAGGGAGGTTGGGCCAGCATAACAGCAATACAGGGATTCCCCCTGGCACCCATTGGGAGGTGGGCCTTGGCCAATGGGGCCATACCTTGGTCTCTATACCAGCCCATTATCCCCTGAATCCCCAGGTCTGCGTAATCGAGTACCCCGGCTGGCTATGGACAATCGCGGTAGCAGGCATCCCTAGCCTTCCAGTAGTGACTGCAATTCCCCTGCCCTGAATTGAGCTAAATGCTTAAATCAAATTTCATCCTGAATTCACCTCCACATAGTCTTGATGCCAAGGTTGTCTACCTGTTTTTAGTGGCCAAAAATGACTCCTCCTCCACCACAGGCTTGGGTGGTTTTGTGACCAACCAGGCCTCCCCTCAGATTCTGTTACGTAGTTCTGCGAGAACTGCCCTGCAGCTGATGCCATCACGGTCTTCCTACCAGACTTGTTGCCCTCATGGCTGACCATCTTATTCGAGCCTGCCGAGGACAGGCCCTACCCAGAAACAACTCCCTAGGACAACCTGAGATGCAATGGTGGAGCTAGTACTCTCCTTAGACCTCCTGAGCAAGCTGGCCCAGCCCATCCAAACTAAGATCTCCCCGCACAGCCCAGTGGAAGTGAAGGTCTGCTTTTGAGGCCCGTCTGCTAAAACGGGCTCTGGGCAAAGCTTGATTTCAAACACCACCTGGAGGCATGACCAAGGATCCATGCATTGGCTGTACCCATGTGACCTAAATAAAAAAGACTGAAAAGAGATAGAATAAATATCATTAGTCATATAGAAGCAGCTCGAGTCAATTGTGGTTACATCATGTTAGGTAAAATGTAGCACTTCTGACCCCCACTTTTCAATCCCCTTCATTGCCTAGGGTGAAGCTCAGTTCCTACTAGGATGACACCGTCCCCCTTCTGAAGGAAGGTGAACTGGTATTTAGTGAATGTTATCAATGATATGGACCAGGTTCTCCAACGAGTAGCTTGTGAGATACTAGTAGCTCTCGAGCCACCCATAAGTAGCGCCCCTTAATGTGGCCTACGATTAAAAAGTGTATATTTAAAATCAAAATGTAAACTTGTCTTAAGTGGTCCGTATTAAAAAATGAATAATATTCATAGCTCCGGATGATTTTCATCAACATAAGTAGCTTTTAGCAGAAGAAGGGGCTTGGAGACCCCTGAGTTATGGACCAGAAACAGGTGGCCACCACATGCAGCTTTATCCGTGGGAATGTGTGCATGAAGGACCCTTGAGGCTACCCGATCACCCAAACTAGATTCCGAAAAGTTGCAATGTCAATTCCAATGGTATTCCATATACTCCCCAAATAAATATTCAGTACTATACACAGCCCAGAGTATACTTTTTCGAGTTGTGTATCAGCATGTGTTTGAATACACATCCATACAGGACGTGTTGCTTCATAAACTATGTGAAAGTAGATTGGGATAATGGACACAACTTTCAGAAACGTCGTCAAAGTTAACATAATACACAAAATAATGTAGGGTGTGACATCGGTATTCCAGATAACTTCCAAAATAAACTAGGCAAGTTAATCTTTCTTTTTAGATGTTTTCCTACACAAAGCAGCACCACCGTCGAAGCAACAGCAATAAAAAAAAAACAATGCAAATACCCAAGAATAAAGGCCAGACAATAAAAAACATTGCACCAACCTCCAAGGAAACCGCCGCTCTCACCCGCTATCAATTCCAGAACAGCCAGTCTCTCTCCACCTCACCTCTGCTCCCGCACGGCTGCCTCCACACAAGGTCCCCGACACGGCAACAGGCATCACCTCTCGAAAAGAAGGGGAAAATGTCCTTCACCTATCGCCGCATCAGGAGCCCCCGGGAAGTGACCCTCCAGCAGGCCCAGGGACAGGTCGACAATCTGGAGAAAAAAGGAAGCAATCGAGTGCTTGAGCAGGCAAAAGGAGGGGCTGTGCCAGCGATCATCAGGGGGACCCAGGCAGTGATGTGTAAACTGGGTAGCCTTGTCCACTACTTAACCTGTCCTGCCACCTCTGACGACCGCCCAGGTGGCCCTTCCACCAATGGGAGCAACCAATGATTGCTCCCTGTGGGAGAGAGCGAAATTCAAAAGGTGGCCACCGCTGGCCACTATCCCTGACCGGTCCAATCCGGCCCACACCTGTCTCCGGTGCCTGCGACCTGACAGCCTGGCCCCTGGTCCAGAAGGTAATATTTATTCAACAACCAGCAAACAGCCACCTGATAGGTAGGCAAGCTCAGCATGTGCACAGTACATGTAAGTTGGATGGATCCCCTGGACTTCCAGGTGGTGCTGAAGCTGAGCAATTAAAGGTGGATAATGTAAATAGACTGCGGAATTCTGATTTTGGCGGGACAGTTTGAGGACTTCCTCTACCGCGACAGATACATTTAAAACCTCCTATAAAGTGAAGGTGGTTTTCCAATACAGAATGTGTTCTAGCTATTTAGGTGGCTGTATTGAACACTGCTTACGGTAATTTCAACTTCAAACTAGAAATATCAATTACAACCATTTGTATCACGTTGTTTGGCTCACTTTCTTGCACCACATGCACTGTTGTGGAGCGATTGTCTGTGTCGTTCAGTCTGTCTTCAGGTTGTTTCAGGGACTTAACTACACAGACATTCGCTCCACGACAGAGCAGCTCAGTGTGGACCCAGCCCACCGGGCTGTGGTGCCAGCAGCTGGGCCTAGCTGTCCAGACAATGAGGACGAAGTAAGGACCTGAGAGTGGGTAATACCAATGTAAATAACCCAGTTCTATGACTGCCATTGCATGTTAGACTGTCTGACAGTCACACCGTCTCTCATGTTATTATCTCCGTGGGCGGTGCCCCGGACCCGGGGGGCAGTGATCGGATTTTTATAGTGAAATCATCATGTCCTTTTGAAATAATACAGCTGGGCCAGGCTGTGAAGGCTTTGATTATAGTAAACACTGCTGCTACTGACGTATAATTGCTTGAGACTGAGGCCATGTGCGTGCAACTGACTCACTCTCATGTCATGTTACTACGCCACTGGGCTGTGCACCGAACCCGTAGGCAGATTTTAATCATCTTTTTTTAAATAATTAACAGCCACTCCCTGCTGCTGCGTTCTGGCTAATGTGTACTTACAACTGTAGCGTTGTAAAAACAATACCGCCGATCGAGTTCGCACTGAGAGCGCCATGGCAGCCATGAAGCGCAAACAAGAGAAAAAAATAGTTCACACTCGCTGAAGTATATCGGCAATTGTGCAATTATCCATGTAACAGGGTCGGTGTCCAAGGCGGTAACCAAACCTCCCCAAGGCAGGACAAACGTAAAGCATTTACCGAGGAAATCAAGGGGCTTTTAAAAGGCAAACCCATAAAAGAATGAAAGAGATTGGCGTGAGATGGGAGTGGTCAAAAGCCCAGAATACTTACAACAGGTGAAAGCCCTTGTGCGCTCGACCTAAAAAACAGCCATAATTACAGTTTAGTGGACGTTTAGCGATCTGCAGCACCATTCATAGCTTTGCCCCTGCCTGATTTCTGCTTCCTCTCCTCTTCGGGGTGTAGTAAAGGGTGGGTGGAACATGGCCTGTTTGTGTCTGTAAGAGGGTAAATTTGGACCCCATCCCAGCATTAGGTGAAATGAACATTGATACTGATACATATGTGGAGAATGGCCGTCAAGTAAAATATAGATATAAGGATAATGTACAGACAATAAGATGAACGTATAGAAAAATGTGTATGGTTTGCCGTATGTCTGGACATCAAATGAGATGGAATCACAGTGGTTTTTCGTGGATATCTTGCAGCGTTCTATATGAGTAATTGATTAATGAAAAAGAAGAAATAATTAAATAGTACAATAATAATTGATGTATTATTGTCTTAAAACATGCTAATTGATTGATCACTTGAGAGTCGCTTTGTTTATAGTCTTGTTTAATGCCCAAGACTCAAGAGGGTTACAATTGGGCAACCCCTATGTATTAATAAGAGTACGTTCTAAACGTGGCATTTCTAAAATTGTAATGATAAATCAGACCTTACCAGGAGAGAACTTATGATTACCATTCCAATGGTACTAAACATGATTCAGCTACTCCTCTTGGCAGAGGTTTACAATGCCAAGTCAGGGTGGCATTAGACTGCGCACACAGACTCTGCAGTGGCAGGCCTGAGACATGTTTACAGGGCTACTCAAGTGGGTGGTACAATCAGTAATGCAGGCCCACGAGTAGCATTTAAATGTCATGCCCTGAGAATATGGTATACCACTCTACGGGGGACTTATAGGTAAAATAAACATGCCAATTGGGGATACACCAATGTTACCATGTTTTACGGTAGAAGCACATACACATTAGCATTGATCAGCAGTGGTAAAGAGCTTGAAGTCCTAAGGCCAACAAAAAGATACAGCAACAAAACAGGAGGTAAAAGCAAAATGTTTGGGGATAGACCACCCTTAGGATGGCAGGTCTAGCTGCCACATTGCATGTTACGTGGCCACTGGCCTCCAATTAAACCTCTTTTTAGATTTGTCTGTGGCATCACATCTGCTCAGTTATGAGGCTTCAGACCTCCTTTAGCCCTCACCTTGTTGGCCACCCCATCCCTTCCTGGCCCCAGGTAGCCCTCCTCTAGTCCACTGGGCATTGTGGTGGCCTGTTCTACATCCCTTCAACTCTCTCTGTGCAGGAACCTGGGACTGGGAGCACAGAGGTGAGCGGGGAGGGGGGTGGTTAGTCTAGATTTTAGCAATCCTGATATGTATAAATAATGTTGGTGCATTAAGGTCTATTGTGCTCAAATGTGATTTGAGCTACTTTACATTTCTTTTTTCTAGGGCAGGATGTCTGCAACAAAATGGTCATGTGGGCAAAAGAAAGTGGAACCAAACCTGAGTTCTGATTGCTTAATCTGGTCTTGGCTAAATTGGGAGATGAGGGAGGGTCCTCAAGTTCTGCTTCCAATTTGGAGCCCGAGCAGGTTGTTCAGGTAGCTGATTGCCCTTGAAGGTCCAGCATTCCTTCTCGTGCATCACTGATGATGGGCAGAGTCCAATCTGGACAGGGGGCCCCAGTGCCGGTAGATCAGTTGCCAGAGCCTAGTAAGGGGCTAATCCCCATGAAGGGCCTTTTCTGGCCCACAGATCCTTACTCACACATTAGATATCTAGTTGTGTCTCACTGGCTCATGTGGCAATCTCCACTCCGGCCCCTACGCCACCTCTGACGGTCACTCCAGGGCCTAGTGAGTCCAACAAAGCCCTGGCCGAGACTAGGCAGAATCTGTCAGACACAGCCTCAACCCGGACCTTAAATGAGCCTTTACCCCCTGCAAATGACAACCAGGTTGCAGCCTTCCTTATAAGACACATCACTTCCTGGGTGCAATAAGGACCCAACGGACTCTATGTGGATTGTTTTGACCTTGGTCACTCAGTTACTCTCTCAGCTAGCGGACAGCTCAGTTAAGTTCTCCTCTGGCTCATTCCCGACCTCCACACGGGATCCTTCTAGCACAGTTCTATCTGCTAGTGCAGACTTGAGGAAACAGATCGACGCCATTGCAGCAGCTTGCAAAAGAGTGGAGAAAGGGCAACGGGAAGGAAGGGTGCAGAGAAAGGGTAGCACAGTAGTCTTCAAACGTTTTGATGCAACGCCCCCCAGTGGAAATAAAAAATCATCAGGGCCCCCTCTGAATTTTTTTTACAATTATTCTAGTAAATTGGCAATGTTTAAATATATCTAGACTTATTTAAACATTGCTGTTAAGTTATGTTACTCTTTTAAAAAAGCAACCAAATACATAATTGCCAAACATACCATTCTGGTCAGGCAGGCCTTACTAATGTGTAAAAGTATCCACAGTGTGATTATTCAAACTGGGGGTGGGGGTTTTAAAGAGTATTACGTGTCCCTTCCCTTGTGACACATACTCCCAACTTGTATATAAACGACAAAACATGTTAGTGATGGCCCATTACAGAGTGGTTGACTGCTGCTCAATTTGTTCAGTTTAAAGCAAAGCCCTGTTATCAGAAGAAAGCTTCACTTGGCAAGAGCCGGTGCTTCCTCCCCCCCAGATCATCTGATGCCCTCCTAGGGGTCCCAGCCCCAGTTTCAAGACCCCTGGTGAAGCACATGGAAGTAAGGAATCTACAGCAACAACTTCAGGTAGAAAGATTGAGGGTGCAGTGGCAGCTATGAAAATGATTGGTGAACAGGAAATCATACTCTCTAAGCCGGGAAATCTGGCTTTGCATGTGCAGTGGAAGTGAAAGAGAAGATATGGATGAGTGAGTTTGTAGATGTGTTTCCCTTACTTTGTGCAAAAAGGAGCTAATGAGAGACCAAAGAAAAGGATGGGAAGGAGTCTTCTAAGGACAAAAGACCTAAGGTGAATGAGCACATTATCAATTGGTTATTTGGATTTAATTAGGGTGATTCTGTGGCTTCAAATTTTTTCACATAAGTATGGATTTGCCACATAATTTATCATCTGTTGCATGACCTGCAGAATTCTAACAAAAATGTTTTTAGCTCAAACGGATCAAAAGTTACTAAAACTTGGCAACGCATTTGCATTCAGTGGAAGGTCCTTCTGAATGGTTAACTGCTCTACTTTCAGTTGCTTATTTGTGTCTTGTTATTAAACTCGTATTACTGGGTGAAATCTTTGCCTAGGCAGTATTACCATGTGTAAAAAAAAAAATTCAAAATAATGAAGTAATTCTTTAAACAAATGCGCTGCCTTATGTTGCCAAATTTGGCTTTTCCTGCAGCATAATTTAGTCAACCCTGCCACGTAATTTGGTGCTTCCCTGACGCATCATCATGTAGACATGAAAGTCAGTGTCCCTGGCTTTAATGTATACATGATGGTGATGTAAAAAAAGAAGCCTGGAGTAGCAACGTCCATTATATTCTATGCAAATAGGATCCTTAAGGTTCATCATGTATAGGGGCAGTGCATGGTTAGATTTGCATTGTGATTTCAGGTGAGCAGAGGACCCTACCATTGAATGGAATAAGACTTTTGTGATGTATGGATGAAGACTGTCAATAATCAGACTCTCATAAAACAACCTTTTCGTCAGCAGCGTGCATGTGGGGACAAAAAGGGAACTTGCTGGGCTTCCGAAAGAAAGATGTGCACATGTCTAGCTGAGTCGTGCAAATTCAAACGTTTGTTACTTTTGTGGCCACACATCTCACCCAGAGTTTAAATGTATCAAGAAGTCCAGACAAAAAGGAAAAGTTACCATTAAGCCCTCAAACTTGCCAGGCCTCACCCACGCTGGTAGAGAACGATAAGTTGCTGTCTAGGCTTATCCTGTACCTGAACAGAGAGGCAGCACAATCTGTCATTTGGTTTTCTTGTGGTTTTAGAATCCTAGCACATGGGGTAGTGCATAATTACCTGGACAGCGGAACCGCCCTGCCCCTGCACTACTGGAGGAGGGACAATTGAAACTGCAACCGGAGCTGGAGGGACCGGCTGAACCACTGGCACCGCAGATGTTGCCAACAATGTTGACAATGACTTCTGGATGTCAGATAGGATTGCTACTACCCCTGGCTCAGGAGTGGGTACTGTTCTTTGTTCCACTTGAGGAACCTCAGAGCTAACACCTCCTGAAACTATTAGAGTATCTTGCGTAGGGGGCTGTACAGGGGGGGTGGTTGTTGACGGGGAAGCGGAAGGCTGCTGTGCGCTTGAAACCTGTCTCTTATTTCTGCGCTTAACAGGAGGGAATGCTGCACAGGGGTACATGTGACCACCTCGGGCAGTCATTGTCAGCACATTTGTTCTCTCCATCCGAGGCGCAGTTCCCGCTGTCAGAATCCCCACTACCCAGTTTCGCTAAAACCAACTTCAATAGTTGAGACAGTTCAGGGTCCCTGACCTTCCTCTTACCCGCCTTATTACAATTACAAGCCATGACTCCCTGTGATTAAAATAACACAACAACGCTCAACATACACTATGCAACTTTGTAAATGAGCAAACAAAATTACAACACTGTATTAACAGTTATTTTAAAAAAATTGAAATACCCTGTAACATATACTGTAACAGTTTGTAAATGAGATAAATTTAAATCACAGACTGTATCATATATTCAACACCTCCCCCCGTGACCCAACTTACTCTGGATGCTGAACGTTCCTGGCCCAGACCAGGCTGACATTGTGATACCAAACGAGGCATCACCAAGCTAGGTCAGGAAGGCCTAACAAAACACCAAAGCAAGGGACCAAGGATCCTTTGAGGGGTAAGGGGTGAGTCCCTGAGAAAAACGAATAATTACTAGAGGGGCAAATCAGCAAATTAAGTCAATTTTAGTCTTTAATTCCTGGCCACCTTAACACTGTGCGAGTGAGCTACTGTATCTTATTGTGTGCATGGCACAAAAGTTAGACATGCACTTAAAATGCTCCACTACACTTAAGATGCTTGCACACATAAAATGTTTCTGAAACACCTCAAAATATCATATGCACCATGTGTGAAAAACAGGCTGTATCAGTACACAAACGTAACACTGTGGTTGCTGTAATCCTTTATTACCAGCAATCCACCCCGTTAAAACTAAATCAGCATGTAGACCTCAAAAGCATGCAACACAGTTAAGCGATGCGCTCTAATTAGCAAAAAAACATGCATAGAATGTGCAGGGTCACACAAATAAAGGAACTTGAAAATGTTTCCCGTAATTTACTACTCTAGCGCGATGCGCTTCAATTAGCCAAAACGCTATAACGCTAACAATGGAAGCAATGTGAACTCAAGCAACTAACCACTAGACAAAACACTGTTATCTCTGATGTGCTCAAATTAGCTACAAATGCTATACTCTAGCTCTGAACCCTGTCGCCAACGCGCAGGTACTCACAATTGCGGGAGGACCCGGGGGAAGCACAGCACAGTGCCCACAAATTGGGAGAACCCTGGGGGAAAACAAAACCTCAACTGTGGCGCTCTCCGACGTGCGCGACCTCCGAGGAAGCAAAAAACCTGAATGGTGGCGCCTGTAAAACCCGCTCGATTTCAAGATGCGGCGTGTTGCTGAAGGTCCCGGCCGTAATAGATCCGACGAGGGGCGGGAATCCTCACAATGCTGGCCCCATGGAACCGCACGCCAACGCAGCAGAAAAGACTGAGCCTTTTTGGGGGGTGCTTAAATAGCCCCCCCCCCAATAGGTGTGCGGCGGTTGGAACCGGCACCAACGTCGCCACAACGCATCCTCATTTTAACTTCCACCCCCACACCTCGTGAGGCGTGAGGGCGGAAGTACCCTGGCCAGTCCGACGCACAACTAGTGCGGAGGGTTGGGCCACGGCGGCCCGACACCTAAGGGCCGCGCTCCCCCCATCTTGGGGGGGTGCTTTACTAGGAAGTTCGGACCTGGGGCCTTGCTGGCCAAAACTGGCCTTGAATCCGCCTTTAGACTCCTTCCAGTAAACTTGGATGACTATCACCTGCAAGGTTTCCAATTCACAGATATTTACTACTACAACAGGTGCATGCCTCTAGGCTGTGTGGTCTTCTACATCTATTTTGTATGGTTCAGCTTAGCTTTGCAATAGATATTTACAAAGAAAACTGGGCAACAATATGACATCTGCTACTTGGATGATTTCCTCCTTATGGGGCCACCTGGTTCTGATGTGTAGGAAGTTGGCCTGGTGTGTGGTGGGTACCTATGGTACTTACACCTTATACCAGGTCCAAGTATCCCCTCTTAGTGAAGTGTAGGCAGTGTCTAGAAGCCAGGCTCTCTAGAGGTAGCTGTGGATGAGCAGCCAAGGCCTATCTACGAGACATGCAAAGCTCATGCAATACCACTGTAGTCACACAGCACTTACACACATGAAAGAAAACACTTGGTTGTACAAAAATAAAGGTACTTTATTTTTAGAACAGATCCCCACAAAATACTAGACAGGTGACTTACCCTTAGGAGGTAAGTAATACACTAAATATATACACTAGTAATCAGAAACAGGTATAGAAAGTGTTAGAAAACAGTGCAAATAGTACTAGCCAATAGTGACCCTAGGCGGAGCACAAATCATATACTTAAAAAAATGGAATGTGAACAAGGTACCCCCACATAGGTAAGTAAGATGTGTAGAGGGGAGCTGGGATATCTGAAAACTACAAGGGTAAGTAACACAGTACCCCCCCCCCCTCCCAAGTGACCATGAATGCAGGAGTAAAACACTGGATTTTCCCCAAACCACTCAAAAGGAGGAAAAGAAGACACCCAGAGAAGACTTCAAGAAAACCAGTGGAGGATTATTGAAGAAAGAAGACCTGTGGAGAGAGTGGCCAAGTCCAAGAGCCACAGTGGAGTCCAGGGGAAGTAGGAGCTTCTACCCACCCAGCTGTGGATGCAGGAGTTGGTCGACAGTGATGAAGAACAGGTCAGCACTGCAGTCCTGGAGCCGGAGAAGAGTTCCTGATGGATGCAGATGAAGCCTCACGCTGGAAGGAAGATTGCAGATGTGTGTCGGTGCAGGAATTCTACCAACAAGCCTTGGCAAAGACAAACTTGTGGTTAGTGGAAAAGAGATGCTGCCAGGGACCAGCAAGGCCCAGGAGGACTCAACCCAGGAGGGCTGTCACAGGGGACCCTCAGCATCGCAGAGAGTCCACAGGAACAGAGGTAGCACCCACAGGAGTACCACAGGACGGGGACACAGGAGTTGCAGAAGAAGCCCACGCAGCACTACAAAAAAGGATCCCACGCTGCAGGAGATCCATGCAGGAGGCTGTGCTTTGCAGGATGGAGTGCTGGGGGCTGGACCTACACATCACCTGAAGATCCCTTGGAGGAGTTGCAAACAAGCTATGGCAGCTGCAAGAGATGCGGTGCATGGGGGTTCAGTCCTGCGTGGGAAGGCAAAGGCTTACCTCCACCAAAGGTAGACAGCTGGCAGAGAGGACCAAGAGGACTACTCCAGACCACCACCCGTAATGCAGGATCCATGCAACTCAGCAGAAGAGGGGATCTATGTAAGCGATCATCGCTTATTGTAGGTACCTGCGGTTGCCGGAAGGTGACTCCTTCACTCCAAGGGAAATTCCTTCTTCATCTTGTGCAGGCTGAAGAGTTGCAGTCTTCTGAGATTGCACAGTGACAGGAATGTTGTAAAGCTGGCAGGAGCCTTGGAAACAATGTGGCTGAAGAGTCCTTTGGTCTTGGAAGCAGCTTGTCGGGTCCTGGAGGTTCTAGTCGCAGTTCCAGAGGCCAGAAGTCAAATCAGAGGTTGCAGAGAAGTCCTGCTGGAATCTTGCAAGCCGAATCTGGGGACCCACCCAAGAGAGAGACCCTAAATAGCCCTAAAAGGGGTATTGGCCACCTAACCAAGTAAGCACCTGTCATGAGGGGGCTTTGACGTCACCTGCCTGGCCTGGCCACTTGGATGCTCCCAGAGTTCCCTGCCAACCTTGGAAACAAGATGGCAGAACCCAGGGACCCTCTGGAGGAGCTCTGGGGACCACCCCTGGGGTGGTGGGGGACAGGGGAGTGGTCACTCCCCTTTCCATAGTCCAGTTTCGCTCCAGAGCAGGGACTAGGGGTCCCTGAACTGGTGTGGACTGGTTCATGCACGGAGGGCACCAAATGTACCCTTCAAAGCAAACCAGTGGCCTGGGGAGATTACCACTCCCAAGCCAGTCACACTTATTTCCAAAGGTAGAGGGTGTTACCTCCCTCTCCCAAAGGAAATCCTTTGTTCTGCCTTCCTGGGCTTGATCAATTAAAGCAGCAGGAGGGCAGAAACCTGTCTGAGGGGTGGGAGCAGCTGGGCTGCCTGGAAAACCCTGCCAGACTGGTGGTAGCAATGCTGGGGGTCCTCTAAGGAGCCCCAGAGTGCATGGAATCATACTTCTAAAACTTGCAACAGTATTGGGATATGATTCCAACATGTTTGATACCAAACATGCCCAGGATTGGAGTTACCATTATGTAGCTGGACACAGGTAGTGACCTATGTCCAGTACACTTGTAAAAAGGCGTCCCCGCAGTCACAAAGTCCAGGAAAATGGATCTGGAGTTTGTGGGGGCACCTCTGCTAGTGCAGGGTGCCCTCACACACAAGTACCTGCACCCTGCCCTCTGAGCTGAGAGGGCTTACCATAGGGGTGCCTTATAGTGACCTGGTGTAGTGACCTGTAGTGAGAACAAGTGCAAGCACCCGTTTTACGGAGGCTGCAATGGCAGGCCTGCAGAACCCTTTGCATGGGCTTCCTATGGGTGGCAGAATAACTTCTGCAGCCCATAGGGATCCTTGGAACCCCAGTGCCTGGGTACCTAGGTACCATATACTAGGGACTTACATGGGGGGACCAGTATGCCAATTGTGGGAAGAAAAGGTTACTAGTAACCACATTTAAAGGAGAGAGCACCTTCACTGGGTCCTGGTTAGCAGGATCCCAGTGAACACAGTCAATGACACTGACAAACAGGCCAAAAAGTGAGGGTATCAAAGCTAGAAAGAAACGACTTTCCTACATGATGCATGTGATTTAGCCTTGGTAGCTTTCACGTCATTGTTGCAGGATTTGGGTGTACAGCTGGCACCTGACAAAATGGTTTGTCTATCTACCCATATCACTTTCTGAGGTGTTGGATTGACTCTATAGCGGGGGATTGTCACTTCTGACCCAAGAAGGGGCACACCTTTTGTCAGTCAAATGATACAGTGTTAGCCTTAAAAAAAAGTCACCTTACCAGCTTCAGGTGTTGGTAGGTCACCTCAGTTTTACCTTAATGATTATTCCCATGGTGAAACCCTTTTCTAGGTGTATTGCCAAATCAATGGTTGATCTCATTTAGAAACATCACCACACTAGACTCTGGCTGAGATTCAAGAAGGTCGAAGAATTTGGCTTAGTTTCCTTACAACAATTCAATGGTTCAGTGATATGGCCCACTCCACCAATATCCAGTCAGACTCTAGGTCTGTCACAGACCAAGCTGGCGGATGGGTTTCGGGGCAATATTGGGCACCGAGTGGTGTAGGCAAGACTAGCCACGTTCATAGCATGAGAGTGGCGAAAGAAGACATTGCTTTTTCTGAACTATTTTTCGTTGTTGTGGTGGTACCCACCCGGTCAGACATATTCAGGAACAGCAGTGTAATCTTCTGGTCCGCCAACATGTCGGTGATTGAGGCAATTAATAGGTAAGGGCCTCTTGCAGATTGGTTTTGAGATTGTTGAAACATCTGGTCTTCCTGTGCATGAAACTTAAGGTGTTATGTAAAGCTAAACATGTGCCTGGGAGTCACACTAACACAGCGGATGCTTTGTCTGGCTCCAGTTTGCAGGTTTTTTAGAATTTTCACCCATCAGCTGAGAAGATGATGTAATTCCAAGAACATCTGTGGAGGACTGGTATCCAGACTTACAGGATTTAGTAGTGGCTTCCTATGCAAAGCCCACATGGGTGGCTTACAAAAAATATTTTCTTACCTATTGGTCCTTTTGCAGGAGAAGCATGTTGCAGGTTTTCAGGGTGCAAGGAAGGCCTGTTTCCTATGCTAGGGTGCATGTTTCAGCCATTGGTTTATTTACAGAATTAAGAGGTGCACCTGCCCTAGGCAACACCTTTCTGGTAAAAAAAAGGATTAGAAGGTTGGGACAGGCTGACGGCGTGTACGAAGGATGGCAGGAGACCTCTTGATACACAGAAGCTTGCCTCCATGTTAAACAACTTACACAGGATAAACAGCTCACCTGTGAGGTGGTGCTGTTTTTAGCTGCATTCACGTGGCCTTTAATGGAGCTGTTAGGTTTGGCGCATAGGTTGGGATCTCTAGACTGGACCATGTAGGTGGCCTGCAGTGGCCGGATACTCACATTGCTCATGACAAACTGGTCATGAGGCTAAAGAAATCCAAAACTAACCAGGTAGAAAGAAGAGCTATCATCAAACTCTGGGTGGCCCACGGTTCTTCAATTTGCCTGGTTTTCCCACATGAAAGCCTATCTGTCTTTACAAGCTAATCTGGGGGCATCGGCACATTTGATGCATGTGAATGGTGAATGCCTCTTGTGCTCCCTGTCATAGCCACAGCCCTTAGGTCCATCAGGGTGGACCCATTGAGGTACTCTTCTCATTCTTTTAGGATAAGTGCTATAACGTTTGCAGCAGAAGCTGGCCTCTCCCAACCAAAATTCAAGCGTATTAGCCGGTAGTCATCCCCTTGTTTCAGTTGCTATATATTTATGCCCTGAACTGTTGTAGTACATTTGGTTTTGCCATCAAACCTTTTCATGTTGTTCACCCCTCTGTTTTTCCTCTCTTTTTAATATTTGAGTAGTTATGCCTTCCAAAGTGGTCTGGGTCATCGGCTACTGCTTTGTACAGCAGGCACTGTACCGGTTGCAATTGCTCCGTAAGCCTAAGCCAGGGTTGCTAAAAGATATACTATTCAGATCTTGTGGAGCAAGACTTGGTTAAATTAGGAAGGAAAGCACTCAGGTAATCCATCCTGAAGGAGTTTGCTTGGCTAGGTTGGACATTTCCAAACACTTTCTTTGCAGGGTCCCACATGACATCTTGCTGCATCTTCTCCAAGGCAGGCAGGCTTTTCATCCCACACTTCTTGGATTGGCACTGAGGGAATGGGAAGTAATCATGATTTTGCAAAGGTCCTTCAGACTGGCTTGGGGGCACAGGCTTGCAGTTCAGAAATGTAGGGCATGGGGCTGGTCCCCTTGTCTCGCATCCTGTCACTCCTGAGGCAGCCTGGTGTTTGGGGCTTTGGACTATGGCTGGTGGTCAAGGGTACAGAGAGTTGGTACTGCCCCTCAGGGATTCAGGTGGTTTCACCTGTGTGGTCCGACTGGGATGAAGGGTTGGCAGTCCTTAGTGTTGTGACATTGCCAAGGAGTGTCTCCTTGTAAGTAGTTGTATATATGAACCATCTTTATTGACAGAATGTTTTGTGAAATGTGCTGAACTTGATATTGTAATGTTTGGATTATTGACTTCTGATGTGATATGTTTACACTTTCATGACATATATAACGTTGTTGTAGAGATGATGTAGTAGGTAATACTAGAACTTTAGGAGAAGATAGATTCTAGAATGGAAGAGGGGAGCTGGGGAGAGTTGGTGGGGAGAGGAAGCTGGGAGCTGTGCCAGGGATGCTGCTCATGGCTGTGCTGGAGATGCTGTACATTGGATATGAAATAAAAGAAAGGTGGAACTAAACTTTGTTGAAGATTCATCTTTACAGTTGTCTTTGAGTTTTTGTAAATAACCATGACCTGATAGACATAGCAAACTCTGGTTAATGACTAGTCATTGATTTGTTTGGGTTTGGGGGGGTGTTGTCCAAACTAGGTGTCTCAGATTCCTAAGAGTCATCAATCCTTGCCACCCGCAGTGCAAAGATGAAGACCTTGCTAAACCTGGATAATCATCCCACTGGTAGGCACAAACAAAGCTGTAGCTTGGCAAGCAGAGTGTGGGTAAATGCCAAGCAGGAGGTAGCTGGGGCGGTCCAAGTGAACAAAGAGGTTGCTTACCCTCTAGTTCGGACTTTTGATCCTAGTGCCTGGCATGCCCCAACCAACCACAGCCCCGCCTACGGCTCAGTGTGGCCGGAGCCCCCTTTCATAGGCTCTCAACAAAAATCAAAACTTAACCCAGTTATTGCCATTGGCCCTTCTCCCCACAACTGGGCCCGCCCCTATTGCCACACCCACTCCTTTACCATGAGGGGTGTGCTTTGAGGCTCTGGGGTGCAGAAACAGGCAGGGTGGGCTTTTGTTGATTCTGATGACAAAGAGGATATACTTACTCCAGGCTGTGCCCTGTCCTATCAAGCTGTCACTTTGATGAGAGGTGCTTGACCACTCCTGGCCTTTTAGTGCTTGCTACTTTGGTACATATATGGTTTAATGTTTCTGCTACTCATACAGATCTCCGCCTTTTGGCTTGTATGGTAGCTCAGTAAAACAAGTTCCTTGAACCTTGGCAGGTCACTCTCCTCCTTTCATCCATCAGACGTTGATGGGGGAGTGCTCCGACTTACCTGGGTGCTGCATTAGGACCCGGGGCCCCATTCCTGTGTCAGTGACTCTCTGGCTGGGAGGCTGTGGGGAGAGGGGGGAGTTCCGGAACCTTCATTAGCAACAACGCAGGGTGAGCATTGTGAGAGTGGCACAGCGGGGATGACGTCATCGCCGCTCCCCCTGTCGCGATAGTCGAGGCTATTTAGCCAGCCGACAGTGTTGTGGCCTTCTTTTGAGGCTTTGCGGTGGGGGAAGCGGCGGACAAGGTTACTGAGAGGTGGGATTGCCCTTCAAAGGATGCAGGTGGGAATCATCTGCATGGTTCTCCAGAGATGGATGAAGTTTGGCCTGTACTTTAGTGCAGGAAGTCTGCATAAGAGTGGGATCCGTAACAATGTGGGAACTTTTCAATGTAAATCCAAAGGGACGGTATAACTGGAAGTGTAAAAACTTGTAATTATGATGTTAATTTTCAAACTGTCTATTAGCTTATTTAAGATGTTTTGAATTCTCATTATGTTTTGATTACTGATTTGATTGAATAATTTAATAAATGTAATGTTTAATGTTTAAGCTGATATTTGTAATACACAAGACCGTCTTCCCAAACACTGATCGTTGCCTGTCATTGACTCGCGGGTTTTGGGAGGGGGTTAGCCTGCATTGGGGGACTCCGGGTCCTATAACTAGGAGTTGATGGAGTCCGACTCTGCAAAATTCTGCAGAGTTGAAAAAAAACTCAGTGGAATTCTGCAGAGGCGGAGTTTCATGACCCACGGAGTCCTGAATGAGCCTGAACTTGGAAGCGCTGAGCAGGGTCGGGCCTGGTCAACCAGGCCTGACTCTGCTAGGATCCGGAGGCCTCCAGACAGCCCACACTCCCCCCACCAGCCATGCACAGACCGACAATCTTATTTGTTGGAAGAGGTTTTTATTAACACACCTTTTTAACCTGATAGCATACAGTCATAAATCAGTTCTAAAAAACATTACTCCAATATTTACAAGTCATGAGAATTAGTGACCATAAATCTTTTCTGACAGGATCCCTTCCTGTCCTGAGCCACCATTGGACCACACAAGTGACCTATATCTCACCTGTATCCTTGGGAGGGGCGGTTACCCTGACTACACCGTTCCTTGCCCTCACGCTCAGGGTTCCGCCCCCCTCCAAACACCAATCACTCTCGGGGTGTAACGGGGCGGCCAAGAGCTGAAGCCCCATGACCCCCCAGCGATCTGTGCTCCCTTACCCCTTGATCTGGTGTGTACATCCGCAGGTTGGCTCAGAACTTCAGGATCCTATCCCTGGTGTCCTCCCGGGGCCCCAACCTCGGGGACCCCCCTGTTGTTTCTAGCCACTTTTATATCACAATTTCCGCCACGAGGGCGACCAGGGCCCCAAAGGTCCTTCGCCCTCCCCACCCGCGAGAAGACTGCAAGCAAAAAACCACATGTCATGAATGAATTGATCGGTACCTGCATCCGATAAATGCACCAAGTCCTTGTGAAACATGTGGGAGCCCTTTAAAAGTTTGTGGGGAATGTTCCATAACCGCCCTGGACCCGGGCAAAGTTTGGCCATTTTGGCGTTAAGTCGGCGTACTGAGACGTTGATTGTCCTTGATTTGATTCCCGCGCCCCATTTTCGTTGAGGCACCATGTGGGACCAGGCAATTGCTGCATTAGGGAATTGTTTTGCCAACTTTGTGATCTCCAAAAATATAGTTTCTCTTAGTGCCTTACGACCTAACCGCACCAAGTCGTTGCCTCCCAAGTGAATGATGATGAGACCCGGGGATTGGAGCCCCCCAAACCTCTTTGCTAAATTGGGGCAGGCCGGTGCACAAGAGGCCTGAAACGGCAGCTTTCACTGTGCACAGCCCGCCAGGGCTGTAGGCAGTGAAAGCTGCCGTTTTAGTCCTTGTTTGTGCAGCAGTATGCACAAACAATGGAAAAAAAAAGAGACAAGGACTTACCTGGGTCTTCCAGAGAGTCCTTCTCTCCTTGTAGTCTGACGGCGACGAGTCTCACTGACTGCTTCCCTCTGGTCTGCTCTGGTGCACGCTGCAGCCCAGTTATGAGCCACACAGCGTAGACTGTCTGCACTTGTGCTGTGCAGCCCATACTGGGCTGCAGCGCCCAACAGGTGAGCTGCGCTCCGCTGGCGGGGCTAGCAGAGTTTTTGGACTTACTCCGCACACCAAAAACTCCATTAGCTCCACCACCAGACCTTCCTGCACACCCCTACCTATAACGTGAATGCCACTGAGCTGGGTAGCAGTGACACCTTTTATTCAAGCCTCTAGTGACTGTCCACTTGGTGGGGTGTTCTAATTATTCAGTCACTTGTATTACAAGACTGTAACCTGATGGCAGTATGGCTCAGTGAGTTAAACGTTTGCTACTGAGAGGTGGGTAGCAGTAGGTCACAAGTTTGAACCCTGGTATCCCTCCAAGGTGACTAAAGTAAGTACTATTAAAAGTGGGGTAAGTAGTTAAATCAGAAATGCAGCACCAGTACACTACAATCTGATAACAGCACTTAGAAACGGCAGAAGTGTGCTATGAACAAGTTATTACATGTGCTAAAATATTAAAGATGTGGTCCATCTTATACTTGGGAGCCAGTGCTTAATTTGTGCTTGTTGTTTCCGGTGCTGAGCACCAGCACTTATTTTTGAGGGCCGGGGCTTATTCTTCTGCCTTAAGCATTTGCTGCGAGCAAAAGACATATATGGGAAAGACAGAGGAAGGGAAAAACGAAAAAGCGTCACAAAGAGAGAAAGTAGAAAGCTGCAAGAGTGAGCTGAAGGGGCAGGGAGTGGCTTTATATGGATTGAAGAGGCCCGAGATGGCTTTAGGATTACGCTGCCTGAGTATTCCCTGTTCACACATTTAATTGCAGCAGCCGCGTGTTTGAGGAGGGCTTTGGGCACCGGCACCTTTTTATTTACAAATTAAGCACTGTTGGGAGCACTGCTTAAGATGGCAGGCTTTAATTTAAACGAGCGTATTTTGCAAAAGTGTCCCAATGACATATGTGTTTATTGGTACTTTGTCTTGAGGACGACCTTCAAACAGTGGTATTAAGCGTGATTGTACTTCCGGGACCGTACTTAGAACTGGATACGTGATGTAACACGTCCCAGCATGCACAGTGCTGCTTCCAAGAAAGAAGTATGACCATCAGCTACTCACCCCTGCCACGGGGCATTTTGAGGTTTTTGGATTATTGGTGATGCATGATGTGATTTAAAAATAGCTGGATGTTTTCCTTCTCACTAAGTGGCCCCACTTCATGTGTGACTCCTTCAACAGTTATGGCTCATTAGCCAATACCGCTGTGTATTCTGGGTATTGTAGTTTCTTTTTGACATTCCAAGCATCAGTTCAAAAAAACATCCAGCAGGCGAGGTGCTGCTGGGTAAAAGGCAGAAGAAATGGCTGCGTGAGCCACGTGGGATTCGGGAACCTAGTAAGTGGTCCCTTGAACGTGAGACCCAAAGGTGGCTGCGTTTGGACTAAAATTCCTGCCCAGTGTCCGGTAATAATGATCGCCCCGCCTTTAGCGCCTCCGGGAGCTGGTGCTCTTTCAGTATTAAGCCCTCCTTTGCTTCTACTGTTTACCTCAATTTAACCCAAACAAGAGGTCGTTAGCAGGGCCTAATTGGCTATTCAGCTTTCATTGTGTCCGGTACCTGGCATTCTTTAATCCCCCGGCCGCCTCCCAGGAGGGCACCTCCCCTGCCCGCACCAGCCCTAATCCCGGCCCCGCATTGTCCTCAGGACTCTTCAAAACAAAAGGGACTTTACGCGCAAATTGAAAAATACTTCTACAATTGTCACCGCGAGTAATCTGTGAGAAGCAACAGACAGTGGGTATTTTCTACACGTATTTGTAATTGTAATATATTATTATATTTCCTGTAGGCCGGCCCGCGGCTCCAAAACATAGCTGAGCTCTGTACAAAGAACAGGAAGCGAGCTACCCACACAGAGCAAAATCTTGTGGGGTCAGGTTCAGATAGCGTTATATAAATCAGGATATGGTTTCGGACTAGGTGTGCAGGAATATACTGTTCTGTGCGTATTTTTTTTTTCAACGAATTGCAGTGGGATTTTTCCCTTGCCTAGTTTTGGTTAAGTAGCGCCGAGATGAGAACGCAGCGCATCACTTGGCGTTAAATATACAGCTAGTCCGATGGAATGTCATTACGAATTTGCGAG
The DNA here is from genome assembly GCF_031143425.1 of Pleurodeles waltl. Taxonomy (NCBI): domain Eukaryota; kingdom Metazoa; phylum Chordata; class Amphibia; order Caudata; family Salamandridae; genus Pleurodeles; species Pleurodeles waltl. The sequence continues at coordinate 92,647,239 of NC_090438.1, read as the reverse complement.
TAAGCAGAGATGAGACGGTTTAAAGGAACATCACAGAAAGGCTATATACCGGACATGACGCTATTGAACATAAAGAATATTATGCTTTTAAAAAATATATATTTTAATTGTAATTGGCATGAATAATAACCAATTTTTACAAAAAGAACCCCCTCGTTAAAAACCATTCTGGAATTGATTACCAAACAATCATCGTTACATTTGTAAGGCAGTACCGTGGGTTGAGTCCCAGCCTGACACCTGTCACTGTGATCCAGACTGGGACATTTTTTTTTTTTTAACAACTCAATGCATTTTAGTGATTGTAGTTTTCTTTCCATTAATGAGCCCAACTAGACTGAACTACCAGATTACAAATGTTTGAAAATAGAAAGCCCTGGCCTGGAGTGTATGATCTTGGTTTTGCAGAGGCCTGCCACCCAGTCCCCACCATTTAATTCAAGACCCCAACATTCCCAATCCCACCAACATGGCATTAGTTTGGATTTGGGAGTCATGAACTCCCAGTCATTTTTTATTTTTAAGAAACCAAAATCAACATTCAGTCAACAAACACTTACGCAGTAACACCCAATACATTTTTTTTACATGGTAGTTACAATTCTCAGATACCTAGTCTTAACTGAGTCCGTTAATACAAACAATTTCCTTTCACTGCGGACAGGATCATGACTGACTGCTAAAGTTACCCTGTCCCTGCCCCTCCCTCCGGCTGAAGGGCCCAGGGTAGGCTTTCCATGTGGGATCATTCCATGCCTTCTCCAAAATTACCAGCTGGGGGTAAACCATGTGGTGGGTGCCCACCTGCCTGCAAGGATACCTACTTTGGGCACCCCTCCACCCACAGGCTGTCAGACCTTCCTCCACTCCACCCCCCCCCCCCCCCCCCCCCAAGAGCCAGTGCTAGCTTTCAAGACCTTGCACTTGCGCGGGTGGTAGGCCCTAGGGACCAGATGCCAGGGACTGCTCGCAACACCCTGCGCCCCTGGATTTCATCCTTACTTCCCAGGTAGCTCCCCTTGAGGGGGGTCCAATTACCTTCCTGTCCTGCTGAGGTAAGGAAAAAGGCACCTAATTGTCCCCTCAGACTATGTATTCGCACTCGTGAACCAATAAATTAAATAACAGTAAGTATAATTAAGTTGTTCACAACTAATTATCAAGTACAATATAGTAACATTGCCTACATACAATTAACTCAAAAATCTTAATGACAAACAGTACACAAATTATAACAGTCCCACTATTATCCTCATATTGGTAGTATTTCAAGCTCTGTGATCCAAATGTTCCAAAAACAAAGTATACTGAAGTTCCAAAAGAAGATCCAGACTTTGCTAAAGTCCAATATTGATCTAGTCCTTCCAAATTTAGCCACTGTTGGGTTCGTCCGTCTGTCCGTCAACACGTGTTTCATCCGGGGAGTGCCCCTGGATTTCCTCAGGACCCCCTTCCAAAGGGCTCTAATTGACTTAAATTGAGACTCTGTCTCCCTGCACTTCTCGAACCAAATTAGTAAACTCAACACTATTTTACACAGACTGTGCGCGAGTACGCTCCTCAGTAATTCAATTCAATTCAATTGAATTACTGAGGAGCGTACTCGCACGCAGTCTGTGAACGAGTTAGAGGGAGATATTAGCTACGGAAAACCTGTGTGATAATTATTTAAGCAATAAAATAGTGTTGAGTTTACTGATTTGGTTCGAGAAGTGCAGGGAGACAGAGTCTCAATTTAAGTCAATTAGAGCCCTTTGGAAGGGGGTCCTGAGGAATTCCAGGGGCACTCCCCGGATGAAACACGTGTTGACGGACAGACGGACGAACCCAACAGTGGCTAAATTTGGAAGGACTGGATCAATATTGGACTTTAGCAAAGTCTGGATCTTCTTTTGGAACTTCAGTATACTTTGTTTTTGGAACATTTGGATCACAGAGCTTGAAATACTACCAATATGAGGATAATAGTGGGACTGTTATAATTTGTGTACTGTTTGTCATTAAGATTTTTGAGTTAATTGTATGTAGGCAATGTTACTATATTGTACTTGATAATTAGTTGTGAACAACTTAATTATACTTACTGTTATTTAATTTATTGGTTCACGAGTGCGAATACATAGTGTGAGATTATTGATAGCCTTTGGGTTATCATTTAGGGGGATTTGGAGGGTGTAACCCTTAGTATTTGCACCGTGCTCTACGTGTTACTGAAGTGCTACATGTTATGACAGGAGGAGCGCCTTACACTCATTAATCACCCCCCCACTTATTTAATTGTCCCCTCAGTCATGATGTCACCCCGCCAAGAACAACAGTATAAAAATACGACAAAGAAGCTTTCATGCTGAATCTATTTGTTCTGTAAGGAGAAAAATTGTTAATACATATTGAGACGACATAATCACAATCCTAATAAACAGCACAGATAATACAGGTGCTAGCTAAAAAAACCAAGATAGCATAGTCAAGACCAAGCATTTGCCACAAGGGGATGTGGGTAAGTGTTTTTCTGCTCCTCCGGCGGAGCGCACTGTCTAATCACGTGGTCGGCGAGCAGGAGCAAGAGACCCGCTCACCAACCGCTGACCCTTTTTAAGGGGGGGGAGTGGGGGGCGCAACGTGGCATCTTTATCCCAGGCAGCCAGGAAGCACTTGAGTGCTTCCGGGGCCGCGCTATTCCTTGTCCAAGCTCTGTCGAGCCGGTAGACCCCCAGGCTGGGAACTGGGACATGTTGCGCCCCCTTCCACTGGCTCTGCATCCTGCCATATGTAGGACCCTCCCGATGAGGGAGGGCCCCATACATATGGTCCTGGTATTGCAGAGCCCTGCCACCCAGTCCCCACAATTCAATACAAGACCCCCAATCCCACCAACATTACTTCACCTTCTACGACAACAACCCTTTTGGGCTTGGGCGTCGTGAACTACCAGCCGTATTTTTATTATTAAGAAACATAAATCGCCATTTAATCAACAAACTTTTCCGCAGTAACACCCCATACATTTTTTACATGGTATTTACAATTTTCAGATGCCTAGCCTTAACAAAGTCTGCTAATACATCCGATTGCCTTTCATTAACTAAATCATTTCCTGTGTATCCCAAAACAGTGACTGCGGACAAGATCATGACTGACTGCTGAATTCACTAGGCCCTGCCCCTCCCTCCAGCTAAAGGGCCCATGGGTAGGCTCTCCATGTGGGATCATTCCATACCTTCTTCAAAATTACTAGCTCGGGGTAGACCATGTGGCGGGTGTCCGCCTGCTCACCAGGATACCTGCCTCGGGCACCCCCTCCACCCACAGGCTCTCAGACCTTCCCACCCCCGCTCAAGGGCCAGTGCTCGCATCCAGGACCTAGCGCATGCGTGGGTGGTTGGCCCTCCAGATGCCAGCGACCGCTCACAACCCCCTGCGCCCCATGATGCTATCCTCACTTCCCAGCCACCATCCCTTGGAGGGTCCAATTACCTTGCCATCCTATTGAGTTAATGGAAAAAAGCACATCATTTCCAACCCCCCACCAGTCATGATCTCACCCTGCCACAGGCCAGCATAGTAGAGCCACTATCTGGCCTCCCACTCCTGCAGTCATCCCCCCTACTGGGGGAGGTGGACCAACCGCGCCAAAAAGTTTTCCAGCAGCAAGTCATTTACCACTCCAGAAAGATGCACTCCATCCAGGAGAAAGAAGCACTTCCCATGCATGCAGCCATGCGAGATGACTGCTAACCTTGTGATCTGTACAACCTGGCAAGTTTGTTAATAATTCTCCTGAACAAATTATTAAGAGCCTTAACTGACAGGCCTCCCTTCCACTGTAATCGGGGGATAATGTTCAACCAGGGAAGCACTGCCTGCGGAAACCTCTTGGCAAGCCAAACAAATTCTGATATCACGAGCTCAAACAACTTCCACCGGCCCAGGGGATCCAAGTCATTGGCCCCCAGATGCAGTATGATGAAGTCCGGTTGGGGAGCTCCCGGTGGAAGCATTGAGTCCAATAGCATTCTAAGCTGAGTGAGGCGCAGCCCCCCACAACCAAAGAAGGAAAAGTGGAATCCTGCCTGCACCGCACGTGATGCAATGCCACTCATCACATATAGGTCAGCTGCCCGTCGAACTTACGAGTGGCCGATAACCCACACTCATGTGAACCTCAAAGATCCGGCATGAACCGGAATCCTTGGGACCTCAAAATAATCGCCTCGGCCACCTACAGAAAAAGGGGGGGGAGGGGGGCAGAACAAAGACCTGCATCTTAAAATGGGACAGTGTGTCAACTACATTATTCAAGACACTGGGCACATGCTTTGCTCTAAATATCACATTTAACCTAAGACATAGTAACACAATTTTCAAAAGTCTAGAATCATTTTACACCTGGCAGCCTGCTGATTTATGCATTCAACCACTGACATATTGTTGGACCAGAATATCACAGACTGGTTGCAGAATCTATCTGGCCAGATTGACAAGGATACCAGCATCGGGAATAGTTCTAGAAATCTAGCCAGCCAGCCCCAATTGAATCCATTCTGTGGGCCACCTCTGTGCACACCATGCTGTATTACAAATGGCACTAAACCCTCACTGCCTGCTATGTCCATGAAGAGACCCAGCTCTTCACTGGACCTGGGAGGACTCAGCCACACTACTGTCCCACTGAAGTCATGCAGGAAAGATTCCCAAATCCTCATATCTTGTTTTACCTCACTGGAGAGCCTAGCGTGGTGATGTTTAACTTTCAACCCTGACATGGCTTGAGCAATAGACCGAGAGAAAGGGCGCTGCATAGGAATGATCCTTAGTGCAAAATTGAGCTGCCCAACCTAGCACTGCAATTGATGGAGAGTGACTTTCTTTGACCTTAAGCATGCCTAGATTGCTTGAGAGAAAGCAAGTACTTTGTCTCTCGCAGGCTTAGACTCCCCCACCACGCAGTCTAACTCAAAATTCCATTGTGGTGTGGTTACCCACAGTTTTGTCTTTTGCAAGCAGAACCCTGAGTTCTCACAAAAACTTCCAATGCAACTGCACACTGATCCGAACCAAGAATGAGGAAAATATCCAGGTAATGCAGTACCCACTGGTACTGTGCCTTTGGCCTGACAACTCATTCCACGACTGTGCTAAATCTTTCAAAACGGGCGCAGAACACTGTGCAGCCCCTTGGCATACACTTATCAAAATAGTACTTCCCCTCAAACTGGAAACCCAAGAGATGGAAATCCTCCGGGTAGACTGGTAGTTAGCTAAATGTAGATTCAGTGTCCGATTTCGTCATCGGAACCCTGGGCCCAGTTCCCGCAGCATCTGAATTGCCTGATCCAATGATGCTTGACTGAGCAGAGAGCCCCATCAATAGTGTTGTTCACTGATTGATCCTTGGGTGCCGACAGGTTATGAATGAGTCTGAACTCCCCCGGTTCTTTCTTAGGGACCAGTCCCGGGGGAAACAAACAAAATCCTGCATGGGGACTCAAACAAAGGGATCTGCTGCTCGCCCTAAGCTTAGAGCCTTAGTTGTAGTCACATCAGGGTTGGACCTCAGAGATAGCTGATTCCTACAATGGTATGAGCCTGTGCAACCATGTGCTAATATCGTGAAACCATACTTAAAGCCCTCATACAATACCTGTGTTGCTGCATGGTTGGTGTAAGAATGAAGCCAAGGGACCATAGCCAAAAAATTAACAAGTGTGGAGGCCTTACCGAAAACCAAATCAAAATTCATAACTGCTGGCAAATCATCAATCCTATTTCATGTTGTCCTTATCTTGTGATTTTTTAAAATTCTTTTTATAGCACTTAAATTCAGGGTGGGAGAACTGAAAATAGCAGTATGGTGCAGGTATGTCTGTGGAAATTCTTGCCATACTCTTACCCTCCCCACCCCTGAAAGGGCTGCCCTCCACTCTCCTGTGGCTGGTTCGTATACGCCATGTGATTGTATCGATCTGGTCCCAGCCTAGGGTAGGCTTATTAGCTTTGATCCTTCTAACTTCCATGGTATAGTCCTTCCAAGCAGTACCCCCATACTCATCGTGAGCACCCACAATCCTATTCTGGTAGCAAGCTAGCTGAGCTCCCTGATCTTTGATGCTCTCCGATACGATGGTTTGGTAAGTTCAGAAGGCCCTAACCCAGTTATTCAGTGACTCCTCCACTTTCCTCTTCTGAGGCCAATGTCCACACTCCCTTGAATGAGCACATTCTTTACAGCACTTAACCTCAAACCTTATCAGATTTGTCAACCAGCAAATCAAAGATGTCAATGTAAGCCCCCTTCCAAATCTTTTCTTTAACCTCCATCGCCACATGCAGCCCTAGGCCCTCATGTTTAGAGCAAATATCACCCAGGTCCATAAGGGGTGACATGGAACCAGCATCTGAATTTGCTGTCGCCTGGATAGAAGATGTCATTGAAGTGCTTGCCTCCGCTGATACTTTGGCCGTTTGCTTGGTAATCACCTCTGGCCCAGGTGCTGCCTTCTCCTGGCTGCACTGGCTAACATGGCAGAATCTACCTCTTTTAGCCCCTCGCTTTTCACTACCCCAGTCAGACCCCCTTGCGGCCCTTGGCTAGTTTTTTTGAGGTGTTCAGATGGGGAAACCAAGCGCCATGCTCTTTCCATAACACCGTCCTCTCCTAAGCCCGCCAGGGGGCCTACAATCAAAGCTGGGGACAGCATACCCACCTCATACAGCCACAGTAGTATTGAGACCAAATGTCCCACCACATCCTGCTGCCCTACAGCTCCGCCATTGGCAACACCTGCGGTCACAACCGGCCCACCACTCGCTAAAGGAACTGACACACTCATGGGCAAAACCTGTGCTAGAACATGACCAGCTCCCGCTGCAACCTGGGCAACGCTACTCGGGGGAGGAGCTGCCACCACAAGCACTGCCAGCTGTACAGGGAAGGACTAAGGGACAGTCACACTATCCCTGCCTCTGTCTGAAATGGCTGATGCCACCCCCTCCCCCCACTACCCTTGCCTGCCTATGATAAGTGAATGCCCATGGGGTGTTGAGTTTCCTGCAGCTACTTCAAGCTCTTCCACAACTTTTTGGAGTGGGTGTTCATGAAGGTCTCCAGTTCAGACAAGGTCATTCATTACCTGGATAATTTCTAATTTTTGGGTCCCAGGGTCTCAGATGATTGTGCCAACTCTTTGTCAACCTTTTGTGATGCCGATGGATGACTTTGGGGTACCGTTAGCCCATTATAAAACAGCTGGCCCAACCATGGCTCTGGTGTTCCTGGATATCGAGATTGACTCAGTTAAGGGGGGATGCAGGCTGCCACCCGAGAAAGCTCAGAAAATAACTTTACTGCAGGTACAGATATCAGTAGGGCAGCTCAATTTTGCATTATGCATCATTCCCACGGGCTGTCCTTCCTTTTGCCCCACTGTATTGTTTAGACCATGGGTGGATTAAAGGATAAACATCATAGAACCTACCTTTCTGCAGCTCAGAAACAGGACATGAGAATTTGGTTAACATTCCTGGAACTAATCAATGAGTGTATGGTATGGCAAGCACTTGTGTGTTCCAGCCAGGATTTCGGGCTCCTTAATGATGCTGAAGGTGGTGGGTTTTGGTGCTATATTGGGCTTTAAATGGTGTGCTCAGTTGTGGCCTCAGTATTGGTAAAAAAAAAGCGATATTCTTGAAGCTGTTTCCCATAGTCGTGGCAAATGAAATGTTTATGGAAACCTTGTTGGCCTTTGCAGTTCAATATTTCTCTCACAATGGGTCAGACATGTCAGGGAGTCCCGGCTGGTCAGTTAACCAACCGGGCCTGTGGTGGAGATGAAGCCAGGTTTGGCCACAACGCTAGTAGACACCCTGGCTCCTAGAACAAGTAGACAGGCAAATTCTGCATACAGTTGGCTTTAAACCTTTGATCAGGTTGGGGTAAAAGTGCCACAGTCTGTGATACATAGCCGGACTGTGCGCTACAGCAATTATCATTGGGTCTCCAGGTACTCTTTGGCACTTCCCTGGGGATTCTGGGAAGTTGGAGCTTGCTCCCCAGGACCAAGACCCTGCCTGGTTGCCCAGACCCATTTCCCATTGGGTGCCGGGGGGGTCCCCCTCTGGTTTGGATTGGTCTGGATGCTTAAGAGGCTCAGCTGACTTACCGACCTCTGGCTCCTCTCCTTCTGAGGGAGCAGGGGAATTCGCCTTGTACAGATTTTATCTGGGGGTTCTCGGTGGCTAGCACTTGGGCCCCCAAGTCAATTCACCAGTGCTCTGAGGACCAGTGGGGTGGCCACACAAGACTTCAACAATGTGGTCAGGTGATTCCAATACATAGAAGTTTTCTCCAACTCTCCTTTCCCCATTTCATGGAACCTTGGTTTCTCCTTTTGTGCAGCACGCAGCTTACCAGTTGTCCCACTCCATAGACTGAAGCAGTCTGCTCGGAGTACTGTCCTATTCTGGTGGTGTGGAGTAGCAGTTCTCCGGATCCCTCGTCTGTGAAAGTTGGTGGAAGACATGAAAGGCTCTTGAGGGACTTCGGTTCCTGGACCTCTTTATCGTGCATTTTTTGGTAATGACAAATATGGGCTGTAAGGTAATCCATTCTGAGGATATTTGCTCAGTGGGGTTGGTCGTTCCCTGAGGCATCCATTGCATGGTCCCTCATCGGAAGGACGGCGTAGGAGCTATCATTGCTGTCAGTTGCACAATTTTCTTGGAGCGATGTTTTCCACATTTTCTTGTCAGATTGATTAGTGTCTCTTATGACTCTCAAACTGTTTACACTTATTGTTTTGAAGTTTATGTTTGTCATGTTTATGGAGATCATTAGTAAACATGACTTTTTATCCATGACGTGTTGTAGTGTTTTGTTATTGACGTGTTTGGGTTGGAGGGGGTGGTGATTCAACTGGGGGGTCTCTGGCCACTACAGTTTTGGAAGGGCCTATATCACACAGTTTAAGGCAGACTGCATACAGGCATATAAAGTGCCCAGAGATGAAAGTATGCTACACTTGGGGGTGGTTTGAAATTCCTCAAGAGGCTGGTGCTCATATGTTTGAAAGACAGCGTTGTGTTTACAGTGAAGAATGTAGGTAATAAAGGTGATGATAATTACCTAGTTTAGAGGTGCAGAAAATCGAGGCTTTCCAACCAGTGGTTGAAGAAACCAGCTCTCTTCCCAAAAGAAGTTTGGAATCTTGTTGCCCCTGTCTACCAGGGCTCATTGAGTGCCTCTACATCTATATGCTTCATCACAGCACTATCTGCAACCAGCAGGTCACCAGTCAAATCTTTCTAAGATGTATAAGTAGGTTCATGACGTTTTTGCAAAGCTCCTGCAAGTCACGAGCTCTGATCCTAACAGATCAGTGGATTATGAGCCTGCCGTAAACATCTGCATGGGATCTGTTTGACATAGGTTTCAATCCAACTTAATTTTTTAGGCTTTGAACAGGACTTGCATGCAGTACGAACAATAAACCAATGTCCTGTCCAATACTTACTTTTTAAAAAAAAATGTAAAGGATTTTATTTCTAACTCTACACAGGCAAAAGAATAACAATACTCCTATGCAACAACACTCTCCCTTTGAGGTTGGGTCTCTCATAGTTGTCAGGCAAATCCCTGTCCCACCAGTGGGTTATTCTTCATTCACTGATGGCCACATCCAGGAAATACATCCTAGTAGGCCATACTCAAGCGTTTCCCTTTGACTCCTTAGTTATTAGTCAAAAGTGTCTTTGGTGCTGCGGCACTCTTGGCAGCAATATTACCTCACCCCCCCCCGACCAGAGCTCCACAGGCCCAGTTCTGATCTTACCCACTCTGGCAGTATAGAAATGTTCAGTCCGTTTCCAGACACCAAAATGTGATTTAGGGTCTGAGTCTTTGAAGTTTTATGTTGGGGTTATTTCCCTTGAAAGGATGTCTGTAACACCAAGCGTAACTCTGAAGCTGACTGACCTACAACACAATGCATACGAGTGACGAGAGTTCACACCTGGATGTCAGCCACAGTGATATGTTCACCAAAAGGTTAATCCCAGGCTCCCAGCCCTACTCTTTAGGATTGCCTTATAAGCCCCATCTCCTTTCCTGAGATGTGTCCAGGCCCCTTCCTTGTGATCTATCATGGAATCAAAGAGCAATATTTTGAAGTGTAAATGGAGGGTCCCTTTTTCCTTCCCTCCAGTGCATCCACCCAGCTGATAGGAATGATTCAATACACAAATCTGTTTGGGGTGTGGGTATCCTCTACTCCTCATGTCTTTACCAAGCAGGTCTGGACTCCCCATCATCGATCCTAGGGTCCTCCATATAATGTTATAATGTACCAATGCCGCCCACTTACTCAATGTACATTCACAGCACACTTACTGTCAAGCACTGTTAGCTCCATACATTGCACCATTACAGGTACACACATTCAGTCTGCCACACAGTGTTAAGCACTGAAACCTCTCTGTACTGTACCAGGGAGTGCTGTTTCTAAAAACTCACACGGTCAGTACACACACTCGCCATGGGCGCTCCACAACACTTCACCCTTCATATAATGTACTTCATGCAAGCATACGTACGCTCAGCACATGCTTCCATTGTGCACGCACTGCACAGCATTACATCTTTCATGTCATATATTCCTTGCAGGCATACATGCACTCAGCATGTGCCCTAATCCCACATGTAATATGCAGTAGTGCTCTACCCTGGACTACACTCTTCCTAGGTACACATACATTCAGTGAAGTCACTACTCTTGTTCTGCGCAGCCCTCCACAGCTACCTGTTTTAGGCCAAGGGTAAGTTAAGCACCCAGCAGTGGAAAGTTTAAAAAAAATTGAGTGCCTGTAGACTGCTCCCAAGTGATGCAAGTTAAAAAAAGACCTGTTAACTACTACTGATCATTACGCGGCATGCTGGCACCACCGTGCTTGTGCTGCTTAACTCTTGGTGAAGGCAGTAGCTTCCACCACTATGAGGGTAGTGCTTTAGGCACCTCTCCCAGTCCAACAAGACCACATTCTGTGAGCCAGGCCTGTCATGGCTCACACGCAAGTTCGGAATTCATCTATGACAAAACATCAGCATTAGGAATCCAGACACTAGAAAACTTGGGTGCTCGGGGCTGAGGTACACGTTGTTAACCATGCAGAGGACTTTTCTGTCCCAACTGGCCCCATCTTTTACGTTACACCACTGCTACGCCTACTGAGGCCCCTCCTGTCTACATTAATATGCTTCCTTTGTTTAACTTCTCCTGTTCACTACTCTCTGCTCTGATTGTTCAGTCAAAGCAATGAATGTAAGGTGGTGGCAGCCGCTGCTGGCAACATGCACAGGTTGTCTGCGTGTCTTTGGATCTCACACTAATTGACATAGCTCCCAGCCCCCATGGGGCAAAGCCCTACAGTTTGAAGGGCAGTTCCTTGAGAGAGGTGGGTTGGTAAGACAAGTCTGTGAGATAGAGATGGATCTTAGAGAAGCGATGTGAGAAGACGCTGAGACTAGAAGAAGATGTGAGAGAGGACGTGAGAGAATGGTTAGGAAGAGAGTAGTGTGTGTGTGTGTGTATGTATGTGTGTATGAGGTGGTCAAAAGTGAGAGAGGCCAAGTGAGGAGCAGAAAGAGAGGGTAGGTGAAAGGCAGAGAAGATGAAATTGGGTGACTGTGATAGAGGATGTGTAAGAGGAATTTGGGAGTGTAGTCATTAAAAAAGGATGAACAGTGAAAAGAAGGAGAAACAGGAGAAAGATGAGTAGCAATCAACAATATAGTGAAATAAGTGAGAGGTAAAAATAAGAGCAAGGAATGACATTTAAGATAGAGAATGGAGAGGCAGAATGAACTATGCGCAGGGAGGGAAGTGTAAAGATTGAAGCATGGGAGGGGGAAGAGCATACCGGCTGCATAGAGGGTTTTTTTGTCTTCAGAAACGTGCAGACCTGCTCTACACACTGGCCTGGCTCTACTGCTCCTTTCATGTTGTGAGGTATAGCAAGTACCTCAGCCTGTGTTCATTGACAAATGTGCATGTGAAAGGCTGCAGTTGGATCTAAAAAAAAGTGAAAGTAACAAGACTGCAGCACATAACAAGCATTTGTAAAGCAATGGGTCTTGCGTTTGCTCGAGTTAAAGCTATTATCGTTGTAAACTCCTAACCGGATTTTCTTGCCACATAAACTGAAAATGAAAAGTAAAATGGTTTCACATAAGTGAGCTAACAGCCGCCCAGAGTGCAAAGCAGACACACAAAAGGAAACAGAAGTTTGCTCGCATTGAAACATATTGGCAAAAGTGCAATTATCCATGTAACCGGTAAAAGTGCAAATATCCATGTAACAGGGTCAATGTCATGCACAGCGCTCGACTACTGCCCAGCGAGATGGCACTGCCTACGAATTAAAGAGCAAAAGTAGTCCATAAACCATGCGGAAAACATGGAGCCTCGTATGTTTGCAGTAGTTGGCCAGTGCGCATGCCTTTCACTAAATAAATAAAGCAAATTTTAAATGGCAGTCCCACAACCCAACCAAATTGATGGGTGTGGTTAAAAGCCCACAAAGAGATTACATCAGGGACAGAGCGCTTTGCGCTTGACCCTAAAAACAGGAGTTACAGGAGTGACATCCGGGACAGAAGCAACACTTGCAGGATAACAGGAATATTCCTGACCGCATTCTAAGTGAAAGCAAGAGTTGTGAAAGGGAGTGACGGCAAGTGTGCTGAGAGATTTACACACCAATGTTGCCAAGACCTGCATGTTCACTCACTCAGCTGTATGCCCATCATAGTGTATTAAGTAACTGCTCCAGGGATCTTTGTGTACACTACGTGTTGCTGATGCATTTCCTGCACATATTCTGAGCCTTGAAAGATTGCAGTACAGCTGTTGGGCTGAATCTGTTCCTCTGGAAAGAGACGCTTGCACCACAGCTGCCTTCTGTGAAAAGCTTGGACTGTTGTTGCACAAATTGTTTCTGTCCTGTGGGGGTTGGGAGCTTGCTCTGCCATCTTGTGCATGCCCTGCTGCTGACAGTTCTGTGCTAGTTCTGTGAGACAGGGAGGCTTGCGCAAATTGTTCCTCTCCTATAAACTATGGAGCTTCCTGCTGCTGTTGCCACATCTGTACCCGTTGTGTGAACAGGAGAAACTTGCACTAAGAGGGAAGAAAATGTTGCACGGTTGCTACTTGTCATACCTGTCTTGTATATGACAGATCCCTGTGCCCCTCCTGACAGCTATTGTAATAGTATTTGTATTGCACTTACTACCCCTGAAGTGCTTTTTTGGCAAGTAGCACGCTACCTCCGGAACCCAAAGTGATTTGGTGGTGGATCAGCTATAGGGAAATATTATTTGTTAATTCGAGCGGTGGATGTGAGTCTTTTAGTTGGACCCAATAGAATAAAGGGGAGATACAGGAGGGAAGAGTTAAGAAAGTGTTACTTTGGGGCTCATGGTAGTAAAATGAGGGTTGGGATGAGTCAGAGAGTGGAGCTAGAGGATATATTGAAAGAGGTACAGGAGGAGGCACAGTAGTGAATTGGGTAGAGTTGAAGGTTTTTTTCTTTTACTGTGGTAATAAAAGATATAGATACAGACCTATCCTGAATCTATCCTTTGTGACAAAGAAGGGTGCGCTGCTACACCCCATGCTGTATGCCAGTAAAGCTTGTTATAAACTCTTTTACCCAAGTAAAACTAAATTATTGTCATTGTCTGTATTCATGCTTGATGCAAATAAAACTGTGATCCTCACAAAACATGTGAGTAATCTTTTCTTTTGGTTTTCCAGGTAAAGTAATGTCAGTTTTTGTAAACTGACTAGACTGCTGTTTAAAAAAATTAAAGCATAGCTGCCAAGTGGGATGACTTCGGCCCACTGTGGCTATTCAGCAAACTTTGTTTTGTATGTTGGGTCACCTATTGCATGTGCTGCCCCGCTGAGGGCCTCCGGTACTCAAGGGCACTACATGTGTCATTTTAGGAGGCTAAATGTTTGCTTTGCTGTCTTCTTAGTTGGCTTTAATAGAGTGAAACTCATTCCTTGCAAGATGATATGTGGCAAGAATATCTTCCACAGAGGAGACATACATTTTTCTGGCTTGGAAACACAGGTATTCCTTCAAACACTATTCTTATTGCCTCAACTGGGGGAGGGGAGACAAATGATATTGATCAGGATAACCTTTATAGAGATATTAATATTGCTCCAGTTGATAAGTCAAGCTCTTGGAGAATCTTGGAGTAAACTCAGTAGTTGGGGGTTGCATATTTAGTTAGCAGCCTGTCAGCAGACCTCTACACAACAGAAAGCTCAAGATCAGTGGTTCCCAACCTTTTGTCTTCTCTGGCCCCCCACTTTATCAATACTGGATCCCAGGGACCCCCACCACTGAATCAGTACTGAAAGCTGGGGACCTAATCTGTTAATATTATTTAATTCTCTGAGCAGTCGCAAACCCCCTGACAAGGCTTTGTGGCCCCAGGGGCGCCCGGACCACAGGTTGGGAACCACTGATCTAGATCATTATGCCATGCTGGCAGGCAGTTGCCTTCCGGCCAAATCAGCTAATTTCACGTCATCTGGGGACTTTCCTCTAAGCATGAAGTCCTAAAAAGTTTTTTCCTCCATAGGGCTCAGGCAGCAAGGATAAGTAGAAGCATTGAGTAGTGGCTGCAATATCTAACTTACGTGGCCTGAGCTGATCATTTGGGAAGAGTAAGCAAGTCGCCCCCGGCCACCACCACCCAATATGGCGTCTTTGCTTTCATCACCCAGATGGCAATGGTGACTAGTGCCTGGGCCTAGGGCTTTTCCTTGGGGGAAGGGCGAAATGCAGTAACCATAGAAGCCCTTGTAGTGGGGTAATAGCTATCTGTGTATCCCTTTTTAGTATTGCGATTTCCAGGTATTTGAAGGTTAATAACTTGCATATCCTCCAGGTGTGAGCCGTTAAAGTTAAGCTGCCTTTTTGCAGGAACAAACTATAGCCCTTGACGCTGAAATTGACCTTACTGTCTGGGGAGTGGGTTAGGCATGTGTGTCTTGGACTGTTGCCTAAGATCACCCCTCAACCAGATGGATACTTAGGATGGATAAGTTGAGCATAAATGGCTTGATGCAGTTGTTACCAGGCAGTTTACTGTGTCATCTTAAACATTATGCAATGTTTTGGAATATGTCAACTCCAACTTTTAATTTTGAATTCAATGATTCTGTAAATTAATGCTGAAGGTGCTTTGTAATAAATATGTATCTATGCATATCCACATGAGTTGTCTGGGTATCTTTTGGCCAGGGAGTGAGAATGAATCCTTGCCAGTGCGGGTGCTCAGAGGCTTGGGAAATCTGCGTTTCAGTTGCTTGCCTAAACATTTGGTGGATCAAGGATGATCTTATCCTCAAAGACTATGAGGCAATGTGTACCTGGAGATAAGATTCAAAATAGCATTTCAAAATACTGATAATAAGAAAGGAAGGACTCCAAAAGGGAGTTTTAGATAATAAAGGCTCAATACAACATTTAAAGGGTACAATACAGAAAATAGCATGCAGATGCAGCATCAGAACGGCATGAATGAAGAGAATGCCAAGTTTTTAAAGTGTGGAGCAAAATCAGTAGAAAATTGGACAGCATCCCTAGGCTCAGGGAAGGTCTTCAAAAATCACCTTGCTCACCCCCAAATTCAAGGATTTATATACAGTTTTCTTTCATAGAAGTTATTAGGTCTGCAAAGTCAGCATGGGTTGATCATTGCTCCAACATATCACATCTTCACATCTTAAAACATCAAATAACCCTATTACTTTAGCACTAACCTACAACATGTATATCGATTCATCACTTCTGACCTAATGTCATTTGGAGCTGTTAGGATAAACTAGTTACAGAAACAGAGAACCATTGTGAATGACTGTAGTACAGTGTGCATGCAGAAGGACCTAGAATATAATGTCAAAAGGTTTTCTCTAGTGAGGCCTTTGAGAACAGTGCCATACAGAAATAAATAAGCCACGTCTTGTTGCACAAAGTGTCAGGTGAGAAATACAAAGATAGAGTGAACAAAATGGTCTGAGAGTCTAACTGAGGCCTAGTAAGCCTATACAAGAATACAAGAAAACACACATTTTAACACATTGTGATGATTTAGTTTCAACTGCAATAGCTGTCAGTGCACATGGAATTCTATGGTATAGCAAGTTTTGCTAATGCACATTTTAGTTTAAATGCACAAAACTCCCTCAGTTACCCCCACTGATGATTACATTACCACTAATGCCTACATTATTTGTAATACAGTATTCAGCACTTTCTTTTGCGGTTTGATTTTTCCAACATCTTAATTCAATCGTAGACTTAGCCCTTTACATTTTCCATTTTCATTGCCATCTCTTTTTTTTTTTTTCCCTCTTCAACATTGTCAACCCTTTCTTCTTGCACTCACAATTTAGACCTGTTTTGAAAAAAATTAGCTCAGAGAATTTGAACAAAGAAACAGAACATTTGCACAAATCAGCACAATGATTACAGGGATTAGTATAATATGCAACATGCCTCCCATCAGACCATTCACCAACCTTTCTAAAGCCCTTGCCAATCTCACCACATCAGGGACCCACTGAGTCCCACATGCCATACTCTTCAAAAACGCTGACTTCATTTAAACATTAGTAATAGTATGAACATGTGCGTTAATAAGCTTACTGTTATCTAGGATGAAGTTAAACCATAAAAACAACGGAGCCCCCCCTCCTTTGTCTGAAGGTCTAGAGTAAGGCGGTTCTACATAATCATAGCTCACATTGTAATTACCTCATTATTTATCTGGATTAATGTTCCAGCATTGTTAAAAGTAAGGCAATCTACAAGCGTAGATAATGTTCTAATTTTCCCATAATGTATAGCCACTCCAAAAGCACCCAACACATCTAACAATGTTCTTCAAACCCATGCTTCACTCTTCTTAAACCAACAGCATATTTTATCTGATTTACCTGATAAACCTGAAGGAACACCACACCAAAGCAAGACAGCAGCTCCCTACCCGATTACAAGGCAGGATAAAATAAACAGTATTACCACACATGTGTTAAATTCCTCCGAATATTGGTTCTTCACCAACTAAAAACTCACCATTGACAACATATCTCCTTTCACACTCATCCTCTCCTACAAATTCTAGTTCTCTTTAAACCTTGTCACACCTCTCCTTCCATGCTCCTTGCTAAATCTTGGAGCACATATGAATGTCAAAACTTCTCTTCAGCCTTGATTTGTTTTCTAATCTCACTTTCATCTTTCCAGCCCTTCACAATTGTCACTCTCCTCAAATTACAGTCCTTAACAAACTCTTGCTCTTTTACAAGCTACATATATGCCCATTTTTAGAATTTTTATTTTTCAAATCAATTTGTGGAACCTTCAAATATTTAGAATAAGTCGTACGATTCTCAGAATGTTCCGAAACTAGAAGCTCTTCCAGCAAATCATTAAATTCCAAAAGATGTAGTGCCAAAACATTTGCATATGGAAAACACTAACAAAAACATTGCACAATAGATTTTAAGGCAATAGTAACCAAAAATAGGTTGATCCTGCTTCAACTGAGAAGGGAAGAAATGTGAACAAGAAACAATTTCAAATGTTCATAATATTTGTGCACTCATTTAACAAATTTAAATATACATTTCCTTAAAACTAACTACTGATCTGTTCATGTGTGTAAACCTCATGTGTTTAATGAGAGCTCACTCTATGAGGGATGGAACATATCCGCCCGGAAAAATCAGGTATAAAATTAAGCCAACTAAAACTACCAATATTATTAACAAAGAAATTATACTAAACATGTTACAGCATCTGCTGTATGCCATCTTCCACTAAAGAAAAAATGTATACAATCAAGAATCATATTCAAGATTAGTCTCCAGCTTCTTTTTTTTTTCTTTTCAGTTCATAGAATTCAGAAACCCCAGTGATGTCTTCTTTCTAATTACGAAATGAAAAATAATTTCTGCAAAGTTCAAAAAACCTTAGTTTCAAAAACTCATTAAAGTTAGTAAAAGTTCAAAGTGTATTTTCTTCCTCTGGTTTGTTTCAGAAAAAGTATTGGCAATAGTCTTTAGAACATAGATTTCCACATCTGATTTTTCTTTAGACTCAGATGCTAGATGGGTCAACTCCCTTTGATGTGTACTTTTTTTAGCACTCTTTTTTTTCTTTTCTTGCTGGCCTTTTAGTGGCGGGTAATTCAGATTCAACTTCGCTGTTCTCAGAATCATTTAAATTATCTCTAGTCATTCAGTGTTAGATTCTGGTCTTTGAGTCTTCCAGCGTAGTCTTTTGCTGTTTTTCAGAGAATGTTGCCACTTGTCTCCTCAATGAGTTCTTTTGATTTCTGTATTTTCACTTGTGAGTACTGCTGAATCTTCTCCACTCACTGCTGAACTTGTGGTTTGAGCAGAAACTTGGCTCACCGTGATTCACTTTTCCATGGGAATTCTTAGATCTTAAAACTCTTATTTTTATTTGTTTTTTTACGGGCAAGCGCAAATCTATCTTTGGGCTTCAAAACACGCCCATGTCGCATCAGTTTCTTTTATTGGTTCGTGACCTTGCCTTTTAAAATCCGCTTGCTTTCATTAATGAAAGGCATGCATAAGTCATGCCTTTTCCGGTGTTTAGCCCTCCTCGAGCGCATCTAACAATTACTGAAAACATAAGAGGCTCCACGTTTTCCTTCCGGTTTCTGGACTACTTTCTCTTTTTTCGCAGCGCGATCTCGCTGGGCAGAAGTCGAGCGCTTTGCATGGCATCGACCCTGTTACATAGCTAATTGTGCTTTTGCCGGGTACGTAGATAATTGCACTTTTGCTGGTTACATGGATAATTGCACTTTTGCCGATAGGTTTCACTACGAGTGACCTTTTATTTCCCTTTGTGTGTTTACTTTGCACTGAAGGCGGCTATCAGCACGCTTATGTGAAACTTTTGCTTTTCAGTTTATATGGCAAAAAAAGTCCAGTTAGTTATGTGAAACTGTTTTATTTTCTTTTTCAATTTATGTGGCAAGAAAAGTCTGGTTAGGAGTTTACAATGCTAATTCCTCTAGCTCAAGCAAACGCGAGACCAGTTGTATTGCAAAGGCTTTTTTGTATTTTTTATTTACTTTTTTTGCTTCACTTTTTCACTTACTGGAAATGTTTCAGTGTCTTCTGGCTGCTCCTAACTTTGCAAAATGTCTCCTTGATTTTCAAATTGTTCTCAAACTAGTGACTCTTACTTTCCCCAGTACCTTCTTCTGTCATCTACAGAGCAAACTTGACTCTGTGAATAAGAGGCTGTTGTCATCACTTCATCTGCTGTCTTCACACTCCTCTGGTGTGAGATGCATGGATCCACTGTGAGAATACAGCAGTGTTCGTCCAAACCATGACTTGATGTAATCTTTTACACCTTGGTTCCAGACAACTCTTGCAAACTTGCTGTTTGAACAGAATCCAGTCTCCTGCTAGTAGCGTGTAGCACTGGACTTCTTTTGTTGGTGTTACTGCCAAATTCACCTGACGAGAGACAGATTTCACCACATCAGCCAGACCCTTCCAGTAATCTAACACAATGTTGCTAATTATTGACACAAGTGCTGTTGAATATGAGATTTGCATAACCCTGTCTATAAAATCTATATTGGGTGAGAGACCAGCCTTTTTTGTTTGGAGTACTTTTAATGCTTATAAGAATAAGAGGAAGAGCATGTGGCCATTTCAGATTGGTTGAGGCACACACTTTTGCAAGTTTGAATTCATTAGTCCCATCCATCTTTTTAATGACATCTGATGCGTCTCTTTGGTAACTACAGTGGAACTTTTTTTTCTGTCCGTAGAGCAGTGCAGAACAACTTTTGGACCTAATTTTTAAAATGAGTTCCTCGGTCTGACTAAAGAGACGGAGCAAGCCAAACCACAGAATTGGCTCCCTCAACTGGAGTTTGGCCACATTAATGCTGTTACTTCTCCTGGTCGGTTAGGCTTACACCCATTTAGAAAACAGGCAGCTGATTACAAGAACATATTGGAACCGGCATCTAATTGTAGTCAGCCTTACATCTAGTAAATGGGCCTTTGGATTAGCCTTTGTGACTAATGGTGACCAATGTATGCTCACCCTGAAACATGTTCTTGCAATGAATACATCTTTGAGACAAATCTTCTGCTACACTTCTGAAATTTTGGCTATGTCAGTACTTCCTAAAAGTCCTCTCAATACAATCTCTCCCTACACAAGTCTGGCCGTGGTGGTATCTGGCCCTGCTCTGAAGTATAGAGAAAAGAAGGACCTATTGATGATCTGAAGCTGCCCATGCTGCATTAATATTCTTCTTGCAACCAGCTAATTCCCATCTTTGCTTCTCATCCTCTGATACTTCCTCCTGCAATTTTGAGCTCATTCACTGTGGTCCTTATTGGAAAACATGTCACATGATTTACATCATCATCATCAGTTTTCATATCCGTTTCACAGTTCTCTGATTCTTGTGTTTGTCTCTGTTCATTAGACTTGATTGTTACATTTTCAAAAGCTAAATACTTAGCAGCCTTATCAGCATTGCGATTGCCCATGGTAATCCTGCCATCGCCAGACTTATGGGCAACACATTTTACAATCACTACCTCTTTCAGTTGCTGAATAGCTTCCAGTAGGTCCAGAATGTATGCCCCCTTTCTAATAAAAGGACCAGAGAATGCCACGAAGCCCTTTAGTGACCAGAACTGCCCAAAAACAAGAAGCACTCCACATTCATGTTGGCTGCCTCTGTCACTCTGTCGATCAATCTCCTAAGCCAAACAGGCTTTTGTCAGTGCTATTACCTCTGCTATTGTGCAGAGATTGCATTGGACAACTCTGAGGCTTCAGTAACTTCAGAAATGGAACAGACTGCACATGCTGCTCACGGTATTCCTAAATTGTGTCTCAGCCAAGAACAATTCACAAACAAAGTCAAATCAACCATTGAAAGCAGAACATGTTTGATATCTGGCCTTGGTTTGGTACACAGCTCTGTTATACCAACTGTTATCACTCTGTTATATTGATACAATCCCTACTCATGCAGCAGGCCACACCTTCAACCTGTTCATTTCCAATTAACAACATATAGCTGGTAAATCCCCTCTGACTGTGTTCTGGTCTTATTGCTTTTAATGTTAAAATCCCCCATGACGATATTCACGGTTTCTCCAGTTCCAGAATTTCATGCTCAAGGAGCTAAGCAGATAAACAAAATCCTAAATCATTCACCACCCAATCGTTGTTTCCACTGAGGACAATGCTGAGCTTGTCTCGCTGGCTAACTTCAGCATTTGGTTGCCCTGCCTAGGATACTGTGTTCCTGAGGCAATCTGCCCCAGTTACCTTGTTTTTTCCTACCTTAGCGGAGTTTTTATTTATTTATTTAAAAGGCAATCATCTAGAAAGGAAATAGAGAACAGGTTATGGTCAGGAAGACAACGACATTTACAAAAAGCTCTAAAGAAATTTCGAAAAGCCATTAATGTGTTGCGAGTCTATTTTCTTACCATTAAAATACATCACACAAAACACTTTTAAAATTGTAAAACGTTTCCTTAATGCTAGAGCCAGTATGAATACAATCCTGTCTTCAAAAGAGCTTTGCGACAACCTCTCTACTTTCCTTGAGGATAAGGTGGCTGTACTAAGCGAGCAGCAAATATCTTAGAAAGTTAGAAAGTTGTGCTTACCATTTTTAGTGATTATTTTTATAGGCCACAAGGGTCTATGAAGAAAAATCCCTAATATGGAAATGATCTGTCTTATGCAAGTAACAGCATCTTTCTCACAAATAGGATCAACACCTTTAAATAGGACACTTAGGGTGAGCACCATCAATGCACTAGAGAGACGGCTTACAACTCTAATAAATTGCAACTGATTTCAGGTAGGCACACCTAGGCAAGAAACATCTTGACCTTGAAGTGAACTGGGGGACCATTGTTTCCTACTGAGTTCTTCCTTATTGTTTTTAACCTTAACAAGGACATAGATTTGTAATAAAAATAATTTGGATAACCTTAGTTCATTTGAATCCAGTTACCATTCTTTCCTATATTCTTCCATTCTACCCATAGAGGACTTAGGGGCACACGTCAAGCTGCTGAATGTCATCCGATAAATAGACCGAAAAAAGATCTTTGGCAAAGACCACTTCACCCACTGGGCACTGCAGCACCCACTCGTTGAGGAGCTCAGCTTGATGATGAAGCATGCCACCTACGTGGGTGAGGGCCTGTGCATCCTAAGAAGGAGGCTCTGGGTGATCTGATAAGTTATTGAGGCATTAATTTGGTCTTTTAGGATTTATTTTCTCAGAATTGCTTGAACTATTAGATATCAGTCAGGGAGGACGTGTGCTGGACCATCATTTCTTCTCTGCCGCTCCCTTTTTGTCTGTATCTCATTTTCATTGCCCTGCTCACTTCTTTCCCCGACACCTTCTTTTTCAAATACTCTATCACTGCTTTATATTTTTACATGGCCAGATCAGCTGGAACATTATTAGATGGCACTCTGCCTGGTTGTGTCGGCCAAGAAATTGCAAGGTTGCACTGGCCCACAAATCTTTGAGAACAACAACTTAAAAATTAATCCAAATTAATCCAGGACACCTTTGAAATTGTCACTAATCTGTGAACCTCGTTATACCATTTATTAGTTTCCTCTCCGTTTCGAAAAACTTGTCCTAAAAGCATAGCGATCACCCCTGCTCAAGAGTACAAGCACATAATTCCCTCCATGTACTTCTTGTCCAGAAACTCTCACCGATTCTGCTCTGGGTTTGCTCATGACCACATTCACTTTATTTCCTGTGTCAATACTCTTCTTTTTAGAAATAGCTTTCTTGTTCCACTTGTCTCTGTATTTTCTCAAGTCTCTCCAGCCCTTTATATTTTTGACTAGGTCCTTGATATGAGTTTGTGAAGTCATTAGACCCAGGTTTGCCATTTCTGCTTCACTCATTTCAAGTTTTGTAATTATTTTGAAAATTACTATGTTTGTGTAAATCCACTCCAAATTATTCTGCTAAATCTTCAAGATAATTATGAGCCTCATTTGTACACCTCACTGCTTCCTCGATTTAACCATTTCAATTCATCCAAATTATACAAAAGTAATCAACTTGTATCATTTGTTCCCTGTAAAATGCAGGCAAATCCAATTTTCAAGTTAACTAAATTTAATTTCTCTTTTTTCTTCAACAGTGGTACCTACCGAATCCACAGCAGCTGTAGTTCTGCTAGGAACAGGTAAAACGGTCTCAGGTGGAGCATGTGCTCTTGCAGTTATCAATTGCCATTTCTTCTTGTGTAGTCTTTCCAGGTTCGGCTGCACCCGTATTGGTTATTGGCAGTTCTTTTACTTGTGCACCTTATGTGTAGGGAGGAGGTCTAGAATGCAGCAGGTCATTTAGGAAATGATCCACCTCAACTCAATCAAATTGTTCCTTTCATTTCTGTCTTTCATGTTTAGATTCATCAATTTTCTTCTCATCTGATTCATTAACTATTGCAGAAAATGCTCACTCTTTGCATAATATCCTCTTATGCCCTTTTCTAAATGCTGGACTTTGTTTCTAAGCAGTGGCTTGATGATTTTTTGAACTGCCTGTTCATCTTCTTTCTCTCTTTCTCATTGGCTACTCAATCCTGTTCATTTTGTCCCTCAATGTGTAGGTCTAGGCTGTGTCTTTCTCTCACACATATGGACAAGTACCGCCAAGGCCTTGCACCAATTTCCAGAGCCCTTCCTCCTAAGGCCTCCCCCACCCCCAAAAAATAACATTAGATAACAAAAACACATCTTTTGGGTTAGGGGCCGTAAACCCCCAGCCGTATTTTATTTTAAACATAGAACACGATAAATCAATCAACACTTAACACATTTTACACAGTAACCCCATCATATTTACAGCTTAATTTATATTGGTAGATGTCTAGCCTTAATAAGAGTATGCTAATACATTTGGTTTCCTATCATATCTAGAAATCAGCTCCTGTGTCTCCACTTCAGTGGCTGCGGATGAGATCATGACTGTTTTTCACAAAGACACCCCGGACCCTGTTCTACCCATACACGAATAGGTGGTACTGGGGTAGGTCCTCCATACGAGAGAGCCCTACCCCCTACTTCAACCTTCAGAGGGCTATCTCTGTGAAAGGGGCTCACCTGCCCGCCAAGATACCTACCTCAGTCCATACATACCTACCTTCCACCCTTAGGTTCTTCCCCACACCCCAACAGCCAGTGCTAGCTTTGTGCCCTGTGCATTTTTGCAGGTGTTTGGAACTATGGACCAGATGCCAGTGCCTGCTAGCAACCCCTCACACCCCTGGATGTCACCTTCGATTTCCAGCCAGCAGCCTTTGGATGGCCTATTACCTTGAGGTCCTGCTCAGGTAAGAAAGGTGAGCCGAATTGCCCCATGAATCATGATCTCTCCCACAGGCCAGCATAGTAGACCTACCCTCTGCCCCTCGCCCCACCTCCCACAGTCACACTCCTACCACGGGCGGTGAACCAACCACCAAGAAATTGTCAAAAAAATGTCATTGCCAGCCTGTGATAGGTGCACCCTGCCCCGCAGGAAGAAGCAATTTCCCCCTGAATGTAACCTTGTGGAATTACATCCAATCTGGGTGGCCTGAACAACTTGACAAGCTTCTTATTTATCCTTCTCACTGAGTCATTGAGCGCTCGTACTGAAATGCCACCCCTCCACTTTAACCGGGGGATGATATTCGACCAGGCGGGCACAGCATGTGGAAATCTCTTAGCCAACCAACCGACTTCTGAGACCACCAGCTCAAAAAGCTGCTGCCGTCCTAGCGGAACCAAGTCATTACCACCTAGATGTTGTATGATGATGGCCGGAGGCGAGCACCCCTGTGGCAGTGTCCAGCACCAGCCTCAACTGAGCAAGGCGAAGCCCTCGGCGACCATAGAAGGCAATGTGGAACCCTGCATGTAATGTGTATGACGCAAAGGCACTATTTGAATACAGTTCACTTGTTCGCCACACATGAGTGGCCCATGAGCCAAACATCTGTGATCTCTTCAGCTCGTGCATCCACTGGAACCACCAAGACTTCTAAGCTCCAGCCACCTAGGTGGGAGATCAGGAGAGGAGACAACAGTAAGAGGTAAACACACTTAAAGTTTTATCCAATCTCACATAATGTTTGTAAAAATCAAAGGACCACCTTCCAAGCCTCTTTCCCGTTGAACCTGAGAGTCCCATTGCCACAGCTGCTGTGGCTGCCCCATTCCTAAAGGAATGCAAACTGAACTCAGGAGTCAAACCCTGTGGCAGACAGAGCGCACTCCAGTACCTGTGAGAACTGATATCTGATAAGCGGGGAGCCGTCTGCATGTACAGATACCCCCAGTCCCTTATGGCCGCTGAGCTAAGAAAACCTCCAAATTATAAACTGGGCAACACTCACTGTCTGGAGCCTTACGCAATAGCAAGTGGTCTCCTCTCCCACCCTTGATCCACCTTAGAATGAGGGATATTGATCGCCAGAGCCCGTGCCCCATCTAACAACTGGATGGCTACCAGCTGTGGCCACCAGCTCACTAAACCTAAGAGCCCCACAGAAGGCCAAAGTAAAGGCCGCCCTGAATAGAATGACCTCCCCCGGGGAGTTACATATAGCACTGTGAGTCCCAGGAATAGCAGCCAGTTTGGTCGTGTTACTGGGGCACCTAGCATCTGATCTGACCCCCTCTAGCCGCTGCCAACCCTTCAAGGGCCTTTTCACCTGGAAAGACTTTGTCCCATCAGATGACCCCCAGCAGTTGAGGAAAGAAAGTAATGGTGGCAGTATGGCACCTAACGCCTGCAATTGACCTCTCCTCCTCCCTAAGCACCCCCAGAAATGCCATTACCGAAGCATCAGATAAGCCCATCCGCCCAAGGAAATCCAAATAGGTATTAAAAGCCCCCTTCATAGGCCTTCCTGATCCTAGGAGGTAAACTGGTTGGCACGAGGTATGGTAATCTTGGGCACCAATCCACCACAGATACTCCAGGAAAGGCGTTGAGAGTTCTTTTGCTCCTGGGTGGTAGGATCTGAAAACATGCATCTTAAAACCAGGACAGGGCATCAGCGGCATTGCTCAAAACACAAGGCACATGCTTAGCTCTAAACAGGACATTCAAGTGTAGCGACAGGGGCACAATTTCCTTTAGCAGCAGTAGGATCATTCTGCACTTTGCAGCTTGCTGATTGATGCACTCCACTACTGACATGTTATCGGACCAGAAAATCACAGATTTATTGTTAAAGCACTCAGGCCACACTTTCAAAGCAACGAGGATTGAGAACAACTCCTGAAAACCAATATGTGCAACCAACCCTGACTGCACCCACTCCTTGGGCCAGATCTGTGAACACCATACCAAACCAAAGATGGCACCAAATCCCTCCCTGCCTCCTGCATCAGTAAAGAGGCCAAGTTCCTCATTAGACCTGGGCTGATTCTGCCACACAACCGTTCCATTGAAATCACACAGGAATGATTCCCAGATCCTCCTATCCTGCTTGACCTTGCTGGAGAGCCTGGTGTGGTGATGCTTTTCCTTCAAACCTGACATGGCCTGAGCTATGGACCGTGAGAAGGAGCAACCCATGGGAATGATCCACAGAGCAAAACTGAGCTGCCCTGCAGCCCTTGCAACTGATGGAGTTTGACCTTCTTAGCCCGCTGACGTGAGGCTTGTGAGAAAGCATCAACCTTGCTCACTGGAAGCCTGGACACTCCTGCTACAGAATGTAATTCAATACCAAGAAACTCAATTGTCATGAAGGGGCCTACGGTCTTGCCCACTGCCATTGGGACCCCAAACTCACCAATCATTTCCTGAAAGATCCCCAAAGCCTCTGCGCATTGCTCTGAGCCAGGGGGACCAAGAAGCAGAAAATCATGAAGGTAGTGAAGCATTCACTAGTGCTGTGACTTGTACCTAAAAACCCACTCCAGAAATGTGCTAAATTTCTTGACAGGACACAGATCAACCAATCGGTATGCACTTGTCAAAGTAGAAGGCATCCTCAAACTGGAAACCCAAGAGACGGAAGTCATCCGGGTGGACAGGTAATAGCTGGAAGGTCGACTCCTTATCCGATTTAGCCATCATAGCTCCGGGCCCCAGCACCCACAGCATCTAGATTGCCAAGTTAAGGGACGCGTACTTGACCGAGCATAACGCCCAGTCAATAGCTTTGTTCACAGAACGGCCCCTCAGAGCGGACAGGTTATGGATCAATCTGAGCTCCCCTGAATCTTTCTTAGTGACCACGCTCAGGGGCAAACAGACAAAGCCCTCCAACGGGACAATCTCAAAGGGACCCGCTATGCGACCTAAAGACAGTTCTTGAATAACCTTTGCCCTTGCCACACCTGGGTTGGATCTGAGAGACTGCTGATACCTACAGTGGGGAGAGCCAACATAGCCCAAAGCGGAGATCCTAAAACCGTCTTTAAAGCCCTCATTCAATACCTGTGTGGCCGCATGACTGATGTAAGTATTTAACCTAGGGACCATTGCCAATAGGTTATCCAGGGAAGGGGCCGTGCCAAAAATTAAGTCATCATTCCTGTTTCTTGTTGCCTTTATCTCTGGATTTCCTGAAACCCTTGGATTCAGGGTGGGAGGCCTGATCACAAAATGAACAGCAGTGTTTGAAACTGCATGTCCCGGGGGGCCAGGAGCAGGAGCGTTGGTTAAAGTCCTAGCATACCCCTTTTCTCTGCCCACCCCCTGCCACACTTGTGGCAGACGCAGCCCCAGTACAAAAGGGCCGACCCTCCTGCAGCCTGTTCATATAACGCAGCCAAGTGATTATATGAATCTGAACCCACCCCAGGGTGGGCTTATTAGCCTTGATCCTCTTAAACTCTTTATCGTAATCCTTCCAGGCTGTACCACCAAATTCATCATGAGCACCCACTATTCTGTTCTGATAGCAAGCTAGCTGAGGCCCCAAATCATAGAAACGCTCTGCAAAAACGGCCTGATAGGTTGAGAAAGCCCTAACCGGGTTATCCAGGGTGTCCTTAACCTTCCTGTTCTGAGGCCAATGACTGCATTCCCGAGAGTGCATACATTCTTTACAGCGCTTAACCTCCTACTTGTCAGACTTATCAACAAGCTGGTCAAACATGTCAACTTAGGCCCTCGTCCATATATTTTTTTTTTTTTCATCTCTATTGGCACATGCAGCCCTAAGTGTCATGTTCAGATAAAATATCACCTGGATCCATAGGAGGTAAAGAGGGTCCAGTACCTGTATTTGCTGTTCCCTAGTCAGGTGGAGATGCCAATGCTCCCCCTGGGCTGATGATGCTCTGTGGCACTTGCCGTCATGGGTGCCTGACTCCGTGGTTGCGCCAACACCACTGCCATGTATGGGGCCTGACTTTCCACTGGGCCCGTCGAGGCAGGGGGATCACACCTCTCAACCCCTGCAGTAGGCTTGGGCTCTGCTGCGCTCCCCTGTGTTCCCTGACCAGATTTTGAGGTACCTAGGTGAGAAGCAAGGCACCTGGTCCGGTCTATGACATACCCCTGACCAGCCTTTATTAGGGCACCCTCCATTAGAGGGGAAGACAGCATACCCACCTCTGAAATCCAGGGCAGCTTGGAAACCAGATGAGTTACCAAATCCTGCTGAGCCAGTCACCCTGACGAGCTACTCCCTAAAGCCATATCAGAGCCAACATTCTGCACAATACCAGTATACGTTGCGGCCCACGAGACATTCGCTCCGCTACCCAAAACCTGCACACCACCTGACAAAGATGAAGAAATACCTCCATACCCCCACCCCAAATTAATGGGGACAAAGCTGTTCTGCCTACCTGTGGGCAGATGGGGAAATTACCCCCATCCACTCCCTGGGTGATCAAAAAGCCTACTAGATGCCAGAGAATTAGAAGAAAAAAAAATAGTGGGGTGGTGGCTACCAACCAGTATGGGCATAGTTATGCCCCCACCCCAACTGAAGGGGGTAACAGTCTTTCAGCTCTTCCCCCGCACACTAAAAGATCTTATCCCAACGGCAAGCAAGAGGACATTTGATTATTTGTGGTTTCGATTTTACATTTGGGCCATGAGAGATTGTCTAACGCTAAAAATCGTCCCACTTGAAATGATGAGGGCTGCACTTTTTGGACTTTGGGACGCTGCCATGTTGGTGAGTCCAGGGTGGTGTGCTTCACATGCTCCTCACAACATTTTCTTACCCACAATGCCTTGCAAACCTCCACCTTTGCTTGAAATCACACATTTCCCCATATTTTTGTGATGGAACCATCCGGAATCTGCAGGAATTCACAAACTTTCTACCACCCAGCATTGTCTCATCTATACTGATTAAAAATTCGGCCCCATTTGTCAGCCTAAAAATGTTTTTTTTCAAACTGCCCTTTTGGACCCTCTTTGGTTCCCCCTCAATTTCGACATGTTTTTGGCTCTTCCCTGTCCCAGGCACTTGGCCCACCTATACAAGTGATGTATCATTTTTATTGGGAGACTGAGGGGAACGATGGGTGGTAGGAAATTTGTGCCAGTGCGGTGATCCCATACAGAAATGTGGGGAAAATGTGATTTTTTGGTAACATTTTTTTAATTATTTTTTTTTGTTAGCTAACTTTGAGGTTTGCTGAGGATTCTGTGTAAGAAAACACTGAGAGGTTCATGCAAGTCACACCTCCCTAGACTCCCTTGAGTGTCTAGTTTTCAGAAATGTCTGGGTTTGGTAGGTTTCCAGAGATGGCTGCTGAGCCCAGGGACAAAAACGCAGGGGCTCTCCCCTCTCCTCCCCCACACACACACACAAAAACAGGTAGTTTTGCATTTGATAATTTTGATGTGTGCACGTAGTGTTTTGGGGCATTTCCTGTTGCGGGCACTAGGTCTATCCACACAAGTGAGGTACTGTTTTTATCGGGAGACCTTGGGGAACGGTGGATAGAAGGATGGTTGTCGCTCCCCTGAGATTCCAGAACTTTGCAGCACCGAAATGTGAGGAAAGTGTTTTTTTGCCAAATTTTGAGGTTTGCTAAGTATTCTGGGTAACAGAACCTAGTGAGAGCGCCACAAGGTACCCAATCCTAGGTTCCCCTAGGTGTCTAGTTGTCAGAAATGTCCAGGTTTGCTAGGCTTTCCTAGGTGCCAGATGAACTAGAAGCCAAAATCCACAGCTAGGCACTTTGCAAAAAACAGGTCAGTTTTCTTTGGGAAAATGTGATGTGCCCATGTTGTGTTTTGGGGCATTTCCTGTTGCGGGCACTAGACCTACCAACGCAAGTGAGGTACCATTTGTATCGGGAGACTTGGGGGAATGCTGGCTAGAAGGAAATATGTGGCTCCTCTCAGATTCCAGAACTTTCTGTCACCGAAATATGAGGAAAAATTATTATTATTATTTTTTGGTCAATTTTTGAGGTTTACAAAGGTTTCTCGGTAACAGAACCTGGCGAGAGCCCCAGAAGTCACCCCATTCTGAATTCCCTTAGGTGTTTAGTTTTCAAAAATATAGGTTTGGTAGGTTTCCCTAGGTGCCAGCTGAGCTAGAGGACAAAATCCACAGCTGGGCACTTTCCAAAAAACACATCAGTTTCAATGTAAAAATGTGATGTGTCCATGTTGCGTTTCCTGTTGCGGGCATTAGGCCTTCCCACACAAGTGAGGTACCATTTTTATCTGGAGACTTGGGAGAACAGAGAATAGAAGAACAAGTGTTATAGCCCCTTGTCTTTCTCTACATTGTTTCCTTCCAAATGTGAGACAGTATTTAAAAAAGATGTCTTTATGAGAAATGCCCTATAATTCACATGCTGGTATGGGGACCCCGGATCTCAGAGATGTGCAAATAATCACTGCTTCTCAACGCCTTATCTTGTGCTCATTTTAGAACTACAAAGGTTTCCTTGATACTTATTTTTCACTCTTTATATTTCACCAAATGAATTGCTGTATACAAGGTACACAATGAAAACCCATTGCAAGGTGCAGCTCCTTTATTGGCTCTGGGTACCTAGGGTTCTTGAAGAACCTACAAGCCCCATATATCCCTGAAACCAGAAGAGTCCAGCAGACATAATAGTATATTGCTTTAAAAAATGTGCCATTGCTGGAAAAAGTTATAGAAGCAAACGTGGAGAGAAATTACATTTTTTTTTGTTTAACCTCAATTTCAATTTTTTTTTATTTTAGCTGTTGCTTTCTGTAGGAAAACCTTGAAGGATCTACACAAATGACCCCTTGTTGAATTCAGAGTTGTGTCTACTTTTCAGAAATGTTTAGCTGTCCGGGATCCAGCATTGGTTTCACACCCATTTCTGTCACTAACTGGAAGGAGGCTTAAAGCACAAGGACAGTAAAAATGGGGTATGCCCCATTAAAATGCCAAAATTGTGTTGAAAAATTTGGTTTTCTGATTCAAGTCTGCCTGTTCCCGAAAGCTGTGAAGATGGTGATTTTAGCACAACAAACCATTTGCTGATGCCATTTTCAGGGGAAAAAAACACAAGCTTTCTTCTGCAGCCCTTTTTCCCCCATTTAAAAAATAAAATAAAAATAACGAACTTTTAGTTGTATTTTGGCTAATTTCTTGGGCTCTTCCAGGGGAACCCACAAACTCTGGGTACCTCTAGAATCCCGAGGATGTTGGAAAAAAGGATACAAATTTGGAGTGTGTAATGTATGTGGACAAAAAGTTATGAGGGCCTAAGCGTGAGCTACCCCAAATAGCCAAAAAAAGGCTTGGCACAGGAGGGGGAAAATGTCTGGCAGAGAAGGGGTTAAAGGGTACAATATAGAAAATGAAGGTTTTGAAAAAACTAGGTACATAAACAGAAACAATCATGAATGAATGCATTACAGTGAACGGGCAGAAGGACTTTGAATATTGTGTGAAAAGGCTTCCTCTAGTGATGCCTTTGAGAACAGTGTCCTACAGAAATAAAAAAAGCCACATCTTGATACATGTAGTGTCAAGTGAGAAATATATACATAGAATGAACCTCAGATACAACATCCATTTTGAACAAGGTGGTGTCCAGGCCTAAGACCTAGTTAGCCTAAAACAGAAAAACATACTTTAACACATCAGAATGATTTTGTTTCAATTACAATAGCTCTGTCAGTATACATGTTTGAATTCAAGCGTAAATCAAATTATATTGATGAACATTTTAGTTTAAACACACAAAGGTTCCCTCACCAGGTACCCTATCTATTACATGTCACAGTCTAACTCATTAAGGCCTTGCATGAACAGCTTTTGTCTCCATTGTGGCCCATGGAGTGGGTAGAGTGTTTTTGGACACTGGGCAGGGTCCATGCTTCTGATGGGTTGTACTCCCACCGCAAAGGCACATGTGGCAAAAGGGCGACCAGAATGCGTGAAGTCTGGAAACTCAAGCGACATTCGCCTTGGATGGACCCCAGGGTGTAGCTATGCAAGGGCTGCATGGGCACTCTGCATGATAATAACTGTTTTCCATATCGGTCAAATTTTACAGTGCATGCAAGGGAGTTATGTCTACCAATGAGTGATTAGGCTTGTCAATAAATAATTATGATGGCCCAAACTTTTCTTTAAAAAAAGATTGTGCTGTATGTTTTCTTCTGGGAAACCAGGGTCCACAGTGTCACCAATCGACAGCCTAAAAGAAAGTAAACTTGGCAATTATTAAGCTTTCACTTTAGTGTCTGGCTCCTGAGGATCCATGGGGAATGGCAATACTTGACAGTGAGCTCCACTGGTCACGTAGAACTGGCCTGACATGCTGTCACTTGTTTGTCACTCCAAACATAGTCATGGATCCATATAAGTCCTTCTACTATGAGCTCCACCAGCCACGTAGAACTGGCCTGACATGATATTGTTTGATGCTCCAAACATGGTTATGGATCCATATTAGTCCTTCTACTATGAGCAAACTAGCCCATTCATGGATTCGTGATGTTGGTGGCTGTGCATTGTTACCTCTCCTCTCCTCTTGCAATCCTATGGTCCGAGGCAGGGAATCCATGGCGATCACACAGGTGCCCGGTAAGGCACTGCCTAGTCTTGCACTTCATGCAAGAGTAACCCACTGTTGTGGGGCTGCGGGGGCAGGAAGCAGATTATGTGAACTCTGCATTAGCCAGTCTTACACCAAAGGAAGGAAAGGGCTATTCAATTGGCCTTTCCTTTCTGTGATTCTGGAGCAGCAGAACTGCAATAATCCGGTGGGGATGAATGGTGGGCCATGACAGGAGTGCAGTAGGGCGAAGGTCAGGGTTTGATCCTCTAGATTTAGTGATTTCACCTGCGTGGATTGAATGAATAGAAAATGGCACCTGATTGTTGTGTAAACAAGTATACAGAGTGTTGATTGTATGCACATTGGGCGATGCCATGAGGTGACGGGCCCACAAACAGGTGAGGGCAGAATTGGACCAGCTGAAGGACATGGCCAGTGGTTGCACTGTGATACCAGCCATTGGCTAATGACTTACTGTCGGCGTTGCCTGGGCGAGCGGCAGGGGCAGTTAGATGGATTAAAAGAGGTGGAACCTTACCTGTTGCCACCTGATTTTGCCTGGCTGCCCCTGATGAATGCCAATGCTTTTGCCCCATTAAACCCTCCTGCAGCCTCGTCAAGGAGTTGCCTGTTTTCCCGCCACCCATCTCTGTAGCTGGTAGCTTTCATGAAGGCTTTTTCTGGCAGAAAAGAAGTAATTTTTGGTCACAAAACAGATGGACAACCTTAACATCAGGAAAAGAAGTGCAGGCAAATTCAAGATAAAATTGGTTTGGGATGCCTTTGGCTCAAACTGGGGCAGGGTTACTGCAGTCTCTTGTGAAGGGCTGGGGATGCCCTCTACCGCAAATGTCCACTCCCAAGGAACTCCTTTACATGGCCCTGGGGATGCCCGCTGATGGTGACTGCACCAGGGGACTAAGGTATAGCCCCGAAGGCCAGACTCATGTCCAATTGCATGCCAGGGTGATCCCTTATTAGGTTGGCTCTGGCACAGTTGTTTGGGAGTTCATATTTCATGCTGGTCCATGCTCCCTCTGCCTTGAAGGAGTAGGTGAGCTTGTCTTGTGAAGTACAATTGATGGTGTAACCATGGTGTTACCCAGGCCCCCGTCAATTGGATTAGTCGATCGTATAAGTGCCAGAGGGTGGTCAACCATGAATCCTTTTTGAGAACTAATTTTTAGCGGATTCCATATATTAGTTATCCCAATGAACTGATGTACACATTATATGCTTTTAATATTGTGTTTTTTTTTTTATTGTAATTAATACGGCCTGAGAATTGTCACGTTCTCCAACTCAAATATGACACTAGCTTGTCTCTGGTCATTGTGACAGGGACCTTCCCACCCCTCGTATGGGGGGGGGGGGGAGACATTGTTGTTATGTGACTGAACAGTTCTCGTTGAAGTCTCCCACCTGTAGGATGGACCGAAAGATGTGAATTGAAACAGGTTGGGAACTTTTTTAATCTGAGATATGTTCATAACTGTATAGGACAAAAATGAATGAGTTCCAAATATAAATTTAATTAGTTTTTGTCATGTTATATTGTCATGTTATTTTTAAGTTGCCAAGTGGCTCGGTCATTAGGGACGCCAAGTTTCAGTTCTGGGTTTACTTTATAAAAATCATTTTCTATGTGGATTATCCCAATTCCCTTAGATGAAATTAAACAAATCTACAAGTCCCAGACTGGAAAAGGTAATGTAAGAAAAAGCCCAGCGTCCCAGGTGGCATCCAGTCATCTGGTTACCTGAGCTACAAGCAGCCGCTTCTACAATTCTGGTCCCATCGGTTTAACTAAGATTAAGCAGACTACGAGTCCCAGAACCCTTTTCGTTGCCATAGTAATGTCGTGGACTGGGACGGTGTTTCTGGGGTCATGGGGCTAAGTACTGTGCTTAATTTGTAAATAAAAACGTGCCGGTGCCCAAAGCTCTCCACTTAAACACGCGGCTACTGCAATTAAACGTGCGAACACGTAATACTGAGGCGGCTTAATTCTGAAGCCACCTCTGGCCTCTTTAATCTATTAACAGCCACTCCCTGCCCCTTCAGTTTACCCTTGCAGCTTTCTGCCTTCTCCCATTGTGACGCTTTTTCGTTTTTCTTTTCCTCAGCCTTTCCCATATGTCTCTTTTACTCGCAGTAAATGCTTGCGGCAGAAAACTAAGAGCCGGCCCTCAAGAATAAGTGCCGGTGCTCCGCACCGGAAACAACAAGCACAAATTAAGCACTGGTTAAGTGATAACATTAACTGTAATTTTTGCATAAAAGTCACCACAAGTCTCGATAGTGTTTGAGTTTAGGGCTATAAAATAGGATTGTCCCTCTACTCATCCTAAAACACAGCTAACAGCATCAGGCCAAGACTGTCGGCTCCCCACAGAGACCCTGACGAGCTTCCTCAAGCTCGGCTTTCGTATGCAGATAAACTCATCAGGTGGAATCCTCCCCTGCAATTAGTGAAAATATGACCCCCTCCTCCCCCCTTTGGATTTTATCTCGTGGCTACTGAGGCACCTCGATTATTACTGATAAGGAATAAAAGGCTTTGGGGGAAGCAATCCCCTTTCTGCTGTTTGCGGCGCAATCCCGCAAGTACACAATGAAAGCAATTAGGCCCAGCACAATAGCCGTGTGCAGACAACAAACATACACGTCTGCAGGGAGGGAATTACACACTAGAAGCCCGCCTACACGCGCCAGCACGGGTTAAACATGCTTCAGGGCGACTCATGTCTGAATGACGACACCTTTCATGGGTTGTAAGGAAAGGCACTTTAGGACAAAAAGGAGATCTGAGTGAATGAACGTTCTAGGACGAAAATGACTCATGATGGAGGGTCATCAGTGTCAAGCGCCTAGAGATGGCGTTACAGGGCTGTTATTTTTATCGCGGGGCCAAAATTACGTCTCCAGGGACGCGGGATTGCTAGCCCTGGATGTGTGTGGTTACAATTACCTCACATTTGCAAGGGGGGGGGTGTGGGGGGTGTCAAGGCAGAAGCTGGACCTTTGCATTATCTGGTAATTCGGGGAGTAAAACCCTACCTGCCTCAGTCCTCATTAAATCTCCTTCTGCGACAGACACCATACGTTCTTCTTTGAGCAGACAAAAGAAGGGACACCTTAAGGATTTTGTCGGCCTTGTTCGGAATCAAGTCACTTACTGCACAGTCACTCTAGAACACTTTGTAAATATGTTTAGATCGAATACTGAGAGATACTGATGCGTTTTTTAAAATATTGTAGAACAGAGGCGCATCACTAATATTATTACAAATTAATAATCTCTGTGACCCATTTCAATTTCTCATATGTGAGGTTTGATCTAAAAGAAACATTTTTATGGATGTTGAATGGTGTTGAGAAATGTAAATACATTTCTCTGCAAAACCTTTGTAATAGACTGATGTAACATTACCCACGTTAAAACTAAACGAAAGGAATATAGTATTTAAAACAATCTGTTTAATAATTATTCACTCTGCAGAACAGAGCTGTCTCTTTCACTGGCCCTCCGGAAAGGCTGGAGCCCTGGGCCAGCACCCACTTTGCCCATGCTTTAAAAAGTCTCTGGACAAATGCCCCGCTCCGAGTGCCCAAATCCTCCGGGATTGTGTGTGTCCCGATCCACTCAGGGCTCATGAAGGTCTGTGCCAACTTTCTAGCCACAGGGTGGGAATGAGTCCAGTACTGGCACACTGTCAATGACAAAAAAAGACCCCGTTGCTGGCTGCAAAAGTGGTCAAACTTACTTTTACATCATTAATTAATACCCCCCCAGGGCGGTGACTTTTGGAGAGCCGCGGTACATTCCATATATTGATCCAGGCTATGGCTTGGTCAATGACTCTCCAGTGCTTTTCGGTGAGGGCTCTGTTCCATTGGACCATGTACCGGAGTTGGGCGGCTACGTATTAGTGTGTGAGATGTGGTATTCCAAGGCCATAGTCCACGACTGAAAGATATGCTGGCTGCCTCACTATACGTGGTTTCTTACCATTCCAAATGTAGGCCTGTATCGCATGCTGTATTTGTGAAAGCGTATGTGATGGTGTGGCCAAGGGAAGCATTGAAATAGCATACAGAAGCCGGGGTAGTAATGTTATTTTTACTGTAGCTAGTCCGCCCATTCAGGTCAGGTTGCCTGATTTTCAACTCTGCAGGTCTTTGCAGGCTCCCTTTACAGATTCAGATGAATGAAGCTCCTGATTACTGTTCCCGAGCACTGCCATTTGGTAGATGGTGGGGTGAAGGGTGCGACTTCAGTCTTCGTTGTCCAGCCTGTGATGATTGCTTTTGGTGAGGCCAGCATTTTGGCTCCTTTCCTGCTCGCTATTCAGAGTGGCGGTTTGCAAACAAGGATGTATGAAAGAAAAAACAACCCAAACTAGTTCTGAGTGTAGAGAGAGAATCCAATTCTCTCCCTACTCTATTTGCACAAAGGTGAAAGATCTTCCAATTCTAAATTCTCTTTTACTAAAGATAGGGGTGCTCTGCGTGGTTGATCAGTCCCCTTAGTTAGGTCTCAAAAATTGATTAATGATTTTGATTTACAGGTTATGCGTTGTGCTTTTTGAGGAGTTATGATATGATTTAATTAATCTTGCACAGTGTATTAAATGAGTGTAATCTTTTAATAACTTCTCCCAATGCCAAAAGACACTCCAACTTAATTGGGTACGTTTGGTGGGTACTGGGGCAGGGGCCTACTGGGGCCCCAATTGGGGAGGCGCAGCATACTACTGTACCATATCCTGCATATCCGTTGAGGATGAGGGGGGGAGGGAAATCTAGAGTTTTTGAGTGTATTAAAGTACATGTGTTCTTATGAAAGACCAGCACTGGGTTGGACAATCAATTATTGCACTTCTGGGTGGTTAATAAAATCTGAGCTTTATGCATCCCCACACTACCTCCCTTAGAAGCATGGGGCTGTTTGCTATCACTACTACAAAGAGCCATTTGCAGAAGGATTGTACTTGACCCAGCTTGCAGAGCAATGGAAGGATAGACCACAGGACATCAGAAGCAAATGACCCCAGTCCTCATGTTTGAGGCCAAAAAAAACCTCTTTTGCTTGTGGCCCTCCAAAAGTACAGTGCTGTTTTGCATTCAAGCTGGATACATCAAAAGTTGGAAACATTAGTACATGTGCAATATATTAGGCCAGAAACTTGTACATTATTTTAAAAGTCCATGATTTCTGCATATGA
The DNA here is from genome assembly GCF_031143425.1 of Pleurodeles waltl. Lineage (NCBI taxonomy): Eukaryota > Metazoa > Chordata > Amphibia > Caudata > Salamandridae > Pleurodeles > Pleurodeles waltl. The sequence goes on along the minus strand of NC_090438.1, from coordinate 92,608,879 downwards.
AGTTACAGGTTTAGGATGTAATAGTCAGGTTATTATTTTATGGCATGTAATGGCTGGATTATTTACCAGTAATCTTCATTAGTCTTCTTCGTCCCAGTACTTACATAATGAGTTTAACCTCCTGGATCTCTATTACCCACAACCTTTCAAGCTTTCTTCTATTTCCATTAGGGCCAAGAGCAACTTTCTATAAACACCCCCCCCCCCCCAAAAAAAAAAAAACATGCCTCCTGGACATTTTAAAGCCCATCAGCATAATGCTCAGCAGGACAGGAGGCTGAAAGGTTTGTAAGTGCTGGAAAAGAATCAGAGTTATGAAGATTACTGGTAAGTCATTGATTCATACCTCCTCATCTTCTTCCTCATCTCATTCCTTACATAACGAGTATATGCCCTAGCGTATGGCCTTCTTCTCAAAGGAAACAATAAAGAGAAGACACAAACAGGTTCAGTAAATACAGCAATTTTAATGATGATACCTCATGTGCAAAATGTAACCACAACTCTATTTGACAAGATGAACAACCTACAATGAGCTTTGACAGTCTGCCTTACAAAGAAAACTAGAACCAAAACATAGTTCATTACCAAATGCCACATTAAGACTGTGAATCCTAAAATAAATACTGAATCAGAAACCCAAGTAGCAGTATAAACAATATCCACAATTGAAAGTCTAGCCATTCCGCCAATAAAGCAGATATTACCCTAGTGGAATGAGCAAACACACAATCCGGATTTCTTTGCCAGCATTATTATAGGCCTATAAAATGACAGACTTCACCCACCCTGCCAAAGTTTTTAATAGGATTTGCACCGCCCCTTCTGCTGAATCAAAAATGATAAACATGCTATCTGATTGCCTAGAACCAGCTGCACTCCTCAGGTGAAGCTTAAGAGCTCTTGCAACATCCAAGAGGAACACAGAGTTGTAGAAGAAGAAGTCTATGAAAAAGAAGGCGTTTACCTTAGGGAGTAATTTATAACCCAATGATAAAACGGCTGTATCCTAAAACACCTTAAAGTATGGGTAGTGGCATTATAAAGAACCCAATTCACCTATCCTTCTGACTATCAAGAAAAAACCTTGACAGTCATAAATGTATCAGAAGCTTCCTCTAAATGTTCAAAAGGGGGACCTTGGAAGAAAGATTAAAGAAATGGAAAATCCACCTTTGATCTCAGTAACTCAAATCCCTTTAAAGTGTGGAAACCAAGTCCTCAATGGAAGGGACCTCCACAAGGGCCTTGAAAGCTTTGATGGCTGACCACTGGAGCCTTAGAGTTGAAACTGACAAGTCATCCTGAAAAAAACGAAGTCTATTTTCAGGAGGACAATGCAAAGAGGACAACCCTCTTGATGCACGCCACCTATCAAAGGAGGACCAGTGATGATTCTATGACCGCTTGGTAGAATCCCTCCTTGAAAGAGATACTGGCAAAGACCTCTATTCAAAAGACCTTCCCTATCAATCTCCAAGCCAACGTCTGAAAACTAGAAAGAGATGGAAGGGCCAGAATTGTAAGGGGGTGGGGGGTTGAGGTGTGAGTGGAGAGCAATGGGTAGGAGATAATGGCAGAATCTATTACTTGTATATTGCCGGAGACCGAAGAAGAGGTAACCAAGCCCTTCCTGGCCAAAATGGAACCATCAGAATTAAATCTCTCTCATCTTTCTGAACCCTGAGCAAAACCTTCGGAATCAGGGCAAATGGTTGGAAGAGGGCACAGGAGTAACCTCGGCTAAGGATGTAAAAGAGCGTACACCCGCAGAGCATTTGACTGATCCACCAATAGGTCAATCATAGGCATTCCCCACTTCAGGTAAAGTGCTTGAAAAGTTAGGTGATTGGGGTTAAATTCTTTCAAACTGGGAAAATCCCAGCTCAGTCTGCCTGCCTGAACATTGTTGTAACCCTGAACGTGAACCATCCTGGGGGAAAGGAGATTGCTTTCTGCCCTAGATAATATCCAGAGAGATAATAGATTTCAAGATTAAGACTTTGTCCTAAACTGGCATTTGATACACGCTTAGGTTATCATGTTGTCTGTATGAGCTGTTAAGGCAATCTCTCTGATCTGGGGAGAAAATACACATAAGGCCCTTCCAACTGCCATCAACTCTCTCTCCAGTTGGAGGACTGGATTGATTCTTGAGCAGACCAAAGACCCCAAGTAGAGAGATCCTCCAACATAGCACCCCATCCCAAACAGCTGGCATCTGTAGTTTTGAACCATGGATCTGGGAGAGAGAACTGAGTGTTTTTTCTGGGCCTGGATTGCCTATCCACCAAGTCATTTGATCTTGAATGAGGCTGTCACATGAACACACATCTCATATTCCCCTGAGTCCTAGTACCAATATTGAAAGATGGACTGAGCTGGGTGCCGTCAGTAAAAATGTGCCCATGAAATGAAGTTGCTGCCTGAAAACATAAGAAGAAAAGTAGATACAAAGTTCTCTTATTCTCAATTTAACATGGTGGCATTATGATTTCTTCTTACAACTCAAACTAGTTGCCACATCATCCTCAATCTGGAGCCACTCCCTCAATTGAGCCTTCTGCTACCTCAGGATCAGTTCTAGGTGAATGCATAACGTAGCAAGAAAACCCTTCCCCAGAGCTGTCCTGAAAATTGTCCCTATAAATAGTCCAGATTCTATGTAGGAACAAGATGACACTTCTTCTGGTAGATCAAAACCCAAACTGCTTCAAAATACAAGAAATGCCCTCGGTATGAATCAGTGCACAAGACCATGCTTGAACCCGGGAGGTTGTCGAGGTAGGGATAAATCTGTATCTCCACGTCGAGAAGAGCCATTTTTGTAATGTACAAGTAGGCATCTTACAAGTCTATCTTTGTCAAAATGTTTCCCTCAGCCACCAAAGAAATAATCTGCTGGAGAGAGCTCATTTTGAAATGTACTGTGGCTATGTAATTGTTGAGCTCTATCTATAACTATATCAAATCTGAAATGCCCCTGAAGGCTTCTGAACCGGAAACGCACTGAGCACCAGCTGGTCTCCCTCTCTGCAGGGGACACTTGAACCATTGCTTTGTGTTTAAACAAAGAAAGAACAGTGTTTATCAGTGCCCATCTTCTGATTAGATCCTTGGGAAGATACGCTGTAACAAATCAGAACTTTTGAGGAAAAGGGGGAAAATCCTGTAGTCTGAAAAAACCTCCTGCAGAACCCACTTGTCTGATATCAAAGTATCCCACAGACTGAGAAAAAAATGTAAACGACATTGCACAGGACCCAATTCCTCTGTAGACTCAGAATATTCAGGAGCACTGCTGCAGGTTTTTCCCCGCGAATATGTGTCGAGAGGACTCATTTCCCTGAGATGATCATAGCTGGAAACAAGATTTGTTAAAAGAGAAATTAAATGTCATATAGTTGCTTCTGTCAGAAGCCCTTCTTCCATTATCAAGGTTTCTATGCCTGTATAGGAAGGGTTGCATATACTTCTGATTTTTAAAAGATTTATGTAACATCTCTGTCAGGTCTTCCCCAAATAATGTGTTACCTGAAAACAGCGTTCAAAGTAAACCGGTCTTTTGAAAAGAGTTAACATTCCATCCTCTCAATCTAGCAGCCATCACCCCTGCAGATTCTCTGACATGGTCAAATATGACACCAGATATACATTTGGCCTGCACTTCAATGCTATTTGGAAATCCTTGACAAAAGTTTGTGAGGCATAAACTGAATAAATCTCAGATCTCATGGAAGACTAAGACCTCGACAGGCTCTCCTCTATGACCTTTCAGTCTTCAAATCCACCATCTAAGTTACCACGATGTCCTCAGTAAGTGGAGAAGGCTGTCCACCAGGTTAGCCAGGAGAGAGTAAATGGATAAAGTGTGAGGAATCTCCAGACCTCTCTTGGCCAGTGGATAAAGCCTGCCCATAAAAGGTGGCACTGTCACTCTATCTGGTTGTCACCATTCTCTCTGCAATAATCCTTGAATGGCTGGCAGGACTGGGAACCTCACAACAGCAGTCTTTTTGATCTTTTGAAGCCAGAGACCATTGGTAGGTAGTTGCTCAGCATTGAGTGAAAGCTGAAGATTAGAAGAGAAATAAGAAATTAATGGCTTTATTTCCTACTTCTTTATTTGCTTACCTCTGGGGTCAGCCGAGTTATCTGGAAATCCCAGCTCCCCTTCTTCATAGTCAGCAGAAGCCCAAAAGGAACCAAAGAATGGAGAGAAAACTGAAAATTGAGAAGAGCATTAGGAGACAGTCTATGTTGATAGACTGCTGTTCGCCGATAACGCTCATATGCCTCCACAAGAGATTTAAACATATTCTGCAACTTTCTTTCAACAAATGGGGAAGAGTGGGACCTATCATGAGATTGGCCCCTGACTTCATTTAAAACACTTCAACCAATGAATAAATGATGCTTCTTCATCAGATGTTTGCCCATAGTGATTCAAGGTACCTCAACGCACATGGAGTCGGGACACAAGAACAATACATTTCAAATATACAGTTCCTTGAATAACTGTATCTATAAAATATCATAGAGAGAGATGCTCAAACAACTGCTGAAATAATAAGGAAAAAATAATTAGGCAGTACAGAAGAAGCCCAAGTAACGGCTAAACAAGCAAACAAGCACTACTAGTCTCCATTTCTTTACTTCAGGAATGGAGAAATATCAGGTGCCCCACAAACCTACATGGAATCTTCAAAAATATAATCAGCCAGCATTTATTTAACCAGCATGGTGAAAGAAACAAACTCAGAATAACCAAAGACAGGCTGTGTTCTCATAGGGAGAACAAGTTCAGAATAACATGTACCTCTAGTAAGAAGTGTGTGGCCATGCAACACACTCTGTTGCAGGATATAAATGCTTCGTGCACTGGAAGGCCCACGTGGGCCTTCCTGCTCTGCCTCAAGAAGACATGGGGAATAGACACGCATCTCCTGCAAATCGACCAGAAAATGTCACAAGAGTAGAGAGGCGGTGAGCCTCAAAGCGAGCCCATGCATTACAGCATAAAAAGGACATACCACTGTTCTTAATTTTTTTTCAATACGTCTTGTTATCGAGATTTTAAAAAAAAACAGGTATACAACATGAATGGCACAACATGTAAAGCATACAGTTGCGGTGGTCATACACATATCAAAGGACAGACTCTAAGGACCCCCGCACCCACCATCCTGGATGATGAAGGATCCTGTGTCTACAGGTCAGGGGTCCCATTGACGGCTGGGGGAGAGGGGCTGTGGTGACAGGGCATGGTGGGAGATAGGAGAATGTGGAGAAGGTCAAGAGGTGCGCCCTCAATGTCTGAGAGATCAATCAATTGGAGATTTGTAAAGTGCAGCTAATCACCCATAGGGTCTCAAGGTGCTGAAAGAAGGCATGCTGCTTAGTCCAAAAGCCAGGTCTTGAGGTCCTTCCTGAAGTGTTCCATGTCTGGGCTGCTAGGTAGGAGAAGGATCTTCCTCCTACTGTGCTTTTACAGATCTTGGGGACGGCTGCAAGGGCGAGCTGGGAAGAACGGAGATGTCTGTTGGGTACGTAGAAGGTGAGGCGGTGGTTGAGGTATGCCGGTCCTATGTTGTGCAGTGCCTTGTAGGTGTGGATCAGGAGTTTGTATGTGATGTGCTTGTTGATTGGGAGCCACTGTAGGTTTCTGAGATGGGAGGAGATGCGATTGTGTCTGAGGATGTAGGGGAATCTGCGGAGTAGAGGCTCTTTGGGAGTAAGAGTGACACCTACAATGAGCAACAATACTCAGGAGGACGGGATAGCAGAGTCTGAGGAAGACCCTGACTGTGGGCCAATCAATTTGGAGAGCAGGGCCTCCCAGCCAGGGGCCAACAGGTGCTGGTGAAGACCTCTTGCATACTTCCTGTGCAATGCCATAGCCTCGGCTTTAACCCATTGGGTAAACAGTGCCAACCATTGAGAAGAGGTCAGAGGGATGGGAGACCTCCAGCAAGATTTGATTGTCTTTTTAGCCAATATGAGAGCTCAGTCAAGAAAACAAGGTGCGGTCCTGTGTTTGCGCGGTCTTTAGTAAATTACCAAGGCGCCCTCCTCCCAGGTGATAAGATTCGGAATACCCATGAGGTGCTCCAGTTGTGTAAGAAAGGAGAGCCAATATTTGTGTAAATGTGTGCCCATAGTCTCATTGGATATGTATGTTTCAGATCAGCCCCTGGGTGCTACATCTAGTGCAAGTGTTGGAGGAGCGGGGAAAGACATATGCAGTCTGTTTTGGGGAAAATTATGCTCGGTGAAGGGTATAAAACTGGACAAGTTTGAGGTAGACATTGCAAGACAACCGCAACAGATATGCCAAGGCCTTCTCCCACTCCCTGTCATGAATTGATCTGCCAAACTCCTCCTTCCAAACCCCCCTTCAAGGGCTGGAGAGATATCTCTCTGTGTACAAGGATTGCATTAGTAACCCAGGTGAATTACCTATGACCAGCACCCATAATGTGGAATGTTTGCAGGAGTTGATGCGTGACTGGTTCAGGATCCCATCCTCCCCAGGTATCCTATAGCACCCCCCTTAGTGAAGCATAAAGGAGAAATTAGCCCTCAGGGAGTGCATATTGTTCCCACAGGGCCTCAAAGTGTTGCAGGTGCCCATCCGCATGAAGATCGCCCATACAGGAGATATCAATTTCTCTCACCTTCGGAAGAGGCTACCAGTAAGGCGGCCCCCCGGAACAGTAATCCCAAGCAGCAGAATTGCTGGTGCATACGGCGAAATGTGCCTGGTGAGGCAAAGCTTGCTCTTCAGGCATGTGAGGGCCATCCATGGGACAAGAGGCAAACCCTGCAGGTTCACACTCTGGAGTGGAGAGGGTGAAGGAGTGCCCTCGAAAGGGTTGTACTGGTGTCCTCCAAGTAGCGGCCCACCAACCAGCAAGAGAGGCACTGTAACTGGGCCACCAAATTATAGCTTTCGAAGTTGGGCACCCAAATGCCACCCTGCTCCAGGTTGAGCTGACGTTTTGCCAGGGGGACCCATCTGCATGACCCAAGGCAGAAAACGTCCCCCAGAAGGGCAAGAATGTCCCGAAATAAAGAATGAGGGAGGGGAACTGGGAAGGTCTACAAAGTAATGGAGGAGGCCGGAGAGGATGGTCATCTTGGAGCTCGCCACTGATAGGGGGAGCAATGCCCAGAATGGGATTGATGAGCGAATCAAGCAACAGCTACCACCACATTACCCTTGAGTAGGTTCAGACTAGTGTGGTACACCCTAAACCCCAAGTATCGAACAGAAGAAGGCTCCCACTGAATCTGCCACCCCAGGTTTATGGCTCTCAGCTCCATCCCCTGCACCAACGGAAATGAGCAGTATTTATCCCAGCTGATTACTAGTCCCGACAAGTGGCCAAAGTCTGGCAGTAACAAAGCAGTTACAGAGAGTTTGGAGTCTATGCCCTGCAAATACAGCAGGACATCATCTGCATACAAGGAGGCCACATAGGTTCCGTTGGACAAGGGTATACTTCATCCCATTCCCTCTGCCTGTGCCCGAGAAGCCAATGGCTCCATAGCCATGGCAAACAGCAAAGGTGAGAGAGGGCAGCCCTGCCGGGTGCCATGTCTGACCTCAAAGGGCCCAGATACGGTCCCTCCAAAGTGGGCTCTAGCTGTGGGAAAGGAATATAAAAGCCGAATGATGTTAGTGATGGAAGGTCTAAGATTGAACTTCTTCAGGAGTGTAAAAAGGTAGTCGCAGCTGGGGAAATCAAAGGCTTTAAGTATGTCCAACACCAGTTACGCTGTACCGCCTCCATTATCCTGAATAGCCAACAGACACACAATGAGGTGTTCCTCCCAAGAATAAATCTGTTTTGATCGCTATGGATCTGGCGCGGCAAGACTGACTGAACCCTGCAGGCCAGTAACAGGCTCAATATCTTGTAGTCTATGTTCAGGACTGTAAGGGGGGACGTCAAGGTTCACCCGCTCAACTTGCATGAGCCAGAGGAGCTGCACAGGGTCTAGGAACTCCCCCAGGGCCAGAGGTGCAAGATTGTAAAAATTGGAATAGTAGGCCATAAAGGCCCCATGTATCTCCAAATGGGAATGGAGGAAACTGTCATCTGAAGAGCGGAGCTCCAGCACCAGTGCCTGTTTGGTGTCTCTGCTAGCTAGTCGGGCCAATACCAAACCTGATCTATCGCCTTCAGCATGCGTCTTGGCGGAGTAGGATGCAAAATCTAAACTTTGGAGGTGTTCCAACAGCCAGGCCTTCATCTCCCAGAAGAGGCAACTGGAGGGCAAGAGAAGAGGGTCATCAGTCACCTGCTGCTCAGCATCGATATAGTCATGCGCGGCTGCCTCCAACTCACGAAGGATCATGGGCCGCAGCTCAACCTCTGCTTGTCTGCATGCCCCACGGAGCACCACCATGAAGCCCTCCCATTCCACAGTTGGGGAAGAGGCTGTGCCCTCATTATGGTCAAAGAATTCCTGGATCTTAGTGGCAAGCATGTGCTGAAATGGAGTATCCTCAAGAACCAGGGGGAAGAGGTGACACGTGGGTATCGGGGAGGAGATTTGGACCCAATGGAGCACTGCCACCAGTGGGCTAAGATCGGACAACTCCTTGCTGAGGTAGTCCGGAAAAGTGATAAAGGGACAAAGAGATTGAGAGCAGACAATAAAATATAATCATGCATAACCCTATGCATAACCCTATGCATGGGGGAGTAAAAGGAGTAGAGCCGGATGCCTGGGTTGTGGTGTCGCCAGATGTCCGAAAGCTCACATTGCTGCAGCCATGCCTTCAAGCTCACTGAGTTAGCAACCATGGGGGTAGAGGGCAGCAGCGGATGTGCGCAGTCCAGCGCCAGATCCAGGTCTGCATTAAAGTGACTGCTGATCAGCCATGGCAAGTGGGCCCACCGAGACAGAGTAAGAGAGAGGCGAAGCAGAAACCTGGGTTGGACCTTGGTGGGGCATATATACAGCCTATCAGAACATGGTCACCATCCAGGGGGACATATCTACCCTCCGGATCAACCTCCTGGTAAAGCATCTTAAGCGGCGTACCCGCCTGCACCCAGATGAGAGTCCCCCCCTTGCATAGGCCGAGAAATTAGTGGTGAAGACTTGCCCCCTCCACACAATAACTAAACAATATAAGACAAAACAGAATAAGAATACTGAAGACAGTGAGGCAATGGCATGCCACCCAAAGGAAAGCACCAAACCATCCTAGAAGGGAGGCAGGTTGAAAGCATGGCAGCTCGGGCCGCTCCCAGTAAAGGGCCAAGAAGGATTGAACCAGGGAGCATGAGGTGGCCCCAGCCCAGTATAGTCAAGCTGCTGGACCCTCCAGTATAGAATCTGATGTCAAGGGCAGTCCAGGACGAAAAGGGAACAGGCTCATGGGTAGAGTTCCTTCCAGTTAGATATCAGCTTTTTTTAGGGGGTGAGGGGGTAACCCGTGGGGTTGTGCTACTATCCAAGGCTAAAGAGGCAGGTGAATTACCAGTGTCAGAGAGGCAGAGGAAGTGGCCAAGAAATTCAGTGGAGGGTCCAGGAAGGTTGCCGTCAACTCTACACCTGCTCAGGAGATGGAGCACCTCAGATCTGTGGGAAGCCGACCAGTCATGCCCTGGGTGATGATGGTAACCAAGCCACCTCCCGGGTCGATCCTCCGGGCCAGACAAGGCTTTGATCCAGTGCCAAGCCTCCCACGGATCCTGTAAGAAAAAGGATTTACTGTCACACATCAGCTTGAGCCTGGAGGCGAGCAGCAGTGCATATCTGAAGGCCAAATCTCGGAGTTTGCATTTAACCCCCAGGAAGGAGGTTAGCTGGCACTGAACAATATAAAGTCCAGAAAAAGAAGAATGCAGTGATTGTCCCTGAGAAGTGGACAGGCCTGGTGGGCATCCAGGAGAACAGGTCTCTATCCTTGAAATGCAGCATTTTGGCAATGATGGGCTGAAGGTGGACATCTGGAGTGAGGTGCTGGGCAGGGACCTGATGAGCCCTCTCCATAGAAAGAATGGCGTGAGATGCTCTGCAGGGATCATCCCTTTAAACCACCCGCCAGATAAACGACCATGTTGGGCTCTCACTGTCCTCAGGAAGGCCAATAAGATGGACATTGCTGCGCATTGCCCGACCCTCCGCATCCTCTGCCATCGCCTCTAGGACCTGTACTCGATCTTTGAGGTCCCACATCTGCTTCTGAAGCTCTAGTGCCTGAGGCTGGAGGTCCACCAAGGAGTGCTCTGCTAGGGTGACACATTCGACCAACTTTCTATGATCTTGCCAGAGGAGATTGACATCTGTGGCGATTGCATCCACTTTTGTCTCCAGACTGAGGTGCAAAGTCTAAGTGGGAGCCAGGATTACATCTAGCTCATCCGAATTGGAGGATGCGCCAGGAAAGTCCTAGTCCTAGATTGGGTACTGGGTCAGGAACTGCATCGATGACTGTGGCGTCTTCACTGGTCTTGTGCACCCCATGGCACTGGTCTCAGACACCCCAATGAGGCCCTGGCCTGCACGTTAGGTGCAAGGCAGATACCCACAGTCAGTCAGCAGAGATCCCACGATGAAGTGCCAGCTTACACCGTCACTTGAGTCCTCCAGTAGGGCAGGCAGCACATGCAGCCCCCACAGGCACTAGCTAAGCATAAAGGAAACAAGTATGGCGTCTCTCCCAGTGGCGATTGGAGCAGGAGTCATCCGGTCCAGGGGAGCAAGAAAATGAAGGACCCAGGCAGCAGCAGGAAAAGCAAAGGGGCCAGCTATCCTCAATAGGGCCCCCCAACAGCAAGCAGCCCCCCCTTGGGGGGGAGGTGCCTCACCAGGTCTCCTGCATGGCCTGTGGAGTGCAGGGAACCACACCTGCCAAATTGCAGTCTCCCTGGAGGCTCCAAGAGCCTCAGCTGCCATTCTCACCCCAGCGGAGCAGGCAGGGCTTTCATGTATATTGGGGTTGAGGAAATTCTGGCATCCATAGGAAATCCATGCAAATCAATTAGGAGAGGAGGGGAAGCAAGTTTTCGTTGCACCTGTTTCCATCAGGGTGGTTGAGTGAAGAATTGACTAGCTAGGATGGTGTTGCTTTCCAGCAAGATGCAATAGGATCATGGCAGACCTCTGGGTCTTAACTAGGGTGACTTTTTGTCATGTCAGTTTGTAAATTTTAATAACATGAGCTTTTGTATTTGGAACTGAACTGACAGTTTAACCCGATAATTTGGGATATAATATAAGGAGACAGCAGATGACATGTAGGGTCATCCCTAAAGGTTTACTTTGATAAAGGTATCATTGAATGTTCGGAGGCAGTTTTCCTCAGTGCAGCATAAAAGACTTAGGCCCTGATTACAACATTGGCGGTAAATCCCGCTTACCGCCGTGCAGAAGACCGCCAACACACCGCTGCAGCGGCGGAATTCCTCTACAGCTATTACGACCCACAGCTTGGAATCCACTAAAATCCAAACACCCACACAAGTCTGCCACACCAAAGGTCAGTGATAAACTGGCGATAACAAAACCTCCACCGTCACGCCAACAGGAATACGCCCACACTATCACGACCCACGAATCCACGCGGTGGTCTTACAACCACGGTATTCAATTGGCGGTACACACTGCCACGCTCAAAATACACACGCATTTACAAAACACAACCACATTGGACAATTCCAAATACACACACCTGATACACATACACACCACTCCCACACACCCAATCCAATAAAAAACACACACCCATATCACCCACAAACCCTTACTACCAAAAATACCGAAAGAAGGCCAGAGAGAGATACCACCAGAAACAACATTAGCATCCACAGGCACACAACACCATCACTCACACACCATCCACGCACCTCAGACAACACACACAAACACTTCCCCTCACACATCACAACCAACACCACCTCACACATCACCCACACCACATCATGGCACCTCAACGACACCCCAGGTTCTCTGAGGAGGAGCTCAGAGTTATGGTGGAGGAAATCGTCCGGGTAGAGCCACAGCTATTCGGATCACAGGTGCAGCACACCTCCATTGCAAGGAAGATGGAGCTATGGCGCAGAATCGTCGACAGGGTCAACGCAGTGGGACAGCATCCAAGAACAAGGCCTGACATCAGGAAGAGGTGGAACGACCTACGGGGGAAGGTGTGTTCCGTGGTCTCAAGACACCAGATTGCAGTACAGAGGACTGGCGGCGGACCCCCTCCTCCTCCCCACAACTAACAAAATGGGAGGAGCAAGTCTTGGCTATACTGCATCCTGAGGGCCTCGCAGGAGTAGCAGGAGGTATGGACTCTGGTAAGTCAACTCTTAACTATTACATCCCCCACCCAACCTGCATGCTATCAAATACCCCCACCCTCACCCTAACCCCCACCCCCATCACTCCAACACCTCACAAATGTTCCACTATCACAACCCACACATCCCAACACCAAGCCCTGCATGCAACACCAAAGCTTGGAAACCCATCACCAAAGCATGTCCACAACAGATACACACACGGACCCCAACCAATTATCACACAAGGTCCTAGACAAGAATGCAAGCACTAGAGTACAGGGTCACTTACCCATTGCACACAATGGCACACACAGATGCAATAATCATGCCTTTACACCCCTGCAGGACCCCTACTCAACGTCACCGGACAGGAGGTTCCAGACAAGTCCACTCCCCCCACAGAAGAGGCCCACAGTGATGACAGCAGCTCTGTCCAACTGGATCAAGATGACCAGCCTGGCCCACCTGGGACCTCGGGACAGTCGGTTCCCCTGACACTGGCACAAGCCACCACAGAGCCTCCCCCCTCAGGAAACACCAGCACAGCACCCACCCAGCGGGCCCATACCTCTGTCCCCAGGACACATCAGCAGCAGTGTGTCCACCACTACAGGGAACCCAGGCAAACCCACCACCCCAAGAAAATCAAGGACCTGGGGGCAGTGGCAGTGGGCACATGGTTCAGGGGACAGAGGCACAGGAAAACAGGGGAACTGGGAGGACAGCTGTGCGACAGGGGGAGGACAGGCCCAGGGAACCCACTCTCCACGAGGCCCTCTCCAACATCATGGGAGCATACCATCATTCCCAGGAGACGATGGCAATGATACTGGCAAACTTTCAGGAGACCCAGCGGCTGCAGGAGGAACACTATCTGGGGATCAGGGAGGAACTCAAGTCCATCAACACCACCCTGGTCACCATTGTAGGGGTGCTGAAGGACCTTATCAACACCAGGAGGGACACTGTGGCACAACAAGGGGCCCTTGACACTAGCCTGGATGATGAACAGCCCACCACCTCTGCCGGCGCTAGTGGACAGGAGGCACCGCCACAGGCCCACAACACCAGCACCCCACCCCCTGCAGATGGAGAACCACGCCGCAAACGGTCCCTGAGATCCAGGAACAAGACAGAGAACAATGCCAAGACCCCCGCCAGGAAATGAGACCCCCCTGAATGTCATCCTTCTGTCCCACTTTGTCACCCTGTCCATCCATCAACTGCCCTAGCTCTACTTCCTATGCCCCTTTGGACAGTGCACCTGTGAAACAAATAGACTGGACTCTGCCATGGACATTCCTCCACCATCACTCCTGCCCATTTTACAACCCCCTCCACTAATTTGCATAGAAATAAACACCCTTGAATCACAAAACAATCTGGAGTCAGTCTGTGCTTTCACAAAGGTGTATTTACAATGACTATGGAATATAGCAATGTCAATTTTCCTGTCAACATACCGATGTAACACAGCTCTAGTCCATGAGGTAATATAGCAGAGGTCACACAGTGGGACCCACATCTGTTAAATCGAAAGGCAAAGTGACAAGTCAGGGTCCATACACTGGGTAAAAGTGACAGACTTATGACAGGTCAAACAATTGTATGAGATGAGTGAGGCAGTGATATCTTCCTACCTGTGTCTCACTGGAAGTATTGCTGGATAACGTTGTTTCTGTTGTCGATATCCTCTTCTTCTGCCTCCTCTTCTTCACTGTCCACAGGCTCCACAGCTGCAACAAGACCTCCAGCTGGACCATCTTCCTGCAGAAAAGGCACCTGTCATCGCAAAGCCAGGTTGTGCAGCATACAGCAGGCCACAATGATCTGGCACACCTTCTTTGGTGAGTAGAAGAGAGAACCACCTGTCATGTGGAGGCACCAGAACCTGGCCTTCAGTAGGCCGAAGGTTCTTTCCATAATCCTCCTCGTTCGCCCATGTGCCTCATTGTAGCGTTCCTCTGCCCTTGTCCTGGGATTCCTCACTGGGGTCAGTAGCCATGACAGGTTGGGGTACCCATAGTCACCTGCAAATGTCGAGGGACAACTGTTAGACACACACTAACCCGTAGGGACAACCCCAGACAACTATTCACAGGGTATAGGGTCCTTGTCCTCACCTATTAGCCACACACGGTGCCTCTGGAGTTGCCCCATCACATAAGGGATGCTGCTATTCCTCAGAATGTAAGCGTCATGCACTGAGCCAGGAAACTTGGCATTCACATGGGAGATGTACTGGTCGGCGAAACACACCATCTGCACATACATAGAATGGTAGCTCTTCCGGTTTCTGTACACCTGTTCACTCCTGATGGGGGTACCAAGGCCACATGTGTCCCATCAATGGCACCTATGATGTTGGGAATATGTCCCAGGGCATAGAGGTCACCTTTCACTGTAGGCAAATCCTCCAACTGAGGGAAAACGATGTAGCTGCGCATGTGTTTCAGCAGGGCAGACAACACTCTGGACAGCACGTTAGAGAACATTGGCTGGGACATCCCTGATGCAATGGCCACTGTAGTTTGAAAAGACCCACTTGCCAGGAAATGGAGTACTGACAGGACCTGCACTAGAGGGGGGAATTCCTGTGGGATGGCGGATAGCTGACATCAGGTCAGGCTCCAACTGGGCACACAGTTCATATGATTATTGCACGATCAAGTCTGTAGGTGACTATTACGTGTCTCTCTTCCATTGTCGACAGGTCCACCAGCGGTCTGTACACCGGATGATGCCGCCATCTCATCACCTGCCCCAGCGGACGTGCCCTATGGAGTAGAACAGCGAGCAGAGAGTCAGCCAACATTTAGGTATTACGCAATGTCATTTGCACACATTTGTTAATCGGCAATGTGCCTGTTACTGTGTGTATGCAAGGCCTAGATAGGTGTGACGCAGTTATCATTAATGCCATGTGGCCCCCTAAAATGGCAGCTGCCTGACCTGTAAGGTGGGACAAGGGGATATGAGGTAACAGGGCTGGCGTTCTACACCGTCGCGGTAGGCGGTCGAAGACCGCGGCGCAATCCTGCATTGGTTAACATTGGACCCTAAGGGTCCGAGGAGCCAATGACGATGTACGCCGGCGGTGACGGTACGCACCGCCGCGGACGTGACCGCCATTTTCTATCTGTACACTCACTTGATACCTGACCTTCAACAGGAGGGAACCTACACTGCAAGTGCTGCTGTGACCTCAGTCTGGAAGCGACGATGGCTCATGTTTCTGGGGAAAGGGCCCCTGCCTTCACTTCGGAGGAGTTGGAGAAGTTAGTGGATGGGTCCTCCCCCAGTACACGCTACTCTACGGTCCTCCAGACAAACAGGTGAGTACACTGTGAGCATGCTGCATGGGCAATGCCTGTTTGGAGTGGTGTGGATGGAAGATACATGGGGGGGGAACTAAGCTCTGCATGAGCGGACCGTGAGTGTATGTGCGTCAGGGCAAGGGTGGGAACGTGGGCCAATGACTGTGATGGTCTGGACGGTTAAAGTTTTTCCTTGTCTCCTGTACTATTCCTGTAGGTCAGCGCCCACAAGAAGAAGGATATTTGACGTGCCATCGCCAAGGACGTCCGGACCCTGGGGGTCCACCACAGACGGAGCACCCACTGATGGAAAAGATGGGAGGACATTCGCCGCTGGAGCAAGAAGATGGCGGAGGCCCAGCTGGGGATGGCCTCCCAACTTGGGAGGGGTGCCCGTCTCACCATGACCCCCCTGATGTTCTGGATCCTTGCGGTGGTATATCTGCAGTTGGATGGGCGCTTGAGGGCATCACAGCAGCTACAAGGGGGTGAGTACACTCTCATGCAGCTGACTCTGCGAGCATTACAAGGTGTCTGGGTGGGGGAGGTGGGCAGTGGGTTACCCTAAGCCAGAGTGAGCTTTGTATCCAAGGTCCCTTTGTGAGGTAGGCTATGTGGCACCCCAACCCCACCAGTGGTAAGAGCCATCTACACCTAGTCAGGCTCCTGTGACTTCCATGTGTGCAGCAATCGGGCATAGGCCTTGTACCCCCTGGCCCTGTGAATAATCTAGGATCTATAAGTGCATGGCGTAGTGCAGAGGGTTGCTGTGTCTGTAGTGTCCGCCAACTGTAGTGGTATTGCATGCACTGAATATATCTTTCTTCTGTCTTCCCCCCCCCCCTTTTTGTGGTCTCCCTGTTCTTGTGTGCAATAGCATCATCAGGTGGAGGAGCAGTGGCACCGGAGCAGGAGGGAGCTGCATCCCACTTGGCCCTGGAGGGCGAGACAACGGAGTCTGAAGCCACCAGTGGGATGGAGGGCGAGGGGAGCTCCAAGGCGGGACAGGAGGTGACAGCAGCGACAGCGACTCCTCCTGTGATGGGAGCTCCCTTGCGGTGGTGGGCCCCTCTGTGGCCCCCGCATCAACAAGTACAGCCGCCACCCCCACCTACCAGCACCGCCCTCCTAGCAGCCCCTCAGCGTGTGTCCTGTGGCCGCTCACCCAGGAGGATGGGCATCTCCTTCGCCCCAGGCACCTCAGGCCCTGCCCCAGCCAGCCCTGCTGCCCTCAGTGAGGAGGCTATTGACCTCCTGAGATCCCTCACTGTTGGGCAGTCTACCATTCCGAATGCCATCCAGGGTGTCGAGAGGCATTTGCAACAAACAAATGCATACCTTGAGGGCATTCATTCTGGCCAGGCAGCCCAACAGAGAGCATTTCAGGCTCTGGCCTCAGCACTGATGGCAGCCATTGTCCCTGTGTCCAGCCTCCCCCCTCCAACTTCCTCCACCCAGACCCAATCCCCTGTACCTCAGCCTATCTCAAGCACATCATCAGACCAGCATGCACACACCTCAACACACAAGAGTGGCTCAGGCAAACAGAAGCACCACACATCCCACAGGCACTCACACAAGCATCATACCCATGCAGACATACCAACACCCACTGCCTCCACTGTGCCCCCTCCTCCACGTCCTCCTCCTCCCTCCCTGTCTCATCTCTACTCACACCTGCATGCACTACATCTTCAGCCACTACCTCCAACACCAGCACGCCTATCACCACACACCGCTCACGTGCACTCACCACCCCCAATACCATTCACACATCCCCTGTGTCCTCTACCAGTGTGTCTGTGAGCCCTCCTCCCAAAGTACACAAACGCAGGCACACACCCACCCAACAGCTATCCACCTCACAACAGCCCCCAGCCCATGCACCTTCACCCAAATTCAGCAAATGTACACCTCCTACAACCACTACCTCTTCCTCCACTCCCAAACCCCCTCCATCTACCCGTCCCAGTGTGTCTAAAAAACTTTTCCTGGCTAATATTGACCTCTTCCCTACACCTCCCCCCCTGTCCATCCCCTAGGGCCAGGCTTTCCAGGTCCCAACCCGGCACCTCAGCCACCACATCACCAGGCACAGTGGTGCCAGAAACTGCAGGCTATTGGAGTGCGCCAACCAACAGGGCTGCCAGTGTGCCACGGAGCGAGGGCAAGGACATTCCACCACCTGCAAAAGTTAAAAAGTTGCCCACATCCCGGAGGGAGAAGCAGAAAACACCTGCCACCAAGGGCTCAGGGAAAACAAAAGGGGATAGTGGCAAGACAGCTGCGCCACCATCCAAGGTGGGGAAGGGCCAGAAAATAAAGGGCAGGTCAGGAGAGGGCATGGTGGCACCGACAATGGGACCAGTGTCACGCCTTATGTCCACGTCGACGGCAACCTGTACGGCGGAGAAGACTGCCACCTGCACCACCACCAGCACCACCGCCACCAGCACCGCCACCACTGAGCCCGCCACCAGCACCGCTGCCACTAAGCCCACCACCAGCACCGCTGCCACTGAGCCCGCCGCCAGCACGGCCGCCACTGAGCCCGCCGCCAGCACCGATGCCACTGAGCCCACCACCAGCACCGCAGTCACTGAGCCCGCCACCAGCACTGCAGTCATTGAGCCCGCCACCAGCACCGCAGTCACTGAGCCCGCCATCAGCAACGCAGTCACTGAGCCCGCCACCAGCACCGCTGCCACAGAGCCTGCGCCTGCACCGCTGCCACAGAGCCCGCCACCAGCACCTCCGCCACTGAGGCCACCGCCGGCACCAATGCCACAGAGCCCACCACTAGCACCGCTGCCACTGTAGGTGCCGCCAGCACCGCCGCTACTGACCCCGCCGCAAGCACCGCCAGCGGCCCGCGACATCCTGAGCCAGTGGCACCACTGCAGACATGGCTGCCATCCCCAGTGGTCAGTCGTCCGAGGCTGGTGGTCAGTTCCAGGAGCCTGGGCAGCTTCCATGATGCACCACTTTCAGTGGAGAAAGGCATCCACTACCTCAGTCCTTGGCAGGATGAAGCACTCTGGCCACAAAGCCCCCTCCAGAACCAGTGGAGAAAGACATGCAAAACCTCTGTCCTTGGCAGGATGAAGCACTCTGGGCACAAAGTCCCCTCCAGAACCAGTGGAGAAAGGCATCCACTACCTCTGTCCTTGGCAGGATGAAGCACTCTGGGCACAAAGCCCCCTCCAGAACCAGTGGAGAAAGGCATCCACTACATCTGTCCTTGGCAGGATGAAGCACTCTGGCCACAAAGCCCCCTCCAGAACCAGTGGAGAAAGGCATCCACTACCTCAGTCCTTGGCAGGATGAAGCACTCTGGGCACAAAGCCCCCTCCAGAACCAGTGGAGACTGTTATCCACTTGAGAGACTGTGGCTTTGCACTCCCCAGGATAAAGCAGTGGGCAATCCACCCACTGGAGAGACTTGAGAGACTGTGGCTTTGCACTCCCCAGGATAAAGCAGTGGGGAATCCACCCACTGGAGAGACTTGAGAGACAGTGGCTTTGCACTCCCCAGGATAAAGCAGTGGGCAATCCACCCACTGGAGAGACTTGAGAGACTGTGACTTTGCACTCCCCAGGATGCAGCAGTGGGCATGGAGCCCCCTCATGGAGCAGTGGCGTCGTGCATTCATCAGGCTGAGGTGCCCCCCCCTTTACCCTGAGGTGCCTGTTTCATTTCGATCTGATGCCCCTGCAGTGTTCTCTCTGTTTGACGTCAGGTATCATGTGTGGGCCTCGTCCATGCATTTTGGGCCCAGTGGTCCACGGACAATAATTGGTGCACTATCCGGACTTGTGTAGATGGTGTACATAATTGTATATACTGTATTTCAAGTCTTGACTACTGGATTTTTCATAATTACAATTGTTCAACTCATTTCCTTTTGTCCTTGCGTTCTTCCAGGAGGTATGTATGTAGTGTATATGTATATGTAATGTTGCGCCATGTATTTGTGTGTATGTTGTAGTGGGTGAGGGTGGGGGTGGGGGTGTTGCGTGTGTGTCACTCTCTTTCCTCCCCGTGTTGTAGGTGCAGTACTCACCTTGGTCGTCACCGCCGTCTTTGGTGCTCCTGATAGAGGAGCAGGAAGACCATCGCAGGGAGTATCTGGAGTTCTGGCTCCATGGCGTCCTGGTTCCTCGTGGGATGTGGAGTGGTGAGTGTTTTCCCTTTCAAGTCCTGTTTCCGCTGTGTTTTTGTTCGCGTTGGTTCCGCCCCGGAAAAGGTGTCGGATTGGCATCTTGTGATAGGGTGGGCGGTACATTGTCTTCCGCCTGTCTGTTGGCGGTGACCGCCGCAGTGTTTGTTTGTACCGCCGTGGCGGTCGGAGTGTTAAAGTGGCTGTCTATGTTGGCGGTTTCTGCCGTGGTCGTGATTCCATTTTGTTTTACTGCCGGTCTGTTGGCGGTCTTACCGCCGCTTTGACACCGACCGCCAGGGTTGTAATCAGGGCTTTAGTTTCAGGCAAAAGGCAGCCATCAAATGTTCTAGATTATTGAGAAAGATATTAGACTTAATATTACTTAGAAAGAAAACCTTGACTTATAGCTGGTTTTAGCTAGCTGTTGGAGGCTGGCTCGCTATATAGTGAACAAAAATAATGTACACCATGCAGAGAGTCTGAGCAACCACACCTTGGTATCCAGAGGCAAATATAGACCTAGTGGTCTATTTTTGTGGTAGCTTAGTTGATCAGTTAGGCTAATCCAGGGGATGTGCAAAGCATTTGTTGTACTAACAATATCAATAATGTGGACACATTCGGAAGAATAACTCGAGAATAACTCGAGACCAATTTACAAAAATATTTCAGATTTATATATAATTTTTAAGACCAAGATCATCAAAATGGGGTGAGTACTTTTTAAGTTACGATTTTACAAAGTTTTGAAAATGTTCTGTTTCTGTGCATAATTACACACCATAGAAATCAATTAGAGAAAGCTCTAAAAATTGCATATAAAATCAGGCAATGCTCTCACAAGTGTCACCTTTTGTTTCTAGCTCGAGGTCGTTGAGATGTCCTGTGGACCAACCGGAGAAAATTGCGCAGCTCCAGGTGGGAGCAGCAGCGGAAGATCTTGGAGCTGGTGAGCCACAGGGAAAGTGACCCCCTGAAAACACACTGCAGAGGGGGACTTAGAGGGAAGTCCGATGGGTCCTCTTAGAGGGTCGAGGTTGCAAGGGGTTAGAGACCCTGGAGCACTGCTGGTTTTGTAATGTAGGGACCCGGGAGGCTGGGAGCAAAGCAGGTAAGTCAGCCAAGGGTTGTGCGTCAAGGAGCCTTTGGAGCTAAGTGCAGGTCACTTTGGGGTGGAGTACAGATTAGCTGGGCCATTTTGGGGGTGGTTCTTGGGTGTCCTGAAGTCCCTCGACTGGTGATTTCTCCTGGTCCTCGGAGAGCCCGCAGTGGACTTTCCTTCTGGGTGTCCGACGATGGGGTTGAGTACCCCAGGCTATGGCATGTCTGCGCCAATCAAGGTTGCAGTGCCACCAAACCTGGACTCCACCGCACCGGACGTCGCCTTCATCACTGAGACCTGGATGAACGCCTCTTCAGCCCCCGACATCGCCATAGCCATCCCCGACGGCTACAAGATCTCCAGGAGAGACCGCACCAACCAAGTCGGTGGAGGAATCGCCATCGTCTTCAAGGATTCCATCAACGTCACCACCTCCACCGAAGACACCCCCCTCGCCGCCGAACACCTGTACTTCCAGATCCACACCGACCCCAGGACCACCCTCAGAGGAACTCTCATCTACAGACCCCCTGCACCACGCGCCCTCTTCAGCGACTCTATCACTGACTTCATCTCCCCGCACGCCCTTGCCTCGCCGGACTACATCCTCCTCGGTGACCTCCACTTCCACCTGGAACAGAACAACGACCCCAACACCACCGCCCTGCTCGCCAACCTCGCCAACCTCGGTCTCAAGCAACTGGTGAACACCCCCACCCACATCGCCGAACACACGCTTGACCCCATCTTCTCCGCCAGCAACCACGTATCCTTCAGCCACTCCTCCGTAATACACTGGACCGACCACAGATGTGTCCACTTCACCTTCTGACGCGAGACTCGCCACCTCCGCACACAACCCATCCCACGCAGACATGGGAACAAAATCCCAGCGGAACAGCTTCTCTCCACTCTCAGCGACAACCAACCCACCTTCTCCACCGACCCCAACGACGCAGCCCTCAGCCTCACGCATTGGATCACCAACTGCGCAGACAACCTCGCACCCCTCAGACGCCTCCCAAGACAGACCAACACCAGGAAACCTCTTTGGTTCACAGACACCCTCAAGGAATCTAAAAAAAACTGCCGCACCCTCGAGAAAGCCTGGCGCAAGGACCACACCACAGAAAACATGTCTGCCCTCAAAAACGCCACCCGCGAACACCAACAGCTGATCCACGCCACCAAAAGAACTTCCTTCACTGACAGACTGTACAAGAACACTCACAACAGCAAAGAACTCTTCAACATTGTCAAAGAGCTCTCCAATCCTAACGCCAACGCCATCACGCCCTCACAAGACCTCTGCAACTCCCTCGCCACCTTCTTCCATCGTAAGATCACCGACCTACACGACAGCTTCGGACACCTGACCCAGCCAACCACCACAGAACTTACAACCCCAGCCATCACCCTCAACGCCTGGACTCACATCAGCACGGAAGAGACCAAAGCTACCCTGAACTCCATCCACTCCGGTGCCCCCTCGAACCCCTGCCCACACTTCATCTTCAACAAAGCCGACGACATCATCGCCCCGCATCTCCAGACCATCATCAACAGCTCGTTTGCGTCTACCACCTTCCCCGAGAGCTGGAAACACGCAGAAGTCAACGCTCTACTGAAGAAACCTACGGCGGACCCCAGCGACCTGAAGAACTTCCGCCCCATCTCGCTCCTCCCTTTCCCTGCCAAAGTCATAGAGAAGACCGTCAACAAGCAACTTACCAACTTCCTTGAAGAAAACAACCTACTCGACCCCTCTCAGTCTGGATTCCGAGCCAATCACAGCACAGAAACCGCCCTCATCTCAGTCACAGACGACATCAGAATTCTGATGGACAACGGAGAAACAGTCGCCCTCATCCTCCTCGACCTCTCGGCTGCCTTCGACACCGTCTGCCACCGAACCCTAATATCCCACCTCCGCTCCACTGGTATCCAAGGACAGGCCCTGGACTGGATCACCTCCTTCCTCTCCAACCGCTCCCAAAGAGTCTACCTCCCACTGTTCCGCTCAGACCCCACCGAGATCATCTGCGGCGTCCCACAAGGCTCCTCGCTCAGCCCGACTCTCTTCAATGTCTACCCCCTCGCCGACATCGTAGGCAAACACAACATCAACATCACCTCCTACGTCAACGACACTCAACTGATACTTTCCCTCACCAAGGACCCCACCAGCGCCAAGACCAACCTGCAAGATGGAATGAAAGACGTCGCAGAATGGATGAAACTCAGCCGTCTGAAACTGAACTCAGACAAAACGGAAGTCCTCATCCTCGGAAACGCCCCGTCCGCCTGGGACGACTCCTGGTGGCCCACGGACCTTGGCACTGCACCAACCCCCTCAGACCACGCACGCAACCTCGGATTCATCCTGGACCCACTTCTCACCATGACCAAACAAGTCAACGCCGTATCATCCTCCTGCTTCCTCACCCTCCGCATGCTCCGAAAGATCTTCCGTTGGATCCCCGCCAACACCAGAAAGACTGTGACCCACGCCCTCGTCACGAGCCGCCTGGACTACGGTAACACCCTATATGCAGGAACCACCGCCAAACTCCAGAAACGGCTGCAGCGAATACAATACGCCTCCGCCCGCCTCGTCCTCGACATACCCCGCAACAGCCACATCTCCGCCCACCTGAGACACCTGCACTGGCTTCCCGTCAACAAAAGGATCACCTTCCGGCTCCTCACCCTCGCACACAAAGCCCTCCACAACAAGGGACCCGAATACCTCAACCGTCGCCTCAGTTTCTACACGCCCACCCGTCAACTTCGCTCCGCCAACCTCGCACTCGCCGCCGTCCTTCGCATCTGCCGCACCACGGCAGGTGGGAAATCCTTCTCCTACCTGGTGGCCAAGACATGGAATTCCCTCCCCACCAACCTCAGGACCACCCAGGACCACCTCGCATTCCGGAGGCATCTCGAGACCTGTCTTTTCGAGCAGCAGTAACCCCCTCCCCCTAGCGCCTTGAGACCCTCACGGGTGAGTAGCGCGCTTTATAAATGTTTTTGATTTGATTTGACTTGATTTGCCACATTTGCAGGGGTTGTCCTCCAGTTCCATTGGGTGGAATTTGATCAGGCTGCTGTGTCCAGTTCTTTGGTCAGCAGCCGGTCAGTGAACTGGACTTCACTGGTTTCCAGCCTGCGGAGTGCAGGGAGTGATGCCTTCACACAGAATGAGGTTCTTGGTAATTTTGAGATGTTTGGAGGTCCTCTGGGGTTTCTTAGAGTCTGTCTGATGTCCAGTTGACCCCTCAGTGGTGATTGTCAAGTCCTGGGGGCAGCAGGACTTATGTTCGGTCCACAAACCTTGGAACTTCTTTGTCACTGTCTTTCTTGTGTCAGTCAATTCTGATCTACAGGTCTAGGGATGTCCACTAAATACTATATTTAGTGGGTGTTTGAGGGAGTTCCTGGTAGTGAACAATGGGCCACTTACCTTTGGATGGCTACACCCATCCTGTGGGAAGGGGTCACATCCCTAGCCCTGGCTGGCTATTTTCCTGCCATCCAAGATGGAGGAAAATGAAATGGAGTGGTCACCTTTTCTGTCACACCTGAGGGGTGGTGCAGGCTGAGGGTGGTCACTCCCCCTATTCTTTTGTGTGTTTTCCCACCATTCCTCCCGCCAAAAGTGGGGTCTGGGATGGGGGAGGCCATCTGCTGCTAGCAGAAAATGTCCAGAGCGGTGGTTCAAAGGCGTCATGGCCTTTGAAGCTTCCTGCCAGTGCAGGGCACATTCCTGGGGAAGGAGGTGTGACACCTCTGCAGAGGAAAGGTTTTGTCTTGGGGGTACCATTTGCTAGGGACTTACAAGGGTGGCTCAAGTGCCAAACATAGTACAGTTTTGTGGAAAAAGATCTGGCCCTAGGAACCTGTTTAGCAGGAACCCAGGTCACTTACAGTTCGAAACCACACCAATTTCCAGCCAAAAGTGGGGGACTAGCCATGCAAAAAGAGGCCTCTCTCACACTGGCATATTTGTGAGAGGTAACCCTTTCTCCATTTAAAGATCAGAAACCTTACTAGATAATGCAGACCCTTGTGGTCCACAAGCCAAGTGGGGATTAGGGGGATCTCTCTGATGAGAATGTGAGGGAATTAATCTCTTTCTTTCAGGAAGGTGGAGAACCAGCGAGGTGCAGCGAAGGAAGACATCATTGTTGAGGTTTTCAAATGATGCTGTGAGATGAGGCTGAGGCAGAACAGCATGCAGTCAATAGTATCTATCTATCCAGCTATCCATCTATCTATCCATCCATCCATCCACCGATCTTGGCATTACACCTTTTTATTGTTTTTTTTGCTTCATTGATCAGGTCTCACAAATCAGCTTCTACACATACAAATGCTTAAATAATCTACTCTGGTTTGTGTTCCCTGCCTCAACTACATATCATGATGAGTACTGTGCCACCCTTATGTATTATAATTTTGCTGAAAATGTCAGAGAGCTCTTGTTAGAAAACAATCAATAAAATAAAAATCATCTTCACAATTATGCAAAGCATCTTTCAGTACTTGCTAGGTTGCAGGTTCTGTGCTACATATTGTCAGTAATCTTGATTCTTTGCTTGCTACACAGAAGTTTATTTTTGTGATATTTATTTACATTATTATTGCTGGCAATTTAAAAAATGTCTCTTGTCAATGTATGACAGCCTAAAAGCACTGTTTTTATATATATATATATATATATATATATATATATATATATATATATATATATATATATATAAAATGAGGTCACAAATATTTAGAGAATAGTGGGGAAAATAACTGGTTGTTAGAGTTTAGTGGGGTGGTTTGGGCATCTCTTCCAAAATTCTACAATTGTAACCCCTGTGCAGTCGTAATTGCAAAGTTATGTTTGCCACTTTTCAGTGATCTTTTTCCAAGACTGATGAGGGCACATTTATGGATCACCCATATGTTCTTAAAAAATAAATGAGTCTAATTCAACAAAAAATTGGGTTTTACGACCAAATCTATTTGTGTTACCCGTTGGTTGGACGGCTTCATTCTGAACCCGTCAGTCTTGAATATACTTTTAAAGTAACTCTCCCACAAAGGAAATTCCAGTATTCTTCTTGAGAGCTTTTAAAGTCCTTTACTGATCTGAACTTCAGAATATCTGTCAATCTCTTGCCTCAAAGGCGCAGATGAAATTAGGCATTTAAAAAGTTAATCCCATTAGAGTCACTAAAGAATTAACAGATTTCTTTAGGGTTATATAGGTTTTAAAAGTGGGGGCTAGTTATAAATGGAGTCTCTAGTTGGCATTGGTTGCACCCTGTCCAAGCAGGGACCCTCACTCTAGTCAGGTTAAGGGAGTGAGACAGCTAAAATAACCCCTGCTCACCCCCTTGGTAGCTTGGCATGAGCAGTCTGGCTTATCTAAGAGGCAATGTGTAAAGTATTTACACCGCCGCCACCACCACCGTGATCCACACCAGTTTAGAAAAATGGACAATATTTATCTGAGTAAAACAAGACCAAAACAATAAAGATGCAAAATTTCAAAGATTAAATGTAGTATAGCGCTTAGAAACACAATAGCTCCAACCGGGGCTATCACGACGTCTTGACGGAGCCTTCTCCAACAGTCCAGCACCATTTGCGAGGGAGTGCGGGAGGGTCATGGAGTCGCAAGGACCCCAGTTACACTAATTTGGAAAACAATGAGGAAACAAAGACGTTGCAGGGAGTCGCGGAGGTGAGGCATCGCTGGTGCAGCGTTGGTTCCTTACTGCCACCGGGGAGGTGAAGCGCAAGCTCCTTACTGCTAGGCAAGGGAGGTGAGGCATTGGTTCCTTACGGTTTCAGGGGATATGATGCGGCGGGGGCAGCGAGGCGTCGGTTCCTTACAACAAGGTGGGGTCAATAGATCCAGCAGGTCAAGAAGTGAGGCGTCAACATCGTGGTGTTGCGATCACACCACGGGCCACAGGTGCTGCAGTGGAGTCAGGTGCCACGGCGCTCTGGACTCACACTGTGACCCGACTTTGGAGGCTCTGTGGCATTGTCGAGCCTGTGGCATCGGTCCCAGTCTTTGAACTCCGCGGGGACCACAGGTCCAGTGCAGGCAGCGATGCGGGGTCAGAGAGCGGCGCCGGTTCCAAAGTCATTCTGGAGTTCGTGCACTTGTTTCTTCCTTGTCAAACCAGAACTCACTTCCAAGGGCCCAGGGACTGGATTTGGCAACTCTTGACAAGTCGGGACTCTCAGTGAGAGATCCCAGGTGCTGACAGGTGAAGTCTTTGATGTCACTGAGACTTCTTAATAGGAGGCAAACCCAATCCAAGCCCTTGGAGAACCTTGGAAAGCAGGATGTAGAAAGCAACATCCAGTCCTTTAATTTCTAGGAAAGAAGCAGCAAGCAGCAGGTCATCACAGCAAAACAACAGACGGAGGGGAATTCCCTCCTACAGCATCCAGCTCTTCTTCCTGGCAGAAGGTCCTCAGTCCAGAAAGATTCTAACTATGTGGTGTCAGAGGTCCAGTACTTATAGCCATTACTGCATTTGAAGTAGGCAAACTTCAAAGAGAAGCCTTTGTAGTGCACAAGACACTGCCTTTTCCTGCCCTGGCCCCAGACACACTCCAGGGAGTTGGAGACTGCTTTGTGTAAGGACAGGCACAACCCTATTCAGTTGCAATTGTCAGCTCCTCCCACCACTCTAGCTCAGCAAGAACCATCAGCCTGGTGATGGACCATCAGGATATGCTCGTCTCCATTTGAGTGACTGTCTAGAGAGAAGCAACAAGCAGCCAAATTGTCATCCTGACCCAGACGTGTGTTCAGCAGACAGACAGAGGGCCAGAATGGTTAAGCAAGAAAATGCCACTTTCTAAAAGTGGCATTTTCAAACTCACAATTCAAAAACCAACTTCACCAAAATATATATTTTTAAATTATGTGTACAGATTTCCCAAACTCCATACCTCTATCTGTTCCCAATAGGAAATTTCACTTAAGATATTCAAGGCAATCCCCATGTTACCCTAGGGGAGAGATAGACCATACAATAGTGAAAACCGAATTGAGCAGTATTTCACTTCCAGGACATGTAAAACACACTAGTACTTGTCCGACCTTTTACATACACTGCACCCTGCCCATGGGGCTTCAGTGGGCCTACTTTAGGGGTGACTTATATGTAGTAAAAGGTAAGGAGGGTGCACTTGCCAGGTCAAAATGGCAGTTTAGAACTGCACACACAGACACTGCAGTGGCAGGTTTGAGACGTTTACAGGGCTACTCGTGGGTGGCACAATCAGTGCCTCAGGCCCACTAGTAGCATTTGATTTACATACCCTGGGCACACATAGTGAACTTTACTAGGGGCTTACTAGTAAATCAAGTATGCAAATCATGAAGAAACCATCACCAATCCAATTTAGACAGGGAACACTTGCACGTTAGCACTGGTCAACAGTGGTAAAGAGCCCAGAGTCCTAAAGCCAGCAAAACCGAAATGCAGCACACGTCAAAAACAGAAGGTCAGAGGCAAAAAGTTTGGAGATAACCCTGCAAAAGGACCATTTCCAACACGTACCCCTCTGTGGAGGAATAAAAGTAAAAAGAGGGTGAAAAAGTTGGGTGAGTTGACAGGAATGCTGCAGATTGTCGTCTGGAGTCAATTGGACTCTCAGGGTTATTGAACTGGCATGCATACCAGGAGCAGCAAGGTGAGGGGGTTGCCTGCATCCAGAAGACACCAACCCGTCACCCAGAGGAAGATGCATCATTGGGGTAAACATACAAAAGCATGGACACTGTGGTGGACTGGGAAACGGAAGTAGGAATGCCCTTTGCTGATGGGGCTGGTAAATGTTAATGCTCCCGGGTTACCACTTACACAGTGCAAAAGACAGTACTCCACGCTTGGCAATAGCAGGTATTGGTTGCGATGGAGTCAGCTGGGCTTATTCTGCTTTGCTCCAGTTCGCACCTGTTTTATATCGAGGCACCTTTGTTCTTTCTTCCTTTTACTCAGTCTCTTGGAAAACAGGGTTCTATGTTTTCCACGTGCCTTCCTTTGTTTTTGCAGTTCTTTAGTCAAAGACAGCAGACACATTTATCTGACTCCACGTCAGTCTATCTTGTTCGGCTCTCTGACTGTATCCTGGTAGCAGGAGGGCTAATTAGAGCAGACCCAGTTTCGATTTGATAGTTACATTTGAATAGTTGCACAATATCAAAGTAATAGCATTTGTTTATTACCGCACAGATACCCGAAGGTTTACCCAGGGAACCTCATTTACTTAGATTATTCCTGGACCATAGAATCGGACCACCGTTCTGTAAGCTGAGCTGCCTGTGACTGTCTTTTTCTCTGACTGCTTTGTTGTCTGGATAATGCAGCCCGTCATCTAGATTCACACAGGGTGGGCTTTCACAACATTGTAGTGCACGTATAAGACCTATGTATCTGATTATCAAACCTACCCTCAGTACTCCTTTACTTAAAAGTGCATTACATTTAACTTTTCTAACTTATGCTACATTGATTATATTTTAATATTATTTCTTTTGTATTCTGTTTGCATTGGCATGCTGTATTTATAGCTCCTTACGTTCTCTGATATTGCTGATATGCTTGATGTTTCCAGCAAATTTTGGTTGGTGCTTAGCAATAAAGAAGCGTGTTACTTCCCCTGACAAAAGCTTTAACTGCATCCCACATGACAATGTATAACCTTCAGTAGTGGCCATATTCACTTTCACCTCAATTCTTGCATTATACAGGAAGCTGCAGTTGGTTAGTAGAGCTGCATAAAAGGTCTATTTCCTTGAAGTAATGAGATACTTTTGATTAGATAACATATTTTCCTTCAGATTGAGGAGGTCACATGGTCTGTTATGGACTTGGACTCCTCCTGGAAGCATGGAGGGTGGAAAAGGCACATCCTTTTACGTACGTATAGTTATGTATACATGTATAGTTGCACAATATTCACACAAATAGTATGCATTTTTTTCAATATATCACCCAGTAGCGTTTCTTGTACCTTCAACATATGAATATTTGATTTTTGAGGAGTGTGATATTTAAAGCGATATTTAATGGGTCTATTACTTCGTTACTGCCTTCGCAGGCAGAGCTATTTTTAAACAATTACCGACAATATCATCTGTTACAGGGAAACCACATCAGGGTCCTAATCCCTTTTGGATTTAGGTATATGACACTGACTGAGTTAAAGTCGCAAGTAGGAACAGTCTGTACCTGGCAACCATCTAATTTAAACAATAAATCCAGTTTAATCCCAGCAGCCACTTACTGACCATGTAAGTTTGCTCTGCTAGAAATAATTTGCTTTCTTGTGGTTAGGAACCAGAATGGCCAGGTCCCCAAGTTGTTGTTGCAAATAAAAAAACACTAATCTAGAATGTGATTATCATTATAGTTAAGATATTTTCTGAAGGCACAGAGTGTAAGAGCTTGTTCCAGCTTCTTCGCCAACAGCCTCTTGACGTTCCAGCTAAATATCCTGGGCTCCCCCATCACATATCCCATGCATTTGTCTTCACCTAGATTTACACCCTCCTTCAGTATTTTTCTAATTTACCCCTGTTACAGTGCACCAGAATGTGATTCGACTATTGTTATATCTTCTATTTCCTTCCATATCTGATTTACATATTCAGTTTGTCGTTGTTTTTGTTTATTTTCTCTTTGTTGGTTTCCTCTCCCACCTGTCTCTCCGCCATCCTACCCCTGAGGCCTCCTGTTACCACGGCTGCTGCTCACTAGCATGCTTATTGTTATTGCTGATGACACATCCATGACATTCCCATCAATCATACTGTATCTCTTCCTGTTCTGCACCCCTCTTTTCAAAATAGCCTTCATCCTTTTTCTCTTACGGTAGATTTTCGCTGAGCGTCATGTGACTTTCTCACCCTCTTCTCAACCCAGTCTCTTAAGGTTGTAATCATACTTTCACCTCATTGCAGTGGCCCAAGTATGTTTGAGCAGTTCATAAAGCAATCTTGCTTTATGAAACCTAGGACAGGTGTTTACCCTTGAAAGGTGTTGGTACCAGAATGGCTCCTGCATACTAGACTATTAGTGTGTACCCCTGCCCTGAATGACCCGACTGCATGTGAATCTGGTATTACGCTAAATTAGTGTGTGCTGAAGCCTAGGCCTGTCCCTTGTAATATAAAGGTCTAGAAATGGTTCTGTGATCCGAAGGGGTGCACCAAGTAACAAGGGTACCTTATTTTTTATGAAATGGACCTTTATTCTGATTTGGTACCATGAACTGGTGGTACCAGTGTGCCACTTTATGTAAATTAATAGTTCTGGACAAACCTTTCTATGTGTCACAAAGGAGTGTGGCCCACTGACCTCACTCAATTGAAACTTTCGCTTCAGTATAGTGTCCGTATTCTTGTGCTGACATTCATTGTGCATGCTGACTGTGTACAATGCATATGTCTGACTGTCTGACAGACTGTGTGCAATATGGCCATGTTTGGTGGGACTAGCGGGATCCATTTTGGATGAATCTTGACTTAGTCTAACACATAATGGAGGACTGATGCATCTTCTGCCAGACAGTGGAAGTCTAATATTTACACTCCTGAAGACAGGGGGTTCAGACTCAGACAATAAAGAGAGAAAGGATGGAGACGGAGCTAACCTTAACAGTTTCATGAGGACCCACTAACAAGGGGTTGCTGATCAGATGTTCCTCAGCACTGTCATTTGGTAGATCGCACGGGCAAGGGGGCTAGTCAGAAGACTCTGTTTAAGGTTGGGAGGTTTCTACGCACTGCCTGTCCCAGCAATTTACATATTACAATTAACCCTTTTGGTATTGAAATGCATGTCTCATTAGATGAAATCATCCACCTGGATTGGAAAATCATTCAAGAAAAGCAATACTCCTTCCTTCTTGCTTCCGAGCATCTGGCCACTGTTCAGCTCACCATTTTCCTTGCCAGATCTTGGAACAACCCCTTCCACCTGCTTCATCTGAAAACATTTGCACACTCCGTTCCTCCTCCTCGCCGAGATTTCATGAACTCATCCATTAATGTTATTTGAAAGAGCTACCCCACCCTCAGGCCCGCATTAACCCCTGATGACCGCCTCATCCTGTGATGTGTCAGGAAAACCCCAGCCAATGATAATCCCAGCCTCCAGCAAATAGTCCCCCCACTCGGCACACAAAATTCAAGTGTCTTAGGAAAATCTGTATAGCTCTTGCCTCCTTTTTTCTGAACCAACATGTGCTCCAGAAGGAGCAAGATTGCTCCCTTCTTGACCCTGAGAAATCTCACGTTCAATGCAAGTGAATCCAGCTCTTGTCACAGGAATGTCAATGTAGTGACAGGATACATTTTTTTCAGCAAGCAAGCGAGCCCCCTAGCTCTGCAATCAACATTTGAAAGCTCCCCTACATCGTCCTACAACCATCCACCTCTTGTGACACCATAGAGAAAGAAATCATCCAAGTAATACGTCACTGAACTACACCCACCAAAAAACAGAAACGGCTTACATAAACATACTAAACTCATCAAACAGTAAACATGGAATTGAACAACCCATCAGCAGAGCTGTAACAAAATCCGACCCTTGAAACTTTATCCTACCAACTCGTGATCACCCATATGCACTGGGAACAAGTTGAAAGCTGATTTAATAGATCATTTAGTTAAAAACTCCCTCTGACCAGCTGCCCTAACTAATGGCACTGCATCATGAGTTGAGACATAATGGTCAATTCTTCTGGACATGACAAATGCTGAATCATGTCCAACTCACTAACTCTTTTTTTTGCAGAGCAAGACTGGGAACCAAAGTTAACTGTTCTTCCAAGGACCTTTAGTTCTGTAGAGCTGCAAAACGAGACCCCTGTTCCTCTATTAAAAATGTGCACCACCATCGGTCATGGTGAGGCACCAGGCAGGGACGGCCCTCCAGGCACTCAGTGCACCCTCTCGATAGAGAAGAAGGTCTGTATTTTTGCGTGATAAAACTTTATCTACTAGCAATTGCTCTTGAAACAGTCTCATACTGGGAATGTCCATGGACTGGACCTTGTGTTTTAATTGTGACATGGGTTTAGAGCTATTGAACAGTGGATATCAGCGATGTGAGGGACTATCCGGTGTTCTCAACTGGGCCAAACAAATTCCTGTGATCTGCTCTCAGCAGCGCCACGTCTAGAGTCACCACATCAATGTTCACCTCCAGGGTGTCCTTTGAGTCTCTAATGGTTTGCAATATTTTCTCAAATGTACCTGTGTGTTCCTTTAAGATAGAACTCACGTGTATCAACGTGCGCAGTAGATGCTGAGACTTGATCCAGCATCTCGTTAGACTCCATCTATCTAGGAACTTTGTCATTCAGTATATTGTTAGGAACATGAAGATGTTGCCATCCTGGCGCTCAATGGGAATAGGCACATAATAACATATACCCCCCTTCAGATTATGTGGTATCCTACCCCCGGATGTGAGCTGAAGAATGAGTCGGTGAGGGTGCCCCCTGTGCACATGCTTGTATCACCACATATACACCCATCTCCAGGAGTTACTGCAGGTCTGTCTCCTGAGGCCTCTGAACCCTTTTGACCCCTCCAGGGTCCCAGTCCTTGCCTGAGGAGTCCCAGGTAACAGGTTCCCAGCATCCTGTGTCTTCACCTGTAGCTTGTATGCGCTCTGCAAATTTGATCTCCCCACACCATCTGTCTTCCGTCCAGGGGCCCTCCGCACATCGCCAGACTGTGCATGTCTTCAGTGGGACCAGCATGGTTGTCCTTTGGGGTGGTGGTTGTGGGGGAGAGAGGGTACCCTTTAATTCTGTCCCTGTCAGCTCACATCTATGCAGAGGCTGATCTTGGCTGCGTGGCATACCATGGGCCCCGACCACTACCCAATGTGTCAATGCACACAGGGAACCCCAATAAAATTTGTGAATGTCTCCTCAGCTCGCTGTAGCCTCTAATGAGTATTTCATCTGCTGACAGCCCCTCAGACTGCAGACACGGATTGTCGCACTGTACTACCTCTGTGATGCCTTACTTGCCACAGAGCATCAGCTAGTTCCTTTTCCGCAGCTCAGCCCTGGGTGAAACCCTTCAGTTTGGGCCTTGTTTTGCTGTGCTAGTGAAGGGCCCAACACCATCTGTTGAACCAATGACCGCAGAGGGTGCAACTCCAACTTCCCGCCGGCGACCTGGGCTGCTCCGTTCTAAAGCCCTGTCAAGCCTCATCTCCTCACTTGGCCTTCTCTGGTCCTTCTAGCATCCTCTACACTGAACATCTATCAGCTTTTGGGGATCTTCTCTCGCCTCAGGGCCCGCAGGTATGTCCTGGTGTGCAGATTATGGACGGATTCCTGCCAGGTGTGGTGGATTGCCTGAAGCTCAATAATAATGCAACTTGCACTATAGCAATCTTGGACATGCCCCCTCCCTCTTGTCCCTCTTGAAAGCCTTCTCCACTTGGGCACACAAACTTCTTATATGCCTCTGTTATTTCCTATTGCACCACAATACCTTCACTCTCTACCCGCTTTCTCACACCGTCACCAGGAGACCTTCAACATCTGGCCCCACAATCATCCCCACCACTTCTGTCCATCACCTGGCTGCCCACCTAAAATTGCCAAGTGTCAAAATGACTCCAATACTTTCTGGCCGTCCCTCTTGGTTGCATGACCTTATTACTTTCCAAAAAGGAGTCGTCTTCTTCTTCCCTTGAACCCTTTCACTCATTGCTCTGCCAGCTCCACCAATGGCATAACGCCTCTCCTGCTCACCCAGCTGCTGCGTCTCAGGCCTGTGCTCTTCTTCCACCCGGCCATCTACCCCAGCTCTCCTGTCTACATGTTGCTGTGCTGCTTCTTCCCTCCCAGTCACCATTCCGGTTCCTCTTGCACGAGTGCTGGCTTCACTCCACCTGCTAAGCTTATGTGCTAGCACCCCCATAACCTACTTAATATACACTGTCTTTTTTTTGTATTTCTCCCAGCGAATAATTTTCCTAATTGCCTGATTCTCAGTGAATTACAAACCACAGAGGGACCTGCAAAAGGTTTTGTCCCAGGCACCACAAAAGCCTGGCCACATGATGATTGCATCTCAACAATTGAAAACAGGAGATTCTGGTTCCAGGCCTTCTTTATTACCTGAACATTTCATTGTGGAATGTGTTTTCCAGCTGTGAGAAAGTCAGTGTCACAGAACCAGTGAGGTATTTAAGCACACTGTCTGGTTGCAGGCTTTCCAGCATACCAGAAACTGAATTAAGGCTTTTTTGGGAAAGTCTGATAACCTTGACATCTAACAAAAGCTTTTCAAGAAAAGTTTCTTTGACTTACTAATCGTTCATGACCAAATACTGGCACACCCAGCTGGTGCAGCCAAGTGGAAGTTATAACAAATCTCAAAATGAAGTGTATTGCTTCCAAGAGACCTTAACTAATTCATGGATGGCTCAAGCCTATTTTCAAGAATAACAAGGATTTTTGAATCCGTGAGATGGATACTCTCCATACTTTGTCCCAACTGCTGTAAGCCTTTGTGCACACACCCTTCCATCCTATCAATCGGTCCAAGGTGCAAGATGTGTTCTCACCGATCCGCAGGTAAACCTCTCGTCTATGTATGAGATGCTACAGAGGTAGCCTGATATTTACAGCATGCACACTATTCAGAAAGGAAGGGTCTGCTCGCAATGGTGGCCAAGTTCCTACCTGAGAGTTACAACCTTCTTTCACTCCTGCTCCTACTGGGCCTGGGCAGGGGGCACGCACCAAGGCATAGTGCGCCCCCAGGACAGGTGCGGGCCGGATCGGACCAGTTCCGGGTGGCGGCTCAACAGTGGTCGACACACAAAAGTTTGAAAATCGTGCTCACCCCGAAGGGTGAGCCGATTGGTTGACGGGGTGTGGTGGGAGCTCCTAGGCAACTGGCAAGGGCAGCCAGAACTGGCTTAAAAGGGGACTCAAGTCCTTTGAGGGTCAGGTTGTTTACTTGACCCTGGCTGCCCCTGACGATTGGTGCACACCTCCAGAGGACTGGCATGGTTGGATTGGGGGACAGTTTTCATGCTGGTCCGCGCCCCCTTTATCTTGGGGGGTCAGGTGAGTCTCACCTTGTGAAGCGTAATTGGTTTTGGGGGGAACACGGCCCCCAGTCTACAGTCGATGCCACAGGTGCCTGGTGGGTGGGCAACCATGACTCCTTTCAAAGAACCTAAACTATGACTTGAGATGCATATTGTAAATTGGAATTTAAGGATGATACTGTAAATATGATGATGTTTTTATGCGATGTTTATGTGGTTGTGAATAAATACGGCCTGAGAATTGTTATATTCTGTACCGCAGGAAGGTTTAGGTCTGCTTTGTTTACTGTAAAAAATTAAGTACGCTCCTCCAAGGAGGGGATCATAGATGGGAACCAAGGAGAACTATTTGGCTATTGGGTTGGAGGCATCGATACGGTCCCCCACCTGTAGCGTAGTAGTACGTGGTGCAAGAGTGTGTGTGTTTCTCAGCCTTGCTTAAAGAGTCTCTATGTCACGACTCACGTGCTGCTTGCGCCTGGAATTTGCAGATCTGGTGGCGTGGATCTTCAATGTTCGACTTTGGCCCAAAAAGGGGTGACTCTTTCTGGTAGCCACGGTGCTGTAGGCAATGGAGACGCCAAGAACAGACCGTGCCCTTCAGAAAATAGCGCCAGAGGGAAAAAAAAACTTAAAAAAGGGGAAAAACCTCCAAACAGGAAGATTCCTGGAAAAAACAAGAACAAACAAACAGGAATCCAAAAGGAGCAAAAGTCAGGAAACACAGAATGCTGAAATCCAGAACCAAAAGGTGAGGAAATCAGGAGCGAAGACACTAACTGAGCAGAAAGTGTTGCAGCGCAAAGAAAGAAGAAAACACAGCCCTTATATACTAAAAAACAGGAAGTGACCCACAGGAAGTAAAAGGACACCATCTTAGACAGGGAAACAACACATAGAACAGAATAGAACAGGAACCATAGAGAATAGGGAACAAGGAATGCTGGGAAAGAACAGGAATCTGGGAAGGGGGAAAAGACATAAAGAAAGGCACAACAAAAGACTGCAGAAAAGAAGAAAAAGAAGAAAAAGGGGAAAGAAACGAAAAAACAGGTAAGAGGGGTCATAGACCCCTATTATAGTGGAAAGCAGAAGGCAGAACGAGGCCCCATGCAAGTCTGGGGCCTCGAAATGCGCAGGAGAGGCTGGGGGCGCGCCGCGTCCTAGCAACGCGGTGCGCGGCCCGAGCCGAATGCCCGGCTTGAGTCGAGCTCTCGGCTCGCGCCGCACCGCGCGACGCGACAGTAGGTCCCCCTCCCGAAGGTCCAGGTTTGAGAGGAAATAAACAGTGAAAGCGTTGAATCAGGAGAGGTGCGTGAACGGAAGATGCATCTTCCCAAGAGCATTCACTGAGAGGATAACCCTTCCAATGAATCAGATACTGGAGGCGTTTGTGAAAAAGACGAGAGTCACAAATTTCCTGTACTTCATATTCAGGAACATCATCCACGAGTACAGGAGGTGGACAAGGAAACTGACGTGAGTAAGGGTCAGGCACATAAGGTTTAAGCTGAGAAACATGAAAGACCGGATGAATCTTCCATGTATGAGGTAAGTGAAGACGAACAGTGACAGGATTGACCAACTGAAGAATACGGAAAGGCCCATAGTAACGAGGTGTGAACTTATTTTGAGAAAGACGTGAGGGTAAGAATTTGGAGGAGAGCCAGACTTTATCTTGCGGATGATAGTCTGGATTGGTTGCACGTCTCTTGTCTGCAGCCTTCTTCATATATCTCTTGGTATGTAACAAATTAGATCGAATTAGTCTATGGATTTGGAGAAGGCGTTTGGAGAAATAGGTAATAGCGGGTAGAGGAGAGTTGGATTGTGGAGAAGTAGGAAAAGAGGTAGGATGAAAACCATAAGAACAGAAAAAGGGAGTGACCTTGGAGGCACTATGGACTGAGTTATTGTAGGAAAATTCAGCTATAGAGAGGTAAGTGTTCCAGTTACTTTGGGTAGAATTGCAAAAGCATCGAAGATATTGCTCTAGTCCTTGGTTCAGACGCTCGGTCTGGCCGTTGGTCTGAGGATGGAACCCTGAAGACAGGGCTCTATTAATATTTAGTGTTTTACAAAAATGCCTCCAAAATCGGGAAATGTACTGAGGTCCTCTATCAGATATTATGGTATGTGGAAGTCCATGGAGACGGAAGATATGATCAATGAATATTTGACTTAGTTCTTGAGAAGTAGGTAGCCTTTTCAGGGCAGTGAAATGAGCCATCTTCGTGAAAGAATCCACAGTGACCATGATGACCCGGTTTCCTGCTGATGGTGGGAGTGAACACATAAAATCAGTAGAGATGGTATGCCATGGGGCCGGTGGAACAGGCAAAGGCTGTAGTAATCCTGCCGGTCTGGTATGGGGTATCTTGATTTGGGCACATATGGGACAGGCCTGAACGTATCTTTCCACATCCAGCTTCCAGGTAGGCCACCAGAAAAATCGTGAAAGAAGTTCTTGTGTGGCCTTGATGCCTCTATGACCAGCCACAGGTGAATCATGGCACATTTGTAATGCCTTTTCTTGCACCTTGTTAGTAGGGAGGAATATCAGGTTTTGATAATAAAAATATCCTTGTTTCTTATGTAATAATGGTCTTAGTTCTTCTATGTCGTGGTCCGATAGGTTGGCGTATTCCAGTTGTACTTCTTCAAGGAAAGACTGAGCCACTCCAATGATCTTACTGGGTTCCAGAAGATACTGAGATGAGGAAGGAGTACACTCTGGATATCGGCGAGACAGAGCATCAGCCAGAATGTTTTGAGATCCAGGAATATATGTGATGAAAAAATCGTACTGAATGAAGAAAAAGGCCCAGCGGGCCTGACGACTATTCTGGCATACAAAATTTCGTAAACATTGTAGGTTACGGTGGTCTGTCCTCACCTCAAATGGTTCCTTGGAACCCATCAGAAACTGTCTCCACTCAAGGCAGGCTGTTTTCAGAGCCAATAATTCCCTTTCCAGTACAGAATAGTGTTGTTCAGCTGTGGAAAGGATATGAGACAAGTAGAAAACAGGATGTTCAAGACCATCATCCTCTTGTCGTTGGAGTAAGACAGCTCCGATGGCTCTTTCAGAAGCATCAGTTACGACTATAAATTGTTTGGTGGTATCTGGATGTCTCAAGATGGGGGCTTGGGTGAAGGCTCTCTTTAAGTCTTGAAAGGCTGCTTCAGCCGCCTCAGTCCAGACAAACCCTTTCTTTAAATTTTCCTTTTTTAAGGTGTGAGTTATGTGGCTAGTCAGTCTGGCAAAGTCTGGAATGAATTGTCGATAGAAGTTTGCTAACCCTAGGAAACATTGTGTTTCTTTTATGGAAGAAGGAGAAGGCCACTTTAGGATAGCTTGTACCTTTTCTTGATCCATAGCTATGCCGGTGGGACTTAAATGATAGCCCAGATATTTGACTTCCATCATGTCGAACTCACATTTTTCTGGTTTGCAAAATAGTTGATGAGCACGAAGTCTTTGAAGAACTTGTTTCACATGGGAAGAATGGAGTTCAGGATTTCTAGAATAAATAAGAATATCATCTAGGTAGATCACAACTGTCTGATTCAGAAGGTCTGAAAACACTGAGTCCATAAATCTCTGGAAGATTGCGGGGGCGTTAGTGAGACCAAACGGCATAACCCTATATTCAAAATGGCCAAATGGAGTCCTGAAAGCTGTCTTCCATTCGTCGCCTTCTTTTATGCGTAAAAGGTGGTAAGCTCCTCGTAAATCTAATTTAGTAAAACGTTGAGCCCCTCTGATAGCTTCTAGTATGTCCCTGATGAGAGGCAAAGGATAACGATCTTTAATTGTTATTTTATTCAGACCTCGAAAATCCAGGCAAGGACGAAGATCCTTTGTCTTCTTGGGCACAAAAAAGAGAGGAGCCCCAGCTGGAGACGACGATGGAACAATAAGGCCACTCTGTATATTTTCGTCCAGATACTCTTTTAGAACTTCCCTTCCGGGTTCCGTGAGAGAGTACATCCTCCCAAAAGGAACAATTGTGCCGGGTTCCAATGGAATAGCACAATCATATTCTCGATGTGGAGGTAGCACAGGTTTCAACGGTTTTTGGAAAACATCCTGAAACTCCCAATAGTGGTCTGGAACCCCTTGGACCGTATTAATGGACATACCAGTGGCACCTTCAGTATCTAAGGATCTTTTCGGAGACCAATACTTGTCGGACGTAAAACAGTTCTCATGACAAAATTGAGAAGACAAAGAAACTGTCCGGGTTACCCAATTTACATACGGGTTATGTCTGATGAACCACGGAATTCCAAGAATGATGGTATGGTTGGGGGACGTGATAAGATCGAAGGAAATGTGTTCTTGATGGTTTCCCACCTGTAGACTTAACATCAGGGTAGTCGTGTCTACAGGACCCGAGGATATCAAGGATCCATCCACGGTTTGTACCTGTTCGGGTACTTCTTTTGCTTGTGTAGGAACTTGGTGAGCAGCAGCCCACGTCTTGTCCATGTATATACCACTAGCACCACAATCTAGTAATGCCATAGTCTTTTCTTGACGACCGTCAGGAAGTTGTAACAGGACAGGAAAAATGAACAAGGCGGTTGTATTGTCATTAAAGGAGCTGATGGAAGGTATAGCTGTAGATCCCGTCCCCTCCCTTCTTACAGAGGACGGGAGGTGGCGTTTCCCGAAGGCCTGGGCGGACGTACAGGACAGGTACGAAGCATGTGACCAGCAGAACCACAGTACAGGCACAACCCTCTCTTGCGTCTGTCTTCTCGTTCACTAGCAGAGAGCGGACCTCGGGTAGTATCCACCTGCATGGGTTCCCCTTCGATGTCTCTAGCAGGAGTGCGAGGTTCCTCGGAACGCGGCAGGCAAGCTCGTGAGCTACTTGGCTGGGAAAACCCTCTACTCCTTTTCTTTTCCGATCTCCGTTCCTGAAGACGATATTCGATGGACAGTGCTTGATCCATCAGGCCACGAAGATCTTCCGCTCTGGTAGAATGTACTAGTTCATCCTTTATTTCTTCTTTGAGTCCTCTACGAAATAAAGTTACCAGAGTACGTTCCACCCAAGTGGTCTCTGCCGCCAGCTGACGAAAACGGGTTATATATTGCAGGACGTTTTGCGAGCCTTGTTGGATGTCACATAGGGCTTCTTCAGCAGAGGCTTCCAATCCAGGACGGCTAAACATCTGTTTGAAGCGACTCACAAAGGTGGAATAGTCCGACAATACAGGGTCGTTGGAGGACACCATCGGGGTTGCCCAGGCCAAGGCTGGACCGGATAAGGCACTGATAAGATAACCCACCTTGGTCCTGTCGTGGGAGAATTGGGTAGGTCGGAAGGCGAAGTACACTGTTAATGCATCCAGGAACTCGCGAAGCTTGGTTGGTTCACCAGAGAAACAAGGGGTAGAAGCGGAGATAGTTGGAACATCACTGGTGCGGAGAGCCAAAGCCTGTCATAACGCAGCATTTTCATTGCGTAGTTGTTGCAATTCCTGAGCTTGTTGCTTAATCGTGGTCAAAAGAGATTGTTCCGAATCTGCAGCAGCCGCCACTGTGTTATCCATGGTGTTTGAGGACGTCGGAATGGTTAGGCGCTGCAATCTGTCACGACTCACGTGCTGCTTGCGCCTGGAATTTGCAGATCTGGTGGCGTGGATCTTCAATGTTCGACTTTGGCCCAAAAAGGGGCGACTCTTTCTGGTAGCCACGGTGCTGTAGGCAATGGAGACGCCAAGAACAGACCGTGCCCTTCAGAAAATAGCGCCAGAGGGAAAAAAACCCTTAAAAAAGGGGAAAAACCTCCAAACAGGAAGATTCCTGGAAAAAACAAGAACAAACAAACAGGAATCCAAAAGGAGCAAAAGTCAGGAAACACAGAATGCTGAAATCCAGAACCAAAAGGTGAGGAAATCAGGAGCGAAGACACTAACTGAGCAGAAAGTGTTGCAGCGCAAAGAAAGAAGAAAACACAGCCCTTATATACTAAAAAACAGGAAGTGACCCACAGGAAGTAAAAGGACACCATCTTAGACAGGGAAACAACACATAGAACAGAATAGAACAGGAACCATAGAGAATAGGGAACAAGGAATGCTGGGAAAGAACAGGAATCTGGGAAGGGGGAAAAGACATAAAGAAAGGCACAACAAAAGACTGCAGAAAAGAAGAAAAAGAAGAAAAAGGGGAAAGAAACGAAAAAACAGGTAAGAGGGGTCATAGACCCCTATTATAGTGGAAAGCAGAAGGCAGAACGAGGCCCCATGCAAGTCTGGGGCCTCGAAATGCGCAGGAGAGGCTGGGGGCGCGCCGCGTCCTAGCAACGCGGTGCGCGGCCCGAGCCGAACGCCCGGCTTGAGTCGAGCTCTCGGCTCGCGCCGCACCGCGCGGCGCGACACTCTAATGTCATATGTGACCAACCTTTTCTGGTGATTCATGCTTGCTACATGCAAGGCAGGCCGGATTGTATGCAACAGGAGGGGCACTCACTATTTAGAATGTGTATGTTAAAGGCGAAGGGCCTAGAAAACTAATGTTCTGAATGGTGATGCTAACATAAATGGTGTGTGCGAGAACGCCATAATATTTTAGCTCCTGGTTGGCAGTCATGCCAACAAAACTAACACAGAGGTGGCAGAAGAGGTTCTTGCAGGCCCTGCAGACTGTGTGTAATGATTAGTCTGCAGGGCCATCGGCATCGCATGGAAAAAGCTT
Organism: Pleurodeles waltl; assembly: GCF_031143425.1. Taxonomy (NCBI): domain Eukaryota; kingdom Metazoa; phylum Chordata; class Amphibia; order Caudata; family Salamandridae; genus Pleurodeles; species Pleurodeles waltl. The sequence continues at coordinate 92,566,152 of NC_090438.1, read as the reverse complement.
GGAAAGAATGAAGCAAGCTTGGTCAATGTTGTTTGCCTTTCGAGAATTTCTCTAGCAGTGACATTGTTCAACAGATATGAGGGCCGGAACTTATTTTTCTGCCTCAAACCTTTACTGTGAGCAAAAGACACACATAGGAAAGACGGAGGAAGAAAAAACGAAAAAGCGTCACAAAGGGAGAAAGCGGAATGCTGCAGGAGTGAGCTGAAGGGGCAGGGAGTGGCTGTAAATGGATTAAAGAGGCCAGAGATGGCTTCAGGATTACGCTGCCTCAGTTTTAGGTGCTTGCACATTTAATTGCAGCAGCCGCGTGTTTAAGAGGAGGGCTTTAGGCCCTGACACGTTTTTATTTAAAATTAAGCACTGCAGCTTAGTAGCTTCAACTACTCATGTGTAGCCCACATTTCAGTCTTCATTGCAGGACTAGGATGCAGTGAGAGAGATTCTTGCAGTTATCAGATCCACTTTCAAAGCTGGATGGATGGAGTGAAAAGTGGATCCCTTAATAGTAGTACAAATGGTTTGTGGTCCATTCAACAGAACAGGTGCTGACATAGGGAAGGATGAAATTGTAGGCACTATTAAAGGCATGTAAAGGCTTCTTTCCTGATCCACAAGTAGTATGCTTAGTGAGGTCAATGCTGGCTGGCACGTGCAGTGCGAGCTGTCTGTATCATTCAGTATCGGTGATCTTGCTACAACTGGACTGCTTCCAGCTTCGATGTCCTTCATCTACTTCATGTTCCATCCCCCGCGGAGGGGGGGGCAAATAATGTGCTAATATTATTGGCCAACTGAGAATCCTTCAAGGCCTAAACGCCTTCTACTGTTTGTCAGTCCAAGCCCAAAAGCACTCGTCCTTGAGTAACTCTTGCAATAGTCCAGTGAAAGTGCGACATTGTGTATGAACATCCCCCCAGGTTGCCACGATCAGGAGACTAGCACTTCTTGTATAGTTTGTAGATCAGTTGTCATTTTGTTGTCTTCAGTCTTCTTGGGATCAGCTGAGAACCAATTCACAATGTTAAAATGTGGCCAAACTTCTCAGGATTGGGCTTCAAGAAACCATATTTGTCTTTGTGGGTGGTGAAATCCCACTCCAGCTCTCTTCCCAATACCGCTTGCAGACATGCATGATGCTGTCATTCCGAGACAGTATCTCCTCGCTAACGTTTATGACTTCCTGTAGTTCAGAGAGAGTCTCCACTAATACAGTCACCACAGCTCAGCTCTGCCAGAATTTGCCCCACTCTCAGTTTATCCTCTTCCTTTGGTGTTCAGTTTTATTCTATCTGCCATTTTTGGCTGTTCCACCTTGACTTTGTTTCCTCTATGTCTGGTTACTTGGCTTGTGACATTTCATGGGACCTTCCAGGTCCAAGCTTGTATTCACTGACATGCCTGGTTCACTTAAGAGGAGGTACCTCGGCTTCAGAAAGAAACACCCTAAAATTACCTAAGCATGTATCTCATCCTCCAGGGTGCAGGTGTGCACTAGTTCTTGAAGTTGTGCATGAAACCTGTCAGGGTACCCGCCCCCACCTGGCTTCAATGGGCAACCACCAGAGAGTGGCCAGTATAGGTTTGATATGCTCATTCCTTTTAGCCCCATAAATGGGCTGTACACCAACCCCCAACATTGCTGCTAGAACCCCCAGACCTTTAAAAAGAAACCACCCCTGGCACAATCCTTCTCTGGAAGCACAACCATAATTTGGAGCACACTACCTCCAAACCTAAACACTAGCAGCTCACCAGCAACCTGCAAAACGGATCTGAAAGCCTGTCTCCTTCAACGATACTTTGGAATAGCGCCCCCCCCCCAACATGGGGGGAGCGTGGCCCCTTAGGGGTTGGGAACGCTGGGGGCCGGACCCTCGCACTAGTTGTGCGCGGGCTGGCCGAGGCTTCCGCTCCCACGCCTCGCAAGGCATGGGAGCGGAAGTACCAACGCTGGAGAGAACATTGGTACAGCGTCAGAGCCGGACCGGTTTGGGCTGCCGCGAGCCAGTGGGGGGCTTAAACGCGCCACCCCCAGAAGGCTCGGCCTTCTTCTTTTTGGTGCGGTGGCCTGAAAGGTCAGGCTTTCTGTTGCGCGTCAAGATTTCCAGGCTTCGCGTGCGGAGGAAAGGATTGGAGCCGGCGGCAAGATTTCTGCATTCCGGGCTTTGCGGAGGAAAAGAAAGGATTAGAGCCGGCGGCAGGTCACTAGGGGCACGTTTGCTGTTTGTTAAAACTAAGGTGAGTGGGCGCAGGGTGGCTGGGCTCCGTTCTTAGGAGTGTGGGTTTGACTGTGCGTGCGCTCACCTGCTAGGGGTTCCCCCTCCTTCCTTTTGGCAAAAAAGCATACAGGCGCCAGTAACACGCTGTTTGGGGGTGCGTTAATGTGCTTTGGGGCATTACTCTTTATCAAGGCACAGATTTAGTTAAACAGTTTTGCTAGGGCACAGCGCAATCGTTTTTCACTAATCTGTGATTAATGTGATTGTTACAGCGTTACATTTTGCCTGCTGCACAGCGCAATCGTTTTTTCACTTATTTGTGGTTAATGCTTAAAAGCTTTCCAACTTTACACCGCGATCATTTTTCACTAATTTGTGATTAATGAGTTTTAAAGCTTTAAATATTATGGTTTTAAACCCAAAGTTATTTACAGTTTAATTCTCCAACGGGTGCTTAAGAATTTGTTAGCAGCCTGTTTGTTAATTTTCTGCTGGTGTTAATTAACACAAATTTATTTCAGGAGTTAGTGGCTATTATTGTTTACAAACTTTGCATGGTTACTGTGGCTAAAAGTGATGTTAGCCCCTAAGATAAAACCCTGAGATATTTACAGGAAATTGGCCAGCTGTTAAACAGTGAAAGAGTGGGGTTAACCACTGAGATTTCAATTTGGCTGTTTGGTGTTGTTTTTAACAAAATAAATTCTTGCAGGGTAATTTCTTGTTAGCAGGGTATTAGCTGCAGCTTGGCCCTTGTTTCTCACCTGTCTCTTACATTATGACATCTAATAGGGTGAAGGTGGGCAAGAGGAAGGGAACCGATCCAGAGTTGGCCCAACTATTGAAATTGGTCTTAGCAAAATTGGGTGACGGTTACTCAGATGGGGGGGATGTCCCTTCAGAAGGTGAGGACTGTGTGGAAGGCCCTTCCCGTCCTCGGCGAACGCATGTGGCCCCGCGCGCAGTCAAGTGTCAAGCGTAGGAATAAAAAGCAGGTTGCAGTGGTCCAACAACCAAGGCCGGCACAAACATTTCCCCCCCTCCTCCTATAGTTGATTCAGTCTCTATTGGGGCCCCTATGCCTGCATCACACACTTGGGATAATCCTGTGCCTCGCCCAGGGGGGGGTGACGGCTACCCCAGGACTGGCGTTACGGTTGGAATCCATGCTGGCTGACATACGGCGATCTTTAGCAGTATTGGCAGCACCAACCAAGGAGTTACCCGTCCAAGCATCCCCCAATACCCAGGGGGTGGCACCAGTGGGGGGCACAACTCCAGAGCAGGGGCAGATTGCACTGACCCTCCCAGGAGCATCTCAAGACCCAACAACCCAAGCCTTACTGGTAGTGTCACAGATGTTAGCCAATATTAATGCGCCAACTGCCCCTCCACCCCCTACGACTCCATGGGCTAGCGATTCATTGCAGAATTCAGTGCAAGAACTTAAGCGCCAGGTTGAGGCATTGGCGACAGCGCGTACTGTTCCTTCTTTGCAGGTGACGACTCCAAGCCCCTGTGTCAGCCTGGCATCGGGCTCTCTGTCTCAGAATCCGCAGGTGGAAAAAGAGCATGGTAAGGTTATCGAACAAGGCGTTAGTGCCATGAAAACACTTGCTTCTGCTGAGGGGACAGGATTGGACACTATGCTGTCTAGTCCAGGGAAGTTAGCTGTGCATGTGGCTCCTGAAATGAAGGAAAAAATATGGAAAGGGGAATTTGTAGATATTTTTAGCCTGGTTAGGGCTAAGAGAAGGGATGTAGAACCAAAAGAAAAGGATTCAAAAGCCTCATCATTTGGTGATAAAAAGCCAAAGACTGAGGAGAACATTACGAATTGGTTGTTCGGTTTTAATGTGTTTATGTCAGTCATGCTAGAGAAGAAGCCTGAAACTGGTATTGCTATGATATGCTATGCGAACAAAATATTAAAAGCCCAACATGTGTATGGAGGGAACGCTTGGCTAGAATATGACAGAGATTTCAGGTGGGCAAAGGTGGAGGACCCAGCGATCGGGTGGGATCAGACTGAAGTAAACGTTTGGTTAGAGTGCGTGAATAACAAGTTACCTAGTAAGCAACCCTTTCGAGCCCAGTATACGAATGACAAAAAAGGCTCATGTTGGGCGTTCAACAGAAAGATATGTTCCCGCCCCTCAGGGACGTGCAAATTCAGGCACTCCTGTTCATTTTGTGGGCATCCTTCCCACCCCAAATTCAAATGCCGTAAGAAATCAAGGGATAAAGTTAAGGAGGGGAGTAAGCCCAGTGTATAGTTCCTCCCTGCCTTCTCCCATTCATTTAGATGCTCTTATCCCTTGGTTGAAGGTTTACCCAGTTAAAGCTTCAGCTGAAATGCTGATTAATGGTTTTTCTCAGGACTTTAGAATTCCCGCCACCCGTGTCCCCCCTTTAGGTCATTGCAGAAATCTTATGTCTGCCGCGAGGAACCCTGGTGTAGTTGCTAGAAAAATAGCTAAGGAATGCACGCTAGGGAGACTGGCAGGTCCTTTCCCTTCCCCCCTACAAATGATTTTGTCTGTTCCCCCTTAGGGGTAGTACCCAAAAAAGATCCTGGTCAGTTCAGGTTGATTCACAACCTGCCAGCCCCTCGGGATGCTTCAGTGAATGAGGCTATTGACCCGGTGCTCTGTTCAGTTTGCTATGCTACCGTCGACCAGGCTCTGGAGAGGCTGAGGGTTCTAGGGCGCGGTACGTTGCTAGCAAAAACGGATATTGAGGCAGCTTTTCAGCTTCTGCCAGTCCAACCTGAAGATTACCATCTCTTGGGATTTCAATTTAACGGGGACTATTTTTATGATAATTGTATGCCCATGGGGTGCAGTGTGTCCTGCAGTTATTTCGAACTGTTTAGTTCTGCCTTACAGTGGATATTCACCAGGCATACCGGTCATGTAACCGTGATCCATTACTTGGATGATTTTCTAGTTTTGGGACCCCCAGGTCTAAAAAATGCCTATGGGCCCTGCAGTCCCTAACAACAATGTTCAATGAGTTCAATAGCGCAGGGTCCCAATAGCGCAGGACAAAACAGAAGGCCCCTCCACTTGTATCACTTTTCTGGGCATTGAGATTGACTCTGAGGTGGGGGAGTGTCGCCTTCCTCTAGATAAGCTTCAGGCTTTTAAGGGTTCCATCAAAGCCGTCCTGTCCCATAATAAAGTCACACTTCACCAATTGCAGGTTCTGGTGGGACAATTGAATTTCGCCCTGAGAATCATCCCCATGGCCCGACCTTTTTCCAGATCCATAGCTAGGTACATGGCGGGATTGACCGAGAAACACCACCACACCAGACTCTGCAGAAGTAAAGGAAGATTTGAGGGTCTGGGATGCTTTCCTGCAAGACTTTAATGGGGCGGTAATCTGGCCCCATCTCCCAGTAGATAGCCCCTCCTTCGGCCTACTCACAGACGCTGCAGGCAGCGTGGGGTTTGGGGCTATTCTGGGTTCTGCCTGGTGCAGGGCGGATTGGCCAATGGAATGGGTTAACCTAGGACTCACAAAAAATATTGCATTTTTATAACTATTTCCCATCATCGTCGCGGTATCTGTCTGGGGCGACATAATAAAAGACGAGTCTGTAGTATTTTGGTCAGACAACATGGCTGTCGTGGAGTCTATCAATAGACAAAAAGATAGTTGCAGATGGGTACTTAGACTACTTAAGCATTTGGTGCTGCAGTGTTTGAAACTCAACATCACATTCCGGGCAAAACATGTTCCAGGGGTAAATAAGAATGCGGCTGATGCCTTGTCTCGATCATTAATGCAGGATTTTCAGAGGTTCCACCCACAGGCGTCGGAGAAGATGACAGAGTTTTCAACATCACTGTGGAGGATTGGTGTCCCGCACTATCAGCCCTAGTAGTGTCATCATTGGCGACACGCACAAGGGGGGCATACAAAAGGGCTTTCTTGCATTATAGACTGTTCTTGAAATCCTGGAACACTTTAGGTTGGTTTCCGAAGCAATCTGTGCCTTTTTGCAGCATTTAAAGAGCAATGGTAAACCGGTGTCTTGCGCCAAAGCCAACTTATCAGCCATCCGTTTTTTCGCCAAGCTTTGGGGGCAAGACTCTAAATTCAATTCCTTTGTTATTAAGCAGGCGCTAGTGGGGTGGTCTAGAATGGACGGTCCCAGATCAGACTCCAGGCGGCCCATAATCCCGTAATTATTAGAAAAATTGATGGGCTCAGTCACCTTAGTTACATCCTCACCTTTTGAGGCTACTTTATTCACAGCGGCCTTTATTGTGGCCTTTTACGGGGCCTTCCGCATTGGGGAAATGATAGGTGCCTCCAAGAATGACCATGAGGGAGGTCTCCAGTGGCCCGATGTGATAATCAATAAAAACTCTACCACTATACAGCTGCCTAAGTCCAAAACTGATCAGTTAGGCAAGGGTGCGAGGATTGTGCTTCGGGCAGCACATGGGTCAATTATCTGTCCTGTGGCCAATCTAGCTGCTTACTTAAAGGTGCGCCCTATAGAGAAATCCACTGCGCTATTCATACATGCTAATGGGGACTGCCTGTCGCGCTACCAATTTGCAGAGGTGTTGAAGATTACACTACTGGCAGCGGGCGTAGAACCTCGAGGTTACTCCCCCCATTCATTCAGGATTGGCGCGGCTACCTTGGCAGCAGGGGCAGGCATGCCCATCTCAGAGGTGAAAGCCATTGGAAGATGGACATCCAAATGCTACAAACGTTACGTTAGGCCAGAACTGGTCTAAGCAGTGGTTATATGTTATGTCTTCAAATTCATTATCATTTCTCACGCATTTTTTCCTTTATCACAGTAGATGGCTGCTCGTGTGGTTTGGGTATTGGGACATTCATTAGTTCGTCGGGTGGCATACCGGTTACAGCAGCTCCGTAAACCGATTCCGGCGACAAGCTTAGACGTGGCCTTCAGGTGGTGCGGGGTTGGCGGCAAAGGAATTAAACAGCTACAGCAGTTGGTAGATCTGGCTCGTGGATGTGCAGGGCTCCAGTCCCCAGACCTCATCATCATTCACCTTGGGGGCAACGACCTGGTGCACTTAGGACGGAAGGCCCTCAGGGAGGCCATATTTCTAGAAATTACGCAGCTAGCTACACAATTCCCAAACGCAGCCATCGCCTGGTGTCACATGGTGCCACGGAAAAAATGGGGCCCAGGAATAAAACCAAGGACAATCAATGTGTCAGTTAGGAGACTCAACGCGGAGATGGCAAAACTCTACCCTGGTCCACGCCGTTTGTGGAACATCCCTCATAGACAATTAAAAGGACCATAAATGTTTCACAGGGACCTGGTTCACTTGTCTGACGCCGGTACTGACCAATTCATAGCTGATATGTGGTTCTTCGCTAGGTGTTTCTTTTCTGGTGGGGAGGGCGAAGGACCTTTGGGCCCCTGGTCGCCCTCGTGGCGGAAGAAGAGAGACTAAAGTAACCTGAAGCAACAGAGGGGACCCCAAAGGTGGGGCCCCGGTATAACAACAGAGATAGGATCCTGAAGTCCTGGACCAACCTGCGGATGGACACACTAGATTGGGGGTACGTAGCCCAGATCACTGGGTTGGTCACGGGGCTCATGCCCTAGGCCGCCCCGGTACACCCCTTGGCTGATTGGTGTTTGGAGAGGGGGCGGAACCCTGAGCATGGGGGCAAGGAACAGAGGAAGCAGGGGTACCGACCCCCCCAGGGATACAGGTGATCACCAGTCCCTGTGTGGTCCAAAGGAGGTTCAGGACAGGAAGGGATCCTGTCAAAATGTATGGTTACAAATGTAAAAAGTACATATATCAGTGTATATTGAGGATTTGCAGTGAAATGCTTAATAGAGTAATTTTCATAAGATTTGCATAATTTGATTAACGGTATTTGATTTTAACGAAAGTATATAAAATAAATACTTCTTCCAACAAAATAGTTGTCTTGTTGGTTGGTGTATGACCTGTGTTGGGGTAAGGGCTTGCTGGCGGCTTCTGAGTCATGTGGAAAAGCGCTCCCCCAACATGGGGGGAGCGCAGCCCCTTAGGGGTCGGGGACGCCGGGGCCGGACCCTCGCACTAGTTCTGCACGGGCTGGCCGAGGCTTCTGCTCACACGCCTCGTGTGGCGTGGGAGCGGAAGTACCAACGCTGGAGAAAACGTTGGTCCAGCGTCGGAGCCGGACCGGTTTGGGCCGCCGCGAGCCAGTGGGGGGGGGGAGGGGGGGGCTTAAAAGTGCCCCCCCAGAAGGCTTGGCCTTCTTCTTTTTGGCGCGGCGGCCTGAACGATTAGGCTTTCTGTTGACCCACCCACCCTCTCCTTAGTATTAGGCGGAAGAAGAGAGACTAAAGTAACCTGAAGGAACAGAGGGGACCCCAAGGGTGGGGCCCCGGTATAACAACAGAGATAGGATCCTGAAGTCCTGGACCAACCTGCGGATGGACACACTAGATTGGGGGTAGGTAGCCCAGATCACTGGGGTGGTCACGGGGCTCATGCCCTGGGCCGCCCCGGTACACCCCTTGGCTGATTGGTGTTTGGAGAGGGGGCGGAACCCTGAGCATGGGGTCAAGGAACAGAGGAAGCAGGGGTACCGCACCCCCTTGGGATACAGGTGACGACCAGTCCCTGTGTGGTCCAAAGGAGGTTCAGGACAGGAAGGGATCCTGTCAAAGTGTATGGTTACAAATGTAAAAAGTACATATATCAGTGTATATTGAGGATTTGCAGTGAAATGTTTAATAGAGTAATTTGCATAAGATGATTTGCATAATTTGATTAATGGTATTTGATTTTAACGAAAGTATATAAAATAAATACTTCTTTCAATGTAATAATTGTCTTGTCGGTTGGTGTATGACCTGTGTTGGGTTAAGGGCTTGCTGGCGGCTTCTGAGTCCTGTGGCTAAGACACTGCAACTAGTACTCTCCAGTGTGAACATGTTCACTCACCTCTTGGAATAGAACCATACTGCCTACACTTCATCTGTCACATACAACCTTTTCAATGCTGTAAATACTTCTTCTACAACTTGTTTTAGGTAAGACTTCTCATTTTTGAATTATTTACCTTATGTAACTCTTTTTCGTAAAATGTGGTATTCTTGAACCCTGTGTGACTAACCATGTAACAACATATACTCTAATGCGCTCTAGCACCTTTGGGTAATGTCAGCGCTATATAAAAATGCATAAATGAATGATTCCCCCATGGATGCAATCCACGTCAGAGAGTATACAGTTATTTTTTTCCTCACACTTTTACCCAGGGATGGGCTGAGGTAGGTTGCTTCAGCAGCTAGTTATGCTGCGCAGGGGGTACAGCTCCCCTCAGTCTACAGAGTGCCAAGAGGCGGTGTGATCAGGAGTGCGCCTTGCTGATGCTCCAGAGCAAGCTTAATGTTTGGTGCACTGAGGCACAGAACTTGAATAAGGGTAACACAAAAAGGTCTGTTGTGGTAGGGACGTGAAAGACAAAATCTGATAGAAGTCACCAAAATTGTGTCATTTTTTCTGAATTAGGACAACCACATTAACTACTAAGTTCACTTTTAAGTGTATTGTTTTTTCACACACAAGGTTTTTCTCTGTGTTCTTTTTGCCACGATGGTAAATAAATAGATTAAACTGGCACCTAAAGGTGGACCTAAAGTGTTTTCATACAAAGAACAGTATTGGGTGTTTTGCACCTGCCTTGTGTCTCTCACTAGGTCAATGACCTGTTGGTGGTTTGTTGGTGCAGACAACATCATCCTTTTAACACTGAGTCTTTGATTTGCATAGGTAGGTTAGGTGAGGTAACTGCCATTTACTTGCCATTACTTTCTTGCATGATGTTTACTGCTTCATTTTGTTTTAATAACTCTGCTGCATTTGGGGCCTGAGGCTGTAATTGAAATCAGGCCAGACTTTCCCTTCCCGCTGGCTGTATAATGGAGCATCATGCCAGGCTGTGTGTAGCTCTGTTTACTCCTAACACGCCTGAGTTATGGAGCACATTTTCCGAAGTGGTTTGCTGTAATATATGAAGAGATGAATGTGTCAACAAAGGAAAGTGATTTAAGCAGCAGTCGCGGAGAGTTTCATGAGATTCTTGCTTTGTCACCGGTTTGTTTGTGCTTTATTAAAGCTTATGACTCGTATTTTGTGGCAGCTCATCTAGAATTCCATTGCTGCTTCATTATTACTGGTACTGGCTTTTATAACTCATTGAAAGGGGAGGGAAGTGAGTTTCAAAACGTAGTTGGTCCAGGGAAGAGAATTCTTCGGAGGTGAAGGCATCTTTTGTTGGCCCCATGCAAGAAAGATAATGATGCTTGGGGTGTTCGACCCCACAGGACCCTTCTCTAGCTATGAATGAACGCATTAAACAACAAACATTGCCAAAGCCAATAGGTGTCAATGTGTGCAAGTCATGTACAGCATGGCTAAAAGTTAGGAAAAAAAGCACAATGGCGTGGCCAGCTCTAGCTGCGTCATTGCGCTTTTTTCTGGCGGTCTGGCAGGATTGGTTCGAGGGGATGGGGCAAGCAACAATGGGAGGGCGTAGATGTGGGGGTAGATGGCAAGCAACAATAGGGGAGATGGAACACAGCAAGGGCAAGCAGGGATGGGGGGAGAAGGATGGGTTAATGGGGAAGCAACGGCAGGGGACGGGGACGGGTCAAGCAGCAATGCAGGAGGGAGGTGCAGCTCGCAATGACAGCTAGGCACCAAGGGTACTTAAGTGGGAGGCCCAATAACTGCCACATGCCCACTAGTAGCATTTAATTTACAGACCCTGGGTACATGTAGTACAACTTTACTGGGGACATACAAGTATTAAATATGCCAATCAGATGTATGCCAATTTCACAATGTTCAAAGGAGAGTGCAGAAGCACTTTAGCTCTGGGTAGAAGTTGTAAAGTGCACAGAGTTCTAAATCCAGCAAAAACGAGATTATCAGAAACAGGAGGGTGGAAGGAAAAACATGGGGGGGAACCACGCGAAGGATGTCAGGTCCAAAATATTGTATTGCAAGAAATGTAATAAGTGTCTGTGATCACAGTCAGCATTTACATATTCAAGCTCAGGCAGCAGCCTGAGGGTGCCACCTTCATGTCTCCAAATTATAGCAACATGCCCAGAATGGCCTTTTTAAATTTTGTCTTTGGAGAGGACTCTGGCTAACAAAATGATGTTTAACCTGGAGCACTAAAAATAACCAAAATGTTATTTTAGGTGAAACATGGGAAATGGCTGGTGCAGACATAGAGGAAAATAGTACAAAAAAATGGTAAATAAAACTGAAGACTAAGGACAGATTCTGAAAGGAAACTGTTACGTATCTGTGAATCGGAAGGCATGCAAAGTGCTGGTGCATTGTATATAATGTGGAATATGGAAATCCAGATTTCACGCCTCTATCCATCCTCCTGTCAGAGTGCAGGATTCAATGATTATGCAGTAACAACATTCGCCATGTGTATCATGGGTTTGGTTGCACAACCCCCTCACAATAGATGGGCACCCACTTGTGAATATGGGGCCTATGCATTTTGCGAAGGATGCACATATTTTTCAGCATCATCCTATGCATTAAGAGTTGACAGGCGCCTTCTGGGCAGGTTGGTAGATGCACTTTATGCACATAGATTTATAGAGTCACCTATTTAAAGGGACTCATAAGATTAGCCAGTAGCATTTTAACAAAAAAAGAAAATCCCACTTTCTGTTAGTAAAGCTAATTGAAAATTCTCACAGACATTCCCTGTAGATGCATGTCTTTTCATAACTCTGGGAAAAAAAATATGTTTTTTGCTCATCAGGCTCTCTTTATGCTTGCAGCAATGCCTTTTTGAACCCACTTATTGCAGTCTGGCGCCCTCTTGCGGTCTTCTGTGGTGATGCCTTCAGTCAGATTCCTGCAGTGGCCTTAATGTTAGCCCCAGCCAATCTCCAGAGTAATGTGTGACATTGTGCTTCACTGCTTATCTTGGAGAGGCCTGTCTGAAGCCACATCGTGTGAGAGAAGGTTCAACTGAGCCCTAGTTGGGAGAGATGGTGAGGATGGAGCGAAAGAGAGAGAATAAGAGACAAACATTATGAAGATTTGAGCTACTACGCATTGCTACCACAGTAAGCGAAAGGTCACGCTTCTGACCAGCAACAGAAGACCTAGGATGTCCCACGCAGCAAAAGGGCTTTCTTCAACTCTGTGTGCTCAATTTACGTGCACTAAAATGTCATTTGTGAGAACAAAACTCCATTCCGGATTTGCGAAAAATACACCCTGAAATTCTGCCAGAATTGAGTCTATATTCACAAATACAGCAACAGAGTTGGGTTTTTTGACGTTCCTGGTTGCATCGACCTGTACAGGTCAATGAACATCCACAAACCAGCACGATTTTGTTTATCAGCCAACAACTTGGGTACTTTTACACGCTGGAAATGCTGAAAAATGTAGTACTGCTATCGCTAATGGTGGGTGCTCTACTAGGCTAGGAATGTGGAGAAAGAACTCCTTTATTTTAAGCAAGAGATTGGTTTATCCACAAGGAAAGAATCTTTAATAGGAAATTGACATTTGCTTTGCTTTTCTCCACGCATCATCGTACACATCGTTAAAGTTTGCATGCAAAATAGCTTTCTATTTGAGCCCCCCGGGGAAACAGCGACTGGTGCAGATTTCCAGGACACCTGAGATTCTTTGTTAATCTCATAACAATTGGAAAGTAACAAACATCATTTATTGACAAATTGTGTTCTGTATTTGAATTCAGGTTTGCTGACCTATATCAAAGAAGAAACCAAGTACTGCTCGTAAGAAGTGGCGTAATACTGCAGGAGCAATTAACTGACTTTCCCACTTTGTTACTCAAGTCCTGGGGTTTGTTGCTTTCTATAGTTTAAAACATTTGAGGTCCCAGAGTAAAATCGACAGCCGGGTGAAAGCACAGATGTGAGCCTATGGACGGACAGTGCTCTCTGTAAGCAATATCTCAACGGATCTTGAAGCCTTTTGTGCATAGCAGCAATGCAGGTGTTAGATTCCAGTCGCGCAGGAAAGATGAAAGCCCTCCGAGCAGGGCAAAGCACAACCTAATTAACTTCCGGATCAAATGTCAGGCTTGAAATGAAGGAAAGGCTGGGGTTTAATTCGCGGCTGGGATGAAAGTCGCAGATTCTAAAGTCAGGTTTGAAAGGTTGAGTGGCGGGAGGCCCCGGTTCAGCTGTCTCCGGTTACCACGGTCTTTCTGGTGGAAACCCTAGACGGTGATGGCCTTCCCAGCATGACTTGCGGCTTTGACTCCCAGAGCAGGCTTTCGCCTCCCCAATCTGATCCAGAGTCGTGGAACAATGGAGATCTGTGCGCAGCGGGGGAAATCTGCAACCCCAGAGGGAGCAGCCAATGTCTTCAGGGAGGGAGGTTGGCGAACTTGTTTGGGAGGATCTCGGAACCTGTTGGGTGGGACCATCAAGCAACAGGCAGATGGCACGCCAGTGTTTTGTGAATATGCCGTAAAGTCTTTCAAAATCGGTTTCTCAAGGCCATTCATATTTGTAAGGTTTAGGGTTGTTCAAAGTTGTTTTTGCCCACCAAGCTTTGTGAAGTTTGCGATTTTTTCATTTTTTTCAGATAATCCCTGGTGTGTGCACATTTTTTTCTTCCAAATGGCAATATACATTTTAACCCACCTAAATACGCCCCGTGGAGCGTGATTCAAGCTACTTTTATTTCTGTATTGTAATTCAAGGCTGCAAAATGGCGGCATAATGTTTATCTGTAAAGTTAACATTTTGTGCTGCTTCTGTGCACACTAGCGCAGTGGAGGAGGAGAACACTGTCTCCTAGAAGTATAACCTTTGATTAACTGTTTTTAACATTAAAAAACACTATGTGAAACTTAATTCGCCAGAAAAGTCATCTTTTTAAAGTGGATGTCCGACCCGCAAAACAAAGGAACTTTGCAACCCATGTCAAGTTGCAAAATTTCCAAAGTCTTGCATGATTGTCGCAAAAAAGTTGCGACTTTGCACACCCTAGGAAGCACTTTTGCTGATGATAAGAATGACTAGGTTAATCAATAAGCAATAGTCATTCCGTTAATACCCCATCAAGGCTCGACAGAACGGTGTGGAAATAGCTCCAGCATCCTTGTGCGATAAGGCACAAGATCAGGATGTGCCAACTGAGTAATCCACCCTGACACTGATGTACCTGTATCCATATACTGTGGGTGGCAATGGGAAGACTGAACACAATACTCATATTTTCTAGAACATCTCTGAGTCTGATGATGTTTACTGTTGTCTGGAGCACACACACATAGCCTATTGGGTCCAGCTATAAAAGTACTGCCACTGTGTAGATATAGTTAGCGTGCAGTAGAGCTAGTTGTCGTGAGTGTCCAAAGAAGCAACATGGTGGCAACCGAAGCATGCAGACCTTGGTTTCATGGGGTGTGTTGATGTGCGCACAGAGGTGTGTGGGATTAGCTCAGTGCCTTCATCTTGATACACAGCGGTGCCACACATGTGCATTTACAGTGATTCCATGCATGCACGCTTACACAGACATGCCACAGAAGTGAAACCAGTCAACTTCCTTCACCCACCTTTATTTAGGGAAACTTATCCTGCAAACGTTTGCTTTGCAACTTGGCACCTTCTTCTGAGGTTCTACTGAGACTTCCTGTTGCCGTCCCTCATGTTTCCTGTCTGGAGATTCCTTGTTGTTCCTGCCTGGAGCATTCTCCTGCCTGTTACTATCAACCTGACCATCTGGTGTTGCTCAGGAGATATAAGAGGGAGAGTGGGGCAGGGAAAACACTGCCTCTCCTCCCAGCACAATCCACCCCATTGCATCCTAGTATATGCAGTACGCTTACTTCAAAGTTGCTGTACCAGTTCACCAAAGTTGGTGCAGGTAGTGCTGTTATCTCTAGACACATGTTTCTGGGTTTAGCCCTTCATCAGTAGAGAGCAAAAGTAGCAGAGAAAAGTCCTTTGAGATTGCTGCCCAAGTCTTCACAGGTCACAGTACCACGCACTGGTGCATCCCAGGTGAGCTCGTCAGCTCATTGGCTCAAGGGAGCCTTTTAAACACAAGGGGAGGGAGCACACTGTCTCTCATCCCAGCACAGTTCACCCCATTGGATCCTGGTAAATGCAGTTCACTTACGTCAAAGTTGCTGTCGCTTTTCACCACAGTAGGTGCAGGTAGTGCTCTTATCTCTAGACGTGTTTTGGGGTATAGCCCTCCATCAGTACAGAGCAAAAGTAGCAGAGAGCAGAGAAAAGTCGTTTGGGGTTGATGGCATGCTGCCCAAGCCTTCACAGGTCACAGTTCCACTCCACAGGCTCAGGAGACATCACAGCATTGTTTCTAGACCCTCCTAGTCCATCCCTTCTGGTCACAAACTCTTTAGAATGGTTTGGCTTCTACCTGCCAGATTATAAGTCCAAGTAGCCTCCATTCTGTGCTGTATCTCCACTAGAAGCTGCTGTAAACTTGTGTCTAGAAGCTCCATTTGTTCAAGCAAATCCTCCATATCCACGATCTTCATCCCTGCTGGATCTCTCATACCTCGATGCACCTCTCCAGATGATGGGACCCACACTGTACCAGAGGTCAGTAGTGTTGGTCACTACACCACACACTTATCCAACATGACAAAAGTTTTTCATTTCAAGGTAAATGTTCTTGGGGTTTTACATGAGGAAAGTACAGACAAAGTAGAGATATAAGGAAGAAGAACAAGTTCTCGTGGGGTATCATAAAATGCAGTTCAATAAAATATCATAGTTTTGGTGGGAAGAACAGCACGTAATCCAGTGTAGATTGTATGATGAAATGATGAGCGTTCTGTTGATGTTTGTATGGAGGACTTCGAGGAACTTACCCTGCTGATCGTGTATTTTATGAAGGGAAGAAGAGTATAGGATAGAGAGAAGATAGGGTAGGCGAGATGAGAGTGGGAGTAGGACCGAAGGTAATTTTGTATGAGGGAGTAGAAACATGACAAGAGTTTTAAGCTGAAAGAGGGGTTTCAAAATACGCACAATCGCGAACACATGTACGTGCACGCTAAAACCTCCAAGGCACAATACGTGCCACTACAGTGTGATCCATGAATCTAGATAGGCCTCCGAACTGTAAATTGTTCTATTGACACATCTCACCATGACTTCTAATGTATGTGACAAACATAGTACAATTTCGGGGTTCAGAAATGCACAAAGCAAAAGGCCTTATGGTTCACTCGGTTCAATTATGTTTACTTTTGACCTATTTCTGTCAGGCAGCTGTGTCTACAAATACTACATTCTTTGCTCACTCTATTTGAGGTTGGGCCACAAAAAGCTTTAGGGCTGTCACAACAACTCTTGTAAATGAAAACAAGCTTTGGCAAAACCAGTAGGTTTAGCCTATGTAAGAGCTGTTGACTTTGCCAATGTCTTTTTTCCATGTTGTACAGTAGTGGATCCCAAACTTTTGACTTCTGTGGACCCCCACTTATCATTACTGGAACCCGGGGATACCCCACGAATCATTATTGGAATTCGGGGACCCCCCCCCCCACTGAGTCATTACTGGAAGCCAGTGACCCAGGCCTAAACATTGCCGATGATTTGAACCGCAAAACATTACACAAGAAATACAGAAACACGCATTGCATCAAACACATACACAAATGATAACACATTTTATTTAATTTGCAAACAAATTAAAAAAATATATATTTTTTAAAAAGGTTGGAGCTTTTCTAAATTCACTTGAAACCATACATTGTCCATACTATATTCTGTTTGATGTACCTGCACTGCTCCCACAAATCAATTTGAGGATACTAATTTAATTTTTAGCCGTCAATTTCAAGTTCCTTGACACTTCAGATTCTCTGAACAAGCTACAGCTGATCCAGAATACGGCTGCTAGAACTATCCTTAATCTTCCCCGTTCAGCCTCTGCCAAAGACAGTCTCAAACAACTACACTGGCTCCCGATGGCCCAGCGCATTATTTTTAAAACACTTTAAACGACTCATAAAGCTGTTCGTGGCATTGGCTCCCACTATCTTGTTTCCAAACTTTACTGGTATAGACCTATGCGACCTCTCTGGTCATCTGGAGCTTACAAAATTCAGGCCCCTCGCACCAATAAAGCTAAAAAGGGTGACAAAGCCACGGCAAAATGTTGGAATTCGCTTCCCCTGAATATCAGGAAGGAATCTAGTTATTTAAGTTTCAGGAAATTAGTCAAAACTTGGCTTTTCCCGCAATAGTTATAGGCCTCTGCCTTCTTGTTTTCTTTTCTCTGTTTAGTGTCTTGTGTCTCTCACTTTTGCTAGCGCTTCGATGCTTTTTAGTCGGAATGCGCTTTATAAAAACTATTATACATACATACATACTTACAGTACGTTTTAAAAATTTCAATTGTACGTGTAGCCATTTTATTTATATACACTTTATTAATCTGTTTATTTGAGTTAATTTTCTAAGCAGGTAAAGACCCCCTCAGGAGGCTTCGCGGACCCCTACGGGTCCCCGGAACACAGATTGGGAACCATTTTTGTAGAGCAGATTGAGAGTGGCATAGAGTAATTGTTATGGTGTGGAGTGGCACAGAGTAGAGTACAAGGCATGGAGTGGACTAGAGTGGTGTAGAGTAAAATAACATGGAGTGGAGTGGTGTGGTGTGGCATGGCATAGAGTGGAGTGGCGTAGATTGGAGTGGGACAGAGTACAGTGGAATGGCATAGAGTGGAATGATGTAAAGTACAATAGAGTAGCATAGACTGTATTGGGAAGAGTGGTGTGGAGTAGAGTGGCGTAGATTAGAGTCACTTGGAGTGGTGTAGAGTGGCAGTGTGTAGAGATGAGTAGGGTAGCATGGCATAGTGTGGCATAGTGGAGTGGCATAGAATGGCATAGAGGATAGTGCAGCGGTGTAGAGTAGAATGGTGCAGAGTAGAGTACAGTGGTGTAGAGTGTAGTGGTGTAGAGAAGAGTTGCATAAGGTGCACTGGTGCAGAGTGGTGCAGAATAGAGTAGGAGTGGCATAGAGTGCAGTGGCATGAAGCAGTGCTGTGTGGCGTACAGTGGTGTAGAGTACACTGGTGCTGAGTAGAGTGATGCCAAGTAGAGTGCAGTGGCGTAGACTGGAGTGGTGAAGAGTACAGTGGCATTGATTACAGTGGCATAAAGTGTAGCATCATAGAGCAGAGTGAAATAGAGTTCAGTGACTTACAGTGCAGCGCTGCAGAGTAGAGTCGTGTAGGGTGCAGTAGTATAGAGCAGAGTGTTGCACAGTAGAGTGGCATAGAGTTGAGTGGTGTAGAGTGCTGTGGCTTAGAGTGGTGCCAAGTAGAGTGCAGTGGCATAGAGTGGAGAGTCGTAGACTGCAGTGGTACAGAGTATAGTGGAATGTCGTGCAGTGGTACAGAGTTCAGGTAGAGTGCAGTGGCATAGTGTTTAGTAGCATAGCTGAATGGTGTAGGGTGCAGTGCCATAAAGTGCAGTGGTGTAGAGTTTAGTGACGCAGAGTTCAGGTGTGCTAAGTACAGTGGTGTACAGTGGTGCAGAATAGAGTGCCTCAGAGAGCAGTGGGATAGAGTGGAGTGGTGCATAGTAGAGTGGTGCAGAGTGGAGTGGCGTACAGTGCAATGATGCAGAGTGCAGTGGCACAGAGTTGAATTGTGTAGGGTGCAGTGCCGTAAAATGGAGTGGTTCAGAGTACACTGGTGTAGAGTGCAGTGGTGTACATTTGAGTGGTGTAGCGTGGAGTGGTGCAGAGTAGAATGCAATGGTGTACAGTGGTGTGACACAGTGCAGTGGTGTAGAGTAGAGGGCAGTGGCATATAGTCAGGGCCACTGGAATTATGTTATTGTGCCGCTGCAGCATTTTTCGCATAATTATGGATTTGTGATTATTTACCATGTATTCCATTATCTGCTGCATAATCTGCTGATTTTAACCAAAAAAAAGATTTTGTTTCTAGCTCAAACATTTCAAAAGTTACTAAAAATGCTGGAAGAACTAACGAGGTGCAATTCACACCCAGACATTTTTAACAAGTGTAAAAATCAGAAAATAATGAAGTAATACGGTCACAAAATATGCTGTGCTATGCCGCACAATTTGCCTTTTTTGCCGCATTATCAAGGCAGACCTTAATAATTAATTGATAATTTGTCCTTCATGCTGCATAATTCCAGTGGCCCTGCCTATAGTGGAGTGGCGTGCAGTGGGACAGAGTGGAGTGCAGAGGCATAGAGTGCAGTGGCATAGAGTGTAGTGGTGTAGACTGGAGTGGTACAAAGTAGAACAGAGTGGCATAGTGTGCAGTGGTGTAGAGTAGAATGACATAGAGTGCAGAGGCACAGAGTACAGTGACATGCAGTAGAGTGGCATGAAGTGGCAGAGAGTGCAGTGGCGAAGAGTGGAGTGGTGAAGAGAGGAATGTCACTGGTGCAGTGTAAAGTAGTGTGGCATAGAGTGCACTGGCATAGAGTGCACTGGCACATTGTGGTGCAGGGTAGAGTGGCATAGAATGCAGTGGTGTAGAGTGCAGTGGCATAGGGTGGTGCAAGGTGGAATACAGTGGTGTAGAGTGCAGTAGGGTAGAGTTGTGCAGAGTAGAGTGGTGCCGAGTAGAGTGGAGTGACTTAGAGTGCAGTGTTGGAGACTGGAGTGGTACAGAGAAGAGCACTTCAGTCAAAGTTGCATCAAAAACGAGGCAAAATGTGGAGGGTACTTCAACCAGAACCCAGATTCCTACACACACTTAATTTAGCTTAGGCCTGTGGCATTTGCCTGTTTACCTAGTTACGCAGTTTAATTTCATTTATTCATTTTAATTCATTTCAGCATAACATGCTTCTTTTAGCTGGGATTTTTTATTTTTCTAATCAGCTGCCATTTTCCGAAAGTGATGTTGTTAGTTCCCTTTCACAACATTTCATGCTGTGCCTCTGCTCAAGGCTGTACCTGATAGTTTATCTAGTATTGCTACCACAACAGTGCATAGCCAGCCTTTGAAACTTAGATGAATTATCACGTCAGACCTGTTCTCAGAATATACCATGTTTAATTATCAAACAGACAGCACACAGGCCAAAGAAGGTTACAGTGGTCATTCCAGCCAGAGGAGCCATCCCATGCTGTGTGCCACTTCACTGCAACTTTGCTGACCTCAACCCTGTCTCTACAGCCAATCGAGGAGATGACGGGCATCCTGAGGGAAATTTGTTTGTGGAGAGGGCGAACCGAATCTTAAAGCAATCCTTAACGGCAAGGGCATTAGGTAGTTGGCCTCATCAGCTATATGATGTCCAGAGAGCACTAAACAATCTGCTCAGGTGATGCCTGGAAAGACATAGCCCATATGACGTCTTGTTTGGGATATCTATGTATGTCCTACATCTTGATGGCCCTGGCGCAGTGCCGGCAGAAACTCCTTTTGACAAGAAACACAACAATTCTGTGATGAAAATTTATCTGCAGATGCTGCCACCTTGAGAATGAGGGATGTGCCACCATCCACGGGCTGGCTTCCTAAATGTGGGGGATCTGATTTGTGAAAAGATACTTGTGAAAAAGGAATGTGGTCCATCAATGCTACAGTTGTCTCCCCAAGTTTGGGGAGGGTGGAGAATGAACTTTGTTGATTCCTGTGACCACTTCATCAACAGGAAATGTCTGTTGTAGATCTCTACTATTCCAATGCAACACAAACAAATGACATTGTTTATTATGAATCACCATTGGGCACATCAACCAGTTCTGCACCAGTTTTTGCACAAACTGCTTCTGGTTAATTTGTCAACACAGATGATTTTTCTTCAAATTCTTCAGCATCAGCTACCGCACTTCTATCAAGAGCACGTAAGCTTTTCACCTGGCTTAAAAATAATTACTTGGTTTGTCCATGGTACTATCTGTGGATACTACTGACACTGCTTGCCTTTCTGCTTTGGATTGGCTTTGTCGTCATTTTCTTTTTGCTGATACAAGGTCATTACCTCCCTGAACGCTCTGCTGTTGAATTGGTGGATGACATTTTGACACCTTACCTATCCTCACATAAGGTCCAAAGAGACTTGTCCCTTGTGAACATTTCAGCTGTTCCAATTCCTGATGGGATTGTTTGGGATAAAGTACTGTATGATATCTTTGGCCTCACTGAAATGATTCAAATTCCATATGTATTCAAAGTACGTATGAATGATATTATTACACCGGGGGTTGTTTCTGATGACTGGGGTGTAAAAACAGTTTATTCTATGCTTTCTGAGCTTAAATATTATACTATATTTGAAAGCGAAGATGTTTATATGACAACTGTGAATTATGGGGAAATGTTTTGTTATCACCATTATGAGCATCATTTTCTGTACTACGCTGGTACCCTAAAATTAGTTTAAAATTACACACAATGGGAAAGTTTTCCACTCTGGTGTGGAGTTATAAAACATACACTGATAAGTTTGCATATTCTACTAGGCATGATGCTAAGATTGTTGAGTTATTATCTCAAATTACCTCCTTTTAAAGTGACAAGAATATTGCTAACTAACACCAAATTAATTTCTTTGTATTCCTTTGTTTCCAGCTGGTTGTTGAGGGCTATGAGTTTTGGAAGAAATCTGTTGATTTAAAGAGCGCATGGTGAACACGAGATTGGCAAATACAGGGCACGGAAGCCTTATTCAGAGCATGCCTTATCCTTTACAAATGTTTTTTTAAATGACACTGTCTAGCAGACAATTTGCCTTAGGTTAGCAAAAATGAAAGAACCGAACACACCCATTAGTCTCACCTTTGCAAAATTTGACAATTGTCAAAAGATGTTAAATGTCACTGAAGCAGAGCTTAACAGTTGGGTTCAGAATGGTACCTTTAATTTGTCACTTTCAAGTCCCAATGGGTGGTTTTTGTGGCCAGGGGTCATGGCCATGGTTGCCATGCAAGTTTTGTAAAATCCACACAGGGTTTTAGAGTGAGCTGACCGGACCCTTGTTACGTCACCACACAACACACGGGTATTGTCACAACATACAGCGTGGGCAAACTGTGCCAATAATGGTTAATATCCTCCTCATTACCAACTGTAAAAGAAGACCTTAATCTCCTTTCATATGACATAGACCTACAACATTTATTCCTATGTCCTAGAGAGCCAAGCTCAAAATGTTTCTTATATGCTATTCATAATGGTATATTCAAGCTTTCACAAATGGAGGCTGCAGCCCGGTTAAGGCAGATTGATAAGGAAAACATGGAGAAGTCTCTAGCAGTTGTCAATAATGGTATGAACACATTGTCTAACCGCATTTACACACTAAACAACATTGTGTCACCTGCAATTGACATCAATCAAAATGACATCACTTTTACATCATGGACAGAGTCAGCTTAGGTCCATTATGCAGTTGGGTTGGACTTTACACGTTCTTAAAAGTGGTTGTGTGCCCTGGCAGCATGTTAACTCCAAGGAGTTATTTGCCACATTTAATTTGACATGACAGCAACAGATAATGACTAAGTAAGAGATTACTTACATCATGCTTAACATTGAAAAGTTAGAAAAGTTACCTTTTATTGTGGTGGAAAATCTGTTGTCAGTATGTTTAATACATGGAGTGATTAATCTGCCCATTGTAACTTTCCAATTCACTTTGTGTTTAAAACATTTTCCTGTAGGCAGATCTAAGCAATTAGGAAACAGTTACACCCACAAGATGTGGCAGTTACCTTTTGATTACAGATGTCTGAATGGCTGGACATTGGCCCTTCTCAGCAGAAGTGAATGTGAAACTTCCGTAAGGCATTGTATGATTTGTAAACTGTTGTCCTTGCACAGCACATGTAATGTGGCCATGACAAACATGGCTTGTTATCTGAAAGGTACTCCTGTTTCTTCGATTCGCCCAGTGTTTGAGATCTTTTCGAATGAAAGTTATTTAATGCTGAGTGATGGAGGTTGAAGGTTTCTTAAATTCTAACTTGCTGCTGCAATGTGTTATTCCCCTCCCCCCACGTATGAGACAAAAGTAGCATAACTGTGGCCTCACATTGCTACTTCAAATATAAATTTTGACAAGCTGAGCAGACTGAAGGCTCCTTAGTTTAAAAAAACATGTGCCTCTTACATCTGCCTGAGAGACCTACGGCTTTCAAGTAGCTAGGTCATCTGCAGAGATACAGTCCCTAATAAATACCAACTTCCCCAAACACTTTGGAGAATTGGTGAGCAGGATTTTTAATGCATCTAATGCTGCTGGGATTGTTGGTTCTGGGTTTGTCAGTACTTTCCAGACCGTGTTCGGAGTAATACCTTCAGCCATTCACTCACTTTTATTGAGTGTCTTTCGTGGATTCACAATAACTTTGGCACTAATTGGTAGTATTCTGCTGTTGCTATTTTTGATTCGCATTGGCTGTCCCTTCTTAACAAAGTGGAGTGATGTAGCTCTCACCAGCCAAACTGTGTCAAAAACGCATGATGCAATATTTCAGATCTTTACTGCCACTTCTCACTTGTGTGCAGCCATTTTTCCACCACTTGTGGTGGTTTTTCGAATGTGTACCGGAGGTAGGTCTTGCTGTCTAGCTTGTAGCTTCTTTGGACACAGATCTGTTAATGTTCTCGATGAGAGTTCATTCACGGACATGCCCATTGAGATTGCAGTCATTAGGGGAGGCATCCTATGAGCAGCCCCTTGTGGATGTCATGGCCCCTTGTGCTTTTACATCTGGCACTGCTCGGAATGCTGCTTCCTCAGCTGGCTCTGTGGCTGAGGCACCTGCACATGTGTGCTCTGTAGATCTTACCTCTAACGAGCTGGTCAACTTATCGCCTGCTGAAGTGGGGTCCTTCCAGGCTTCCCTCTCCATTGATGACATGTGAAATTTCCTGCAGGATCATGATTATTGTTAAATGTGACCTATGACCATTTCTCATTTTTTTTCTTTGTTTTTTTTGTACAAATTCTAACTTGTCCTTATGATTTGGCCTGCCTTTCGGCCTGATTTGCTTGTCAACTTCAACATTTTTATCCTGCTTATGCATATTTTAGTGGATTTTAGTGCCGTAGTCTTGGGTGTAGTTTATTCTAGGGCTTGGACCATGCACTTGTGTCCCAACAATAAGGAGGGTGTCGTGGGTTCAGTTTAGCCCCTTGCTTGGGCACAATTATTTTAGCTTAGGCCTGTCACTTGTGCCCTTTTAGCTAGCTACGCACATTTATTTAACTTATTAATTATAATTAATTTCAGCACAATTAGCTTTTTAGCGGAGATGTTGTATATTTCTCATTAGCTGGTATCCTGCGAGAGTGTTGTTGTTAGATCCCTTGCATGACATTTCACGCTGTGCCTCTTCTCAAGGCTGTATCTGATAATTTATCTAGTATTGTCACACAAGAGTGCATAGCCAGCCTTCGACACTTAGACGAATTATCACATCAGGCCTGTTCTCAGAGTACACCATATTGTATTACCAAAACAGTACACAGGCCAAAGAAGGTTAGAGAGGTCATTCCAGCCAAAGGAGCCATCCCATGCTATGCACCACTTAATTTCAACTTTGCTGACCTCAGCCCTGTCTCTACAGCCAATCGAGAAGACGACGGGCAGACCCCTGTTTTCAGGTATGGGAGCAGGAATTTCTTCCAGGGACTAAAATGGGCAGAGAAAGAGCTATCACTGCTATGCTGTTACGTAGATGCTAAGAAGTGTAGGTAGAAATTTGTAGACACATATTTATTGCAGAATGCTGGGAACTTTTATTTGCTTCTCACTGTTGGTTACAATCAGCATTATATGTTTCATCCTTCTAATAAAAACAGCTAATATTTCAAGTAGTTGTTTCAATAAATACATTGTAAACTGTCCTGCATCTCTGTGTTCACCTTTTCTTGTGTGAGACTTGTGCAATGAGAGAAAGGACTGAGGTCTACCGACCACAACTTCCCTGAGGAATCAGTGACGTGTTCTAGGCTGCCACAAATCACCTTTACTTCCTAGGTTTGGGTGAGGTGCTGCCAGATAGCCAAAATGTTTAGGCTGACAGTTTCCAACCAGTGAGGGAAGGACTCAGTCACCCACGCATAGTGGTGCTGCCGCCCAAGAACCATCAGTCTTACCCCCTGGTAAGACTCCTATGACAGTCTAGAGTTCAGTGGCATAGAGTGCAGTGATGCAGACTACAGCAGCGTAGAGTGGACTGGCATAGGGTGGAGTGGTGTAGAGTGCAGTGTTGTAGAGTGGAGCGGTGCAGAACACAGTAGAGTGGAGTGGCGTGGAGTGGCATGGAGTGAAGTGGCATAGAATTCAGTGGCGTAGAGTGCAGTGGTGCAGAATAGAGTGGCGTAGAGTGGAGTGGCATAGAGTGCAGTCATGCAGAGTACCGCTGAGTGGCATGGTGTGGTGTTGTGGAGTGGCATAGAATGCACTGGTGTAGAGCCGCTTAGGGAGAAGTGTTGCAGAGTAGAGTGATGCAGAGTAAAGTTTGAGTTGCATAGAGCAGAGAGGCGTAGAATGCAGTAGTGCAGAGTAGACTGCAGTGGCGCAGAATACTGAAGAATGGTGTAGAGTGGAGTGACGTAGAGTGGATTGGTGTAGAGTGGCGAAGAGTGCAGTGATGTACAGTGCAGTGACGTGGAGTGGTGCAGAGTAAAGTGCAGTGGCATGGCAGTGCATAGAGTGTAGTGGCATGGAGTGCAGTGGTGTAGAATAGTGTGATGTACAATGCAGTGGTGTAGAGTGGCATAGAGTGCAGTGGTGAAGAGAGTAGTGGCGCAGAGTGCAGTGGTAGAGTGGAGTGACAAGAGTGCATTGGCATAGAGTGGAGTGAGAGTCGTGTGGCGCAGAGTAGAGTGGCATAAAGTACAGTGATGCAGAGTAGAGTGGCATAGAGTGCAGTGGTTGTGTAAAGTGGTATAGGGTGCAGTGGCATAGATTGTAGTGGTACAGAGTAGAGTGGAGTGGAGTAGCACACAGGTAAGCAGAGTAGTGTTGAGTGCAGTGGCATAGCGTGGAGCTGTGTAGAGTACAGTAGAGAGCAGTGGCATGGAGTGATGTGGAGTGGCGTAGAGTAAAGTGGCATGGAGTGCAGCAGTGTAGCATGCAGTAGCAGAGTAGAGTACAGTGGTGTAGAGTGGTGCAGAGCAGAGTGCAGTGGTAGAGTGAAGAGCAGCAGTGTACAATAGCGTAGAGTACAGTGGTGAAGAGTATGTTGGCGTAGAGTGGTGCAGAGTAGAGTGGCATAGGGTACAGTGTAGAGCAGTGCAGATTAGAATGCACAGGTGTAGAGTGCAGTGGCTTGGAGTGGTGTGCAGGTGCATAGAGTCCCGTGGTGTAGCGTGCAGTGGCCTAGAGGAATGCAGTCAAAGGCCTATGTCAGAGCCACAGTTCAAGTTCTACAGGGTGCTTAATCTCCAAAGAGAAGCTACTCTCTATGTTTCAGAGAGTCACTCCACCGCTGAGCACTGTGTTTTGGAGAAAGCAGAAGAATGCAGTAGAAACAATGTCTTACTCATAAATGACATGGTGGGGGGCAAGAAATAATGTTGCAGTGCTCTTTATTTGGAAGGCAGAAGCACAGTCACACTTTACAGTACAAGGATATGTTCATTCTTAGTCACAACAAAGGACCTATTTGCTGTTGTAGATGAGCTGACTTGCTTACATTGTTGGATGGGGCTGGAGGGAAAAAAGTGACAGAGAAGGATAGTGGGGTGAATAGAAGCTACATGAATAGAGATATGGGAGACGGACTAAAAACATGAGGCACTCATGTAGTGCTTCAACACAAAAAGTAGTTCCAAAAAATGGGAGCAAGGGAAGGACACAAGTACTTGGTCCATGCTCCAGAGAAGGGCCACACACAGGAAGAGGACATGAGGCAGGCATGACAAGACAGACGTCAATGAAGGAACTGAGGGCGATGTTGAAGCTCACAAATGGTAATGTATGTGTGGGTTGTAAGTCCATTGTATGTAAGCAAAATGTCTTGCAGAGACAGTGCATGGGCTGTCTAGGTGAAACCTAAAAATGAATATGGTCCCGTGAGTAGCAGTCTCCAAGTGAATTGATTGGTTACAATCATGTCCCCAAAATGTGTGGCTGTTGAATGTCGTGCCAATAATGGGCAGCATCTATTATTTTCAATGATGGGTTGCTGCGTGAACTTCAGACGAGGCAATGGCAAATAGCTTTTCTAGGTCTCACCCACAGCTTTTATCTGTCTGTGTCAAAGACCTATTATGTACAATACCAATACTTAGAGAGGTCTTTTGGTCAGCCCATTCCTTATCCAAGGTTGGCTTTTTTGTCAATGCCATTTGCTTTCTTCTTATTTGATGACTTTCATTGTAATTCTTGTTTGTATCCCTCCCATAGAGCATAGAGTTTTTGCAGTGTTTTTGATTTGATAATTAGTTGCCTACCACAGCACAGAACTACTTTTTGTTTTTATTTCAGCACTCCATGGAAGTGCATGTGTTTTTTTTATGTTCTCTTTTCTCCGGGCTGCTTCCCAACTCGCATCTCCACCTGCTCTCCGTATTCACCTTCCAAACTTGGAAGTCCCTTCTACCGCCCCTCTTCATCTTGTTCAGCTTTTTTGTGGCATTTGTTTATGTTTAAATGCCCGTGCCCAGCTCTTTTGTTGCCCTCTTCAGCCTGTTGCTCTTGCTACTCAGCAACATTGATTTGACTTACCCCTCGCCCACTCCACCATTTCTTTCTCATCCTTCCAAATTACTTTTTTTCTTTTTTCTTGGGGGGGTGGGTGTTGGAAAGGGCCAGGTGGGTATCAGCAGTTGCAACTTTCTAATTTTGTGCACTTTCGTGTACTTTTACTTCTTTTCATGTCTCATCTAAAAACCAAAGACCTATTGTGTACTCCTCCAATACTTACAGTGGGCTTTAGTCAGCCCATTTCTTACCATTGGTTGGCTTTCTTGTCTATCTCATTTGCTTGCTTCTTATTCCTTCCTCTTTTTTTGTTGTCCCTCCTTTGGAGTATAGCTTCTTTACCATCCTTTTGATTGACTGGCTTGAATCCTTCCACTGTTTACATTCAGGAAACTACTTGTTCTGTATATTTCCTCACTCCATAGCACTGCATGGGTTTTCCTGCTCTCTACCTCTTGTTCCGCTTCTCCCTTCAAATGTCCACACGCTATCCAAGCTGGTCTGTTTCATTGTTGCTTCCCCAATCCTCTCGTCCAGCTTTTTAGCTTTTTTTTTTAAAGTTATTTTTCCAATCTGAAACAGCTCCTATCTTGACGCCCCCTCTTTCCCTCCATCCCCTCCACTCACTCCTCTGTTGCTCCCCCATTCATCCCCATCAGGTTCTCCTTTTTTATATTAAAAAAATGGATGGCCTGGCAGTTGCAATTTGCTTCCAGGCCAATTCTTCCTTTTAAATGTGATATCGTACTTACTTTTTTCGTTTCATTTACCATTCCAAGGTTGGTGTCTGAAAATGTCATCCTCGACATTACGCTGCAGAGGCTTTTTTTTTCCTTTAACTGATGCTGTTCCTCATCGGCAAACAAGCTAATTTTTTCTTTTTGTCGATGTGAAACACATCGGCAAAAAAGAATGGCAAAGCCAAAAGTTCTGGTAAAACCATTGAAAGACACAACATATTGGATTTGCCAATGCTTGTTATCTGATAGACTCGGTGCAGTGACACACTTTGCTGCTCATCTCCACTGCCTGTTGTGGTCCTTCATTGGTCATTGTCCCTGCTGTCGTTCACCATGTGCTGTGAGCCAAGTTAGCACCCTAAATAATCGCAGGTTTCATATGTATATTGATGTCACTCAGAGACTTCTAAGTTTAAAAGGGGATGTGGGCCTGCTCAGCTCCCGTCTGGAGGCTGTTGATTGGGAGATGACAGCTACACTCCTGTCATCATAGTGCCACATAGTCGTGGCTCGCGGGGGTTAAAAGAGGCGGGCGGTCAGGGGGATGGGGATAATAATAAAAGAAAAAAAAGAAAAACTTAACTGCGTGCTGCGCTTCCGTCCCCTCAGCAGGCAGCACACGCTCCCAGACTGCCCTGCGGCCAATCCTGACGCTGCTCAAAGCAGTGTTAGGATTGGCCAAAGCACCCAGCCAGGGCACTCCCAGCCAGACTAGAAGCCTGTGCCTTTTCTCTCCAGCCCGGCAAGACAGTGCTGGGCTGGAGAGAGCACAGTGCACATGTGCGTTAGACCAGCCCAAGACGGCTGGCCAAACACACATGCGCACTGAGGGGAGTGCACAGTGTACGCCCCCATGTCCCCGTCAAACACTATGGCCCGCCCCTTTAACCTCGAAACAATAATTAACATAGTTTATTATCGTTTTGTTGTTAAAGGTTTGCAGCTGCTGCTGCTAGTGGGGGTGGGGGGGGTATTGCTCCTCTGCCATAGCACAGTAGCTGCCGCTGGTGCCGCGTGCTGCTGTGGTTTGATGGTGACTGCTGGGTGCACGTGCTATGCTTTTGTGGGGCAAGCCCTTTTCCTCCCTGATGTTGACCTTACCAAATTCGCTCACTGTCCCCATTGGGTCACTGAGGAGCAACAACATGTCATTGGCTGCTAAACACCTGGCCACAGAGGGCCAAATGTTTGTGTGCTTTACAAAATGCCTTAAAAATATATACTCAAGACATGACCTTAAGAATAAGACCAAAGTCTCCCCTCCTGAAGGAATTGCAGCCCCACTCAAGCCTCTATTATACAGTCGGCCTGTGGAGGGCGTTCCTCGGTGTCCCAAGCTGGTTTTGGCAGGGCTGTTGCCATACTCATGCAGGCAGCATAACACTACCTAAATGTGGGAGGGGGGTTGTGTGTGTGGCAAGCACACTCTTTTGGGTCTCCATACCTCCTATCCCTTCTCTGAGAACCGAGGGGTTGTGCCTGCCTTTGCATTATGAGATCGATTAAACTTGCTTTTCTCAACTATGTACTACAAAACAGGACAACCCGGCTTCCCTTGCAGAATCTGAATACAGACAATTAGAAACATGCACCGGCAAAGCCAATAGGGCTCACTTGTGCAAGATGATTTGCCAGTGTGATTTAGCTATATTGTACACCAGCGTGGCTGCTGTTCAGCATGGCTTCAAGTTAGTGGAGTAAGAGGAGAGTGGCGTTGAGTGCCATAGAGTGTAGTTGCATAGAGTTTTGTAGAGTGGAGTGGAAGGCGTAGAGTGTCATGGAGTAGCGTAGAGTGGAGAGGAGTGTCATAGAGTGGAGTAGTGTTGTGGAGTAGAGTGGTGTAGTGTAGGTGGCATAGAGTGGAGTAGAGTGAAGTGTCATAGAGAGGGGTGTCAACGGTGGAGTGTCGTAGAGCGGAGTATCATAGAATGTCAGAGTGCAGGGGTGTGGAGTGGAGGCACATAAAGCAGCACAGAGTATCTTAGAAGTGAAGTAGCATAGAGTACAGTGTCTTGGGGTGGAGTGGACTGTCATGGAGTGGAGTGCTGTGGAGTGTCGTGGAGTGTGGTGGAGTTTCATGGAGTGTTGTGGAGTGTCATAGTGTTGTGGAGTGTCATAGTGTGTTGTGCATTGGAGTAGAGTGTTGTAGAGTGGCGTGGAGTGTCAAGTGGTGTAGAGTGGAGGGGTGCAGAGTGGAGTAGAGTAGGGTGGCATAGAGTGGAATAGAGTGTCGTAGAGTGGGGCGCAGAGTGTTGTAGAGCAGAGACACATTGAGTGAAGGGGTGCTGAGTGTTGTAGAGTAGTGTGTCTTAGGGTGGAGTGTCATATAGTAAAGTATTGTATCGTAGACTAGGGTAAAGTGTCAAAGTGGAGTAGAGCGGAGAGAAGTGGCGAAGAGTGGCGTGGCATCCAATGTCGTAGTGTGGAAGGGCATAGAGTGCAGGGGTGTAGAGTGGATTAGCACAAAGTGGCATGGAGGGTCTTAGAGTGGAGTGGGATAGTGTGGAGTGTCACAGAGTGCTATTGAGTGTCATTAAGTGGCGTTGAGTGGTCTAGAGTGGAATAGAGTAGGATAGCATAGCATAGAGTGAAAAAGAGTGAAGTGGAGTAAAGTGTCTTAGAGTGGAACTGATTGGCATAGAGTGGAGGTGTGTAAAGTGTTGCAGAGCGCAGGGGTATAGAGGTGAGAGCCATAGAGTGTTGTATAGTAGAATGTCATGGAGTGTCGTAGAGTGGAGTGGCGTAATGTAGAGTGGAGTAAAGTGTTGGTGGGGTAAAGTGGAGTAGAGTGGCGTAGAGTGGAATGGTAAAGAATGGAGGGGTTTAGAGGTGCAGGGCGTAGAATGAAGGGGGCTAAAGTGGGAGAGTGTCTTTGAGTGGAGTAACGTAGAGTGGAGTACAGGGTTGTGGAGTGGGATCGAGTGGAGCATCATAGAGTGTCATGGAGGGTAATAGAGTGGTGTGGGTAGAGTGTTGTAAAGTGGCATGGAGCGTTATAGAATGGGGTGTGTTGAGTGGAATAGAGTAGGATGACGTAGAGTGGAGCAGAGTGCAGTAGAGTGGTGGGCGGATAGTGGAGGGATGTAGAGTGGAGTGTCATAGAGTGTTGTAGAGCAGAGGGGTGTAGAGTGGAGTAAAGAATTGTAGAATAAAGTGGAGTAAAGTGGTGTGGAGTGGAATAGAGAGGCATAGAGTGTCATAGTGTGGAGTGCGATGCAGTGGAGTGGCGTGGCCTAGAGTTAAGTGGCATGGAGTGGCTCAGAGTGATGTAAAGGGTCATAGAGTGGAGTGGCATAGATTGGAGTATCATAGAGTGGCACAGTGTGTAATTGCGTGGAGTATCTTAGAGTGCATGAAGTGTCATAGAGTGGAGTGTCGCAAAGTGGAGTAAAGTGGCATGGAGTGTCTTAGAGTGTGCTAGAGTGGAGCGTCGTAGAGTGGTATAGAGTGCGGTAGAGTGGAGTGGCATAGAGTGTAGTTGTACTGAGTGGAGTTATATAGTGTGTCATAGAGAATAAAGGCATAGAGTAGGGTGACGTAGAGGGGAGTAGAGCTTCATAGAGTGGAGTACAGTGGCATACAGTAGAGTGTCACAGAGTGAAGTGGACTAGAGTGTTGTGGAGTGGCATGGAGTGGATTAGAGCAGCATTGAAAGGAGTGGGTGGACAGAGTAGAGTGGAGAGGCACAGAGTAGAGTGGCGTAGAGTGTTATAGACTTGAGGGGCGTTCAGTGGCATAGAGTGGAGAAGAGTGCCATAGAGTAGGGTATGCATGGTGTAGTAGCACGCTGCTATTAGAAACAACATATTTTACATTGAAATGACCACTACATTTACACAGACATACAGTTTTACTGATAAAACTATACAACGTTGTTTTGATCGTATTAAACTATTTGTTTCCAACATACTTCAGAATTACAAATTAATGTGCTTCATTTGTGCTTTCCTAATTCTCATATGTTCTCAAATCTTTGTATAGTTCATTTACAGACATTTTAAATGTTGTTATGTGCTAGAAAAAAGCACCCCCAGATTGTCAGATAAATCCTCTCACTTTGAAGCCAGAGAAAGAAAAGTAAACACTGAGGTCCCTCAAAAGAGTGAGCTTGACATTTGACCTATTTCTTTGAATGCACAGCAAATGTGACAAGATAAGAACAAAATGTACAGGCCTGTTTACAGAAAGCAATCACTCGTAGTAAAAAATCCAGTAAACAGGCTACACTCCACAGGAGGAACCAAGACATACTAGACAGCTTAAAACAAATAAAGCTAGCAAATAGGAAACAAGCAACTGTGAGTTACAGCACACACAACTAATGGTAAGCAATGGGCAGAATGTATTCCCAGAGAAGCTTTCAGAATGTCCCCAAGAAGTCTTCAGCAAACCAGAAAGCTGTGCTGTGTGGCAGGCCTCAACCTAAAAAGATGGCTCTGCCATCCGTTGATAGACATGGGGCCACTGCAGCGGTAGGAAGCAGAGTGTTGCGCATTCAACAATGGAAGGAGCACAATAACTGGAAAACTCAGAAGCAACAAAGTAACTATGAACATGGATGCCAAGGTAGCAACAGGACTTTTAGCAAGGAGTCACTGAACCAAGGGTCCTCCAACAAATTCTGCAAGGTAGGCAGGGCCAGCGAGTACCTAATGTTTCATGTCCTAGAATGCCAGATGTAAGTGTTTGCAGGAGGTATGTTGTTGAATAATAAGGGCTTTGCATGTCATGCAGAGGACAGTGAACACCATTCTACCTTCTTGTGAGAACTGCAAGCGTCCAGGTGCAACAGGATGTGACCTTGTTCATTACCACAAGGAAGGCACCACGGAGAAGGTAAGGAGCCTTGTGCCCCATGGCCTGTGGCACACACACACTCTAAGGAACACATTTATGAGAAAGTCATGCATTCCTGCTTTTCCTTGTGTTGGCGTCATTTTGGCTGCCTAATGCCAATACTGGCACCCTTGCACCAGCATGCAAGGGTGCCTGCGTTGCAAGTAGGATTGTTTTTGTCCAAGAAGGGACACCATTGTGCAGAAGACAATCCCCTGAGGCATTTTCCTCTTTTATGTGTGTTATGAGGAATAAAATGAGGAGAAATAAAGGTATTTTTCCTCGTTACACCTCGCCTGAGGAGGTGTAGCAGTTTTGGTGCATTCCTAGATCTACCACCTATGGTAAAACTGGGAATGCATGAAGCTCCATGGGTGGTACGTGGAAGCACCCACGCATCACCTATAGAACACCTCCAGGGGTCAGAGGAACGCAGCACAGCGATTCGCACTCCATTGTGCTAGATGTATCAAGGCACTCAGGGCCACGGAATGTGGCCTTGCATGGCTTGATACATCGCATTTTGGAGTTACGTCGCCCAGGCACGTTTCGTGGTGAAAAGCGACGCAACACCAGTGCTTAATTTGTGCTTGTTGTTTCCGGTGCTGAGCACAGGTACTTATTTTTGAGGGCCGGGGCTTATTCTTCTGCCTCAAGCATTTGCTGCGAGCAAAAGACACATATGGGAAAGACGGAGGAAGAGAAAAACGAAAAAGCGTCACAAAGGGAGAAAGTAGAAAGCTGCAAGAGTGAGCTGAAGGGTCAGGGAGTGGCTGTTAATGGATTGAAGAGGCCCGAGATGGCTTCAGGATTACGCTTCCTGAGTATTCCGTGTTCACTCATTTAATTGCATCAGCCGCGTGTTTGAGGGGGGCTTTGAGAACCGGCACCTTTTCATTTACAAATTCATCACAGCGCAACACCCTCATATATAGGTCACGTGCGGCCGCACAAGAGCATCAGATTACAAGTAGCTCGAAAGTGGTCATAACGATGACGTAATGGGAGCAACCAACTGCAGTACATAATTTGGGAAGGGTTCCTAACACCCTTGTTCCAAAAATAACAAGCTCCTGCTTCGTGTAATTACTGATGAGGTAAAGTTTCGTGTTATAGATACTGTCTCTGCCGTTTGTTGGTGCAAGCAATTGGAAACCATGAACTTAGCTGAAGCGCCGCTCAAATGCACATCTCCGTGCACCAGCAGATGGGCTGCCGTATGGAGGCAGATGCTCGCTTTGATATCAGCCTGGAGCTGGCACGGGTCGTTCACTGATGCGGGCACAGAGTGGGCGAAGCTCTCCCAACAGACCGCGCCACTAATTAAATAGCATAAGGGATGGCACATTTCTTCGCTCTGATTCGGGTTCACCGCCAAAGAAAGTGACAGATCAGGATCATGGAACACAAAGCCTTCACGTGACAGGCTCATCATGCTACAAACATACGGTGCCTGAAAGTACAAAATGAGAGAAGGACATGCCGACAGGACACAAAGTGTAAAATATTGCTGGCCAGTTTTTAAAAGACCATTTTGCTGAGAATTAGTTTTAATTGGAGAAATGAGAGCCAAGGGCTTGAGTGAGTGCTTAATTTGTGCATGTTGTTTTCGATGCAGGGCACCGGCACTTATTTTTGAAGGCCGGCACTTATTTTTCTGCCTCAAGCATTTACTGCAAGCAAAAGACACATATGGGAAAGCCGGAGAAAGAGAAAAACAAAAAAGCCTCACAATGGGAGAAAGCAAAAAACTGCAAGAGTGAGCTGAAGGGGCAGGGAGTGGCTGTAAATGGATTAAAGAGGCCCGAGTTGGCTTCAGGATTACGCTGCCCCAGTATTCAGTCTTCACACATTTAATTGCAGCAGCCGCATGTTTAAGAGGAAGGATTTGGGCACCCACATGTTTTTATTTACAAATTAAGCAATGGGGTGAGTTAGAGTCACCCGGGGGTAACGGGTTACCCTTTGCTCGCACCATGTGACCACAGGCCGTGAATGCAATGGAAGGAACATAAAGTACAAAAGCTTAGTTAGCTTTCTGCAGTATTCACCCCTAGTCCTATCTCCACAGCAGCAAATAGGGAGTGGGACACTAGGATTCATCCCTGAAATGCTGAATGGAGGTCAAAGTTGCCCGACATCACTTCCGCTGTCCTGAACATTTTGATGAATAAACATCCATGCTAAAAACACATGCCTGGATGAGCAAGAACACAAAGGCACTGTGCAGATGAAGGCAGGTTGGTTCCATTGCAAATAAAATAATATTTAGGAGGGAAACATAAATAATAGGCAAAGAGACAAGGAACTGGATAAATTAGCACAAATCATTGAGCTGAGAGCTGCAACATCCGTTAAGCAAGCATTTGCAATGCAACGGGTCTCCCTTTGCTCGAGTTAGAGCTATAAGAGTTGTAATTTCCAAACTGGACTTTTCTTGCCACATAAATTGAAAATGAAAAGTAAAAGAGTTGACATAAGTGAGACGATCCAAAGCGCCATGGCCACTAAGAGAGTGAGCGCGAAGGAGTGGCACAAAAGGAAAAAGAAGTTTGCTTGCAGTCAAACGTATCAGCAAAAGTGCAATTATCCCTGTAACAGGGTTGGTGTCCAAGGCAGTAACAAAATCTTCCCAAGGAGGGACAAACGTAAAGCATTTACCAATGATAACAAAGGAATTTTGAAAGGCAAGCCCACGAACGAGTGATAGTGATGACCGTGCAGTGGGCGTGTTTAAAAGCCCACAGATAGATTACAACAGGTCAAAGTGCTTGCACGCTTGACCTAAAAATGATGGACAGAAAAAACCTGTAAAAAGTCACTGCAGCGATGCTGTATAACAATTGGCAAAGCCAAAAGATCTTCGCAGGGCAAACCCATTAGCTTTTTCATGTCACAAGCCAGTCACAAGCGTAAATGATCAAATAAAGTTTATGGAAATTGTGGGTTGTATAATGGATTAGTATAAACCTGTTTTGGTCACTATGAATCAAAGCCTGCATATGGGGCAGCAGCCGGGAGGCAAATATTTTGATAAGTATTTTGAAGTCAGAGTTCAGCATGGAGAGGGGTCGAAAGTCCGAGACATTCATATCACGCAAGGATTACTTAGGCAATGGGACCACTAAAACCTCCCTTGTCATAGCCAGGAGAATTCCTGCCTCATAAGCTTCTGCATACAACGCTGCCAGCTTCGGCGCCAATTCCTTCATAAACACCTTGTGGAACTCCCGAGGGAGTCCATCTGCTCCTGGCATTTTACCTGTTGCCATGGCTTTGATGACATTTCTGACCTCCATTTCCGTCACTTGGGCATCTAGAGGCTGCTGCTCCTCCACTGGTAGGGCCCGAAGAGACAGGTTCTCCAAAAAGGGGCCCAGCGTCATCGAGAGGTCCAACTCTGGCGGGCAATAGAGGGAAATATAGTAACTCCTGAATGGCTCATTAATATGTTTTGGTGAGAAGATAACCATCCCCTCTGTCAACATCAGATGAGTTAAAGGGGCCCCCCTGTTCTCTGGACGGACTAGCCATGCCAGAAGTTTAACCAATTTCCCTTTTCTTCATGAGTCCGGTGCGCGTAATTTTTACAGTCGTGGCACCTAAGACGTTATAGGGCCACGTTATACAGCTCTTGCTTTGCCAGCAATCAAAGGAGCGCCACAGGACTCTCACCTTGTTCATTGTCCCTCACATGTAGGTCATCCTCAAATTTCTGGAGGTCTCATTCAAGGTCTCTCCGAATACCCACCAACTTCCCCAAACAG
This sequence comes from Pleurodeles waltl, assembly GCF_031143425.1. Lineage (NCBI taxonomy): Eukaryota > Metazoa > Chordata > Amphibia > Caudata > Salamandridae > Pleurodeles > Pleurodeles waltl. Next base: position 92,528,893 of record NC_090438.1, on the reverse strand, counting down.
CGCCCCCTCACCACGACTTTAAAGGTCTCCCATTCTAGGCTGCAACAAGATGTTGTTCCTGAGTTAGAAGCAAAGTATTCTGTTATCCAGTCCGCCAGGGTATCCCTAAAGACTGCATCCTCAAGGGACGCTGAATATAGTTAGCATGTTGGTATGAGTGGGCGTTCATCCATCAGCTGCAGCGTCAGGAGGAGAGGGCTGTGGTTCAATGGTGTATGGCCCAAATATTCTGTGTGTGTTATACAGCTACTACGGGACTTAGTGCATACAAAGAGGTCAATCCTAGTATGGGCGTAGTATAAACTTGAATAAAAGGAATAATCTTTGTCAGATATTGGGTGAGGCAGGTGTGTTCCATGTCCCAGTGTGTAACCCAAGCTGTCAAGTTAGCGGCTACCCGGAGTGCTGCAGCCCCTGCTGGTGAAGGCGTAGAGTGGACCCTAGTCGAGAACACAATTAAAGTCACCTCCACTGAGGTACGGTCTCACCATCAATCTGCCCAGTGGTGCTGACAGGGTGTGAAAGAACGAGGTTTGACCCTGGTTTAGTGTATACAGGCTACCCAGCACCATTAGTCTGCCACAGAGGTGCCCCTCCAATAAGACATAGCGGCCCTCCTTGTCCACTTCGATTGTGGTGGCTTCGAAGGGAACTCCCGCCCACACCCAGAGCAACATCCCCCTTGGGAACGCAGAGTAAGTGGTAGCATGCAGCTGGCCCTGTCATTGCCGCTGGAGGCGGTCAGCATCAGCAAGTGTGAGGTGGGATTCTTGAAGTAGGGCACCCCATTGTTTAAGGTACATCATGACTTTGTGTTGATTGGTCGCCAAACCCAAGCCACATTTTTTTTATATCATCAGTTTATAAGTGTTGTGTGTGTTAGCCATATAACCTGCAACACAGCAACCATGCAAAGGACACTTCCCCAACCAGTTCCTCCACCCAGCAACCCCCCCACTCAGCAATTCCACTCCATAGACATAGCATAGGACAACAATAAAATACAAACGTCCCAACTCACCAACCCCTGGGTAACCCAGCAACGGCTGGCCACCCAAACCATACCAGTCAATAAGATAGCAACATATAGCATCATCACTCCAGAATCCAGAGGGTGATGATAGGGAGAGAGGCAAAGGGAATTGACTAATTCAACCTTCAGCAATCACATAAGCCTACACACCAAAGAAAGTCAAGACAGAGTGAAGGCGCTAATCAAGCAATGTCTTCTGCTGTCTTTGGAGTCCATCCTCAATAGGAATCGAGTCCTAGTTGGAGGCATCATCCTGGTGGTCCAAGCTGCTGCTATTCTCTTTGTCAGTGGCCCCTGCCTCAGTGAGCAACGCCATAGCCTGGAGTGCTGCAGCGCTGCCTCAATACACGCAGGTCCGACTACGTCCGGGTGGGTTTCATCAATGGGCCAGATCGAGATCGATCCGCAACCTGCATTGCTTTCAGTAGCGTGGGAGCACTTCCCCTGCACTAGTTGAGGGTAAGTGTTTCTGACAATGACCAAGCCTCGTCCGGGTCCTGGCAGACGTACGTGCGTGCAACCATCCAACATTATCTTCAGCTTAGCAGGGAAGATAAAGGAGTACTGAATCCCTTCGCCTCGGAGTCTTCGTTTCACATCCAGGTAAGAGGCTCTTTTGACTTGCACCACAGCCGTAAAGTATGGAAACAGTGTGACACCGGGATGAGCCAGCTTCCCTTGCTTGCTGCAACAGTATGTGTCTATCTTTGTAATGCAATAATTTAGCCACCACAGCCCTGGGCAGATGTCCCGGGGCTGGCTGCTGGGTGGGCACTGGATGTGCCCTCTCCAGATCAAAGAAGGGTGTGAACTGGGTCGAGGCCACCACTGATCACAGCTAAGGCTCCAGGTATGCTATCATATCCGGCCCGTCAGTCCTCTCAAGGAGACCTATTAGTCACACTTTATTGCGCTTACTGCGCCGCTCTGCATCTTCCACCCGGTGTTCCAACCATTGTGCTTGGTCCGTGAGATGAATAATTTGGGTTTTCATAGCTTGGTGTGAGGAGTGCAGGTCCACCAGGGAAGTTTCAGTGTCTTACACCCTACTGGTCACATGAATGCAGTTCAGGGACTTCATGGTTCCACAGGCCAACCTGCAGTGCAGTCTCCCGGGGAGAATTCACCGGGGTCCCTCAGTCTTGCATGTACCCCGACCTCGAGTGCTGATGCAATAACCTGGCAAAAGACAGCCTCTTATAGACCCGTCTACGCACAAATCAGCAGATCCTGGCCGGCATCTTTGCTGGCAGGCCCACAGCAGCTGTGTGGTCACCCAGCCTCACTGAGACACCCAAGGTCGCCAGGCCACAGAGACACCCTCACAAGTGCTCTTGTCTGTCTCTGGCCTCTGTATCTGGGGTAGATGACACCCAGTGTGAGAGATTAGAGCGGATTAATGTCGGGCCGATGCAAAGTTGCAGAGTTATGCAGCCGCCATCTTGGCCTGCTAGCCCCCCCCCAAGTGTTGGTTACTTATGGTGATTCAGTTATTGTATACTGTAGGCAGCGTTTGGAAATTCAGGCTCTTGTATTACTTCTCTCCCCATCAGTAATGGCTTCAAGCAGGAATGAATTGTAACATCTAAGCTTTTTATTCTATATTTTCTGACATCTCTGTCTACTTAGACTTTGTGGTTTCTTTCCCTTCAAGATTTGATCTTTAATTCTCCCACTCCCAACCTATTTGAATGACACAGGACCTGATTTAGAGTTTGGTGGAGGGGTTACTCTGTCACAAACATGAGGGATATCCCATCTGCTGTATTACAAGTTCCATAGGCTATTATGGAATTGTAATACTGCAGATGGGATATCCTTCACGTTTGTCTCTAAATCAGGCCCATAGTTCTGCTACTGCAGACACCCTTGGTCTTGCACTGGGCCGGTGGCATGATTTCTGAATTCTCAAATGCATACATATTAAAGGAAGATTTACAAATGCACAAATACTGATTTTTAGCATCTCAAAAGGAAATTGTAGGTTGTTTATGATTCCTCCTTACTTTGGAGAAAACATTGCACTATAATCAATATCATAACTTGAGGGCTCACTAATGTTTATCAATAACAATGGGGGAACCACCATTGTGCTTTCAAAACAAATGCTCCCACCCCTACCACAGTATCCATGATCAGAACTGTCAATATAGGATGAATCCATATCTGTTTCCTCAACATACCCAGTTGCCAGACGATGTAATCTGGAAAAATAAGTCTGGGTGGTATATACAAAAGAGACTCTGTCCTTCACGCATCTTTCTACTACTGGCCATGCTTTAGCACATCCACAAGTTCACCACAAATTCAGAGCATGTCTCCAGGACTCACTCATGACACAAAAATCCTTCCCACATAGACCATTCTAAAACCAAAACTATGGGCCTGATTCATGAAGTGTCTCTACACTGGTGGTGAAGGCCCCGCAGTAGTGGCGGAGTCTCCTCACTTGTGGCAGAATCTTCGCAATGAGAATACTCATTGCAGAGACTCCTACAAGCGTGGAGGCTCCACCACGACTGCGAGGCCTCTGCCACATCTCATTGTGGAGACTCTGCATGAGTGCGAAGACTCCACCACGACTGCGAAGCCTCTGCCACATCTCATTGTGGAGACTCTGCATGAGTGCGAAGACTCCACCACGACTGCAAGGCCTCTGCCACATCTCATTGTGGAGACTCTGCATGAGTGCGAAGACTCCACCACGACTGCGAAGCCTCTGCCACATCTCATTGTGGAGACGCTGCATGAGTGCGAAGACTCCACCACGACTGCAAGGCCTCTGCCACATCTCATTGCGGAGACTCCGCCATGAGTGCAAAGACTCCACCACGACTGCGAGGCCTCTGCCACGTGTCATTACGGAGACTCCGTCATGAGTGCGAAGACTCCACCACGACTGATGGGCCTCTGCCACGAGTGCGGAGGCCCTTTGTGAATCTGGCCCTAATTGTTTGGAGGCTCTGAGCAGCCGATGTCCATTCCATAGTGTGAAACCTTCTCAGAACATGGTGGCAGCCTCAAAACCTTTGTTTTTTATTGTGTGGTAGGCGGGGGCAGTGAGCTAAAGTCCCGCCCCTCTAAGGACCAGCCCCCTTGTCACACTGAAACTCCTATGGGAGATTGGAAAGTCTGCACACTTGCTATTTACTCAATCACCCAGAAAGTTCTGTAGGCTTCACAGGGGGTATGAAAAGCGCTATATAAATAGCAATACAAGACACTGTGGCCCATATTTATACTTTTTTAGCGCCGCATTTGCCTCATTTTTCGACGCAAAAGCGGCGCAAACTTACAAAATACAATTGTATTTTGTAAGTTTGCGCCGCTTTTGCGTTAAAAAGCGGCGCAAATGCGGCGCTAAAAAAGTATAAATATGGGCCTGTGAGTCAGGTTGAAGCACAGGGCTGCATAATACTGGGTGAAATATTTAGGACTGAAGATGAAATGCCGAAGCTCTGCTTGGGAGGGAGCCTGATACCCTTACTTGTGGATTTCATTTAGATGTAGACTGCGCATCCCTGGAGCGACTGACAGCTGATCTTTTAATCAGAGGCGGGAAAAATGATCAGAGCTGGCCCCAGCTCTCTCTTGACACTCAAGACTGAACAGGTGTATTGGAAATCAATTTTTGGGGACATTTATTAAGGAACATCCCGTCCATGTGATGAAAATCAGAGTCTTTTCTGAGTTACAGATTCACCTGAGCTAGCGACAAAATTGGGTTTGAAGAACATTCTGAATTGCCCCTTGAATTACCGCAATTGATTTGGGCTGTCGGTGGAGTAAAGACTTTGTGTAAATGCAGAGAATGTGGGACACAGAAGAGATATTTAACCGAAGGCTGGACTGTAGAGCAAACCCAATCTTGCTCGATTTTGACTGAAGCATGTCCCATTTTTCATTAACGGAATGTAGTCAGAGTTCGCAGTGACTTTTAAACTCCTTAGTTGTAAATATAGATTACACAATATTGTTGCATTCTTATGTACCACAGAAGCAAGTCTGCTAATCATAATAAAATATGAACTCAATACTGCCGACCCAGCACTTGCATTTGTGAGACTAGCAATAATAGAACACTATGTAGATCTGCTGTGCCGTTTCATGCATCAGGACTGTCAAAAAACCGGAAGGAAGAAAATCTATTTTCACAGATATTTAGTAGGAATGGTTTAGCTAATTTAAAAAACTCTGCTGATGGTTTCAGTTTTGTAAAATGCTGCGAATTATGACTGGGTTTTATGTACTAAATGTATTCTTGATAAATGTATCCTATTACACCGCTGTTGTTTGTTTTTATGCAAAATAAATAACCGAGTTTAGCATAGGTTGCTGATGCTGGAATTTTCTAAGCAAAGTTTTTGGTCTCTTTCCTTGTATTAGACAACAAACGGTAAGTGTGTCTTTATCACAATCGCTCGTTCCCATTTTTGGAAAAACAGACCCACACACGTTAGTGGAGGTACAGACAGACCAGAGCATAATTTGAGCTGGTGATTGCAGCTGTGGCCCACCTTTACCCATTTATGGGGTCTGTCACTTATTTTTCCTCAACAAAATGTAATCCAGAGCAAGAGAGATAAAAACACAAACGGGGAAAGAAGGAGGAAGAGAATGGAATGACAAGGAGCCAAAGCAGGAATGAAAAAGAACCTCCAAGAGTGAGATACAGGGGGAGTGAGTGTCTGCTATGAATGAAAGAGGCATGAGGCCGAATCAAGACATATGCAGCCCTGAGTGCTTGCTGAAGGCTTCTAAACAAAACACACACACATATGTGCACACACACGCATCTCCCCCCAGCCCACCTCCCATAACATACATATCAATAATTATGAGGACCGCCCATTCATCGTAATAAAGTGTGTATTTACTATTCTAATTCCATTTGCGCTTTGATAGTAGGGAAGGTTATAAAGCAGACAAAGGCAAATAGAACTACATTTTTAGGTTTTTTGATACACTCACTCGAAACTACCTAAACACACTACGGGGTCTAGTCCTCATAACACACCGGTCTTCACAAGGATAGTGTTTCTCTGGGCCCGATATAGTTTACCCCAGCTATGAGGACCGATCTGGTCCTTACAGCGTGGGTTACATATAAAAACATACATACATACATACATTCTCCTTCTCTTGTGCTCTCTCTCTCGTGGACGTTGCTGTCACATGACTTCCAGTTTTAGGGATGTCATTGGGCATTGTTGGTATCACAAGAAATACTAAAAAATTGGCCTCCCAGCTTAGAAGAAATATTCTGCCGCCATTTGTGATATGACCGACAGTTCAATTAAAAATCAGTGCACCAAATACCAAGGCTGTGTAATCTGTAATTCACCTCAGGCCTCTTTAATCCACTACAGGACACTCACTTCCTCTTTAGCTTACTCTCGCAGGCCCTGCTGTCTCCTTTGTGCCAGTTTTCCCCTCTTTCTCTTCCTCCATCGTTTCACTTTGTGTGTTTTTCTTCTTCTTGTTCGTGGTCAATATCTGATGAAGAAAAATAAGCACCGGTTCCCAGAGATGAGTGTAGGTGCCACCCACCGGCAACGACCATCTCAAATTAAGCACTGGTTGGACCACCATGCTTTAACTCTTTCTTAAATAGGAGCAGCATTTAGGTCATCGTTATGGAAACTGGGATGCTGTTTCGTGTCTATTGTGTTCTGTTTTGACTCTAGTGTTATATTGCTTCCTGTCCTATTTTACATCGCTTTGTATATATTAAAAGTACTGTTATTTACTTTAGATATGTTAACAATTACTGCCACATTGCAAGCCACATGCAGCCCAAGCCTTTAAAGTTATTGTGACAGGCACCCATTTACCATAGTCTAAGCTGGTAAAAGAGCGTCTGTCTAGCTCTGCAACGGAATACTCCACTCAGCCTAAAACCGTGCCTCTTAAATTAGAATTTGCAGCTCTCACTTTATGTGCATTTACCAACAATGTTGCACTCGGCAGAAAACAAGACTAAATATGCACACTCCCTGCGATGAAATGTAAGCATCATTTATATTGTTCAACCCATTTGTGTTTTAGAACGTGTAATCGATTTTGGTGTTACTCTATATCCACAATATGGGCATTCAGGAACATCTCTTTCCATTATCGAACAGCTTTGCAGAACAATGTTTCATGTTATATATGGAGGATGTAAGCTATTTGTTAGTAGACACTCGGTAGAAGACGCAACATATCAGACCTAAAAGGAGCATTCTTGGCGACTTGCAATAACTGTGCTTTGTTAACATAAATATTCATGTAAATTACTGTCAGTACCTGAATGCAGGAATCAATGAGTAAAACGTGATCAATCCCCATTAGCAAAGTGCCTGTCACTGCTCAATGTGTGGCATTTTCTTTGGTAACTTTTGATCTCTTTTTGCACTTGAAGCAATTTCTTTTCAATCTGCAAGTTAGGTGACAGAGTATGGAATATACAGCCACTATTGTTAATCCATCGTTCATGGAAAACGTTGAAGTTGCTCAATTTTATCTACAAGTGAAACTGATTAGATTTCCAGATTTCTGAAGTAAGTGTAAGCAAGTATATAGTATTTGTATAATGTTTTTGTAGCACAGTAATTCTTTATATTTGGCCAATTGTGACATCAACCACAAATGCCTCACTAACAATGTTGGTCAACAATTCTTTTAGTGAAGGACATGAGTGAACAATACTTAAGAAAACTGCAGAATAGAATTTGAAAGGAGTGGCTACATCTCTACTATTATATAGAAAGCAGTCACTGGGAAGATGTACCGCTGCTTCCAGCACATGCACTCAAGCGGTTGAGACTATGACCACTTCGTGAGGCAGGTGAACAGGAAACAGAGGTTTTTACCCATCTGGAATCAGGGGTCATCAGAAAAGAAGCGAACAGTGGTCCCTTGCGGAATGATTGAGTTACACAAACAGGGCCGGCTTTAGCACTAGTGGCCCCTGTGCAACAGTCTTTTTTGGCGCCCCCGCCCCATGACCACCTCCCCCGGATTCCCTCACTACCACCCGGCAGATGTGCCCCTCATCTCTCCATACCCCCTTTCACATACATTCATTTGTTTTAAAGCGCTTGGAAAGACTGGCTTTAAAAATCCACTCAGCTATCCACATAAAATATAGATCTGTTCTTTGCAGCAGGCACAGTAACCCTCTGCGCTACTTTATGGTGAGTCAAAGCTGCCCCTAGACAAAACCTCCATCTGTCTCCCTAGCTGGAACATTAATCACAAGAGTTATCTTGGCATTTTAATTTCTTCCTGAAGGCTGGACGCACAAGGAACTTTTCAGCAGAAGTTTTTAAATCGCAAGTTTCATAATTTGATTGCTAAACACAGCGCCCCCCTGAGGTCAGCGCCCCCAATCCAGGTCAGCACACGGTGTGGCCGCACCGCTTGCACTGCCCTAAAGCCGGCCCTCAACAAATATCCCAATGAACGTAACCTATTATTCAATGATGAGGTTTGCCAGACATATTTAAGACTGAATGAATAAGTGACAATTGCCATGAAGTCAACTAAAGTGTACAGTCTTTATTTTGTCATAACTACTGTTCAAGTGATGATACAACAAGGGAGAGTTTACAGGAACATAATATTTGTGGATAACATAAATGAAAAGCGATGGGCAGCGAAATGAATGTATATTATTTGTACAGGTCATTGGTATAAAGACATAAAAGTTATGAGATTAATTCAGAGAGTTCAGTTCCCCACAGCATCACAGTGTGTCACTCTGAGACCAGCAAAATTTAACTACACTTGGACAGTGTTTTCCCACAACAGACTGTGTGAAAAAATCTTTAAACATCGCCATGGCAAGGTAATACATCTTCTCTGGTTCATTTCAGCAAACTTGGCACAGTGCACCAGAGCTGCAGAGGAGGGCAGCCTCGGGCAGCTTTATGTTAAAAGCACAAGGTAGAATATGTAAGCATGCTTCTGTTTTCCTTTGAGCCTCTTTTCAAGGGTTGAAAGAGCAACACCAAGAGCAGCAAGGGACCCCTAAATTGTGATTATTTCCATCTAATTCATACGACAGTGCAGCTGTATTCAGCAACAGAGAAGTCCTGAAACACAACTCCTACCATGCACATGTGAACCCTGGAAATCTAACATGGAACCCCACACAGCCTAGAACTCCCAAGATAGAATCCTCACATCACATGGAAGAACTCAATGTATCTCCCTCCCATTCACCATCGATCACCCATAACCCACAATTTGTACAATAAATAAACTGCAGTAAAAGTTATTGTTGTAACAAAATCCTTCCAATACGCTGGTTCTTCACTTGCTGCTTAGTACAAAGACCACTCCTTGATGTACTGGTTTATTTAACTGCCTCGTTGAACAATGGTGATCCTCATCTTCCACACACCAGTCCCCAGCACACACGCCCTCAGTCCACAACACTTCACACACCACTTCTCTAATCATGCTTTCCAGCACAATTTACTTTTATTACACACCCTAACATCATGCCACATTACATCATCCTGCACAACTTTCATCATCTTAGGATCAGAAAGCCACCTTCCACTTTTACATATCCATATCCATCCACTTTTCTTTACTTGCGTTAAATCCTCTACGTCCACCTTGCTATTCTCCTAATATCACCTCTCTTCCATATCTTATCCACCTTTCTTAGGGTCATCCCCAAGAATTTCCCTTCTTCAACCTCTTTTTTCTGACCTCGTTTTTGTTGGCTTTAGGACTCTGGGCACTATTCAGTGCTCAAGTGCATGAACTCTCTGCTTCAAACATGATAACATAAGCTTATCCACAATTGGCATATTTAATTTACTTGCAGGGCCTGTAAACTAAATGTCACTAGCGGGTTGTAGATCTGATTTTGCCACCCACTTCAGTAGCCCCTTATCCATGCCTCAGACCTGCCACTGCAGAGCCTGTGTGTGCAGTTTTAAACAGCTGTGTCGACCTGGCAAGTTAAACCTCTTGCAGGCCTAAACCTTCCTTTTTAATACAAAAAGGTCACCTCTAAGGCAGGGCCTGGACAGAGTGAATTGAGTCTACCATTACTTGTAAATCCATTCTGAATCCCTAATTACAGCACGGTGCTTTACCACTGCCACTGCCCAATGCCACCCACTAAGACAGCGCGTGTCCCTTGTCCTCTTCTATGCTTCTGGGTGTTTACCCCTTAACTAATGTATTCAGATTACTCCCCCCCCTGAATCCAGGATACATACTTATGCAGAGTGCCCTTTTCACCCACATTTGAAACACAACCATAGACATGCTTGACAAGATATGGCATTGCCCAGTTGTTTATTTCAACATCAGAACCCCTCTGTTGTGACTGTTCTCATTCTTTTCATTTAATTCCTATTACTCTTGTTTGGTTCCCTCGATTTACATTGTGATGTCCTCATATTCCTCACTCCCACCTGATCACAGCTACCACAAACTGTCATGTCATCCATATATACTGCTGCATGCTCAATACCACTAGGTACCACTACAATTTAACTGTCACGGAAGAGTAATCTCTCCTGAACTTTTTTTCTGATTGTCTTCAATATTAGTTGATCACATATCATTCCCTCGTTAAATTCCCTGTAGTTTTATGTGTCAAGTAGGGAGTTTAAATCTGTCACCAGGCAACTGCCCCCCGAATCATATACCTCCCTAACACAACATGCCTCTGAGGACTGATTCTTTTGTTGATGATCTTTAACTCTGTGGAATGTTCGTCTAGTGCATCACTATCTCCTTCCACTCCTGTCACTATTTCCCCAGGAAGTTGTTAGTATATTTTCCTGCCTTTAGAGCCAACACTATGCTTCAGAAGTGCTATTTCACTTTGACTTGAACACTTGATCCCCAACATTATTCAGGTGCACCTCAACCCCCTCCTTTGATTGCTCCCAGTCCAAGGGTAGTCTAAATAGTGCTCCCAGAAAGCACGCTGATGGTACCACCTCGTCTTTGTTAAGTTTGCGCAGAGTGTGGTCTCACCGTCTGCAAGCTAGGTAAGGGCTGCTCCGTTGACCGCTGTCAGTCATACAACCTGTACTATGTGGCAGTCGTGCATGAGAAGTCCACTTGTATTATAATCAAAACCAGTCTATAGCAATACTTCACACTCTAATGATAAGGGTTTTACAAGGATATGCCCACTAGCTACAGCTCTGCCCTTCAAGTCATCACACTCAGAAACCCCCACCACTGCGTCTAATGTTTACTGTGTACCCAAAGGTAACTCCTGTCTCACGTACGAGTGCTCCGTAGGCGAATGTCAGTACCTCCAACATCAGTATCCGAAAGGTAATTGTCCAGCTGTTCACAGCAGCCTCAACTTGCTGCTCCATTGCCCCGCAACGTGTACCACTGCCAACGTGGGACTCCGCGTATGCCTAATGTGATATGTAGTGTAGGACATCACATGCATTATCAAAATTACTGCCCTGCCTTGTCTAGGCCAGGGTGTGAAGGGAGCAATTCGTCACCTGCAGAGCATCAAATCTGGTTGCCATTGACTTACCATTTTTTCCTAGACATACCCATGCCTCTGATGGTTTCAGTTTGGTCTCTCCATGCCATATGGACAAACACCTTTACGTTAATGTATGCTGGAAATGTAATATGATGAATTTAGACATGAAAAGCAGCCTCAGGCAGAAGTGATGGGTGCTTCCCCAGGAATGTGCCAGCAGCTGGGAAACAGCTAGTCTTCACTAAAGTGATGATCACTGCATCCCCTGGGTAAGACAGTGGCGATTTATTCAGAAACAAAGATGCCCAGCTGCAAACAACACCCAATAGACAGCAACTGCCCAGCCTAGAATCACCAGCATAGAACCCTGGTTGTATTTACCACAGCTTGAGCCAGTCAGCACCATCTTATAGCCAGACACTTGTGCCTATGCTCCATTGTACACTGAAGGATCAAAGTATTTTATTGGTTGAAGATGTCATATTTAAGTCAGACTGTGGTAGATATCTATAGTCACTGAGGAGTGAAAACAAACATGCAATAACACATATAGGTCCTCAATGCGAAACGTTTGCAGTTCCCAATGGGGCTGGTAATATCACCTCTAAGAAGTTATGAGGTCTTTGGACTTCTCATGTTTCCCCTCAGAGATTCCGGCAGCCAAAATCTGCGAAGAGAGTGAGGTATTCCAAGTTGAATCATGCCAAGAATTATCGATTCCCTCAATGCTTTCCCATTAGTCAGAGAAATACCATGGATCAACCCAAAATCCTTGTAGCATCTGCTCCCTCAAAGTTATCAAGACCAGCAGCATTGTAACTCCAGGAGAGCGGAATATACACCCTTCACCATCTAGGAGACTTTGCAAAGAGATCCTAAGTAAGTAGCTGAATGTTCCCTGGAAATAACATCTTTCAAGCCCAGACCTTTTTTCCCCATGAATCTCCAGCTGCCTGTATTTCCATACAGTTTGCACTCACTCAGCAGCTCATGTGGAGCTATCCTTTCGAGCCCTGCTTTTTACCCTCCTTGTTATCGTGGTTGGGCTGCTGCTGGGTTGCTGCTGGGCTGCTGTGTATATTTTCAGTGTGCCTGACTGCTCTCATGTTGTGACTCCACTGGGCTTCCTCACTTATCCCATTAGGTGGCTTGTGTACAGCACCCAACCTGGCGGTTCTTAACCACTCACTTACAGAGGCTCCTACGATGCAGCTACATTGTGGTTCACATTCAGTGGCCCTCCTGCTTGTTTGTTCTCTACATGTGCCCCCACTACCACCCTCACCATCACTATTACTGTCACTATTATCACAAGCATGATTACCACCCATACCAATATTAAGCCACAGTTACCACTGTCAGTGCGCAATCTGTAGTTGTAGTTTCTACTTGACTTTTGTAGATAATCTATAATGTTAAAATTCTGCTGTTCCCTAGCCATTTGTATGTGGGTGCAAGAACTCTAACACTGTCTTTGACATTCACACATAGCAAGTGCAACATTGTCATTGCAAAAAATCCTTCAACTTTTATCAAAGGATATTTCTTAGTAAAATGTAACAACACACAATTTTTGAGGCGTTCCTTTCCACCAACAAAACAACTTTATGAAATACTTTTCTGCAATTCCAATGTCCTTCCTTACAAATCCATTGGAAAAAAATGGGCCCTAGTAAAGGAAATATGAAATCCCCATAGTAAGGTCCTCGCTCCAGCTATATTGTGTTGTGATTGCCTAGCAGAGTCACCAAGTGCCATGAGGCAAGGTATAGCTATATATCCAATATGGCAGCCATGTCTCCAGACTGGGCGAGAGTTCATGGGCTCCTGGCAACTGTAGTCCTTGTCAGGACACTGACGTGTAGCCTATTCTCCAAGCAAGTGAAGCCTCAGGCCAGACAGTGCTGACACACTGCAATGACCAACAGCCTTACCTTCCCTGAAAGAAACTTGGCATGAGCAGGTTTGAAGTATCGCTCTCCAGTGCTACCATGTGGTAAGCTAGTCCTCCGTCGTGACACATACATAGGTACACGATTACCACCACCTTTACCATCACCACAACAATCATTACCACTACCACCACCATTACCGGTACCACTACAGAATTTGGTTGAATCTCTATCTTGCTTCATCAACAATAAATTGAGGAAAGTTAAGGTCTGATCTGAGGTATAACAGACAGAGTACCCCATTGCAAAAGCGACAGAGTACCCTGTCCACCAAACCCTCAGTATAACTGTGTCATTTAGAGGCAGACGGGCCTTACATTTCCCATTGAGAAGGCCTCATTGGCTCCACTGATAGAAAACTTTCTATGATGGCCCCATAGAGTAGAGGCTATCAGAGAAAGGACATTGCACTGCCTGCTCTATTCATATGTAAGGCATAGTGGTTTTTTTTTCTGTCTGTCACCACCAGGAAAACCTGGTGGTCAGGGAAAGAAAAGAAACAGTAATGACCCACACACCCTAGGAGAATACAATCAGGGCGTGGGGGTCATTAGTTTTATGTTTTTCAGAAACAAACTCCCACTGTTTCTGAAAAACAAAACCTTTGACAACGTTCGGTGAACAGTGCTCAAAACCGATGGCGGCTATCCACCAAACTTTTTGTACCTTGAAAGTAACCGCTGCCACATCATAAGAGTAGAGCCACAATTGTTTGGAGCCCAAGTGCAAAATACAACCATATCCCAGAAGATACAAATGTGTTCCAGAATAGTTGCAAGAGTGAATGCTGTATCCAACAATTTGTGCACACAGGAGGAGATTAGGAAGAGGTGGAAAAACCTGTGGGAGAGAGTGTGTTCCCTGGCCTCCACCATCACCTGGAATCCCAGAAGACTGTTGGTGGTTCTCCCCTCAACCTATTACAACTCTTTCCCTGGGAGGAGAAGGTCTTGCAGATTCTACATCCTGAACACTTGACATGAATCCTTGGTGGAGTGGAGTCTGGTAAGTTACACTTAGCAAAGTCTCAATAATCACAAATGGAGCCCTGCTCCACTTTTTACTACACTAATAGTGAAAAATAGACTAACATTAACTATTAGTGTAATACAAATGAGCAGAAAACGTGTTTGGAGTCATGCGAAGAGAATGCGAATGAGTCAGGGTAAGAGTGAGTGCAAGAGACTAGGTGAAAAAGAAGGAGTGCAAGTGAGCGCTATTAAGTGAGCAAGTCTGAATGTGAGTGAATGAGTGTAAGTGAATGTAAGTAAGCAGAAGTGAGAATGTGTTATCCTCGCAAGTCTGATGTTGGACCTGGCATGCTTCTTGGTAAAATGATGTCACTGGTATACTGGAGGCAATACTTCCATATGGGATACCCATAGCAAAATGCAAGAGCTGGCCACTTTAGGTCAATTTTGGCATGGGGCACCCACGAATAAATGTCAGCACTGACATGGTGAACAGAATTCTCGGCATAGGTGACACCAGTGGCAAATTGCTGATGCTGGCACACAAGAGGGATTTCTTGGCATACGTGCGGACAATGTGGCCTATGTCAGGGGACTATCCATGACAAAATATGGCCCTCAACATACTAGATGTAACTTTCTTCATAAGGCCCCCATAGTACATGGACAGCTGTATTAGCAAAATTCTGGCACTGGAAAATTGTATGTAATGCTCTGGCAAAAGAGACACCCATAGCAAAATGCTAGCCCTAGCAATGGAGCTAATGTTTGACGTATGGGGCACACAGGGCATTTTAAAAACATGATTGGGTCAACTCAATGGGACTGTCAGAGTTCAGTAGCTTGGCACACCATGAAAGGACTTGAAATGCACTATTAGAGCCCATTTGGTTTTCAAAATGTTCACAGGGGAGAGAAACCTCCACCCCCAGTCTCCACTGTCAGACATCAGACTTACTTTGCTTGCTTACAACAATTCAAGTAACTGTTCACTTTTTGTATATTATTGATATTGTATCTGCACCTTTACATAGATGATATCCACAAATAGACATTTGTTTGTGTTATCAATCAACCAGGCATAATTTATAAAGCATGGCTAATCACCCAATAGGGTATCCCGGCGTGTGCAGGTCCCGGAAGCTTATTCGAACAGCCAGATCTTGAAGGCTGTTCGGAATTCTGGAAGTGAGGTGATGGCTCAGAGGTGTTTGGGGAGGCTGTTCCAGGTTTTTGCTGTGATGTGAGACAAGGAGCGTCCTCCACTTCTGCTTCGGTAGATGTGGGGAGTATCGGCAAGTGAAAGGGATTCAGAGCATAGTATTTGCAATGGTTGGTGGAAGTTCAGGTGGTGGTTAATGTATGGGGGTTCTTGGTTGTGTAGGGCCTTGTGTGCGTGGGTCAGCAGCTTGAATTGGCATCTCTTCTTTAAGGGGAGCTAGTGGAGTTGCCTGAGGTGGGGTGTGATGTGGATTTGTCGAGGAAGGTCGAGGATGAGTCTGACTGTGGCGTTCTATGGGGTCTGAGGGCTCTGTAGTAATGGTGTGGTGATTCCTAAATAGAGGGCATTGCTGTAGTCCAGTTGGGTGCTGATGAGGGCCTGTGTCACTGTGCTCCTTGTCAGCTGCGGCTGCAAATTGAAAAATAGAAACGATAATAAACAAGGTTTATTATTGTTTCTATTTTTCAAGGGGGGGTGACATGGGGGATGACAGGGACAGAGGGGGAGTGGAGTGCACTCCACTGAGTGAGAAAGTTTGTTTGGCTGTCCATCTCAGGACAGCCAATTACACATGCGCACAGAGCTCTATCCAACCCATGTGTTGCTGGGTTGGAGTGAGCAGGCACAGGCTCCCAGTTCGCCTGGGAGAGCAAAGCCAGGGCACTCAGGCCAATCCTAATGCTGCTCTCATGCTGCCAGCAGCATGAGAGCGGCATTATCATTGGCTGCAGGGCAGGCTGGGAGCCTGTGCCTGCAGTGAGTGGAGAAGAGCAGCTGGGCAGCAGGTAAGTTTTTTAAATTTTATTTATTTGTAATGTTGTCTTTGTTTTGTGCCCCCTGCACCGCTGTGCCCTGACAGGAGCTGCCCCTGCGTCCCGTGTGTAGGGGTAACCACTTGAAGATCTTACGTAGCATGTGCAAAGTGAGGAAGCAGGCGGAGGAGACGGCGTTGATCTGTGATTTCATTGTGAGCTTGCTGTCAATGATGATTCCAAGTTTTTGGGCATAGTCGGAGGGAGTGGGTGCTGGTCCTAGGTCTGATGGCCACCAGGAGTGATTCCATATGTTGCTGTTATTGCCAAAGATCAGTATTTCCATCTTGTCTGTGTTCAACTGTAGGCAGTTGCACTCCATCCAGTCAGTGATGCTTGTCATGCACCTGTGGAAGTTGGCTCTGGTGAGTGAGAGGATGAATTGGGTGTTGTTTGCATAGGAAATTATGTTGAGACCTTGTTATCTGATGATGTTGGCCAGCAGGGACATATATGCATTGAAGAGATTGGGGCAGAGGGATGAGTTCTGGGGGACAACGCAGTTGATCTCATTGGGTTCAGAGGCAAAAGGTGGGAGGTGGATCCTCTTGGTTCTTCTGGTGAGGAAGGAGATGATCCATCTGAGCGCATCCCATTAAATGCCTATGTGGTGGATTCTTTCAATCAGCATGTGGTGGGATACGGTGTCTAAGGCTGCTGAGAGGTTGAGGAGCATCAAAGCTGCTGTTTCTCCCTGATCATGGAGGGTTCAGTTGTCGCCAGTGGCTGCGATTAGGGCCATTTTGGTGCTGTGGTTGCTGCGGAAGCCAGATTGGGAGGCGTTGAGTAGCTTGTTGATGATCTTTTCCAGTACCTTCGCTGGGAATGGTTGCAGGGATATTTTGTTGAAGTTTTTGAGCTCACTGGGGTCGACGGAGGGTTTTTTGAGTAGTGGTCTCACTTTGGCATGTTTCCAGACATCAGGAAATGTTGCAGTGGTGATAGAGATGTTGAGCAGGGTGGTGAGTTTCTGGCCAATCCTTTGGTTTCCAAGGTTGAAGATGTGGTGCAGGCATGGCTCTGTGGGAGCTCTTGAGAGGATAGATTTCGTGGTGGAGGTGAAGTTTTGGGTGGAGAGGATGTTCCGGGTGGTCAGTGTGTGGTTCTTGTCGGTTACAGTGGCGCCATATCTGTCGAGGAAGTCAGTAGGTGTGGGTTGGGGTTCGAAGGTTCTGTATATGGCTGCAGTCTTGTTGTGGAAGAAGGTGGTGAGGTTGTCGCACAGCTGCTGTGAGGGTGTGATGTTGATTTTGCTGGCAGCCAGTTTGGAGAATTCCTTAACGATGTTGAAAAGTTCCTTGTTGTTGTTGGCACTGGTTTCAATGCATGTGGAAAGGGCTGTCTTCTTTGTTATCCTCAGCAGGCGGTGGTTGAGGTTGAGGGAGGTCTTGAATGCTGCTCTGTCGGAGCATCCTTGCTGGTGAGCCATCTCCTATCCAGCTTTTTAGTGTCTTGTTTCACTGTTCTGAGGTCTTGGGTGTACCAGCTGGCCTTTTTGGAGGATTTTCTCTGGTTGTTTCTCTTGATGGGGACGATGCTGTTGGCACAATTGGTGATCCAGGCGTTGAAGTTTTTCACTTCTTGTTCAAGCCTGGTGGCGGTAGCTGAAGGCGTCTGCCCAGCTACTCTCTGAGATTTTGTTCCATCTCCAGTCGGGGTACTAGTCATCTTGGGGGTGGAGGTGCGGGGCTGGAGATGCTGAAGTGGACAATGGAGTGATCGGTCCATGTGAGTTCTATGACATGGCTGTATTTGACGTGGTTGCTTGAGGTGAAAATGGGGTCCAGCATGTGTTCTGCGGTGTGTGTAGGGTCGTGGCCAACCTGGATCAATCTGAGGTGGCTCATACTTTTGAAGAGGTGTGCAGTGTTGTTGTCACTGGAGTTGTTGATATGGAAATATAGGTCATGGAGGAAGATGTAGTCCTTGGAGTCTAAGGCTAAGGGCGCAATGAAGTCTGCAATGGTGTTGCAGAAGCTGGAGCGCGGGCCTGGGGGTTGGTGTGCGAGGGTGCCTCTGATGGTTGTTTTGTCGTCCGTGTGGAACTTGAAGTTGAGATGTTCCATGGGGGTAGTGGTATTGTCAGTGGTGATGGTGCATTGTATGGTCTCTTTGTGGATGATGGCTGTTCCTCCTCCCAACTTGTTGGTGTGGTCCTGAAGAGTGATTTTATATCCACAGGATTGCTTTGGCAATGTCTGGGGCAGATGTGGGGTTGATCAAAGTCTCAGTGAGATAGACGATGTCAGGTGCGAGAGTGACAATGAGGTCCCATAACTCGGTGGAATGCTTGTATAGTGAGCGTGTGTTGAGAAGGGTGCATGCAAGTTAATCTTTTTGTTCTGATGGTGTCTATGTGTGTTCATTGTGGGGATGGTCGGTGGGCTGGTGTCTGTGCTGTTGCAGGTGAAGTGGCAATGGATGCAGGTGAAAGGTCCTAACGTGGAGTGTGGGTCGGCATAGTGGCATTGTTTGTTGCGGCATCCAGGGTTGAGGGTGTAGAGCTCGGCGATGGTGTATCTTCTGGGGGAGGGAGCACCAGCAGTCGTGGCGCTGGGCATGGTCCAGACGTGGATGGATGCAGACGGGCTTGCCTTTGGCATGCCTTCAGTGCACCAGCGGAGCAGTCGCAATGCGGCCTGCATTTAGTAGGTCCTAGGGTGGGCGAGGCTTCTGTTGGCGGGAAGAACGGTGGTTAGGAAAACCCAGTTGGGAAATCCCAGTGGGAAAACCCAGGCAGCCACAGTGTCACTGAATCAGTCTGGAACAAGCAGGAACTGGAAGCCACAGGCAAGTGGTAGGCTAGGCGTCCAGGTATCTACTGTTACATTAATCATGCACCTTTTGTGAAAATTCGCCAATGTTAATTATTGTGATTTCATCTGGATTCAGGTCATGTGACATCACTGCCTAGGAAAACGCAAAGTCAAGGATCATATGATATCACTTCCTATGACATCATTAAGGTCAATAGGTATATGATGTCACTTCCGCGACCCCTAGCATTTTGGTGAATGGATGTTCATGATCTCCACTGTAGTCATTGAAATAGATATGTGTAACTCACATTTCAAACAAGTATTGTCTATGGTGTGAACACATGACTACAACTACCATGATGCAGTTTTTATATCTGCAAAACAATGGTGCAATGTGATGTTGCTCCCCTTTCCTTAACTTCCATATGTCCACACATCTCAAAAACTAGTGCTTGTGACAGTAACTATGTCATGCTATGGATCAAAATGTCACTTTTTGTGTTTCTCAGGCATGTTGACACCTTCTCATAGCTGCACTGAATTGATGAAAATGTTTACATAATTTATTGTCTTTTGAATCCAAGATTTCCAATAATGTGTTGTGGAACACTGAATAGAGGTAGTAGCCACACACAAGTTAATTTTCACTATCCATATGATGACAAATTACAGTAACATTTGTAAGTTAAACCACTTATAATCCAATGCTTTGATGCCAGTTAGGCCTTGGAATGGCCAGTACTCCAATCTACTAACCACTATGTATGTTGGGTTGAATGTCTGCTACACGTAACATACAATTCTGCAATAACACTTTTGCATTTCAGGACATCTCTACAACGTCAGCACTGGAATTGGCATCTGTGTAAATCAGACTGCATGTGTTAAATAATGAAAATCTCACTAGGCCTAATCCTTCTATCACTCTGTTACTACTATTTTAGGTTGGCCCATTTGTAGACAGACACATAAAATGCGCTAAGTATGTATTATTTGCATATTCTCTGCAACCTTCACATGTCGAACCACTCAGCCCGTCTGCTAGCCAAGACACCTCGACTCAAAACCAGCAATAAACATTCAGTGAGGACTCCACTCCTGCAAATCCAGATGATCAGGAGACAGCATGTCCATCTGGTGTGTCTGGCCAGACAGCTCCAGTGAGTCACACTCGAACTACACCTACACCTCCCACCTTTGCTGCAACTACATCTCAGCATGAGGACACCTCCATGTCCTGTGTACCGAAGAGGTACACACCAATCCTGTGCCCCAACATCCTGGCTGCTGTTGAGAAAACAGCAACACAGCCTCCAATTATGTCAGGAGCCAGTGGGATGGGGCACATTTCCTTAAGGGCACAGGCTAGTGGGGATGGGGTCGTGAGGGGGAATCTGTGGGCCAGCAAAATGAGGCTGCTGGGGTCTTAGTCAGCCAGACAACCATTGACCGAGTCTTGGGATCAGGTTGTAACTGAGCTCTGGAAGATCAAGGAGGTGCAGAGGGAACTCATATGATAAATACGTAATCACAACGACATAATGAGCTCCCTGACTGGGGTGCTTTTTTACATCCATCATCATATGTGCAGGGCTTTTCCCATTCCACCTGCCCCTATCTGTGGTACCTCAACATCTAGGCCAAGTACACCACTGCCAGCCACGACAGGGAGGCCCTGCCAAAGAAGGAGCCTACTCCTGATACTCCAGTGCCTGTGTCATGCTGATATATGGTATGGACACAGACTACAAGATGATTGTTGGATTGTTTGTGGCCCTTCATTTGTCATGTCTGCTTTCCACCGTCATGTAGTCATTTCTTCTGAACATTTATTTGCTAAAGAAAATTAGAAATGACAACGTGGTAACGTGTTATCTTATTTATTCAAAGAAAAGAAGCACAAATCATAATGTATTTGGAACATACATATGTTGGCAACAAGTCTTTGAAGAAATTAAAGCTGTGTTTCAATAACCAGGCCTCACGCCAATAGTTTGTGTCATTCAGGGTTACACGCTCCATGACCTTGACACCAGGGAGGAAAGGGAATATTCAATGGAATCTAATTGAATAGGCAAACTGTCACTGAAACATGGCCTTAGTTGGAGCCATACATCCTGACTTTATAATAGGAATCCTAGGTCAATAACACCAATTGTTTAAATTATGGCAGTACAACATTTGAGGCCACCTGACCAATACAGAACACTGTGGCAGTATCTTGTGCAATGACATTCACCGTTCAGTAGTGTGCTGACAAAAAGTTCTATCAACTTTGAGGAGATACATCAACAGATACCTCCACTGTCCACAAATTGAATATTTAGCTAATATGAAGGAAGAACAGTATGCTAGGGCTTGACACACATATGTGAGTTGAGCAAGTTAAGTGGCACATATTGCCTTGATGGCAGCTTCACACACAAAACAGGCCTGATACATTCTTCTGAACTTCCATATTATCAGAGTGCAAGTTGTCTCTGTACAAGATTTGTCCCAGGATCAACACATGTTCAATTTTTACTTTCAAACAGCAACATATCACTGCAAATGTCACAACTTTGAAATGTCCAAATGAGGATGACATAGTGAAGGACCCTAAAACAGAATAACAAGGGAAAATTATTGATTTCACATATTAAATCTGACTCAAATGACAGGTTATGAGGACACACAAACTTAGCACAAGCAAAGTTCATCTCTGTCAATGACCACAGTACTCAATGTACTCAATGTAGGGAAACTCTGATCCAATAACATCTTTGGCTTCGGTGTTCCTGCACTGACCATTCCTAACAAATCACCATTGCAGACTGATATATTCCCTATGTCACAAGTTGTTCTGACACTGGAGATTACTGTTTGTAAAGGTAAATTTACACTCAGCTGAAGAAGTGGTCAATCACATCTTGAAGTAAGTCAACTCCTTCTTCTTCACCACTGTCATCTTCATTGGGCATTTCAACATCAATAGTAGGGATGTTCCGTTGCAGGGCGATGTTATGGAGTATGCAGCAGGCAACCGTGATTTGGCACACCTTATCAGGTGAGTAGAGGAAGGCTCCACCGGTCTTGTCCAGGCACAGTAAACCTGCCTCGAGGAGCCCGAAAGCCCACTCCACTGGCCTCCATGTTTTTCCAGGGACCTCAATGTAGCAGGCTTCCCCTGTCATTGTTGGATTACTCAGCAGTGCCAATAACCATGGTTGGTTAGGACACACTGAGTCTCCTACATGGAAGCAATACATCAACAGGTTACTTACAAATCAAGCCATTGTCCCTTCCTAAACTACGATTCAGGCACAAGATCATCAAGTCATATTTTACTTACTAACAAGCCAGGCGCTCTCTGGTCCAAGTTGTGACATCTCCATGGGTATGGTGCTGTTCGTAGCACAATGAATCACATGTTGACCCAGGAAAGTAGGCACACATACTTGAGATGTATAAATCCGGAAAGCAGACAACTTGCATATCGATAGAATGTAAGTCCTTCCAATGGCTGTAGACCTGTTCACTTGTGTGCGGTGTCACTAAGGCATTATGCGTGACATTTATTGCTCCAACCACATGTGGTTGTCCACCCAGAGCATAAAATTCTCCCTTCACTATGGCCAAATCCTGTAGATGCGAAACTGGATATACCTGTTGATGTATCTCATCAAGGAAGCAAGGACCTCTTGTAGCACACCACTGAAAGTTGGGTGGGACATGCCCCAAGATACTGCAACAGCGTATTGAAAAGTGGCCACAAAATGTAGTACTACCATGGGTTTCACTATTGGTTGGGTGTTGGATTCATATTGTGAGGCAGGAGATCAGGCTCCAACTGTTGACACAAATCCAGGATAGTTTGCCTATTTATCTGAAATGTATTGATTATGGGCCTGATTACAACTTTGGAGGAGGTGTTAATCCGTCCCAAAAGTGATGGTAAAATGACGGATATACCACCAGCCATATTACGAGTCCATTATATCCTATGGAACTCATAATACGGCTGGTGGTATATCCGTCACATTTGGGACGGATTAACACCTCCTCCAAAGTTGTAATCAGGCCCTATGTCTCTTTCCTCCATGGTGGCAAGGTCTGGAAAAGACCAGAACACCTGAGGCCATCACCTGCTACCCATGGCTGGGTTCAGATGTATGTATGGAAATGAAAATATCAGCTGAAATGCTCACATCATACTTTTAACATCATCACACATCTGAATTATTGGTAACAGTAGGAATGTCATTGGGCAATTCATTTGAAATTTATTATTTGCATATAATTTTCTTTTTTAAATTTGTTCTTAAAAATACTGGCTACTCAGGTATTACTTGCTCGGTGGCACTATCGGGGTCAAACACAGTCACAGTTCACATCTTATTGTGTCTTAGCTTGCCAAGAACAGTGTTGTTTGTTTCTGCCATTTAGAAATACACTAACCTCTATTTTAAGTGCTGGTGATGCACTAACAATTAAAACATCCACAGCTTCACACCCTAAAATGATGGCTGCCTGACCTTGCCATCAGGACATTGACTACTCAATGGCCATCAGCGGAAGTTGACCATGTAGTAGGCTGTACCCTCCACGATGTTCCCTACCATAGGCTAACATGTATGATAGCTACACACGAAAGTCAATGGCTGTGTCCGTCTCCGTGACAGATTGCGTCTGCCGTGTACTTGTATGTGGTGTAGTGAAAAAAGGTCACTTGCCTCCTAACACTGCAGCCAACAAGACTGCTTTGACCTCTGGGAGCCAGGATGCCGGGCAAAGCAGGTGACAGGGACCCTGCCTTCAGCATGGAGGAGCTAGAGCTCCTTGCCAGGGAGATTCTGCCCCACACAGCCAGCTCTATGGGACCTCAGAGGAACAGGCACGTGTCCGATTGTGGAATGTCTGACTGAGTAACCTCTACCTTTTTGATTCACAGGCTATTTTGTTCCTTTTTGTTAAAGGGAAGTGTTGTGATTGGAGTTGACAGAATG
Source organism: Pleurodeles waltl (assembly GCF_031143425.1). NCBI lineage: Eukaryota > Metazoa > Chordata > Amphibia > Caudata > Salamandridae > Pleurodeles > Pleurodeles waltl. The sequence continues at coordinate 92,504,688 of NC_090438.1, read as the reverse complement.
ATTTAGCTGGGACAGATTTTATTTTGCCATTATCTGAAATGACTGTGCATGGGAAGGTTAAGTCACTTGAAATGAGAAGCTGTAATATGTGCCCAGGTAACTCACAATTCCTGTTTAAAGAGACATACTGCAGGCCACTGATTAACAGTGGCAAGTAGACAGTGTACCAATACTATGAGTAACAACATACCGCCATTGTTAAAATGATAGTGATGTGTAAAAAATCATTCAAATGTCTGGAGTTGCCTGATGCTGTCCTGTCAAGTGGGATTCCAGCCCATATTGTCTAATAGGGTGTTCTGTATGTTTTCAATATGTCATGGAACCACATATGGGGAAAGTTATTCCATGTGCTGCAAATTCAGATGGCACTGGCTCACAGTAATCCATCCCAGTATGTCCCATTCCAATACACACTTGTTCATACATCCTCAAAATCCCTATCACTGACACATAGCTGCCCTTCTAAATTGCTTTCAGTCCCTTTATGCAATGCATACCATGGGGTCTGACACTTGGGAGTTTAGGCCTGTAGTCAACGTAGCTGTGTGTGGGGGTATGTGCATGGACTCCACAGGTTGTTTAGCCTTTAGTACTCACAATGATTGTGAGTAATCAGGAGTGGCTCACACAACAGGACTGATTTTATAGCCCTGACTTAAGTAATGTTGTAGGCCTGATTTGGTAACATGAGGAGCTAGAAAGTGTTGAGGGTGCTCATATGATTCCTGTAACTCAGTATTTCCAAGCTACCTCTAAATACTTTTGGAGACAATTGAGTTACTGGTTTGGTGAATGCATGTGTGCAATGCCAAATACTTATATCACAGCAGCACTGCCAAAGAAAATCACTCAAAATGTCTCTTCTTGTTCTTTTCTGTCATCCACACAGGTCAACACCCATCAGAAGCATGAGCTATGGAAGGCCATCACAAAGAAGGTGCAGACCCTGGCCCAGCGATCCAGGCAGGCGTGCCGCACCCTGACCCCCCCAATGGCCTGCATCCTTGCAGTGGCTTACCCAGAGCTTGATGGGCAGTTGACAGCCCAACAGCAGCATCAAGGAGGTAAGGCATTATTTGAAGATATTGTTGTTGTCACCTTTTTCATTTCCAGCAATGTTGTATGCCATCAGCATTAAGGTTGACACTCATCCAAAGCTCATGAGGATTTCTGGAGGTGTCCGTTCGTCAGACAGTGTCTGATGCTGTGTGGTGTATTTGTTTGTGCAGAAGTTTGCCAATAAGTTCTTCATCACAAGGCAAGTACTGTTGTGAATAGACACGTGGTTGCATGCAAACAAACGGGCTACCTCCATTTTCTCATTACCATGAGTGGCAGTTGCACCAAACATGCCCCATGTAATGATGGGGTCAGGTGGGATGCTCCATCACAAGTGTGAGTAGGTAATGTAGCCCCTGTTACTGGTGACTATGGCAAACTGTGCAATTATGATGCAGTTGATACATCAGATCTTACATAGGTAAGTTTGTACTATGACAATATGAGAATGTGCATCTGCACCAAATGGACTATAATTCTGTCTACTGTGGCATCATTCATAATCTGTAACATGTTTGAAACCAGTATGACCAGCAAACGTCTAGTCAGTTCATGTGGACAGTGGCATGTGCACCTGAGGCCTTCATCCTTTCCATGTGCATGTAAGTCAGTCTGTGTCAGAAAATGTGAATTTGTATGGCAAACTTTATTGACTGCAACATACAGGAATGTGGCTACATTGGTAAGAGAGTCACACATCCTCCAAACAACATTTTGGTGTCGTTAGATCTGTCCAAAGGAGAAATAAATGATGGAGAGCAATGTGATACTTAAAGGGACATTTGCAGATGGAAGGGTAAATCACATAGATGTTGTAGGGTCCCATCTTGAGAAGTCAATTTCCAGCTCAACATCAACATGGCTCATCTGTGAAATGTAAATAACTTTTAGCTCTGTACTCCAGTGGTTCAGAGATGTCTCAAGGCCTATGTGTTTACTCATGCTGTCAAAACACTTCTTCATGGAGGGGCCTACAAGTGTATAAGTGAAAATGGCATACCTGATATGGAAGCTGGCATGGGGGATTACTGAACGTTGAGCAAATGTTGTGTTTTGAACATTAATGTCCAATTGTAGTTCCACACATACCTTCGAATTGTTATATCTGTGTTTACTGGACCCCTATGTCCCAAGCTGCGCCCAATGAGGAGGCTGTTGTCCTATAACGGATTATTGCTGTGGGCCAGACTGCACTTCTGAATGCCATCCATGGGCTGGGTGGCCAGAACACCCAGATTCTGGCTTACCTGGATGACATTCATTGTGCTCTGTCTGGCCTACAGCAGTCATCCCAAGGTCTGTCCTCCTCATTGACCGTAGCCTCTCACCCACCCCAACCTCGTGCCCAGACTCCCACCCAGTCCCCATCCAAAACTCCTCAACCCAGCCCTATCCCAAGCACATGCAAACATTTTCATTCATCCACTATAACAATCACAAGCAGCACATCCACACAACGAAACAGCAAAAAACACAGACACACATGCAGACACCACACACCCCACTACCACCCCCACAATCATACCCACAGGCATCACACCCACCACGATGCAAACACATGCCCACCACAAGCACACCACACACACAACACTCACCACTACACCAACACCCTCACACACCAGAAGCACAACCCCAGTCAGTGTGCCCACCACTATATCAACACCCACACACACCACAAGCGCACCCCCAGTCAGCCCACCCACCACCACACACGCATGCGCCATCACACACACAGATATCACACCAACACACACCACATCCTCTACACAGATCCAGAAACACACAAATTGAACTCAAACACCCACACTCACTCACCCATTGGTCTTCAACCTTTTTTTTAGTAAAAGCTACTTATATTGATGACAATCATTCAGAGCTACGAATATTATTAGAATTTTAATACTGATCACATCAAACAAATTTACATGTTTGTGTTAAATATAAACTTTTCTGTTTTGTAGGTTGGGCTACATACAGGAGAGCTACTTATGAGAAGCTCGAGAGCTACTAGTAGCTCAAGAGCTACTCGTTGGAGACCCCTGCAACAGACAATTACTAAGAGTAACAAATCTAAACATATAGCATATACACCAGACCCTCAGGTATCCACATCCTCAACACGCACAAGAAACACAGCCACTCTCTATACCACCCAGCCCCTACTCCCTGACAGCCAACCTACCCATTTTCCCAAGGAGGTCCTACTTTTTTTCCCTGACCCTTTTGAAATCTAAAAGCACAACTCCCAAATGCCGTTCTAGCCCTTCCACCTCCAAAACCACCCTTCTACCCTCCAAAACCACCACATCCACCCCCAAAACCACCCCTTCCACCTCCAAGACCACACCTTTCCACATCCCAAATCACCCCTTCCACATCCCAACACAGCCCCTCCCATTGAGGTCAGTGAGGTGCCTGCTCGCTGACTCATAGATGCCCCTTCCAGAGGAGGTTTATTTTGGCCGTGACATTGGGAGGCAGGTTGTGGGCATGCATACACAGTCTGGACAACAGGCCTTGTGCCTTTTTTATTATGTACTGTTTATTTCAATTTGCTAAGAGAGAATGATCTCATATTTATAATACATTTTTTTTTAAAGAAAACCTTTTCATGGCCTTATTTCATGAATGTTATTAATTGTTTGCTAATTATGGCATTTCTGCTAATGTGTGTGCCATGCACTTACTCTAATTTGTGACAGTGACAGCACAGTTTGTGGATTGTAGTTAATTTTCAAAAATTGCATACATTAGAGTTGTACATTTATAATGGACCTATTAATTGTGGTGCAAGCATTCATGTTGTTACTGGACACTTGCACCAAAATTATATGTGTTTCTGTTTTTATGACTGGAGAACGCATGCATGTGTGTTTATTTTGGCATGACGTGTCAATGATATGCACATATGCATTACACAGAGTACCTGACTCTTTACAGTTAAGTCACATCTGATGTTTGTGATATATTGCACACACCAAGGGGACAGGTGACCTTCAGAATCCTCTCGCGTGTTTGCAGTTTAGCAGTACGATTGGTAGTACATTCTGTCTCCCCCTAAGTAGCAAGTTGTAGTGTGGTGTCCATTGCCATAGAGGCATTTCATACCTCACTACTCATATCTCGAGGTCTGTTCTGTTCTGATACATTTTCTAAGTACAAGATTACACTCTTAAGCATTGCACATTATTTTGGTGTTGTTTGCACACAATATTTACCTATGCACGAGTCCAGTACTACTGTGAAGCAACTACTCAGAGGAAGACAGGAATGACTGTGACTTACCTTTTGTTCTGGCGATGATGGGGTTGATTTTCATCTTGGACCTAGCCCAGGAGCAATAGCAGGGCTGGTAGCAGTGGGGTCATGGCAGAATTAAATGTGGAAAGCCTGAAAAAGGTTTTGTTCTTATATTGATCCCAATCTGCCTACTCAGGTGTGGATGTTTTGTCACTACAGTTGTGCCAGTGGGAATGCACATCATGATTGCCTCAGCAGTAAAAGGGGCTGGCATCCTGCCAGCTGCTATTGCCTTTGGTTCCGTTTATGCGGGTGAAGATTCTTGGCCGTGAGGACGGACATTCAGTGGTCTTTTCCCTATGCTCCCGCTAACATTTAAATAGGGCAGGCGGACAGTCACGGCGGTGAATAACCCTACGGCGGGACCATTATGGCCCTTAATCTTTAGGCCTTTTTTTAAATCCATCAAAAGTTAATAGCTTCTTTCATAATGGATATTATTAAATTCTTCTCTAAGCAATGGTAATGTTCCAGATGGTTTTAAATCCACTATCATCATTGTTAGAAATGGGGTCTTTGGTTGGCAGTCAGGTTACCCCCGTCCAAGCAAGAACCCTCACTCTAGTCAGGGTAAGTCACACACAATCCAAATTATCCTGTGCCCTCCCTCTGGTAGCTTGGCACCGAGCAGTCAGGCTTAACTCAGAAGGCAATGTGTAAAGTGTTTGTGCAATAAAGCATGCAATAACACAGTATAACACTCCAAAAATACACCACACAGTGTTTAGAAAAATATTTAAATATTATCTGATTAAATGCAGGTCAAAACTATCAAGATTAGATAAGTACACTTTGAATTATCACTGTAGAAAATGATAAAAGGAGTTTTTAGTTCTTAAAAAGCAACAAGTGTCTCTTGCAAGCACAAAGTACCTGGTTTGCGTTCACATTCTCCGCAAGGGACCGCAAAGGAGGAGATGCGTGGAAAACGGGGAGGTGTGCGTCAATTTTTCCGCCGCACCCAGATGATGCATCGATAAGTTTTCACGCAGGGCAGGCTTTGTGTCGATTTCCGGCATGAAGACTGGGATCCTCTTGGGGGGGCGTGGCCAAGCTGCCAAACATGGCGGACGTGAGCTTTTAGAGCTCCGCACCGCGTCCGAATAATCCGACTCAAATCAAGGTGGGCAGGAGGGCATCCCACTCCCCCGAGGCTTGAAATGGAACAGGTGAGGCTCGACGAACCGAATGCGCCGTGAACGGACCCTCGGCGCTCTGCAGAGGTGAATCGGCGCTGCAGCCGCGAAGGCCGCGCTGGAGGCCGGAGCCCCGGGCCCTGGGCCTTGGCACTGGAGGAGCGAGGAACTCTTTAAATAGGTACAGAAGTGGCCTTGTGACCCCCCGAGCCACACCTGACCTCTGAACTGTGAACTGGAGCGGCTACGAGAAGGAGGAGACGCATGACACAGGACCCCTCTGACTGCACGGACTCCGTCTGGAGCCTGGGAGTAAGAACGGGCCCTGCAGATCTGGGGTGCTGGACATGCCCGCAGTGGATTGCCTGGCGCTTTACAATAGCTGGATAGCGCTACACCCTCGCGGGTCAGAAGAAGAAAGAAAAACCAAAGCGTCCCTTACCGGGCTATGACTGGACCCTAAGCCGTGAGTCGACCGCGAGGACAACGCACGAGGGCCCGAGATCGGAGCGGAGCTACAAGGTTATAAAGAACTGAAACCTGAGGGCCTTCAGCGGGGCAACAATATTCCGCCTCTGAGGACCACACTACAGGCGAGTGGTTCGAATGCTTGAGGAACTGGTGGCCTCCTAGGATAAAAAAGGCACCTGAACCGGCTTTGTGTCCGCGTGGGCTGTGACCAGTTTACAAGACACAGTGGCTTCCAGGTGAGAGGCAGCACGAGCTGAGTGAATGAACGTGTCCGCACGGGCTGCGATCTGATGTTGGGAGTTGGAGCGGGACACCTGGGTAAGAGGGGGCATTAGGAGCGGCCTGGGCATCCTGGTCCTGAGCTGAGGACCCCCCCGAACTGCGCGTGAGAGGCAGATGCAAGCTTGGGCAATCCGTAGGGACGAGCAGCCCATCACAAAATCACCATATAAATGGACTAGACCGTGAAGCACGCCAAGCCAAAGGTGAAAACAAGCAATGCAGTCCTGGGCCAGAATATGGGCCTAAATCCCACCGGGAAACCCCCCCTGGAGACCAGTGAAATTGACATAGAGGGAGGAGGCAACACCCACCAGCACCTCGCGCAAAAGAAGATCCTTCCCCTCAGGCACCCAGGCCCCTCAAAGTGATAAATAAGCAAAATCTTCTGTGAACTCGTGGGAGTCATTCGAACCACCTAACCGGGCTGCTCGTGCTGTCGCAGGGGCATTGTCATCCCCTAGACAAGCAGGCCCGTCTACGCACTTCCAGCATCCAGTGAACAGAAAATCCACCAAAGATCAAGTGCAAACTAACGAACAAGGACGCGCAAACCTCTACGCTGGAAGTGTCACAAACCGCGATTCCTTACTAGGTAGGCCACTAGGGGAGAATATTATCACGGAGCGGCGGTGAACACGGGAGACGCGACTTGGAACAGATCTGTGTGGTCCCGTTGGCAAACTACTCACCTAACCCCCCCCTTGTCAGCCTAGATGAAACTAAACCAGAGCGCAAAGCTTATACGATATCCGACAAAATGGACATCAACGACCTGAGACTAAGCAGTACTCTCGCTCCTCCCTCCCCAAATAAGCGGGACCATGGCCGGAACGAGTCAACTGCACTCGGGAGCAGGAACTGGGAAAATACAAGACTCGCCAAACCAAGACAGCCAAAAACTTGACGCAGTGCTGGCAGCAGTGGAACGTATCGGAGACTCACTGGAACACGCCCGTACGTCACTGGAAGCCAAAATTGATAAAGTAGCGGGCGACCTGCTTCTCCACGCGGATCATCGCAATCTCACAGATAGAACCAAAGAGATTGAAGCCACAGTAAACAAATTAATACCCACGACCACCCAACTGAAGACAGGAATGGAAGACATGCAAGCCAGGGTCACAGCTCTAGAACGTCGAGTCGAAGACGCAAAAGGCCGCTCTAGAAGAAACAACATTCGGGTAGTGAATCTACCAGAAGGCATTGAAGACCACAACCCTGTGACCTACTCCGAGAACTGGTTGCGGGGATTGGTACCGGAGGGCGAACTGACTCCTTTCTTCTCTGTGGAACGTGCGCATCGCATCCCGGCCCGGCCAAGACCACCGGGCAACACTCCACGCCCATTCATCATTCGCCTAATCCACTACGCAGATAGGGACATTATACTAAGAGCGGTGAGATCCGGCCCTCCCCCCAAATAGACAACGTGCAGATCTTGCTATTTCCTGATTATACCCTAGCGGTACAAAGAGACAGAGCCTCCTACTTGCCCTTGAAGTGCAAGCTGCACTCCCTAGACCTGACTTACTCTCTGTTGTATGTATGTATATATAACTTTATTTCGGCTATAAGCCATAAAAGTAGACAATACAAGAAATAACATGGTTAGGGGACATAACAATTTAACAATTATAGGAATGTATAGACAGCATTATTTATAAGACATTTTAGTTTTTAAGAAATCTCAAGGGGTATAAAAAATATTAGGTCGTTAAGATTTAGCTCCAATCATTAAAAACTTATCAAACTAAATAAATATAATCTAAAACCATATTATTAAGAACACGATTATAAGAATTCAAGTTCGTGTCTCCTCTGTGTTTTACAAGAACCTCACCACTGTGTGACCAATTTTGTCGTTTATCTCAGTTATCTGGTATAAAGGGAGAAAATTACATATTTTACTTTTTTTTTAAGAACCCTAAATAAATAGTGAGGTCACAGATTTATAAAAGCATGCGGTTCATCATTATTCTTTAAATCTAAAAAACCAGACCATTGAGACTTTAGCTTCATCCAGTTAAAAGCTGATATATTAAATGAATACAGTCTAAAACCAATGCGTTGAAATTACACGTTTATAATAGTTCTTTTGTTCTTATTGTCCATGCACTTCGCAGGTATCCCACAACAGAAAAAACTATTTTATCATTTGTGTCGGTTGTTAGGAGTCGTAATGCCGTGTTCCATTCTCTTATCCCAACTGCCCTACATAATGGAGCAATCCACTTTTTCCTAGGTACAAGATATCTAGGGCAGAAAAACATAAAGTGCGCAAGTGACTCTTTTGTCTTTTGACAATGATGGCAGTATATTGAATTGCAGTCCTCCGGTCTCCAATGTGCTGTAAATGTCTTGAGCGGAAGGGTTCCTAGTCTAAACTTGATGAATAGTGTTTTAGTATAGGGAGGATTTACATTATCCATGTAGGCCTCAAACTTGGGGCTGCATTTGTGGTCTAGGAACTGAGAAGTCAGACTACCATGATTTTTTAACCAAATTTGGGCCAGAATGTTCTCCCAGTAGCACCTTTTTACACGTTCCTTTATTTCCTTAGCCAAATTATGGGGAGCACTCCACACCTCCTCCATTTTGAGAAATGTACACGTATCTCTGATGTGTCTGAACCATGGGATCTTTAATACGCTGTTATTTACAAGAAATTCATCTAATGCTGTATGGAGAGTGGACCGATCCTCTGAGGTCCAAAGACGAATCCAATACATTAGAGGTCTTAATGCAATTTCATTGTGTATTTCGTTTAGGGCTAAGTCAAATCTGAGCGGAGTGAGAGGGGTGCTCATCGGCAACTTCAGGAAGTTTCGAATAAACCGGTTTTCTACCGTGGTCAGACACCTAGAGTTGGTATGTCCCCAAAGCTCAGCACCATAAATTGAGGCTGCTACTGCCACTGCCACTGCTTTGTAGACTGTTATGGCAGGTGTTATCTCCCCTTCACAAGTATTAGTTATTTTCCTTGCTATCACTGTTGACCTTTGCCTAAGTGCTGTCAGACTCTTTCTGATCTGTGCCGACCAACGTTGGTCGTCACTTAGCCTAATCCCCAGGTAATCAAATTGTCTGACTCTCTCCACTGGTTGGCCTGCTATCGTCATTTTTCCTCTGAATAGTTTATGCGGGTTGAAGGCCATGAATTTAGATTTTGTTGGATTAATTTCAAGTCCTCTGTTGGAGCAAAAATTATAAAAGGTGTCCAATTCATTTTGTAAGCCCATAGGTGTTCTTGAGATTAGTAAGGTGTCATCGGCGAACATTAAAATAGGGACCGGGGTTCCAGCTAATCTTGGGGCATCATGATTACAGTGTAGCAATTGGTCCGCAGCACCGTTTATGTAGAGATTAAACAGTGTTGGTGCCAAGATGCAACCCTGCCTAACCCCTGTATTAACGGGTATGGCTTCCGTTAGGTCGCCACTATCTGACCAGCGTACATGCGCATATGTCCCTTCATGGAGATATCTAATCAGTCTTAGTAGTTCACTATTAGGTTGATAACTCTCCATAACTTCCCATAATGTATCCCAAGGTACCATGTCAAAAGCCGCTTTTAAATCGATAAAAGCTACATACAATTGGCTTTTACTGAGTGACAGGTATTTCCAGCAAAGGAGGTTAAACCTAAATACCTGGTCTATTGTGCTCACCCCTCTTCTGAAGCCTCCCTGTGATTCGGAGAGAATTTGGGAATCCTCTATCCATGTCTGAAGTCTGTTTAGCACTTGCTTAGCGAAAATCTTTTGGCTAACATCAATAAGACTGATAGGACTATAGTTGTTAGGTTGTTCCCTTGGCCCTTTCTTGTAAATAGGGACTATAACTGCTCCTTGCCATGTAGTAGGGAGTCCTCCCCCCCTCAGTATCTCATTACTAAGGGCATTTAGATACAATGACCACGTTATCGGACGGGAGAGATATAGATCTCCTGGAATGCCATCAAGACCAGGGGCCTTTCCCTTGCGTGTAGATTGGAGAGCCTCTGTTGTTTCTTTTAGGGAAAAAAGGTCCAGATCAAATTTAGATGGTGTTGTACTCCCCCACGTTAAGGTATTGCCAACAGGATCGTTAGGTTTTAGAAGGGATGTAATAGTACTGCTGATATGTGGTTTTCTATATATATTTGAAAAGTGCGTCATCCACGTTTCTGGCTGGATAACAGGGTAGCTTTCCATTTCTTGGGAGCTACTCTTATCTGACACTAATTTCCAGAATAGATTGAAATCCTTCTCCTGGAGCGCCACAACCATCCTATTCCAATTCCTATTCGCCCATTCTTTTTTTGCGTTTTTAAGTACATCTTTATATATAGACCTGTTCTTCCTTATCTCTCTATGATTCCCTTCCTTAAGTGCTCCCAGTAACTGTATTTTAGCTTGACGGCAGGAGTTGGAGAACCACCTTGAGGTTTTAATCACAGTCTCTGTCCGCCTCCTTACCGTCTGGAAGTGTGGTTTTAATCGGGTAACCAGGGTGTTGTGGAGATAGACCAAATCTACCAACTTACTCTCTGTTATTTCCAGCCAAGCTACGTGTTGTGACAGGAGGAAAAACACACTTCTTCTCCACCCCTGAGGCAGCATGGGAATGGCTTGAGACATCTGGGCTGTCATCTGGTGGAGCGTCAGATCGAGCGGGACCACCATCTAGGCCCAAGCGCAGCCGCATCAGGAGGGATCGGAGGAGAAACTCGACCCGCACTGACTTAACGAAATGCGCTCCAGGTTTAGAACATCTAATTCAGGAGAGAAGAGAAGCGATTCATACAGCAGCAATGATAAGTGCATCACCCCTGCCTTCGGGATCTGACACAGAACTTTCTCAACCAAACAGTGACCGCCCCCACACGCCAGAACAGCTACTGGAGCCAGATCACACGGGAGGCCCCTCCGTAACACCGGCAACTGCCGACGAAGTCTTCTAAAAAAAATAAAGAGGGGGAAAAAAAAAAGAAGAAAAAGAAACTTAGAACAATGCTTAGAAACTATGCACAGCAGGAGTCACCAGGTCAATGACACTCATACTGGCGTAATTTAAGAGATGTTAGACATTTGACCTACTTCCTGTGCGCACACAATAGCCAGCAATCAATAATATAAGCGTCGGGTCCCTGGCCTCCGGCCCCTGGACACTGTACCCGGGGGGGGGAGAGCCCCCCCTTACATGCCCCCTATCTTTTCACCTTTAAATGCCACATCCGGACCGGATAAGGTGCACGCCCAAGACACTCCCCCCTCTCCTCCTTTTGCTCTAAGCTTGACCTACCCCCAAGCTCCTACCAGTGGAGACAAATAATGTACAGGTGTGTGTTGACACATTGTCGTTTCTGTTGGTTGATTTGGGCGGTGACTTGTTGTCTATCTGCTCCAATGGCATTAGTTATGTTTTGGTCTTGCCGGCCAACACTTACTGAATCCTTTACACCTATCGGAAAAAGGGAAAACAATGACGAGTTCCGACTCGCAAGGGCAGGGCAGGGAGTTATATCAGATAATCCAAAGTTTCCAGTATGGCTACATACACAACAATCACCTGTAACGTGAGACGTATTCACACCCCCAAACGACGATACGCTATTTACTCCTACCTCAAACGTCACTCTGTTCACATAGCTCTCTTACAGGAGACACACATAACGAGCCTCGAGGTCCCCCGACTACGTCAGCGCTGGAGAGGACAATTATATGCGACAGGGCACTCAGCATACGCTAAAGGTGCGCTAATTTGGATTAGAGCTGGCACCCCCTTTAAGGTAGAGGAGCAGATTGTAGACCCACAGGGCAGATTTGTGCTAGTTAGAGGAAAACTTGCAGGTCATATGGTTGTACTAGGATCAATATACGCCCCAAACACAGACCAAACCACTTTCCTTCACAGGCTTTCCCACCAATTGGTGGGTTGGAGTGGCCTTCCATGGCTTCTCGGAGGGGATTACAATAGTGTAATTTATGTGACAATGGGCCGCTCCTACCCCCGCTGCCTACATCGCCAGTGGTAGCGGCCTCAAAGGGCCTAGTGAACTGGACCCAACAATGGCAACTGGTAGATGTGTGGAGAGAGCGACATAAGTTGGACAGGGTTTACTCCTTCTACTCTGCAACACACTCCCTGCACGTACGACTAGACAGAATACTCTGCACCATGAATCACGCCACAATAGTGACAGATTCGGAATACCTAGGGCGCACGCACTCTGATCACAATCCCCTAATTGCACGTTTGTGCTGGGGTTCCCCCTGCACGGCTATTCCCACATGGAGGTTGAGGCCAGAGTTACTGGAAGACTCTGCTTTCCGAGCATCGTTAAGCGCTGTAATTCCAGAATTTTTCGAACAAAATGACGGCACGGCCTCCTCGGGTTTGATAGAATGGGACGCATTTAACGTTTTCATACGTGGACACTGCCTGGGCACTCAATGCAGCCTGCGCCGCTTTGTTGAACGGGAACTGACTAAAATAGAGCAGGATCTAATACAACCAGAGAGGGAAGCAACCAACAACCAGCCTGATCACCCGAAACTGCCAGCAATGCACGCTGAGCATCTAGCACTTCTAGAGCGTCTGCGTTGTTTGAATTACTCCGCACACTCTGCAAGAACACACACATCCGCTGATAAAGCAGGCAAGCTCCTGGCCTGGCTGATTCGACAGGACTGCGAGAGGAAACCAATATTGGAAATCCTCTCGCAAACAGGGAATTACTATATACGCCACAGGAGATACAATCTGAATTTGCAAGGCACTACGAGGCACTCTATGCCTCGAGGGCAACCTCGGACAACAATCCCGGCCTGGACTTCCTCACCGGAGTAGTACTACCACGCATGGAGTATGAACAAGTTGAAGCCCTTGAAGCACAACTAGAACTGGAAGAAATTCGAACTAGTATCCGTGAGCTCGCATCTGGCAAAACACCAGGCCCAGACGGACTCCCAGTTGACTTCTATAAAGCCTTCGCTGTGCATCTAGCACCCAAATTGCTCGATCTCTACAAGACAGCTGAGCGAGAAGGCCATCTCCCAGCCACTCAGAGAGAGGCACTGCTGGTCTCCCTTCCTAAATCTGGAGGTAACCCAGTAGATATGGGTTCATATAGACCATGGGAATGTTGAATACTGATAGAATATTAGCCAAATTACTGGCAACACGCCTTGCACCGGCTGTACCAGGCCTGGTACACTCAGACCAAAATGGCTTCGTCCCGGCCAGAGATACCTCCCACAACATTAGAAGGTTATTCCGAGTTATGCAATACGCGAAACGGGACTGGCCACGAGCGGGCTGTCTCGTTTTAGACCTGGAAAAGGCCTTTGACTCCTTGGAATGGCCCTACCTGTTCAGAGTCCTTCGACAATTCGGTGCAGGACCATTCTTCACTCGCCTGACTAAGTTATTATGTACCAGACCACTAATCCGAGTGAAACTGGGGTCTGAAATATCGGAACCAATTTGAGTGGGCAGAGGTACGAGACAGGGTTGCCCCCTTTCACCACTGCTGTTCTCACTCGCTATGGAACCTCTGGCAATAGCCATGCGCAGAGCGGGAGATGGCTGGGGTATCCCGTTAGGAGATGATACTCACATAATCTCACTATATGCTGATGACCTTCTTTTATATTTCCGAGACATCACGCGAATCCCTCCTGAGGCTGGATTGCTCCTACAACAATTCGCCCTCTCATCTGGCCTGAGAGTCAACTGGTCTAAATCCTGCCTCTTCCCATTCGACCCGGGTCTCCCTGACCCGGGACTTATTATTTCCGGAAACCCCGTCCCATGGCAACCCCATACATTCAGAAACTTGGGTATACGAATATACCACCGTGAGGAAGACATATTTGAGGGCAATCTTGTAAGAGCAGTGTCCTCGGTTAAATCCCAAATGGTCTTCTGGAAAACACTACCGTTGTCAGTGGCAGGCAGGATAGTACTCCTGAAAATGGTGGTCCTACCCCGACTTCTATATTTCTTCACTAATCTTCCGCACTATGTTCCTCCTGGTTTCTTCAGGGCTCTGGAGTCAGGACTGAGGGAATTCATTTGGAATGATGGCCGCTGTAGGGTCGCCTTAAAGAAACTGTACTTGCCACCAGATAAGGGCGGACTAGCAGTTCCTAACTTGGAACAATACTACCTAGCGGCTCAACTTCAATGGATAGCCAGATGGTTGGCAGATCTTCAGCGTGTAGACACAGCATCAGAAAGCAGACCCTGGACACTCCCACAGATACAACATTTATTTCACCCACTCACGCAGGCACAAACACCCCGGCAACTCTATCTCAGGGTGGCTCACAAATGCTTTTGTCGCTCACTTCGCCTTACAAATACGCAGCTTCCTTTTGCACCAGCCTTGGCGATATTAGGCACACCAAGAGGTTCCAGAATCACGTCAGAATCAGAACTGCACGCATGGCATGAGATAGAAATAGACACACTGGGAGACCTGTACAAAGACTCCCGACTGCTCCCCTTTGCCAGGCTTCAAGAAATGGGGCTACCACCAGGCCAATTCTTATTGCACCGCTCCCTGATAAAGGCAATGAGAACCAAATGGGGAGACATCTCTGTGGCTCCTCCCACTCACTTACTGATTCAATACTTACAGGTGATAGGCCGAGGGCATCATTTAATTAGCTGGCTAGCAGATGCTTTGGGATCCTAAACCGCTTTTGACAACGAAGCGCTGCGTATGGCATGGGAAACAGACTCAGGCAAGACAATCACAATACCACGATGGAAAACTGCCCTTTCAGGCCATCTTAACAAACCCCGCAATTCCCGATTCCGCTTAATCCAATACTACATAGTGAATAGAGCATACCTCACACCGGCTCGAGTGAATAGATACTTTGCTCGCACAGATGCAGCCTGCCCCAAATGCCAGGTAATCGGAGCAGACTTACTACACATGTGCTGGTCCTGTCCTACCTTGAGCTCCTACTGGAGGGCAGTAAAGGAAAGCATATCCGACTGTATAGCGCTACAAATACCCTTTACATGGGAGGCATACATATTAGGTTTATTTCCCAGAAGCAAGCAACATAGAGCAGAGGTACGCTTCGCAGACCTGGGACTTATAGTAGCAAAACGATTAGTGACCCGCAGATGGAAATCACCTGACCCGCCACCGACACAGGCCTGGAAACGTTCTTTCGAGGTTTGGGTGGGAGCTGAAGGCATAGCACTGGCGCAGGAGGAGGTTTTGGGGCTGAGACAGTTTCCATTGTCTGCTAGCTGGGAGGGAATGCTACTGCGGCTGCGAGATGAGGGAATGCACCCATCAGAAGAGGAAGTGGAGTAATACAGGAAGACGCCCTCCTGACAAGAAAACACAATGCCTGGGGGAACTGAATAAGAAAAGTTAGCCAGATATACCTTGACACTGGAATTAAAAATGACAATGCTTATTTAACCTGACACCTGACCCAACCCTCCTATTAATAAACTACTCCGCAACAATATAATCCCATCCCGACTGGAAATAATCACATAAGTGTATTCCACATAAATGTCCATTGCCGGCAAATGTTGAATGTTAATCTTTTTCTCCCTTGTTGTTTTGCACCTTCCCCCTCAATTTTAAATTAGCATATATACGAAGCTCATGATTCCTTTCCTTTTCTCCTCTTTGTATCTAATCAGACCACTCCAATTGAACACACATATTAGAATTAAATTTAAATCAACATACACTGTATAAGCATGCTGATAAACATCAGAAACCCTATGGGGCCACCACTCCTGCAAATCTATAAGGGGTTTATAAAGTTAAAGCACAGCAAGTAACAGGTACAACACGATGTGATAACCTTGGATGTCGTAACAACAGAAATGTATAACTGAATAACTACAAATGTATACCAAGTGGTATGTTGCAGCAATGCATAATATGTACAATGTCAGTTATGTAATGATTTAAGAACACATGCCATGTTGTATGAAGCGTAAACAAATGTAGAAACATGAAGCAAAGTAAAGTTGAAAAATGCCAATAAACAAATTTGTGAAAAAAAAATGAAGACTGGGATCCTCTTCGGGTTGTGGGGTTTTCGGACGCCCCCGGGGACGATGCAGAAAAATCCTGGGTGTGCAAGACAAAATCACAGGGGCTGCGTCGATCCGGTGGGCGATGTGTGGAAGTTTCTGTCGCACGGCAGGCATTGCATTGATTCTTCTCGCAGGAAGTCGGGCTATGACGTTCTGGCTCGGCTTTGCGTTGATCCAGTGGGCCGCGTGTTGAAGTTCCGGTGGCAACGCTGGCCTCTCAGGGAGCCGGGCTGCATCGTTCTGGTTCGGTGTGCAGTGATTTTCTCACCACGATGCAGGCTGTGCGTTGAATTTTTGTCGCACAAGGAGTTCTTTGCAGGATGAAGTCTTTTTGGTCCTGAGACTTCAAGGAACAGGAGGCAAGCTCTATCCAAGCACTTGGAGAGCACTTTTCAGCAGAACGAGAGGGCAGACCAATATTTCTTCAGTCATTCATCTATAAACTGCAAGAAAAGTCTCCCAGCATACAACTTCAGAATTATCAATTGAATTATATCTTCTCCTGAAAAATGTTCAGCGCTTTCTCAGGAGGAAGACTCTGCCACCTACTCATTAGCTAAGTCGTTACTGAAGTAACACGTTTATGTCACATGGTTAGGCTCTGTTGAGTTGTATTGAGAAAAGGCCAATATATACTGGTCTAAAATTCTATGTATTTTTAGCACTGTGTTCCCAAATGCTTTTTTTCTAGCAAGAGCTCTGGACAGATGAAATTACAATTGTCTTAGTTTTTTTGCTGTGCTGCTTGGTATTTTGTGTTAAATGTAAGTTGGACTTTAGAGTTCCTGATAAGTTGTTTTTTATTATTAACAGATGGTGCATGTGGCATGGAAAATGACTCAACAGAAAGAAAGAAGGGAAGGGCCCTACTGAGCTCCACACTACAGCCTCAGGCCCAAGAGGTAAGGGAGAAGCTTCTTGTGGGGAGTTGTGGTGGTGAATTATCTCAAAGTATGAGTGCACATTGAACCAACATTTCTGGAAAAGTGTAACAGTCAGGGGTGTGGACATTTTTTAATAATCTGCTTGTCCATGGGACAAAATGTAATAGAAATCTTCATGTCCTGTAAGGCAATCAACTTGTTCCACCTGTTCTCCAATCAAGTATGTGGGATGCTACAGAAACATTCATGAATTGTGTCACAGTCTGCTTGGGCAAGTTCCTGATGCTTTTTTATACCAAGGTATTCAGAGATGACTATGATAATTGAATAGTCACAAAGCTTACTGACAGGCTGGTGCCCTCGATCTGCACGGCAGCATGGGCAAAGTCATTTATGCATTAGGCAGTGCCTAACAGGAAAGGTTTGCATAACATGTGCCTAAGTTGGGCCTGACTGGAGCAGAGATACTGCCAGCAAAGAAACCCATGTACTTCCAAACAGGCTGGAAGAAGCCACTCATTTGGACATTCTACAAATGTGTAAGAAATAAAAATGTTTGTTGCAGAAGGGGATGAGTTCCCAAATCATTTTGGATTAGGTGGCAAAGATATCCAATGTAGGACCATGAAGGCAGGTTGGAATCCATGGCCAGACTTTCAGAATTACACCGACTATCCTAAGTAGTTCCAATGGAATTAAATGAATATTTATTTTATGTGATAATCCTGAAAATCTAATATGGATTTGGCCCTCCTTGGCAAAAGTTGGACACCCCTAGTCTTTTTGGCTGTTTAAGGCTCTGTATTTGCCAATGCTTGTTTTAACTTTGGTTTGCAAATGGTACAGCTTTTCAGTTTATTAGTGTCAAAGTGTAGATGTGCACTTGTAAAAAGATTCACTTATACCTACATTTTCTTATGAGTAAATATTACCTTAGGTGTGAGAAGATGGTGTTTCAGGGTGGGAATGCCCTGGGAAGTTTGTACACACCCACAAAATAATGCATTTGGGAGTATTCAAAAATCTTCCCATAGCCCATTCTAATCATCGACTTGGCCAAATAGTTACTCATATCAAGGGTCGGACTAAATCTGTGTTCAGGATGGCAGTGAGGGATAAAACACCACCTAATTTGGTGGGAATGTAGGAAAAGGTCTTTTCCCCTGTGGCTTAAGAAGAAAAAAGTTTGAAAGTGCAGTTGTGCCAAATTCACACCAGTGATCAAAGTGCAAAAGTTGGGGTAGGCATCAATACAGGTGCAATGGCAAAGTTGCTTGTGACTCTGATTATAGGAAAAGCAGAGTATTCTTAACTCAGATTTTAGGTGTGCTGGCAGAGCTGCCTGTGGTTTCCAGTACTTCAGTATCGAAGTACAGGACTGAGATGCATTGGAAGAGCTACTGTCAATATTCGCCGTTATATTTGTTAGTGCATTTTTTCTGAACTGCTGACTTTTTGTTAGGACCAGCACTTTTTGTTCAACCTGGACATGTGCATTTCATGACAAAAACCTTTCTCCATACTTGGAAAACGCAAGGAATTAGCTTACTTTAGCCCAGGCATTCTGGCTCATCTCTTACAAAGCAGTCCATGTGTGTGGGCAAATATACCCATTTCTGTTTTTGACTGCAAGCACAAATGTGTTGCAGCTTTGTCCCCGTTTGCTATGATTATGATTTAGGGGGTTATTCTAACTTTGGAGGAGGTGTTAATCCGTCCCAAAAGTGACGGAAAAGTGACGGATTTACCACCAGCCGTATTACGAGTCCATTATATCCTATGGAACTCGTAATACGGCTGGTGGTATATCCGTCACTTTACCGTCACTTTTGGGACGGATTAACACTCCTCCAAAGTTAGAATAACCCCCTTAATGTCTAGTTGCCCGTTGGACAAAATAGACATTCATGCCCCTGACAGAAATCAACATGTCTTGGGCATCGGGCTAAATGAATTCCCCAGCCCTGAACAGTGCTTACCATTTGCTTGTTGCTTACTTGTATAGTTTATACTATTTTGTGGCTAATGCATTGTCACGGAGGGTACACATACATGTCATCTGGGTAGGAGACAACAGTATAAGATAAAAGAAAAAAAATGTTGGGCTGGTAGGAGTGGGAGGAGTGAAGAGGAACAAGAAAATGAGAATGAATATGAAGCCATGAAATAGGCAAGAGGACTCTAGAAGTAGTGCGACAGTGGGGACGATAGGCAGGAGTGCCAGGACCCAAAGCACACAGCAATGGAGGATAAATGTGTGCGAATAAGAGACCCTGTAATCCAGTGGTTCCCAACCTTTTGACTTCTGTGGATCCCCAATCCATCATTGCTGGAACCCGGGGACCCCCTCTGAGTCTTTATTGGAATCCGGAGACCCCCCACTGAGTCATTACTGAAAGCTAGGTACCTAATCTGTCAAAATTATTTAATTGTCTAAGAATTCGCGGACCAACCCTGACGACGCTTCGCGGACCCCCAGGGGTCCCCGGATCACAGGTTGGGAACCACTGCTCTAATCTAACTGACAGACTCCTTCCCAAGCTTCTCTCGGGGCTGATTGAAGGTTTGCCAAACTCAAGGAGGTCTTTGGGTGTTTTTTGTTTCTTTCCTTACTTCCCTCCAAGGGATGAGCTGTGGGCTCAAGACCTGCAAACCCTTTTCCCCTCGTATCCGAGTGTGAGTAAATGGTAAGAAACAGCAATGGGGACCTGACAGTCTAAACATAGCAAGCCCCGCCAAATGGGATTCCTGCCTTTACTATGTACCAACAATAGGATAAACAAATGTGGAAATATTTACAGAACGGGTGGGACTCACTTACGAGGATGGGAAATAGTCCTTTCAGGAACATGAATATAGAAAGATTAGATAATTCACAGAAGAAACTGAAAGACCCTAAAATAGAATAGATGCTGAACAATGGCTGCTTATTATACAATGGCATGAGGAGGCACACAAACGCAAACATGAATCCCAAGTCCCAAGAATACCCAGAAACAAATTGAATACCAACTCTGTCACCTTAGGGGCAGAGTTGAGGTTTGCACTGCAAATGTCCCATCCCCTCCCTATCTTTTCTCCCAGACTACTGAACCACAAGAGAAAGAAAAGGAAAGTGAGGACACAAGAGAGGATTTGTTGGACATGTTCCACAGGCCAGCCAATGGGGCTGGGGATGCAGTGAGTGATGCACCTGGAAACGGAGCCGAACCTGTCGGACTTCCTGGGACTGCAGTACAAGGAGGTTATGCACAAGTGTGTGCTGCAATATGATTGGCTGACAGTGCAGTGACCAAATCAGAGGCTGATTCCACTACTGAGCATGCACACATTCTGCCCTAGGGCACAGATTTTGTTGAGAACAAAGTTCCATGATCATCCTCGAAAGCTTGAGGCAAACCACAGGACAGCTGTCTAGAAGGAATATCCCTTATCCCCACTGATGTGGATGTTGAGAGACCATCCTCTTCCACCCATCTCCATTTGAGAGACTACCCTATGACTGGGGAAAAGTTGTGATCCATGCCCCTTTAACCCTTTTCAGGGTTAATGGGCATTAAGAAAGAATTGCCCTATATTTGGGAAAATCCTACCCAGTTCAAGGAAGAACTATCAAGAGTGTTTGAAGTAAATAGACCCAACTGGCAGAAGTGAATTCGTTATTGCATTTGGTGGTGCCGAGTGAGGTCAGGGAAAGATTGATGGAAAAAGCGCCAGGTGACTATTGTCAAGGATGCTTTGTTGAATGCATTTGTGGAGGTATTTCCTGTGCAGTTTGATTAAGCTCAAGTATCAAATTGCATGTAAAATTAGGGAGAGGTGCCCGCAGATTATATGGACAGGATTAAGGATGTGTTTTAATGTATTTAGGGACAGCTGTTCTACAGAGTGGCTCTTGAAGTTGTAGGTGCTGCTTTTGTATAGGGGTCATTACTGAATATTGAATCAGCTCTCCCCGGTACATATTGGATGGGAAACTAAGAAGCTAGCAAAATGGGTGACAGTCACCAATCACTGCATAGCCTCACAGGAGAAAAAGAAAGATTGCTGTATCAAAATTAATGTCTTTGAAATGCTAAAATAGGCAGTGGTGATTAAAGGGCTGGGACGAGTAGTCCCACAAATAGGGGAGTGCAAAGGAAGTCAGAGAGGCAGGAGGATTGAAAGAAGGAAATAAGGGGGCCAAAGAGAGGCCTCAGGAGCAGGACACCTTGATTTGCTTGCAGTCAGCTGGGGCGCTGGATATGCGGTTGCCCCAATAATGCATCTAATGCAGTAGGGCTCCTGGGCCAACCTGGATATCATCAAGTTGTACAGAATCCTTACTTATGATTTTAGAAAAGCCTGAGAGTTTCCAACTGTATTATGTATGACCTGATACTTGTAGATCCCAAAGGTCAGTATGCAAATTGTGACATTGATGATAAATGTACTACTTACCTATTGACACTCGTGCAAGCCCATCGGTTTTCAAAACCTCTAAATTCCCCTCTTTCCTCTCTTTTGGATGCCTAGAAAAGGAGCTGATATTTCAGATCAGGGAGTTCCCCATCATATTATTTATCCTGTGTCCATTCCTGTGTTCCCTGTTGGCTATAAGCATTCCTTTCTGCTTAGCCCAACTCCTCTTGTCAAACTTGTTAGGCAGGGAAATAGTGTGTAAATTGAATTGCATTGTGTTTGTACCCCTAGAAGGGGTGTTCTTTAATATACTTCAATGACAAGAGATTAAAGTACTTGAATTACTTTGTGAGAGTTTGAGTAGTTCAGAGGAACCAGACATGGTTGCCATTTCCCCTGATTTAACAGAATTACTTTCACAGGTACCATTAGGTGTTCCTTGGGGGCCAACAAAGTGCCTTCATCTCTTCGATGGAGCCTGTAAAGGTGAAGGTCAACTCTTAGAAGAAAGCACCTAAAATACCCCAGTACCTGTTAGAACCTGAGGCTGAAGAAAGGATCCACCCTGTAGTCGCTGATTTGATTAAACAAGGGGTATTAGTACCTATTGTTAGTAGGAAAACCACCCAGAATCTCCCAACACCCAAGGTGCAGAAACCCAGCATGTACTGGCTCTTCCAAGGCCTTTGGGTTCTTAACAATATGGTTATCCAAAGCTTCTCCGTGGTCCTCAGACCCTCAGTCATCCTCTCGTTTCCATCCCTATACATGAGGAGAGCAAGTATCTCTTCTTGTTCTAAAGGTCTCAGCGTTAATGGACCCGACTCTCTCAAGGATTTACAGAGTCTTTTTCATTCTTTTCCCAGGCACTGAAGAAGGATTCGAACATCTTAGATTCTCCAGAGTTCTACTCTAATGTGTAGGTGTCTTATTGGTGGCATCTGTTATTCAAATCAGTATAAAGAGGATTCATTCAATCTCCTCACTGAATTAGCTAAGACAGGACACAAGGCTTCAAAAGAAAAATTACAGTTCAGCTTTCCCTGAGTGCAATACCATGAAATCTCTGCTGAGAAAGTGCCATCATGTCTCTGAAAGAATCAAACCAATCCGTAACTTGATCGCCCTGTAACTGTCTCTAAAGGTATACCAATACCAGTTTTGGAATGGCTAGGTACTACAGGCAGTGGATTCTGGATTAAGCTGATATGGCAAAACGTTTGCAAGAGTAGGAAAATATACCCTGGATCCCTTCTATTGAAACTGAAACTTCATTTGTAAAAATTAAACAAGCTCTAACTTCTGCACCTGCTTTAGTGCTCCCCAATCACGTCAAACCTTTTACTTTGAATTGTCATGAGTGGGATGGGTTTGCAGGTGGAGTATTGGAATAAAGTCATGGGGATCAGAAGAAGGCCATACCTTAGTACACTTAAGTTCTGGACCCACTTGTGGCTGGGCTCCCACCGCCCTTACGGTCTGTGGCTGGTGCTTCAAATCTTGTGAAAGTTCTGAAATGATTGTGTTGATTTCACCATTAACTGTTCCTGTGCCCAGTTCTCTGGTTGTGCTCCTCCTCAACACAAAAACATATCACCTCTCAACAACATGACTATCTCAATATGATATACTGTTGTTGTCTACTTCTCTTATTACTTTGACCCACTGGTTTACTGTGAACCCTGCTTCCTTAAGGCCCACAAGTTAGGATTGAGATCCACATGACTGTGGTTTGGCCACTCCCCATATTACTAAACCTCGTACTTATTTGATTGATATTCTCCTTATTGACTGTGAGTTAACATATTTTGTAGATGGATCATGTATGCCATATTGTGCAGAGCTGCCATTTACCTACTGTGAAATCAGCTCAAGTCGCAAAGCTTATCGATCTCCCTTGAACTTGTATCATAGGCAAAGAAAGACTGTTACTGTGTATACAGACTCCAAACGTATTTGGAGTGACACACTTTGGTTCCTGTAGATGCAAATGGGTGTCTTGACCTCAGCCGGTACTACTATTAATGATGGGCATTATTTTCAAACCCTTTAAATGCTTTGCAGTTATCAGAAAAGGTGACACTGGTGAAGTGGGCTGCGCACCAGCACCCTCATATCGAAGTTTCAAGGGACAATGCCCTAGATGATTCAGATATTAGAAATGCTGC
Source organism: Pleurodeles waltl (assembly GCF_031143425.1). Lineage (NCBI taxonomy): Eukaryota > Metazoa > Chordata > Amphibia > Caudata > Salamandridae > Pleurodeles > Pleurodeles waltl. Next base: position 92,480,916 of record NC_090438.1, on the reverse strand, counting down.
ACTAATACCGCTGATATTGCTACATATGTTATCAGACCGGCTCTATTTTCAGTACCAATTATAAAAGATGTGTCTCAGTTGCAAGCACAAGCGTCTCAAAGTTAAATGTGTGAATCAAGTAGCAATGTAAGTAGCAATGTAAAAGAGACACTGAGGGGTGTGGAGTGACAGCACTAGGCATGTGGTTGCATCAAAATATCTACTCCCCTACCTCCTCAGGTAGTATGATGAGCTGCCTAGGTTCGTAGTGATGGCATGATCCATAACTCTACAACCAATTGGTATGCATGCTTGTTTTCTTCCGTACCCCAAGGTTATTCCTAATCCTGAGCAATATCCCTGTCACACAATGCCATAAAAAGCATTACGGCCACCACTGCTGCTCCCCCAAGGATCCATGTGGTGCACATTCAGACAGACTTTATTCAGATGCCCAGCTGTGTAAATTATTTCTAGTTCTTGTTGTTTTATGTATGTTCTCAGGATGAGTGGAAGCGTACCCATGTGCCCATGCAGATAGACTTTATTCAGATGCCCAAATGTGCAAATTATTTCCAGGTTCTTGTTGTTCTATTTATGTTCTTGGGACCATGTGCCCATGCAGATAGCATCACAGTATCTAAGTGGTTACTCAAAGATGTTGTCCTCCATTTCGCAGTGCCAAACAAAATCATAAGTGACCATGGAACACACTTTATGTCAGCAGTGGTGCAAGTCACTAGGACCTGTCCAATATTTCATTGTGCCTATCACCCAGAGTTTGTGGGTATGTAGAGAGGAACACTGGAACCTTTAAGAACAAGATAGCACTCAGAGACACAGTTAAATGGGCCACTGAAAGGGCCTGATGCCCTGCCATTTGCATTACGTTCCCTGAGAGTGATCCATTCCCAAAACACAAAATTGAGTCCATATGACATAATCATGGGCTGACCCAAGATGCTCCCTTCAAACCCCCTCCTTTCCTGTCTCATCTGCCAAGGTGGGTTTACAGTTAAATGACAATGCTGTCTCACCATACTGCAGATAGCTTATAGAATGTCTTTTCATTTTCTGCAAGCCACCTTACCTTAGTGTCCGACTGAGGGTTGCCATTCCCTCCAACCTGGTGAGTGAGTCTAACTTCGAGTGTATTAGAGGAAGAACACACTGCAGCTTTACTGATACAAACCATATCAAGTTCTGCTCATCGGAAACACAGCTGTTAAATGTCATAGTCAGGCAACATGGATCTACTCATCCACTGCAAACAGGTGCTTCTCTAGAGACAATGTTGCTCTCTGGCTGTCTCCTCAGGGCCTGTGCCTGTCCCCGAAAGCTGATCCCCGTCATCTGCCAGTGGGAAAATGTTCTCCCCCCCCCTTCTTTGTTTACTCTATCACTGCCTCGTGATGCTGCTCAGACAGCCTCTGTTTGCTCAGCAGCTCCTCCTTCTGAATACTCCTGTGGTTCTGACCTGTTTTCTTCATTGCTGCTTTGAGCATCTGGTTGGTGGTGAAAGACAGCCTTGCCATAAAATGGGAAATAATCCCAAGAATGAATTGTACTGAACCTTTCCTTCCACAAACCCGCCACTTGGCTTACTGGGGTTCATCATATGAGTTGTCAGCACACAGACAGACTATTAACTACTCCTCCTTCTGAATTTGCGTACACATGCCTACTGATATGGAAGACAGCTTTCCTTTGAACAGAGACCCCATCAGTTTTAATAAGACTTACCTTCATCTTTTCCATTTTGGACACAGACTGCCTCAGAGTATGCCCCATCTCCCTTCTTCCTTTGTAGGCCCTGAAAAGTTTAACAAGTCTTTCAACAGCATCATGGCAAACGCTAATTGTCTTGCAATAACTGAGCAAGGATTTATTTGCAAACCCTAAGGAGAAAATGTCTCAAGCTTTTTTGTTTGCAATAGCGAATGGTATTAACAGTGGAGATCCTTTCTTTAGCACCACCTCCTTTTGCGTACTGTCTGCCCCATGGACTGTTGTTTCTCAAACGCCATCCACAAGGACGTCTTGCCGATAAGACCGAGATTCTACTTTTTGGCAGAGCATGTCAGATTTGGGACTCTTCATGGTGGACTGTCTTGCTGGGCTCTCCTCCAGAGTCTAAGCATACCCATGAACAATGGGGCACCCTGTAATCCAGACAACAAGGGTAATACAACCAAAACATAAACAATTGTTCTGCCAGGAAAATCATCAAGTTAATGTTATGTATATGGTTTTGGGATTCACAAGAAAACATTTTTACTAAAACATCATCACAATATTGTCGAGCATAAGGAATAGACACAGCTGTAGATGCTTGAACATAGTATATATTTTTAGGCGTATTCGTATACAGAGACTGATCTGTCAAACAAAACAGTGCTCCAAGTGGAGGTTCAGTGAATAGTGAAACCAATGTGCCAAAACAAAGGAATAAAACAAAAGTGAAAAAATGCAAGTATATATATATAATATGTACAACGAAAGTTGGTTAAGCCCATAAAAGGAACTTCATGAAAATCATTTTTTACCCTTTTCCAGAATGTATGCTTTTTGAAAGGCCTTAGTCTACCAATGAAGTCCCTATTTCAAGATGGCTACATGATTTAGAATAATAAAACAGCTAATTGTCAGGAGGCCCCATAAACCTACATATCAGCAGAGCTCCATGCTTACTCAAAGTTGAGCTGCAGTATGAGATACAACCATGGAAGCCCTCTTCTATGCACCACAAAAGTGCACACAGTGCTATGAAGTCTCTACCTGTGTCCCTTTGGTGTCATACAATTGCAAATGTTTGCCAGAGAAGTGCCACTTTTTCAAACCTATGTAGATTGAATGAGTGTGTTTAGTTCAAGCAAAGGAACTGTCTGGAAACTCCAAAGGAAAAACATGAAATTGGCACTTGAGGTTTTTCTCTCCCTATCCTGTGCTTGTATTCTCAATTGATAAATAATTACTTTCTGGATGTGACAGAAGAACTACGGGTAGGTAAAGATAACTGAAGAAGAAAACTTGAACTGGTATCAACGCGAAGTCTCAGCTGGTACAAGTGGTGGTGCCAGGTTATGATACCAGGATTAAAGAACTCTGGGAGTCACAAGATATGCAACTCAGGTCCAGAAACAGCATTTAAGACAATGTTACAGATACATCGAATAGGAGCCCACAATGAGTAACATCTATCATGATATTATTCTGGAGTAAAATCCTTCAGGTGAAAATAGAAAAACTCTCCACAGTTGAATCAGACTGATCTCAGGCAGCGAGGAGAGTTGAAAAGTAGACCTGAAAAGTGATCACTTCGAAGTACCCCAGGGGGCACTTTCTGGGTAATTCGCATTAAGTATCTCGTTGAGTGCTCGTTGCTGCAAACCTCAGAGTAGGTCCCAAATTAGCTCCAAACTCTGAATGGGGTCCTGTGTCACAGGAAGGTGGTTTTGATTCCCACAAGGAGATTGGCTTATAGGGAAATTAGTAGTTTCATACACGTCTAAGTGTGCAAACCTGCTTCTAATGGCTTATATTCTTCTCCCGTGCAAATACACAAACGCATGCAAATTTAAAATGTTTACATTCATTGACAGGGCCACTCATTGTTTACCACTGGATTTGTGTTGTGCTCTTTTTGTATTTTCTTCCTCTTCCTTGGTGGTCCCCCAAAAATTCATTATATTGAGCCATTTTGGGTTATTCAGTTCTCTGACAACCTAAGCAGATGTATGATTCATATGACTCTGGGCAAAAGTATCATATCCCTGTTCATTCAGTGGATATTTTAGAAAGAATTGAAAGTAGGAACACTGTCTGTACACAACATTAATGACGGATAGCAATACTTCTCCAAATGCATGTCCAAATATCCAAGAAATGTTTGATTGGCAGTTCCTTTGGATCACCTTCCATTCTACCTTCTCTAAAGTTCATCTAGTAGAGCAAGCCTATGTATATTATTCATGACTTGCCCAAAAAAAGGGAACTTCATTCTGCCTTTCTAAGCGAACTACTATCTAACCCCATGAGACCTTTTGAGCATTTCATGTTTCATGCAGGGCTGGTGCTATATTCAGGCAATATGACATAATTGTTTAAAGTGCCAACAGGAAGGGGGTGCAAAGTTCTCCATTGATGCCTCATATGTAGCCTAATTACCATGTAAGGATAGAGCTTGCATGGCGCTTGGCTTAGGATGTTACGGATCCTTGCATCATCCCTTTACAGGCAGAAGTAGTTTCTCCATTGGGGTGTTTGGACGCATCCCCACCAGTAGAAAGCTTCCCGTCACTGATGCCTGGTTCCTCCTAGAGAATGGTGGGTCAGAGGAGGAGCATTTTGTCCACTCCTCTTAGCTGCTTGTAAGATCACAAGTCAGTAGTCAATATCAGACCAGGAGCTGCTGTACTAATTCCCTTTGTTCAGAGACAGAGTGAGACACAGGAGCATGACAGAGGTGCAAGTGAAAAGATGTACAAATAAGTCTCAGTTTCTGGGGTCTTAGAAGAAGGGTGCGTATGCATGAACCTACGTGGGAGTGTGTTTGCACATGCGTGTGCACGGGTGAGCGTTTGAGTGTGCCTCATGTCTCTAGTGCATCTTGCCTGCCAGAGTACCTCCCTAGGAGCTATCATTTGTCACCTACTATCCTTCTAGCATGATGGGGAACACCAGACCTGACAGTGATCATTTTTAGCAAACTGGGCCTGATTTAGATCTTGGTGGAGGAGAATACCCCACCACAAATGTGATGGATATCCCGTCCGCCGCATTACGATCTCATTATATCCTCTGGAGAACGTAATACGGCAGACGGGATATTCATCATGTTTGTGACGGAGTATTCCATCCACTGAGATCTAAATCAGGTCCAGAGTCTCATTAAAAATGCTTCAGATTTGGCCCCATTAATTCCTCCCCTAGAATTATCAGCAACAAACAGGAGTACAGGTAATTCTGGGAGACAATGGAATTACAAGTGGAACTCTGACGTTCCCCTGAGAACTGAAGAATTACCAACAAGCATGTAAATGTGGATCTGATATGATTTATTTGTTTTTATCACCCCCGTTCCCCCAGTTTCAGGTAAAGATTTTGGTTGCTTTCAGAAGCCAAAGATTAGAAAAGATGTGGGCATTCTGGCCTACTCCTGGCATTACCCTGGCCCAGGTGTAAGGATGGAAATTCTGCCATTGGAAATGATACACATTCTTAAAACTGTGTCATTTGTTGTGCCTGATAACATATCTGGCACATGATGGTGATACAAGAGCAAGTAATTCAGTAAGTGTCCATACTAGGCAGTAGTATATGTGAGCATCTGATAAACATGACAAGTTAATGTTCAAGGGTCCCTCAGGTAGTAACTAGAAATGAAAGGTGGGCATTTTAAGACAAAAATAGCATTATTTCACTAAATTGATAATATGGGAACATTTTGTGGTTTTATATAAAATGAAAAGCTTTTGTTCAACAGCAAAACTGTGTATTTTTATAGAAAGTGACAAGCTGGTAGTTTATTGATAATCCAGGCTGACTTTGAGACATTTACTACTGAAGGTTTATTTGGTGCGAGAACTTGGCTGTAAGCTTGTCTGGAGGTATTTTTTTCTTCTAAACTGATGGATTTTATATTCCATTACTGCAGTCTTAGGTATGAACCTGTAAAATTGGCTTGACCTTTTAGACGTTTTAAATTGCAGGTTTCTGTAAACCGAGAATTTGACCTACAACAGTAGATCTTAACCTTTTCTCTTCTGAGGACCCCTATTTAATCATTACTGGAAACCGGGGAACCCCACTGAATTATTATTGAAATTGGGGGCCCCCACTGAGTTATTACTGGAAGCCAGGGAACCTGGCCTATGCATTTTAGATGATTTAAACCGCTAAAAGTTACACAAACAATATCGAAACAAGCATTCAACAAACAAATACACAAATTATGAAATTATTTATTTCATTCTCAATAAAATATAACAAAAATTAAAATTGTAATTTTAATAGGAGGGTTGGAGCATTTCTAAATTCAATTGAGGCCACATCGTCCATACTCTATTCTGTATGATGCACTTGCTCTGCTCTCACAAATCAATCTGAGGATACCAGCTTCAATTTTAGTTTCCAATTTACAATTTCTTCACATTTACAGAACATTTCAAACTTTGAAGTTGTACATTTAGCTTCTTGATTCATATACACTTTATTAATCAGTTAATATTATTTAAGTTTCTAATTAATCGCTGCCCCCCTGAGTAGCCTTTGTGGACCCCCGCCCCCCTCCCCTGGGTCCCCTGGACCACAGGTTGGGAATCACTGGCCTATTACATAACTCTTACTCTCCTCTCTAGCCTTCAGATTGTGCGGTCTGTGGATTTTCCTCCACTGGCACTTTCAAGTCGATTGCCGCCATAACATGTGGCTAAGAAAATTCGTGGAAGTGGCCGATGGAAAATAAATGACATGAAATGTGGAAGTGAAGAAAGATCTTGTATACATTTCGAAAAATGAAAATTCAGGTGAAATTGCCTACCCAAAATGGTGTGCTGCCTGCAGTGAATATGGGTTTTTAGACTTTTTCTTAGGAAAATTGTACTGAACGGTGCACACAGTTTTCTTGGGGAAGGTGATCCAACAACGCCTTGGGGAGGGCTAGGCATGTTTGGAAACCCAGCAAAGATGTGGGATAGCCATGAACGTCAATTCAGCACAAGTCCAGGGGTAGCGGAAGTGACATCACACGCCATTTGACCTTTATATTCACTCACACACTCATGATTACACATGCACACAATCACCCATATGCACACATTCTCAAATAAACACTCTCACCTGCATGCGTGCACACAAAATACATTTAAAAGAATGTATTACTTACCTCAACTGCTAGGGAGTGTTGTTATTATTCACTATTAGTGTAATAAGAATTTACAAAAGGCAAGGAGATTTCAGCCCAACCCATGTCCATTAGGACGAGCTTATCCTGTGTTTCTGGCACTGATTTTGCCACCTCCGAGGCCAGGGGTCGCAAATGCAGCTGCGACCCCTGGCGACCCCTAAATGACTTCCATGGGGATTTCCCATGAGTACCTCTCCGGACCAGATGCCCCCCCCCACCCCCCCCCCCAGGCAATTCAGTGAAAATTATGCACTACATCATTATTTAGCTAGATTTTTTAAACATTTTCTCTGTAGGTCTATGGGGTTTCAACCCCACTGTCTTTGAAGGTTCACCAACAGCCACTGGTAAAAGATGGATAAAATATTTCTCTAGGACGCTCTTTCCATATCTTTGTGGGAATTCGGGTTTTAAGTCTCTGTTTCAGCTTCTGTTATAACATGTGGCTGGGCAAGGGTTTATGGAAAGGTCCCCGGATTTAGCCTCACAATGAGAACCCATACTTTCTTGTTTACCTTATCTCTCCCCCTTGAAGAGCTGCGATTCACTCAGAACCTGGTTTAACGCAAGTCACGTCACTAAACTACAGTCCCAGATACATAGAATTACGCACCCAGGTCTTTCTGCCATTAGAGGTTAGTGCAATCAGTTATTAGCAGTTTTCATATTTGTCAACAGAAGCGTCAATTCTCATTAAATGCTGACATTACGTACATTGCCTACGATTTCAAGGCGGCGCTATAATGGCCATGAAATTAAATTTGATTCCCAGAATTGGCAAATAAATACTTGTGTGAGCACTTAATTAGCCCATCATAGCAAAGGCAATGTGAAGTGATTACCAGGGGCTTCCAGGGATATAGTAATGGTAGAAAATTCAGCGTCTTCAAACCTAAATTGAAATGAGCTGTTGCATGTGTGCCTACCTGCACAGCTTTGTTTCGTGATCTACCAATAACTTGATGTCTCACACCTGTCAGTAATGTACACTATGAGTCCAATTCACAAAGCATTGTATGCCTTAAATATACCCTGGAGTGCATAAAATAATAATAAAAAAAAAAAAATCTGGACCTAAATTCTCAATCTAGAGACACACACACTTGGCAATGAGGAAATATTATGTTTGGAAACGTTGCTACAGAAAGGCAAAATTCACATTTGTGTACCATAGAAACACATTCAAAGTTGCTTCTGTCACAAGCAGAAGTAAATATGTATACAGAGTAGGAAAGGAGAGGAAACACCCCCATATGTATTGGGGTTGTAGCACAAGGAGGCTTCTTCAAGATGAAAAATATCACATGTACGCAGGGCAAATTCTCACCTGGTGGAAAGTACACATGAATAAACCTGTAAATCTACACCTGTAGAAACAAAAACTCAACTAAATTATTAACTGTGACCCTAACCTTAATTATGCACCCTAAATCCAGTTCTAACTCCTGACTTTAAAACTAGCTCGAAATCTACACCTACACACATAGCCAAAATGCTAATCCTATCCTTGGAGCTAGGCTAGAATCCTCAAGGTATTGCTGTGTGTGAAATGTTGCTTTAAATTAAGTGCCTTGAAACATACAATTTTTCCAGATTATTTCTGGGATCCTTTATCATTTCCCATAGAATCGGAAATTGGCTCGAAAGTAGAAGTAACTTAAAGTTGTGTTTTTATACGTGGACCCCTGTGAATTGAACCAACATCCCTTCCAGTGATACTACTGGTCCTTAAAATCAAGCCTAAATCATGACAGTCCCTCCACTGCCAAGCGACTCACAGGAGTCTGCAATGTTTCCCTTCTGTCCAATTGTAAAAGTGAAGGTGGGTAGGAAGGGCTTAGTAATTCTGATCTTGCTGTTAATTATACCTTTTCATTTATTCTCTGTGCTCTTTATATTTTCTATGCTGTATCGTATATTCCTTTTCTTTCCTGGAAATTGCCCTGTGTCTTCATTTTTCGCGAGAGATTTTCGGGAAAAAAATAAGGTACCGGGTATGGACTCACAATCTGGATAATAGATGATGCCGCCGAGTACGACCATCTCAAAATTTCAAAACTCAGGATTCTGGCTCTTTGCTATGTCTCTTACTTTCTTCAACACTGAGGTTATACATTTTAGTTGTTGTGTGATAGGGTAATGAAGAGACGCGTGGGCCAGGGAAAGAGAGATGTGTCACCCTGGCCTGCATGTCTAGCAGTGCCTTTGTGCCTAGTTTTGTCTGCATGCATTTGTCTCTGTGGTTGTGTTTCTCCTACTTTTAAAAGAGATGTCACAGCAGCACTGTGGTAGGTGTGCTGGTAGGACAAACAGCATGCCTCTACTGCCCCTCTAGGACAGTGGTTCCCAACCTGTGGTCCGGGGATCCCTGGGGGTCCGTGAAGCCTCTTTACGGGGTCCGCGACTGCTTAGAAAATTCAATAATATTAACAGATTTGGTCGCAAGCTTTCATTAATGACTCAGTGGGGGGGTCCCCGGATTCCAATCATGGTTCAGTAATGATAAAGTAGGGGTCCACAGAAGTCAAAAGGATGGGAACCACTGCTCCAGGGAATTATCTGAAAGGCTCACATAAAGGAAAGCTCCCTCATATCTCCCCTCGAAGAATCTACAAACGAGAGTAGCGATTAAACACAGAAGTCCCTTTGTATAAACCATAGCGTCTCCACTTCTGAACTCCAGACCCGCCATCTTGCCCGATCAGACCAATGTCTACATGTGCTTTGGGGACGCGACCAAAACTCGCTCCTACAGAGGAAAAACACAGCATCCCAGTGAGGACCACAGAATCGCACAATAGAGTAAGAGACAAACAGAACCAGATTGAAGACCCAGTAACAAAGGAGGAAGCCACTGTACACAAGGCCTAATGTTTCTTTCTCATGAAGAAAAGAATATTTAACCGTTCTGACTCAACATCTGCCACACCCACATGGCTATGAGGAGAGTATAAAATTATTGCATTTCAGTAAGATGATAAACAGACCAGGGTCGGCACTTTGAAAAGGTAATGGAGGACAATCAATATAGACATGTTTTAGGCAGTGCATAATTTGTAAATAAAAACGTGCCGGTGCTCAAAATCCTCCTCTTTGACCTGCGGCTGCTGCAATTAAATGTACGAACACGGAATACTGAGGCGGCGTAATGCTGAAGCCATCTCAGGGCGCTTCAGTCCATATAAAGCCACTCCCCGCCCCTTCAGCTCACTCTTGCAGCTTTCTGCTTTCTCCCTTTGTGACGCTTTTCTGTTTTTCTCTTCTTCCGTCTTTCCCATATGTATCTTTTGCTCGCAGCAAATGCTTGAGGCAGAAGAAAGCGCCGGCCCTCATAAGTGCCGGCGTTCCGCACCGGAAACAACAAGCACAAATTAAGCACTGTTCTTAGGCCGCTAGGCTGGGAGGCAACCAATAATGGTCCAAATTGGTGACCATCCAGATCGCTATAAGTTTCCAAACTGGAGAGTCTGAGCACAAATGTAACAATAGCCAAAACAGTGAAAGACACAATAATCTTTGTTTTTTGGCTCAATGGAAAGGAAAGGTAGACCCCCAGTGATGTAGAAACCTTCTCCCATTACATTATTATTACAATTTTTCTGAAGACTGGAAGAATGGAAGAGGTAGCTATGGAGGGGCTGCACAGTGAACTAACATGAAGGGCCTAGGGGCTATTGTGGTACACTTCTGCTACTACAGTGACCATATCTAAATCCTGGTGAACGTGAGGGTGAAAACATATGAACTGTAGTAGTGGTGAAGTGCCAGGCAAGACTTTGACATAGTCGTAAGTGTGCTGGTTATATCTGTGCCAAGAAATTAAGTAAAAGCTTAATGGAGGCCCTGCCCGGCCAAAGAGGGAGAAGCATTGACTGCGCTGACATGCGTCGCGCCTCGAAATGCCACTCTCAGCACAAAGTCCAGTCCATGTGTCCAGAACCGTCTTGAAGTCTTCACGTTCGTGCCCACTTAGGGGGGTATTCTCATGGTTGACAAATATTTTGTGAATATGACCCGGTAGGTCCGTCTCGCAATGACTCACCTCTGCGAGGAGGTACTATGGGCCAGATGTAGCAAGCCGTTTGCATGTCGCATGCAAACGGCCTCCCACGATGCACATTCACAAATAGCGAGTCGGTACCGACTCGCAATTTGTGAATGCGACTCGCAAATAGGAAGGGGTGTTCCCTTCCTATTTGCAACTCGCATCGGAATTCAGAATTGCTTTGTGACCGCGAATGCGGTCGCAAAGCAACTCGCAGTTACTACCAGTGTCACACTGGTGGTAACTCATTCGCAAAAGGGAAGGGGTCCCCATGGGACCCCTTCCCCTTTGTGAATGTCGACAAGAATATTTTTTCAGAGCAGGCAGTGGTCCTATGGACCACTGCCTGCTCTGAAAAAAACGAAACCAAATGGTTTCAGTATTTTTTTCATTTTGCAACTCGTTTTCCTTTAAGGAAAACGGGCTGCAAAATGAAAAAAAAAAACTGCTTTATTTAAAAAGCAGTCCCAGACATGGAGGTCTGCTGACTTCAGCAGGCCACCATCCCTGTGAGTGCAGGGACTCGCTATGGGGTCGCAAAATGCGACCCACCTCATGAATATTGATGAGGTGGGTCTTTGCGACCCCATAGCGAGTCGCAGAAGGTGTCTGAGACACCATTCTGCATATGCTTTTGCGATTCTGAAATTGCAAGACGCACCGACTCGCAATTTCAGAATCGCAAAAGCATATCTTGCTACATCTGGCCCTATGTTCACTGTTGCCTGGAATGGAAGCCCACTCTGTCACGGAGAGGTCTGTGAACAGCTCATTTATACAGGCCCCCTACTTTAAAGGACAGAGTCCTAGGGTGGCATGCTTCCTCATAGGACCCCTCTAGTGGGTATAGGCTAACAAACACAATTGGGGATTCATTCAACAGAGTGGGTTGTGAGGAACAGTCAGTACCTGGCACTATGATCGCATGACTGGTTGTATCTACCCTTTTTTATTAATATTTTTCCAGGTGCTGATGATTGTCAGAGAGGTTAAGGTGATTCTGATGAATGCCTAAGCACATGCTCTATTGTGTAACTTATGCAGAATCATGTTGAGCATTTTTCGTGGATTGAATTAATCCCCAATTGTTTTTTAGCCTCTGCTCACTAGGGATGGGAATAAATCATTGATGGTCCATCAGGAGGTAGTTTTGTCCTTTCTATCCCTCTGCGTTCTTCTTCACCCCCACACCTGTACCAAATAGGACCTCTATCTAAGTTAAATCTCAGGAGCTCCCCTCGGTTGAGGGTAGTAGCCCAGATCTCTATCTCCCACTAACTAAGGTGTGAAGAGGGACCCTATAATGAAGCATGCTACCAGAAGCTGGGTGAAGGCCTTTGTCCTTTAACATAGACGGCCTGCTATCTACATGTACACATTGCCATCCCCTGGTTCCTCCATTTTTATTTAGCCCCCTTCTTTCTCCCCACCTACTCGTGGGTTCCCTTAACATTAGAACGTTTTGTCACTGTATGATTCCATTACAGCATCTGCTGAAGCCAGTACATCAGAGACCAGGAACTGATGTAGACACTGTCTTGGGCCTAGGATGTAATCAACATTCTTCCCAGATATTTGTCTTGCAACAACTTTTGGACCCAGTTTGACCACCTGTAAATGTTATCACTCTTTTCCCCTCAACAGTACAAGTCTACTTACAGTGTGAGGACGATTACTTCTCAATATAACCCCCTTGACCTTTTGGTATTTCCTCGTCTCCACTCCCAAACTTCTGGTCCCCTACCCCTGTTTTTTGGGTTTGTTTTTGTTGGCTTTTAGGACTCTGTGTACTGTACCACTGCCAACCAGTGATAAAGTGTGTGGGTTCTCTCCTTTAAACATGGTAAAATTGGTGTACACCCAATCGGCACATTTAATTTACTTATAAGTCCCTAGTAGAATTGTAATACATGTACCCAGGGTCTGTAAATTAAATGCTACTAGTGGGCCTGCTGCACTTATTGTGCCACCCCTTAAGTAGCCCTTTAAAACTTGTCTCAGGTCTGTCATTGCAGCCTGCATGCAGCTTTAAACTGCCATTTCAACCTGGCAAGGTAACCCTTTTTGTTATATATAAGTCACCCCTAAGGCATTGTAAATAAAAGGTAGGGCATGAGTATTTTTAAGTTTTACATGTCCTAAAATTGAAAAACTCTTGCATTTGTTTTTCATTATTGTGAGGCTACTTCTCCCACAGGATAACATTTTGGCTACTTTATTACATTTAATAAGTGCTAAAATTTGATTTGGAACAGGTAGAAATGTTATGTTTGGTCTCAGATGAATTGTAATTTGAAACACTATTTAACATTAAAGTCCGATTTTAAGTCACGATTCTGAAAATGCCACTTTTAGAAAGTTGGCATTTTTTGTCCTAGCCATTTGATGCCTGCAGCCTGGGTCACATGACTGTGAATAGTTGGCCTTTGTGTATTCCTTCCAGACAGTGAGACAAAACAAGGACTAGGTGTTGGCAGAATCAACCATTCTGCCAGGATAGGAGAGGGTAAAGCTGTTCCCTGCCCCACTTACATTTTAAATGGCAGCGTCCAGCATACTTACAAAATAATTTGACACAAGCCTTTTGTCACACTAGGCGTCTTGGAGCCCGTGCCGGAGGAGGAAGGACATTTCAAAACCAGACGTAGGGGTAGTATAGAAGTTTCCCCCACTTCAAGGGCTGGCTTCAGGTACAAATAGTGGACTCTCAGACCAACTCTAGAGTACACTCCTGGACCTGTGGAAGACTTCAGAAGGACTGCCTTGTACTCAGAGAACTGTCTGGCTGCTTGAGGCCTACCTTGCTTCTCAGAGGGCTGCCCGGCTGCTACCAGAGGGCTGCCCGGCTGCTACCAGAGGGCTGCCCTGTTGCTTGAGGCTTGCCTTGTTTTTCAGAGGCTTGTCCTGCTGCTTGAGGCCTACCTTGCTGCTTGAAGGAGAGAGGATCATCTCCTTGAACCAAGGACTACCAGCGTGACTTCTAAGGTCAGTTGGCTATCCTCTTGTCCTGAGCTACATGGACACAAAAAGCTCCAGTGGCCTCCCTGCAACTGCCCGGCTGACCTGCTGTAACTGGACCTGCCTGGACTGCAACTTAACCTGCCTGAGCCCTATTGACCTCTGCAAGAGTTTGTTACTGATCCCCAAGAGGTGCCTACCCAGTGCTTGAACCCTTGGCTGGCATCTTAGTGCACTTCTCTGAAAGAAAAGGAGAAATCCTGAAGGTTTGAGCTTTTTGTGTCCGTGAACTGGCCCATTCGCTTTGAGATCTTCCTGCCAGCGATGACCGCCAGTGCGAAGCTCCAGTGAACCCGACTCTTCATGGTACAGCGACCGCCAGCGAAGATCGGAAATGCGAGAACTGTACTTCTTCCTACAGCAACAATGGCCTGCGGTGACTGCCAACTCGAAGCTCCAGCAATGTCTGTCTGCGATGCCTGACCGGACCTTTGCGCTACAGTGAGGACAATCCACGATGCTAGGCCTACTCTTTGCACTACAGTGACGTCTAGCTGCAACACTCTTCCTGCTCCTCGCGGCCTCTTCCAGTGTGAACTGGTCTCTTTGTGGCAGACTTTTTTTTTAACAACTCTTTTTATTGAATTTTGCAATTTAAAACTAGAACAGTACAGTGCAAGATATGCAAGATCCCCCTACATTTTCTTCCAAGGAGAAGTATTTACGCAGGTACAGGTACAACATACATGTCAGAGTTGGCAACATGTCATTCCATGCAACCTAATAGCACAATAACGTAACCAAGTCATGTATACCATCAACGTACAGGAGTTCCGATATAAGCACAGTTGGTTGTCCTTGGAAAAATCCTTTCTGGATAGGGAGCCTAACATTAAGCATATTCATGTGAAACCACTAAGAGATTCCACTGCACAAATTGCAAAAATAAATGCACTACAAAAAGCAGCCCCTTCTGGTCCTACACTCATAGTTTCTGCTATTGTGTATGCAGAGCTACAATATAGATTTGAAACATTGGGAGTTCCATGGTTAGAAAGACTTGAATGGGGTGATAAAAGGTAAGGAGCTTTAGGTATGGATATCTGTTTTAAAAAACATCAGCTTTGACTGGTGGACGTGCTTCCTAAGCTAACACACCAAATCCACTCAAAAGGCAATTCTGCTGCTGATGAACCTTCTTAAGGTATCGGCCACTGATCAGGTGTTTGCAACTGTAGTCTCATTCATATAGTCTCATTCATACCATTATAATACCAGGACTACAAGTTCCAGAATTCAAAGGGAAAAAATGGCCTGGAGCGGCTCATATGCGTGGACCTGCGAATCTTGGCAACAATGCATAAACATACTAGCATTTAAAACTATTAGTGATGCAAAACACACTAAGGCCTGTGACGGACGCTGCGATCAGCCCATTTCAAGATGACTCTCTGCAGGGGCGTAACTAGACCCAACCTTGGGTGGGGGCAAGGTAAGGTGGGGCTAACCCTTCAAAAAAATGGGGCGGAGCGATCATTAGAGCCAATACAAGAAAATAGAGTGATAAATTGTGCATTTTAAACATTGGTCAAACAGTATATTATTACAACAAACACGTTTCAGTCAATTTGACAATGTTTATTGGCTACGAACAGATCTTAAAAGGCGGAGTTCGTGATTTGACAGCTAAAAAGCAGCTTCTACAGATTTCAATATACAGCATTTCGTAACCAGTTTTTGCAAAGTTATTTTAAGGCAGAGACCCTTTTTGCCAATTTTCCCAGAATCTCTTCTACGAAATAACAATGAGCTCATAAAATATTTTTTATTCTATCTTCAGGAAGATACTACTGTTTGACAGTTGAGCAAAGGGGCGTTTTCAATCTGTTTATCAAGATGTTGTAACACAAGCTTGTTTGAGGCCACCTAATTTCAGGATGTGTGAATGGCAGGCCCCAGGTTTGATCAGTGGAATAACAAAACATAAGGGCCACTACCTGCTAAGTACATGGACCCTATCCCCTGGACCCAGTATGAATGGGGGCCCCTAGAGCTGCTCACCCCTTCCCCCTCCGGTGTGGGGCTAATGTTTCACTACTGGGTTTGATTCTTAATGCATCTTCCATTCCTCCTGAAATTGAATGAGTGAGTGACAATCAGTTGGCAATATCACCTCCTTTTAAATACTCTGTCAGGAAACTGCGCTATTCCAAATCAAAGTAAATTAGCACCCCACATTGAGCAGCTTTCACATGAGGTGACAGAGCTACATCCTATCAGGACCTAAAGAACTGGCAAAAAGTTAGTTGCCTTGAAATAACTTTGCACCGATTCTGTGCTCTAGAATGCAAAGAATATAAGTAATCCTTAAAGCTCTAGAACACATAGAATGTGTGGCTCGTGTCCTACAAAAAAGAGTGGCTCTTACTATGATATGTGATAATGACAAACATGCTTTCAATTCTGGTCTGACGCCCCCTGCACAAATTGTGTGTAATACATTAAAGATAAATGTTGTTATAAAATGCAACATTTATTACAAATTTCTTCAAAATCCCTTTGAGAAGCATGACCAGAATAATTAGCCTGGCCTGGGGAGAGAAAAGAACAACCTTGAATGGGCCACAAGATAGAAACAAGGCAGACAACAATGGTTACCAGTTTGTCATTGCAACACTGTATTTTCATTGAGCGACAATTTTGAATGGGAACCTCTTATACATCGTGTCAGGATAATGCTGCTTTTGACAGTTCCAGGGTACGTTTGACAACAGAAAAAGATTACACAAGACTTTGCAGCCACACTACACTAGTTTGAAGAGACAGGACTCCTTGATACAATGCGAACACAGGAGGAGTGTAGAAGCCTGCATCTGCATAGACACTATTTTGGCAAAAAAACACACATGCCACACATTAAAGCAAATTCTACATCTATCTTACAATGCACTCCAAGAAACTAATCATAGAAGTGTTTGCTTTGGGTGGCAGAGATATGCATCTGGTTAGACATACATAAATTATATTTTCAGCCTTCACATAGTTAAGCTGTAGACACCTATGCTATTATTCATCACCAAAGGACAAGAGCCCCACTTTCTTCTAAAGTTGCCAGTGACCCTGCGCTTGGGGCCTTAAGGCACCCATTAAATATAGTGAAAACTACATATGCAAAATATGAGTTGAGTTGTTACATATAAATTGGAAACAATGCCTCAATGCATCTTGGTATTGACCTGACAAACATCAGAAAGGATATGAAGGTAGTCAATAAAACAGATTACTTTTAAGAACCTTCCTAAACAAAGAATGGTCCTCTACTTCGTGCAGGTCAAGACGAAGTACATTCCAAACAGAAGAAACAAAAAAAGAAATGAATATCTCTCTCTTCCCTCCCTGAGTTTCTCACAATCAGGGGACTGATAGTAGGAGGGAAGAGCCACAATCAAGAGATTATTTAGACTTCGAAGAAAACACATACAGGGAGTGCAGAATTATTAGGCAAGTTGTATTTTTGAGGATTAATTTTATTATTGAACAACAACCATGTTCTCAATGAACCCAAAAAACTCATTAATATCAAAGCTGAATATTTTTGGAAGTAGTTTTTAGTTTGTTTTTAGTTTTAGCTATGTTAGGGGGATATCTGTGTGTGCAGGTGACTATTACTGTGCATAATTATTAGGCAACTTAACAAAAAAAAAAATATATACCCATTTCAATTATTTATTATTACCAGTGAAACCAATATAACATCTCAACATTCACAAATATACATTTCTGACATTCAAAAACAAAACAAAAACAAATCAGTGACCAATATAGCCACCTTTCTTTGCAAGGACACTCAAAAGCCTGCCATCCATGGATTCTGTCAGTGTTTTGATCTGTTCACCATCAACATTGCGTGCAGCAGCAACCACAGCCTCCCAGACACTGTTCAGAGAGGTGTACTGTTTTCCCTCCTTGTAAATCTCACATTTGATGATGGACCACAGGTTCTCAATGGGGTTCAGATCAGGTGAACAAGAAGGCCATGTCATTAGATTTCCTTCTTTTGTACCCTTTCTTGCCAGCCACGCTGTGGAGTACTTGGACGCGTGTGATGGAGCATTGTCCTGCATGAAAATCATGTTTTTCTTGAAGGATGCAGACTTCTTCCTGTACCACTGCTTGAAGAAGGTGTCTTCCAGGAACTGGCAGTAGGACTGGGAGTTGAGCTTGACTCCATCCTCAACCCGAAAAGGCCCCACAATTTGATGATACCAGCCCAAACCAGTACTCCACCTCCACCTTGCTGGCGTCTGAGTCGGACTGGAGCTCTCTGCCCTTTACCAATCCAGCCACGGGCCCATCCATCTGGCCCATCAAGACTCACTCTCATTTCATCAGTCCATAAAACCTTAGAAAAATCAGTCTTGAGATATTTATTGGCCCAGTCTTGACGTTTCAGCTTGTGTGTCTTGTTCAGTGGTGGTCGTCTTTCAGCCTTTCTTACCTTGGCCATGTCTCTGAGTATTGCACACCTTGTGCTTTTGGGCACTCCAGTGATGTTGCAGCTCTGAAATATGGCCAAACTGGTGGCAAGTGGCATCGTGGCAGCTGCACGCTTGACTTTTCTCAGTTCATGGGCAGTTATTTTGCGCCTTGGTTTTTCCACACGCTTCTTGCGACCCTGTTGACTATTTTGAATGAAACGCTTGATTGTTCGATGATCACGCTTCAGAAGCTTTGCAATTTTAAGAGTGCTGCATCCCTCTGCAAGATATCTCACTATTTTTGACTTTTCTGAGCCTGTCAAGTCCTTCTTTTGACCCATTTTGCCAAAGGAAAGGAAGTTGCCTAATAATTATGCACACCTGATATAGGGTGTTGATGTCATTAGACCACACCCCTTCTCATTACAGAGATGCACATCACCTAATATGCTTAATTGGTAGTAGGCTTTCGAGCCTATACAGCTTGGAGTAAGACAACATGCATAAAGAGGATGATGTGGTCAAAATACTCATTTGCCTAATAATTCTGCACTCCCTGTATTTATCACGGGGATTGTTTCATAATAGCATCTAAGTGCAAAATAGAGGCCCTCATTCCAACCCTGTCCACGGAAGCACCGCCAACAGGCTGGCGGTGCTTCATGTGGTATTCCGACCGCGGCTGTAAAGCTGCGGTCGCCCAGCCGGGTCCGGCGGTTTCCTGACGGATTAGCCCCGGCTGGGAGAATCCTCCATGGCGGCGCTGGGGATTCCGACCCCCTTCCCGCCAGCCTGTTTCTGGCGGTTTTCACAGCCAGAAACAGGATGGCGGGAACTGGCATGGGCAGTGGAGGGGCCCCCTAACAGGGCCCCAGCATGATTTTCACTGTCTGCATAGCAGACAGTGAAAATCGCGACGGGTGCAACTGCACCCGTCGCACCCCTGCAACACCGCCGGCTCCATTCGGAGCCGGCTTCTGTGTTGCAGGGCCTTTACCGCGGGGCCAGCGGGTGCTCTCTTAGCGGGCGCTCGCCGGCCCAGCGGGAAAGTGTGAATGGCCCCCGCGGTCTTATGACCGCGGAGCGGTCATTTGGCGGCGTAAGTTGGGCGGGCGGCAACTGCCGCCCGCCAAACTTAGAATGACCCCCAGAGTGTCTTATAATAAATTCAATGTGCCTGAATCAATATCATCATGATAGAAACACAAAGACAGAATTTAAGTTTAATGCTATGATTTTAAGGTATGGAGTACTTGTGCTATATTTGGTGCCACTAACCTAGTGTGGGATATTTAATGGGTAACACAACTTATTGGTGATTAGTTCCCTACCTCAGAGGGAAGCCTTACAAGTGGAATCAGTGTTTACCTCACCTATTTCTGCAGCTTTTGTGTTAGACTTTTCATCCTTGGCGTGGTCACCCTTAACTTTTTGCCTCTGTTCCCCAGGTTGTTGATGTGTGCTGGACTCTGATTTTACTGTTTTTGTTACTCTGGACACTTTACCACTGCTGACCAGTGCTAAAGTGCAAGTGCTCCCTTACAAAATGTGTATGTAATTGGCTTATCCATGATTGGCATATTTGATTCACTTGTAAGTCCCTGGTATAGTGCACTAGAGGTGCCAGGGCCTGTAAATCAAATGCTACTAGTGGGCCTGCAGCACTGGTTGTGCCACCCACATGCGTAGCTCTGTAATCATGTCTCAGACCTGCCATTGCAGTGTCTGTGTGTGCAGTTTTAACTGTAAATTCGACTTGGCAAGTGTAGCCACTTGCCAGGCCTAAACCTTCCCCTTTCTTACATGACAGACACCCCTAAGGTAGGCCCTAGGTAGCCTCAAGGGCAGGGTGCAGTGTATGGTTAAGGTAGGACATATAGTAATGTGTTTTTATATATCCTGACAGTGAAATATTGCTAAATTTGTTTTTCACTGTTGCAAGGCCTGTCCCTCTCATAGGTTAACATGGGGGCTACCTTTAAATCTGATTAAAGTGTAGATTCCCTTTGGGAGCGGATGGACATGTGGGGTTGGGGGTCTCTGAGCTCCCAATTTAAAAATACATCTTTTAGTAAAGTTGATTTTGAGATTGTGTGTTTGAAAATGGCACTTTTAGAAAGTGAGCATTTTCTTGCTTATACCATTTCTGTGACTCTGCCTGTTTGTGGATTCCCTGTCTGGGTCAGTTTGACAGTTGGGCTGGTTGCACATCACACTAGACATTGGCACAAAGGGAGCTGGGGTGTAGTCTGCATTTTCTGATGAGCCGTCTGTGCTAGGAGGGAGGGGAGTAGTGGTCACTTACACCTGAAAGGGCTGTGCCTGTCCTCACACAATGCAGTCTCCAACCCCCTGGTGAGTGTCTGGGGCCTGTCATGGGCAAGGCAGGATTTCACATTCAAAAGAGACTTTGCTTTGAAGTAGGCCTACTTCAAAGGAGAAATTAGGTATAAGAAGGGCACCCAAACCACAGACTTTAGAAACACTTCTGGAACGAAGAGGAACGTCTGCCTGGAGAAGAGCTGAAGAGCTGAGGAAGAAGAGCTGCCCTGCCTGTGACTGTGCTTTGTGGAGCTACCCTGCAGTTGCTGCTTCTGCCAGAATAAGAGGGCAAAGACTGGACTTTGTGTGCCTTCCATCTTGAGAAGAAACCTCCCAGGGCTTGATTTAGGGACAGCAAAGATTTCTCTCTGCCATCACCTGGAGTCTCTGGAGAGACTCCTACTCTGCCTTGTGGTGCCCATCCAGTTCCTGGGACCCTGAAAGGAGATGCTGGCAGCCTAAAAGGAGGAAATCCACGCACAGAGCGCCGTGAGGTGAAAAGATCGACTTGACTCCCATCTGCAGCTGAAGAAATGACGCGCCGCCGGCTTAGCGGCTGAAAATCGACGCTCGCCGTAAACGTGACCGAAGAATCGACGCATGGAGCTGGGAAAACAACGCGCAGCATCGTGGACGGAGACTCATTAATCATCGTGCGGCTGGATTTCCGTCACAAGTACCGCTGGATGTGTAAAAACAACGCAAGGCCTGCCCGGACCCAAGAGTGCTGACTGGATCGACGCATCGCTCTCCTGCAGAGAGAAGAAACGACGCGCCCGACCCGACGAAAGGAGAAACGAAGCAAGGTCTTGTGGTAAGTGAAATAGATGCATCGCAAGCCCTTTTTGATGCACACTCACCTGTGCGGGGTTATTTTTGACGCACCCAAGGTTCATTTCCTTGCTAACCGTGTTAGTGTGTGTCTTAAACTATATAAAGACTCTTTTTGCTTTTTAATTGATAACTTGACTTGTGTATTGTGGATTTTTTTCATTTTGGTCTTGTTTTGTTTAGATAAATATTTCCTATTTTTCTAAACCTGTTTTGTGTCATTTTGTAGTGTTTTCATTAAGTTACTGTGTGTGTTGGTACAAATACTTTACACCTAGCACTCTGAAGTTAAGCCTACTGAAGCTGCAGAAATCGGTGAGGTAAACACTGCTTCCACTTGTAAGCTACCAAGGGGGTAAGCAGGGGTTAGCTGAGGGTGATTCTGTTTCACCCTGACTAGAGTAAGGGTCCTTGCTTGGACAAGGGGTAACCTGACTGCCAACCAAAGACCCCATTTCTAACATTTTGCATTCATGTTTTAGCATTTTATCCTACAGTATTTCCTCAGCCTTTTTTGGGGAGTCTGTCAGGAGAAAAATGCAGAATGTGGTAACTGATGCACGTCTTATGTTTGTGTCCATTGTGCAAACATTCATATGTGCCTAGTTCAGAATTTAAAACACAACTTTGAATCTGGGTGTTACAAATAGGGGTCTCTAGGTGGCAGAGGTATACACCCTTGCCCAAATAAGGACCTAGTCAGGGTAAGTCACACACAATCCAAATTATCCTGTGCCCACCCACTCGTAGCTTGGCACTGAGCAGTCAGGCTTCACTTAGAAGGCAATGTGTAAAGTATTTGTGCAATAAATCATACAGTATCACAGTGAAGACACTGCAAAAATACACCACACATGTTTAGAAACATCTATAATGTATATCTGGTTAAATTAAGGTCAAGCGATAGAGATTATTTTCGATGCCAGCGCAATATACTTTTGTCGCAACTGTCATGATTATTGTGTGTAGTCCTCACCTTAAACAGCTCTTTTGTTACTATGCTTACCGGACCTCATTCCGTTTTAGATACACAAAACAATATTGGGTTCCTCCCATTTTTTGGATAGCCCCATTAGTTTAAAATCTCCTTGTTTGGAACGGCAAAAGAATCTTGCTTTTTCAGGCTTGTTAATTACTGACCCTATCCCGTTTTTGCGCTGTATAATCTGTACTTCGTTTTCGTTTTTCAGTATTGTTCAGGTTAGCAGTGGGTCTCTCTTATGGTGTCTTCTTCTTCAAAAAAAAAAATGTTTGTCCTATAGGTGAATGGGCTTATCAGGGCCCCCTACTACGTACTACACGTAAGACACATATAGTGCCACTGGCATGGGCAGTGCAGGGGCCCCCTAACAGGGCCCCACAAAGATTTTCACTGTCTGCTTAGCAGACAGTGAAAATCACGACGGGTGCCACTGCACCCGTCACACCCCTGCAACTCCGCCAGCTCCATTCGGAGCCGGCTTCATTGTTGCAGGGGCTTTCCCGCTGGGCCGGCGGGCGCCCTTTTGGAGGTCGCCCGCCGGCCCAGCGGGAGAGTTGGAATGGCCGCCGCGGTCTTTTGACCGCGGGGTGGTCATTCGGCGGTGACCGCCTCAGTCTCAGAATTTTAGGAAGTCCACCGGTTGTGGTTCAAGTTAACCCCAAACACCCACCACCAGCAACACAGGGTGCAGAGGTCAAAGTTGAGCAAAATGAACGTGGGCTCCTATGGAGACAGCAGGTACTCGGAATCTGGTCAGCCAGTAGATAAGTACCCGCGACTCGGAAGGCAGAACAGGGGGGATTAGAGAAGCACTGGAGGGGCCACAAGTAGGCACCAAAAACACACCCTCAGCGGCGACCGGGTGCAGCGTGCAAACAGGATGTCGGGTTTCCAATGAAGGTCTGTGGGGAGACCCTGGGGGTCACTCAGAGGCTGCAGGCCGGGTCCAGGGGGGTGTCTCGGGCACACCACCGGTCGGACAGGGAGGAGGGCCGTCTGGTGAATGATGAGGCATGGGGTTGGTTTCTCCAAGGCCTGGGATGCTGCAGGTGCAGTGTGTCCTTTGGGCGTCGGATATCTTCGTCCGGAGCTCGCGGTCAGGGGAGTCCTCAGGATCCCCTCTGCAGGCGTCATCGTGGAGGGGTGGAGAGGTCAACCCAGGGTGGGCACTTGCTCACAATCGCCTGGGGACCCTTTCTTGCTGGGTGGACCACCTGGACACCAGCCGTGGGTGTCAGGTGCACAGGGGTCAGGACTCACGCATCTGGAGTGAGGTGGGAGCCCTTAGTTGTAGGTTTCTTCAGACAGAGCCGCTGTCCTCTGGAGTTCTTGGTCTTTTTGGGTGCAGGACAGTCGTTGGTAGTTGACAGAGATCGTCAGGCCCCTGGACGCGTTGCTGGTCGTTTTGCAGGTTCTTTAACGCAGGAGACAGTCCGGTAGGGCTGGGGCCAAGGCAGTTGTCATCTTCTTTCTTCTCTGCTGGGGTTTTCAGCTCAGCAGTCCTTCTTCTTCTTGTAGGTCACCAGGAATCTGGTAAGCTGGGTTCAGGGAGGCCCTTAAATCCTAGATTTAGGGGTCAGAGGGCAGTTACCAATGGCTACTATCCCTGAGGGTGGCTACACCCTCCTTGTGCCCACTCCCTTTGGGGAGGGTGGCACATTCCTATCCCAATTGGTCCCTGTCCTCCAAACCAAGATGGAGGATTCTGCAGGGAGGGGGTCTCCTCTGGACACCTTAGGGGTGGTCCTGGCTGGGGTGGTCACTCCTCCCTGTTTTCCCTAATTTTCCCACCGGACTTGCCGCCAAAAGTGGGGCATTGTCCAGGGGCGGGCATCTCCACTAGCTGAAGTGCCCTGGGGCACTGTAACCTGAGGCTTGAGCCTTTGGGGCTCGCCGCCAGGTGTTACAGTTTCTGCAGGGGGAGGTGTGAAGCACCTCCACCCAGGACAGGCTTTGTTTCTGACCACAGAGTGCACAAAGGCACTCAACCCATGTGGTCAGAAACTTGACTGAAAGTGGCAGGCTGGCACAGACCAGTCAGTCTTACACTAGCAGTTGGCTAACATACAGGGGGCATCTCTAAGATGCCCTCTGTGTGCATTTTTCAATTAATCCTACACTGGCATCAGTGTGGGTTTATTGTGCTGAGACGTTTGATACCAAACTTCCCAGTATTCAGTGAAGCCATTATGGTGCTGTGGAGTTTGTAATGACAAACTCCCAGACCATTTACTCAATATGGCTACACTGCACTTACAATGCCTAAGAATGGACTTAGACACTGTAGGGGCATATTGCTCATGCAGCTATGCCCTCACCTGTGGTATAGTGCACCCTGCCTTAGGGGTGTAAGGCCTGCTAGAGGGGTGACTTACCTATGCCACAGGCAGTGGTTTGTGGGCATGGCACCCCGAAAGGGGTGCCATGTCGACTTTGTATTTTGTTCTCCCCACCAGCACACACAAGCTAAAAGGCAGTGGCATTGTGCTGAGTGAGGGGTCCCCTAGGGTGGCATAATACATGCTGCAGCCCTTAGAGACCTTCCCTGGCCACAGGGCCCTTGGTACCAGGGGCTCCTTTTACAAGGGATTTAACTGTGTGACAGGCCTGTGCCAATTGTGGAAACAAAGGTATAGTTTTAGGGAAAGAACACTGGTGCTGGGGCCTGGTTAGCAGGGCCCCAGCACACTTTCAATCAAAGTTGGCATCAACACTAGGCAAAAGATGGTGGGGGTAACCATGCCAGCATTGGCACTTTCCTAAAAAAGGAGAAAGGGGCTTCTTTGAACTGTGATTGGCCTAATAAACACAGCTACAAATGGCAAGAGGTTCAGCAAGGATGACAGGGAAGAATACAAAATAAAAGTACTACCTCAATCACAGAGCGATCAGTGGATGGACAGCAATCAAGCTGAATCAATCAGTACATGGTCCATGCTCCAGCCAAATGAAAAGGAAGTGAAGCCAGCATGTGCTGGCCAATTAAAAGGTATCAAATAATAGTGACAGTGAAGCCAGTGAAAGTTCAGTAATGGGCGAGCTGCAAGCCCCTTGCTGTTTACAATATGTCTTGCAAGTGAGAGCGAATGCAGCACATGCGATGTCACAGCCATGACTTCAAAAAGCTATTTAGTGGTCGCAACCCCTGTGATTCTGATCATTCGCAGGCTTTGTGAACACAAAATGGCTTTGTACATCAGGTCGAAAATCTTTTTGCACATTTTGCTGCAGCTTATCCTATACTATGTGTAAGTCAATTTTAAAAAAATGGATTGCATATTGCAGTTTTCAGTCGCAGGCTGGGACCTTGTAGCACTATAAAAACGTGTCACTATTTCCTGGTGCACCCAATAAGATTGAGTTGTTCTACTGTCTGGTAACACTCATAGCCATCTGCACTGATCACATTAACCAATTGGGCTTTCACAACATGAAAGAATGCTTTTCCCACTGGTTACTTTAAATTTTTCATTAAAGGCGGGTATGTTATATTTATTTACAGGAAGATGAAAGGCCATCAAAATAGTTGTAGAATATTTTGTTCTTTTTTTACCACATCTCTGGCCGGTCCCATGGCACTCCAGATCACAACTTCTTTATGCACTGCAGCCCGTGAAAGTCCTGTGCAAAACATTGTACGAGGCTGCTACTGAGGCCTCATCTCCAGCGCAGCCCAGGACTCATCAGCTGATGAACTCTGCCTGTCCTGGAAGCTGCAGCAGCCCTGGATAGAACACCCAAAGGGTGGGTCTAAAGCTCTTTAATCTCTTGCATTCTAAGGACAGAACTTTCTGTCCTCAGCTGCGGTGGGCGTGTGCTGAGGAAGAGCCATTGCATCCTACCACCCACCGATGGGAGAAGCGCTGGCGTTCCCCTCGTGGGTTGCCCATTTCAACTAGGCCACCAGGGATTTTGTTTGATAACTTTGTGGAGAGTGACCCCTTGGGCAAGCTCACTAGACACCAGGGATTATGGCCCTGATTCTAAGCTTGGCGGGCGGCGGTAGCTGCCCGCCAAGCGGGAACCGCCAGAAGACCGTACCGCTGTCAAAAGATCGCGGCGGTCATTCTGGGTTTCCCACTGGGCTGGCGGGCGACCGCCGAAAGTCCGCCCGCCAGCCCAGCGGGAAACACCCTTCCCACGAGGAAGCCGGCTCAGAATGGAGCCGGCGGAGTGGGAAGGTGCGACGGGTGCAGTTGCACCCGTCGCGAATTTCAGTGTCTGCAAAGCAGACACTGAAATTCTTTGTGGGGCCCTCTTACGGGGGCCCCTGCAGTGCCCATGCCATTGGCATGGGCACTGCAGGGGCCCCCAGGGGCCCCACGACACCCCATACCGCCATCCTGTTCCTGGCGGGCGAACCGCCAGGAACAGGATGGCGGTATGGGGTGTCAGAATCCCCATGGCGGCGCAGCAAGCTGCGCCGCCATGGCGGATTCCCATGGGCAGCGGAAAGTCGGCGGTACACCGCCGGCTTTCCGCTTCTGGCCGCGGCTGTACCGCCGCGGTCAGAATGCCCGGCGGAGCACCGCCAGCCTGTTGGCGGTGCTACCGCCAACCTCCGCCCTGGCGGTATTTACCGCCAGGGTCAGAATGACCCCCTATATGTTGGTGGTGTCTCCATGAGACCCTTCAGTGGAGAAATTAATTGGTATACTGTGGTATTCTAATTTCTATGCCATGCATTTTCTCCCTAGTTATCTGTCCCTGATGCTCCATCAGTGTGACTGTGAGATAATAGAATGCTGTTGTGTGCATGGTTTGAGTGAGTGTCAGTTGGAGTTTGTGGGCTGAGCAGCAAGGATGCTGCTCCCGGTTGGGCCTTTCTGCTATCTTCATAACATCTTCTATCTGCAATCTGTGACTCCTACCTTGTGAATAAATCTTATCCTGCTTCACCTATACTACTGTTTACCCTGCATCATTATTTACCACAATGGTGACGAGCGGAAAAAGGACTTAGCATGAAGACTACAATGCTACTGCAGGAACATAGGAGGAGATTAAAACTGAAGATTACCTGAAAGTATACAAGAGACCTAATACTGAAACTGAATTTATACAAGTGCAACCTGAAGGTACTGAAACGCCCTAAAGGCCCCACTGGTGTCCTTAACAGCTGACAGTCTGCAGTTTGGGGCATTCATGCTTCTTTTCATTGATTTCATCCAGAGCCTTCTGATTTATTTATCAAAGCAGGAGATGGACAGCCCTTCTGACAGTCTGCACTCTACGCAAATTAGAAGTGCGTACCTGCTTGCCTGATTGGACCCTTTTCTACTGAATGCTGTATTTACACTTAAGGGTTGGCAAGCACCAAAGAATTGGCTTGCTGAACTTCATTTGAACACAGTTCAGCCCCAAAGTGATCTGCAGCGCTGCTGAGGAATCACTTAGCAGTGTTTCCAGTCAATTTCTTAAAGACTTTAGTTTTATTCATTCTGGATGAGCGCTGAACCTTTGGCAAGTGAGCGCTTGAGCTGTTTTATTTGTGCCTATCCTTACTGTTCAGACTCCTATTTATTTGTTTACTTCATCTCTTGCTGTGCTCACCTCACAAACAGTAATAAAGGACTTCGGTACCTCCACAACATACCACTGAAAGTGAAGTGGGACTATTTTCTCCAGCATTCGCAACATCAACAAAGGACTCTCATTCTCTATAGTACAGAATTATCTTTATTATTTCTGTTGTTCTGTGATTCTGTGAGGTGTTTCCAGTTACCTTACACTTCAAAAAGTTTCAGGTTAGAGATCACTCATCAGGAACTTTTATTATTATTGCTGGATTTGGTTCTTTATTTTTTACCTATTGGTTTATACTGTGCTTAGGATTCTGTCCTTTTGTATGATCAATTATGGTCTGCATTTACTGTGCACTATATTTACTGACTTTGTGTCTGATATTTTTATTTAGCTGTGGTCTGAGCTTACCATTTTTACTTGGCAACGCTTTACTCTAAGGCGTAAACCCCTGTGTGCTGTTTGTGTGTTAGGCAGCATTCTATGTGAGTGTTGCACCTTATTTCAATGTTACTTTTAGTGGGGGTTATGTTTTTTGCCCATGTGTTTCTTACTTTTACTTGATCCTACAGTTTCTGGTCATGGGGCAGGGATCCTGCAACCCAAACTGTACTTACATTCATGTTGCTGGTGATGGGCATGAATTGTGCCCATACCATACTTGCTTTGACTTGTATTGGGTTACACCAGACATTGCTTACTGTTACAGGTATTGGGGCACCTGTGTTGCACCCAAACTATACTAATTGTTACATGTCTTGGGGCATAGTAATGCATCCAGACTTTGCTTACTGTTGCTGGCGATGAGGCACGTGCGTTGCGCCCATAACATATTTTCTGTTGCGTGTGTTGAGGCATAGTATTTGCACCCAGACGTTACTTTGTAATGGGCTTGTTAGTTGCAACCCAAACAATACTTACATTTCTACTACTTACGATTGCTGGTGATGGGGGCATTTTCTTTGTGCTCAAACCTTTTCTTTGGGGCATATGTGTTGCACTCAAAGGGGCATATGTTTTTGCAATTTATCATATCTACCAATGTGGTTGGTTGATGGGGCTGTGTATTGCACTAGTTGGGGAACATGTATCGAATCCTTGTGCTATATTATAGAGTCTGTGTCTTTAGTATGGGGTGGCACTAATATTTCACCTCAATATTATGTTCTGCTGGGGGGAGTGTGGGTGGGTCTCCCATGTGATTTTGTTGGAGAATGGGTTATTGGTAAGGGCAGGTAGGTACCTACACTTAGCAATAGGCCACTAACCTCCACCTAGGTCCAGTTAGGTCTCAGTAAATTAAACCAAGCTTAACCCTTGGTAGCTTGGCAACGAGCATCAAGGCTTAACTTAGGAGACAGAGTGTAAAGCATTCAAATATCACAAAACAGTAATTAAATAAAACACAGGAAACAGTTTGAAAATCCAAAACCAATTTATAAAAATAGATTATATTTTTATCTTTAAAATGACACAAAAACGACTAAAATCAGTTAAGGGGAACCGGAGATATGAATTTTTAAAGAATTATTGTTTTCTAGCGCCTAGAAACAAAAAGCACCAATCAGGTCATCTGGTTGCACCTCGACCGGGGAAAAGTCAAAGTTTAAGGCCGACCGCGATGGAGCCCGGCTCAGCTACAGCCCGCGGGAGGCCCCGGTCAAAAGTTTACCTTCGGACTTAGTTGTTTTTCTGAAGATTTTCTTCAGCGGGACGAACTTGTCAGTCCAATCCGACCTCCTGGTACCCTCCTCCGGATACGCATTGCGGGAGCCCTCAGTGGAGATGTTTACCTTCGGACTTAGTCGTTTTTTCGAGGTGAAAATCCTTCGACCGGGGCAATCCTGGATCTTGATCCGACGTCCTTGGAGCCCTCCTCGGATACGCTGGCTGGGAGGTCTCAGTCAACTTCCTACGTTCGGACTTAGTCTCTTTTTTTGGAGATTTTCTTCACCGGGATGAACCTGCAAGTCAGGCCGGGTCGCGGTTGAGGCAAACCGGCCAGAGTTGCCCCAGCAGGTCGGTCCCTCTATGGAGCTTTTTTCCAAAAGTTCTCCAAACTTCTCCAAACTTCTGGATCTTCTCCCAGATGTTCTTTTAAGGTTCTTTTGAGGTCCACAGCTCACCCCAAGGTTCCAGAAGCACTGAAATGATCCTTGGCGGTGTGGACTACAACTCCCAGAATGCACCTGGTGCAAACTCCTTTTTGGCCACTGGACAGTGGTCAGCTGGTTGGTTTCTTCAGGAGTTGGTGCAGGGGACTCTGGTTAGCAATTTTTCACCTGTAGCAAACAGGGAGTCCCTCCTTGAACCAGTTGAAGCCAGGCAAAGTCCTTCTTGTGGTGAAGCCCAAGTGTACAGCTGGTGCAGTCCTTCAGAGTGCAGGTTCCAGGTGCAGGCCAGGGGTACAGTAGGGCAGTCCTTCTTCTCCTTTGGTTCTTCCTTGTTGGAATCTGATGGGGATCTGAGGTGTGGGTGCAGGTCTGTCAGTTTTATCCTTGCTCCTGGGTGAAAAACAGGGGGGTCCTGATTCTACAACCAGGTGCAGGGTCCTTCCCCCTGTGATGACCACTTCCTGGGAAGTGTGGCAAAAATCAATCCCAGGAGGCAACATTCCTCAAAAATCCATCATGGCTGAAAGTGATTTTTAGAGGTTACATCTGGCTGAGCCCACCCAATCGTGTGGCTAAAAATCATAAACACACCCCTCTCCTGCCCTCTCCTAATCTAATCAAGGGGTCACCTAGTTGTCTGGGGTTGCAGGATGTGGGGGTGGTGCTGGGTTGCTCCAAATGTCCTTCTCTGCCTTTGAAGACCAGTTTGGCAGCCCTCCCCCTTCCTGCCTCACCATCTGCTGAGGTGAGATCTCTCCCACAGACACATCTCTTTGTGTGAAGCCAGGCCACTTCACACCTCATCAAGGCAGCCTGGCCAGGCTGCCAGAGGCTGGCCAATCAGAGCACAGCAGCAAAAACAATGCAGGGCTGAAGTTGGCAACTTTTCAGGTAAAGTTTAAAACTCTTTACCTGAACAAGTTATATTAAATCCCACAACTGTAAGTTGTGGGATTTATTATAACAATTAATTTGATACCAAACTCTTTGTATCTGTCACTTAAGGGGACTTTTAAAATCAAAATAAAGTCTCCCCATTCTAGCCTATGAAGGCCATTCACTAAAGTGAGGGAAAAACGAATTTGGCTGTTTTTACCTCACCAAGGATTATAAAACTATTTTTATAAGGTCCCTGCTTATAGTTTCATGGCACCCAGCCCTAGGGGCACATAGGGCACACCCTAGGGGTGACTTATTTGTAAAAATAAGGTAGTTTAAGACTTTGGAACTACTTTTAATTCCAAAGTCGAATTTGCATATAACTTTAATTTAAAAGCAGCCAGCAAGGCAGGCCTGCTTTTAAAATGACACTGGGCACCTCAGCAGTGCACGTTTTTGTACTGTTTTCTCTAAATGTATTTCCCTGCATGAATGTGTTTTTGTGAATGGTGTAATAATAGCAGCATATTTAATGATTACCACTTAGCAGGGAGTTGATATGCTTTTTGAATCTTCCTCAGACCATGATTATGAGACTGACTCTGTATCTGAGGCAGAGGAGGCAGTGCAAGATTCTGGCAGCGAATTTTCTCTCTGAGAGGAATTATCTGATGAAGGAGCCAGTCTCAGTACAGAGGAAGTGCCTGTTTCAGAGGAGTATACTGATGTGGCAATGATGCAGCAAGGGGACTCTGGATTGCAGCCTGGGGCTAAAAGGCTTCCCATTGGAAGTGCTGTACTCTGGGTTACCGCCAAACATGATGCAGCTGGAGCTGTCTGCCTTTACTGGTGTTGCAGGTTGGAGAGTGAATAGTGAAAACTTTTTGCTTATACATTTCTTTCAGTTGTTTATGGACGATGTATTTTTGGATGAGAATGTTGACCAGACTAATTTGTATGCTGGACAGTATTTGAGGAACAACAGTACCAGACTTAAGGTCCACTCTTTAGCTAGCCTGAGGACTCCCACAAAACTGGATAAGTTAAAGAAGTTCTTGGGTTTAACTTTTTGATGGACTTAATAAGGAAGCTGTCACCGTCTTCACATTGGTCTACTAGTCCCTTGAAGGCAATGGCTATATTTCCTGCAACCGTGACTCATTATTGGTATTTGCTTCTGCTTCGAATGCTGCATTTTGTTGATAATGCTTCAGCGTTGCCACAAGATCACCCTGATTGTAACCGTCTTTTTAAGATTAGGTCTGTCCTTGATCATTTTGTAGATCATTTTTCAGAGATCTATGTTCCAGGGAAAGAAATAGCTGTGGATGAGTCTTTGGTCCTGTTCAAGGATTGTTTATTTTTTAGGCAGTACATTCCTAGCAAGAGGGCACATTATGGAATTAAGAAGTATATGTTGTCTGAGTGTCGAACTGGATATGTCTGTAATTTCAGGGTGTACACTGGTAGGAGTTCCAGTATTGCTCCCCTTCCTCTGCCCCGGTTGTCCCTCTACTTTTGAAGTTAGTGAGAAATTGTGTGGGAACTTGGAAGAGGACTTTTTAACAAAGTCACCATTTTTACATAGATACAATGGTGTGCAATTGTTCAGGGATTTGCTCATAGTGGACACTGTTTTTTGTGGCAAAATCCGCTCTCACAGTCAAGGTTACCCAAAAGTTCTTAGCTGTAAAAAATTTGAGAGGGGACAGTGCAGTGCTATGCGTAGCGATGAACTTCTAGCTGTGAAATTTGCAGACAGGAGAGATGTCTACATGCTGACTACCATTCATGATGAAACTATTCCACCATTGACTGTTTGGGGTCAGGTTGCTGAAGTGCGCAAACCAGTGTGCTTTTTAGACTACAATAAGCACATGGGTGGTGTAGATAGAGTAGATCGGAAGTTGGAATCTTACACTGCTGTTTGTAAGTCTTACATTTGGTATAAGAAGTTGGCTATCCATTTTTTCCACTTAGCAACCTTTAATGCTTTTTTTGTATTCAAGGACTGTTCTCCGGAGTCAAAGGCTATATTGTTCAGTATTAGCAGTCTGTGATAGGCAGCCTTGTTCTAGTGGAACAGGTGAGAGTTTCTAGAGATGGAGTGGTGGAGGATGGGGCTAAATTGAAAGATCGCCACTTTCCTGATCACATTCCACACCCAAAAAAGACTTTCCCAGTAGGAGAAGTAGAGTCTGTATGCAAAGAGGTGCGTGGAAGGTGAGCCATGTGTGCTGCCCAACTGTCCTTCTAAACATGGACTGTGTTTGCCCACATGTTTTAAAATGTACCACACACAACAGAGTTTTTGGGAGCAACCATGAGTGTAAAAGTAAACTGACTGGTTTGTATCATTTTATAATTTTTGTTCAAGTTTTACGGTTGACATTAGGGTGATATATTTAGTTAGAGCTGTTGTGTTTGTAGTTCTAGCTTTGTATTTACTTTCAATTGCTTTGTATTTTCTTTATTTTTAAAAATAAAATGTGATGGTGGTGTGTCTGGACTGGTGCTTGGCTTGCAGTGTACATTGACTGGCACTTGGCTGGCGGTGTGCTTGGATTGGCGCTTGGCTGGAAGTGTGCGTGCACTGGTGCTTGGCAGGTGGTCTGCATGCACTGGCGCTTGGCTGGAGATGTGCATGGCCTAGCACTTTGCTGCCAGTGTGCATGGATTGGTGCTTGGCTGGCAGTGTGTATGGACTGGCATTAGGCTGGCTGTGTGTGTGAGCTGGCATTTGGCTTCCCCTGTGTGAGTAGTGGCTTGCTGCTGGTCACTACACACACTGCTAGCCAAACACCATTTCCACACATTCTGTTGGCCACCAGCCAGTGTGATTGCTTTGCCTGGCATGTGGGCATGTGAAAGTGATGGGCCCTTGAATGGTGCTGTTTGTTGATGCAGGTGTTGTTATGTGCTGGGCCCGTGGCTGGCGGTATGAATGGTCTTATATGTGTCACTTATGAAAGGTGTGTGAAAGGTATTTAAAGCGGCTGGTGCCTTGTTGCGGCTTTACAGCTCACTCTCTTACTTCTGTGATATCCCAAACACTCAAATTATGAAAAACACTGTTTCTAACCTTTGTCCAAGGTTACCATGATTAAAAACACACCATATTGGTGGGTAACCACAAGACAATGTTATTGCACTTCTCCTCTCAGTTGGGAATTCAACTCACAAAAAAAACCCGCTCTGCTGTAATCATGTGTCCAAGCACACCCCTGACAGGCTAAGTGTCTCGGGTGCGCCCTCAATTATGAAGCATGCCGCCAACTAGTTTGGTGGGCGAGGGGTCCTTTTCACCAATCCTAAGGGCCTTTTTTTTTACAATGTGAGTGTTTTGAACATCACAGAAGTAGGAGACTTGGTAGCGTGCTCGCTTCTTCTCTAGGGAAAATCTACCAACTCTAGATATGTTCAAAGACTAGACACCCAGGGGAGTCAGGGTGATGTGCCTCTCGAGGATCCCAACACGTTTTCTTACCCACAATGCCCTGCAAACCTCAAAATGTGACTAAAATCACAAATTTTCCTTGCATTTCTGTGCCATATTCTTCCACAAACAAAAATAAACCACAAATTTCCCCCCGCCCAGCGTTACCCTTGGTTTCCCAATAAAAATGATACTTCACTTGTGTGGGTACCCAAAGCAGAGTCAGCCTAAAAACAAATGTAAAACAACGTCCCTATCGGACCAGTTTTGGTTCCCCCTCAAACTCCAAACATTTTGTCCCTTCCCCATCGCAGGTACTTGGCCCACCGACAAAAGTGAGAAATCATTTTTATCGGGCGACCGAGGGGGAAGCTGAGTGGGGGGAAATTTGTGGCTCCCCTCAGATTTTAGAACTTTCCATCACATAAATGTGAGGAAAATGTGTTTTTAAACACTTGTTGAGGTTTGTAAGGAATTCTGGGTGACAGACACTGGTGAGAGCCACACAAGTACCCCAGGATTCCCCTAGGTGTTTAGTTTTAAAAAATATACAGGTTTGCTAAGTTTCCATAGGTGCTGGCTGAGCTAAGGCCCAAACTCCACAGCTAGGCACATTGTAAAAAAGGGTCCGTTTTCAGTGGAAAAAATGTGATGTGTCCAAGTTGCATTTTAGGCCATTCCTGATGCAGGCACTAGACCTACCCTCACAGGTGAGGTACCATTTTTTTCAGGAGACTTGGGGGAATGCTGGGTGGAAGGAGGTTTGTGGCTCCCTTCAGATTCCAGAACTTTCCACAAAAGAAATGTGAGGAGAATGTGTGTTTTTAGATAAATGTTGAGGTTTACAAAGGATTTTGGGTGACTGTGTCGCAGGGAGTCTTCTTTTCTAGAACTGTGCTTTGGGACAACAGAACGTCAGAATGCAGGGGGTGTGCCACTTCTGTCAAATCAGTACTGTCACATCAAAATACCTGACTAGCTCACAGTGCCTTACTTGCCCTCCTAACCTTACAGAGTGACAAGTAACTGTGACAACCCAAATGGCACGACACTCTAGCACCCTCTCTCAGGGGACAGTGGAAAACAGGTCAGTCCTTTTCATACATTATCTCAGTCATACATATCCATAGCAACAGTAAAAAAGACACAATAAAAGTACACAATATATTTATTGCAACTAACATAGTCTATTATGAAGCAAATGTGATGCGATTACAATACTGGCAATAATTATAACTATCAGGATAGGAGTTAGAAAACTGAATAACACAAATAGTGCCACCATAATGCAAACCTAGTGGCCTGAGCCTATGCTGTAATTGTATGTGCAGGAAGTATTTTTATTTATGATCTCTGGGAGTGGAGGACCCCATACCTCTGTTTGCGTAGTCAAGTGGTCCTCATAGGGAAGTGTAAACCCAGTTTACACAGAATGCATGCCCCGGGGGGCATCTGTTCCTCAGACGTGTCACCTCCCTTGAATCTTTCTCTCTAAACATAAACACTATGGGACCTAATTTATTACATTAGCTAGATACAGTGAAGAGCTACTGTGTTACGTCTATAGAAAACTGAGAATGATTGCTGAATGGACAAAAAACAACACCTGGCATTTGTTAAACCCACTGAGCAGCTGGTGAATGCACAGAGAGAATCTCAGGAAAGTGGCTGCACAGCAAGTGAAATTACAGAGTGTTTCAAAACAATGGCACGAAAGAAAAAATTTGCAATGTACAACAATGAAAGGCAAAGACATCATGATTTCTAGAGTGCTAAAAAATGAGGCATAACTATAGTGAGTCCATGCACCGGCCTCATGACAACAGAACCTGGTGAAAGCCACACAAGTTACCCCGTCCTGGATTCCCCTAGGTCACTAGTTTTAAAAAATGCACAGGTTTGCTAGGTTTTCCAAGGTGCCGGCGGAGCTTGGGCCCAAAATCCACACCTAGGCACATTGCAAAAAAACGGTCAGTTTTCAGTGGAAAAATGTGATGTGTCTATGTTATGTTTTGGGCTGCGTCCTGTCGCGGGCACTTGGCCTACCCACACAAGTGAAGTGCCATTTGTATCAAGAGACTTGGGGGAATTCTAGGTGGAAGGAAGTCTGTGGCTCCCCTCAGATTCCAGAACTTTCCATCACAGAAATGTGAGAAACACGTGCTTTAGACAAATTTTGAGGTTTTCAAAGGAATCTGGGTGACAGAACCTGATGAGAGCTACACAAGTCACCCCATCCTGTATTCCCCTAGGTATCTAGTTTTTTTAAATGTATAGGTTTTCTAGGCTTCACTAGGTGCTGGCTGAGCTAGGCCCCAAAATCCACAGCTAAGAGCATTGCAAAAAAAAGGTTCAATTTTCAGTGGCGAAATGTGATGAATCCACATTGCGTTTTGGGATGTTTCCTGCAGCGGGCACTAGGCCTACTCACGCAAGTGAGGTGCTATTTGTTTTTGGGAGACTTGGTGAAACACAGAATAGTAGAGCAAGTGTTATTACCACTTGTCTTTCTCTGCATTTGCACCTTCCAAAAGTAAGATAGTATGTAAGAAAAAGTCATTTTGAAAAATACCCTCTAATTCACACGCTAGAATGGGTAAACACAAATTCAGAGATGTGGAAATAACCACTGCTTCTAAACTCCATATCTTGTACCCATTTCATAAAATGTATAAGTTTCCTCGATTTATTTTTCCATCTTTATATTTTACCAAATTAATTGCTGTATACACGATACACAATGAAAAACAATTGCAAGGTGCAGCTCAATTAGTGGCTCTGCGTACCTTGGGTTCTTGGTGAACCTACAAGCCGTATATATCCCCGCAACCAGAAGGGTCCAGCGGACGTAATAGTACATTGCTGCCGAAAATCTACCATACTTAGAAAAAGCTACAGATGAAAACGTGGACACAAATGTCTGTTTTTTCAACTCAATTTCAATATTTTTTATTTCAAATGTTACTTTCTATAGGAAAACCTTAAAGGAGCTACATGAATGACCCTTTGCTGAATTCAGAATTGTGTCTACTTTTCAGCACTGTATAGCTTTCTGGGATCCACCATTAGTTTCACACTCATTTCTACCACTAACTGTAAGGGGGTTGGAAAGCACAAAAAAAGGAAACATGGGCTATGTTCCAGTAAAATGCCAAAACTGCATTGAAAATTAGGGTTTTCTGAGTCAAGGCTGCTTGTTCCTGGAACCTGAGATGATGATGATTTTAGCACCCCAAACTCTTTGATGAAGCTTTTTGTGGGGGGGAAAAAACAGGCGTTTTCTTCTGCATACATCTTTTTTCGCCTTTTAACTAAAACCCTCACAATTTAGCTGTAATTTGTCTAATTTCTCAGTTCCCTCCAGGGAAATCCACAAATCCTGGGTACTTTTAGAATCCCCAGGATGTTGGGAAAAGGGACGCAAATTTGGCGTGGATACTTTATGTGGACACAAAGTTATGGGGGGGAGGGGGTGTTTTAAGCAAGAACTACCCCAAGTAGCCAACAAGGCGGAGGACGGGCTAGCAGCAAAGGAGTTAAGGTCCGTGGATATATTGTTCTCCTAAAATTCTGCGTGTTTATTTCAACCCTTGTCCTTCTTTTCTGTCTGCGCAGCGGAGCCGATGCTGTTCATTGGCTGTACGTCAGATGTGCGGCGGGCCGTTCGTAACCTGGGCGCGTTAGTCGTGAGCTGCGTGGGGGACAGTAATAGGGAGGTCACCGCGGTTGTCATGGTTACCAGGGAAACGGAAGCTCGACCTGGTATAACTGCCGGAAAGGTGAGAGGCGCCTCTTAGCAATAGACACCCTACGTAGCGCTTTATTACTATAAACCCTTCTCACTGGAGTTCGGCTGTGCTAGCGTTGGTCCCTGGTACCCGATCTAGGCAACCCGTATCAGCTTCTCCACAGGATGTTTTGTAAGCCGGTTCTTGTCAGTAGCAGGAAGACAGGAAGGGGCCTGAAGGGGCTCGTGTGCGTGGACCCACATCAGAATCGAACTTTACAGCCATTAACTTTCTGTGTGACCCGCCAAATGGCCCGTTATCATGCCTGACGCCTTTGGCCAGTCTTTGATTGTACTGCCCCTTTTGAGGCGTGTAGCTGTGGTTTCAACGTTAAGGTTTGGCTTAAAGTGCCCACGGTGTCTGCCTCGCCGTGTCGCACGCGGCATGGGCCCTTTAGACAGCAACGATGACAACATAAACGTATCACATTCGCGTGTGACTAGCAGTGGTATGAGTGGTAGGTTGCTTGGGCGTCTGGTTAGGGGAGCGCCCGTAGAAGTGTGGTTGCTGTGATAATGTTCAAGTGTTTTTTCTCAGTTCCAAAGCCTGCTACCTGAGTTGAGAACTGAGGTGCTGGTCTTTGACCCTGCGAGTCTAGGAGGGAAGTGAAACTGAGAAACATGTGCTGTGACCTGGTGTCTGTCTCCAATAGATCCTGTTGTTATGATGGGCAGCTCTCAGAGCCAGGGATGGACCGTGCACTATCCTGGCCCCGAGCCGGGCAAAATCCTCTGGGCTGCCATTGTTATTTGCCATTCTTGCAGTGGCGGAAATGTGAAGTGGACTTATGTGAACATAGATATACTATCTTTTAAAAACATGTAAGTAGGCGAAGCCCGACAGGTCAGTACCCACTAGTGGGTGAGAGAGAGAAGCATTTAGGAAGATTCTTTATCCAAATCCCTAGGGAGGATCTAGCGTAGAACCTGGCACCCAGCAAGGCGGCTACCCACAGTCCTCTCTGTTATGAGATTTGGTTTTGTTCGTTTATTAGCCAGAAGCCTGCTCATCTATTGCCCAACAATTTTTTATTACTATTGTTCAGTTGTTAGTTTGCTCACTAGTGGCACACGAATTACAGTCGCTACCATTATCCAACCTGGTCCTGTGTCAGCTGCCTCCTTTTTTGCAGTTGGGGTAAAGTATTACAGACCGCCTAGGAGATCCTCATTTGAGAGTAGCGGTGACCCAGTCCTAAGTGGGAGATGTTGACATTGGGACCTATTCTGAGTGAGGCGGAGTGAAACTACACAATGGAATTTCCCTCCGACTGATTGAGTGTATAGGTTTTTCCATAAACGTTTTCCCCAGGTACGGGAGAACCATGGCATACTTTTTCTGTCCAGTAATTTCATCTGGACACACTACGTGAGGTTTTGGCGTAGTAGCAGCCCAAACCTGTGTTTTTTGTTTTGTTTCAAACGGGTGGAGCATAGGGTGACCAGGCCTCCCGGATTTCAGAGGGCTATCCCGGTGTCCCGACCTTTTTGATTATTTTAAATAAATATCCCGGTTTTTGGGGCAAAGGCCATCCAGCAAAGCATAAGTGAAAGGCATGCTGCTCTCCTTTCACAGGCGCCTACAAAGTCTGAATTAAATATAATAGTTTATCTGTTTCTGCCAGGAGAAAAACTGAGTGGGGATGAGGGCGCCAGGGTGGAGTTCAAATCATAACTAATGTTATGTTTACATAGTCTTGTAAATGTTTGTGTATGTATATATATTCATTCTCTCTCCCTCTCTATCTCCCTCTCCCCGTCTGTAAATTTCATGGACCGTCCGTGATTTGAGTATCCCGTCCGTTGTCCGTCATCATTTCTTTTACAGACGCCTTTTGTTCATAATTATGGGGTTTGCAGAGAGCTGTGCTGTCCCCCTGCGAGAAACCCCATGAGTTTTAAAGCACTCACTCTTGGGGCCAGCTTGCACTTCTCTTTGAAAGTCTAGAGGCTTCAGCAGCCCCTCCCCAACCTCCCACGAACGGTGGACTGGCCCATTGTCATTCTGTCTGAAGCTGATTGTCACATTCAGAATTACAATGGGCCCTATTGTACTTACAGCACTTGATGCTCCTTCTCCTGCGTCAGCACAGGCATTCTGCTTTTGACCAGAAACCATGCTGTTCATCTATGCTGCATTCTGAAATACTGGAGAGGATTAAAGGCAGACTTCTGAGTTCTTTGCATGCCTCCACTTTTCAGGCCATAACAAAAATGTGAATTTATCTGTGGGGATATGCATCTCTTCCTAATCCTAGTTTTGACTCATCTTAAACTAGTGCACAGGGATAATGTTCCACTTGCAAGTACAAAGTGTAAAATGCATATCAAATAATTCATTTGGATGATAATAGAATATTTATTAGTAAGAAAAACCCTAACCACTCTTATGTTTTAAATCCTGAGTGTATATTTCTACAGGACAAGCACTTTTAACATATAGTCAGGGCCACCAGAATTATGTGTTTGTGCGGCTGTGGCTGTTTTCACATAATTAGGGGTTTGCCACACTTCCCACATAATCCATCATCAGTGCGTAATCTGAAGATTCTAATTAAACAAATAGTTTCTAAAACACAGTGTCACATGTTCCAAAAGCCCTTTGCAAATGTTGACTGGTCATCTTTCTTTTACATATTGCTATATTTAGGTATTAAACTGGTACTAATGAGGTGCAACCTATGCCCAGAAAGTGTTAAAAAGTGTAAAAATTAGAAAATGATGTAAAATACTATCACAAAATTTACCGCATTATGCTGCATAATTTCCCTTTTCTTGCTACATAA
Source organism: Pleurodeles waltl (assembly GCF_031143425.1). Classification (NCBI taxonomy): domain Eukaryota; kingdom Metazoa; phylum Chordata; class Amphibia; order Caudata; family Salamandridae; genus Pleurodeles; species Pleurodeles waltl. The sequence continues at coordinate 92,439,889 of NC_090438.1, read as the reverse complement.
TTTAATCATCACTGCAGCATAATGTGGCCCTCTCCAGCTGCATAATTTCAGTGGTCCAACATATAATGCCTACCAGTATGGATGACATGTGACTCCTACACCTGGCAGCCTTCATTGCCTTAAGTAACATTTCCTATATATTGACTTACATACTTATAAGAGTCATTGGCCAGATGTATGAAAATGCAATTTTGCATTTCCTAAATAGCGACTCCTTAGAAATCGCTATTTAGTAAAAGCAAAATAATATGTATGAAATATCCAATTTCCTAATAGCAATTCCTATGGAGTAGGAATCACTATTAGGAAATCACAAATAGGAAATCCCATGCCATTTGTTCTAATTGGCCGGTTTAGCATTTCCAAAATAACGATATCCAATTAGGAAATGCTAAACCAAGGATGGCTATGGGCATGAGGCCCCCTGATGCACCCCAAAAACAGTGGCACACATGTAGAGCACACATATGTGTTCTCTATAGCACTTTGATAAAAGCATCCTTGGTTGCTTTAAAAAAAAAAAAAAATTGCACCTGTTTACCATTGACTGTGAGTCGATGGTAATTACATTTCATTTAGGAAATGCTTTGTACATGAGCATAGGAATCGCAAATAAGTAATCCCTATTTGTGTTTTCCTATTTAGCGGATCGCAAATTGTGATTTCTACTGGGTAGAAATCGCAATTTGCGACCACTTGAAGGGCTTTGTACATATGAAAGCCTGTTTAGCATTTCTTTATGGCCCAAAATAGAGATTCGATCCATTAAGAAATGCTAATTGGCTTTGTACATCTGGGCCATTGTCTCTGAATAATATGTGTGTGAAGTAAAATGCTCTTGACACTCTACTTAGCACTATAAAAGAAATGAAATACACATGAGAGAAGGTCTAGGTGAAGATGAGGGGCACCATTGGAGTTTGATAGTAATGGACTCTGTGCAGAAGAGGTCTTTGTTGTAGGGGCGTAACAAAAGCCCCTGTGGTGCGGGGGGGGTCCCAACCCTTCAAGGGAACCCCAAACCTTCAGGAGATCCCAATACAGCCCGAGGCCAATGTACCTCTGTGAGATAAGGGAGACTCAGGCCCCCATATCTCATTCTGCAGGGGGCCCCATCATTTTGCGTTACGCCACTGCTTTCATGGGAGGGTGCACCACCAAAGATGATCACACCGGGTGGCACCAGCACTAGAGCTGGCCTTGCCAGCTAACATTTCTGCAGCCTGTGCTGTGCCCCAGGCCCTGAAATAAAAGGACTTCAGGAGTTGATAAAGGACAGACTAGTAGGAAGGCATAGCCTGTGAACAGAGGGATTTTATTTTGCTATAACCTGTGTTCTGTACAGTTTTTATTTCAACATTCCCAGTTAATGGAGAACGAACAGCACACGTAGAAATATCCAACATAACAAAACATGTGTGCACTAATCCCAAAATCTTCTAGTGCTGCACTGTAAGCTGTCAGTCAAATGCTACGAGCTGGAGCCTTGGATACATTTCTCCCTCATTCTTTGAAAAATAGCCTTTTCTGAACAAAATGTCATTTTCTATTTGTATGTGTGTATATCTTATTCCTGTAGTGTGACCCTAGCCAAAGGGCAGCTGAGTGCTGTACAAGGCCCAAGGCCATATTTATGAGATTCATGGACCTGAAGAAGAGTGTTAGTGGGCCAGCAGGTAGGGTGCAGTGGAAAATCCAGTCCTATCCAATATTACTGGCATACAGGTTATAAAAGGCTTTACTTACCACAAAACTCTCCCAAAATTAATCACCTGATGCAAACTCAGGAATGCCTCACAAAAGGTTGTGATCCCCAAACGTGGGCCATTTTTTCTGGGTGCCTATAAATGGATTGCAGGCAGTTGGTGAAACAGACGAGAGAATGGGGATGAGGAAGGGGAAGCATCACCCACAGGAGTGAACAACACTGGGAACCGGGGGGGAAACAAACAAGGAGTGAAGAACACAACACAGGGGGACAGGGGAGAGAAGAACACAAAGCACAGGGGGGAATCAAGCAAGAAAGCGGTAAGCACCCAAAGATGACAGCATCAAATGCAGGGCATGGAGATGCACATGAAGGGGAGAACAGCACTGAGTGTGAGGAGGGTGGGTGAGAAATACGCAAAAGATAAACATAGCACAGGGGTGGGCATTTGGAGGGAACACACAGGGGCAAGAAGGAAATAGCTAAAAAAACACATGCACTCTCATGGAGTGCTTAACCTAAAAGGAAACAAAAACATTTGCTAAAAGTGATCAGTGGAAGGATAGAAGCCAGCAAACTAGAGAGATGGTAAGCAGGCTTTGCTCCAAAGGAGGGAGGGACACTAAATGGACAAGCTGGGATAATGAAAGCCATTGAAATAGAAGCAAGGAAATGAGACTGACAATAAAGGCAACCAAAGGTAAGCAATGGCAGGCTGTAAACTGCTGTAATTTCTTGAACGGTCTGGCAAGTTCGACCTACAAGTGTACTTCACACAGTATAAGACAGGTTCCCCAGCAGCCTCTAGACTTGCTGATTAACTGCATACATTTACATTTTTCAGGTAACATTCACCCTGGAGAGATGGCTTGTTTCCTCTTATGCTGCCTGTCTCTCCTCTTGCTTCACAACATGGGAGCCCCTCTCTTTCCTTTTAAGCCTGATACTACTGATTATCTGGGTTGATTGCTCAGGAGTGGTAATTTTAACAGAAATTATGGGATCTATTTTGATAAAATTAAGAACGCTTCTGAATGTCTTTAAAGTACATACTGTCCACCCTCAAGCAGAATTCTACCCAGATGTCAGCAACATGTGCACTATTCCTCTCAGCTCCCCTAGCAAAGTTTAATATTGGGATTAAAAGCTCTGACATGCAAGTTACAAAGTGAACTCTCACTTAATCTCTCTCCCTACTCACTGTTCAACCTCTATCTCTTTTCCCTTTTCTCTATCTGTTCCCTCCTATACCTTATCCTGCCATTCGTCCCTGACTCTCTCATTTACCAAATGCGTTCTCTCTGTTTCCTCTACCTCACCTTTTATAATTCCCCCTCTACCTTTATTCTCCTTTCAACCTTCTCTCTGCCACTCTCAGCATCTTTCTGTATCTTTTCTGCTCCTTTCTCTGCCCCATCATCTTCTGTGATCCTCTTTTCTTTCATCATCTGTTCTTTTTCTCAGCTGAGTGACCCACGCTTACTTTCTTCTCTCACTGTTCACTCATACTGTTCCAACCTTCTGTCTTTCCATCCCTCCTTCGTTCTTACCATAATTTATCTCTCAGTTTCGCACTTTCTAGTAGTGCTATTACCTGTGAACTCTAAGTCTATGTTCAGTAGCAGAGCACTACTTCTGCACTATCACTCATGGTCGGGTGTCAAATTCTTGGAGTGTGTATGTTTGCTAGTTTTTTCATCTTTAAGTACGTCCAACTATATGTGAATGTTTGCTCAATACTCCAATGTGTAATACAACTGAAGAACATAAACCTGTTTTGGTTTGTAGTTCTGTCGACTGTCTGCTTTATAACTGTGCAAACCCCCAGATGTTACAGTAAAAATAACCTTTTGTCCTTAATTTTTCCCCTGAATTTTGACCCTCTGCCCTGAATGTTTGTCCTGAATTTTGACCCTTTGTCCTGAATTTTTATTGTCCCTGTCAAGAATTTTCCTTCTTGCCTGGTGGTCACCCTAGAGCGTATAGGCACACATTTAGAAGGCTAGGTGACACAACGGGACAGGCCAGGTATAAAAGCGAGATTAAAGGCATTAGTCTTTCTCTTGTGTCTGACCTCTCCCAGTTTTTGCTTGTTAAAATGTGGTCACAGTAATACGGTACCCCTTTCTCTAGGGGAGAAAAAACCCTTTCCTCTTTGCTCTCCTGCTCCCCTTCTCCACCCCATCTACATGCACTGCAGAGCAGGTGGTTAATGTATTCTTTAAAACCCCAGGCAAATGAGAATTCGGTGTGGTTTTACGACTGGGAAAATCACCCCTACACTGTAATTGTCCATAACGTGGATTTTACTTGTAATTACATGGTAGTGGTGCAGGTTTACCACACAGTAACAGTAAAATTGCGTGTGTTTTTACCATTAGTTCCGTACCATGCAACTTGGAATCAGGACCCATGTGTTTAAGAAATACCTCAGGAGGGAGTCATGACCAGATGTACTTGAAAGCAAGCATGGTTGTCTTATGATTATCACCTATTGGCGTGACTTAGAAATCAGGGTGACCGTAGTATCTGACCTGAAACCTCCCACTGTTGATTATGTCACTGTGCACCCTATTTCTACGGTTTGCTACAATAAAACCCACACTTTGCGCAGTCACAAGAGAGTGTCGTTACTTTACACTTGAAGATGGTTCATTGACTTTTGAAACACCAGGATGGGACAGGTTTGTTTAGGTGATAAAAAGTATAACTCACTTGGGGGTTGCAACATCAGCTTAAACCTGCCTCGCAACTCGGGTCTGAGGAATCTTGTGGGACATTTCTTGTGCATTTTGGTGGCTATAATAGAAGGGAAAGTACGAATTTGCGGGGGTGGTTATAGACAAACCGTTTTAGCACATGAAAGTATGAATAGGCTATTAACACGTTTTGGTCGAAACAGCTGTACTTGGTACAGTAGAAGAAACTTTCATGACCGAATTATAAGGCAGCGTTCAGTTCCTCGTGCACAGACACATTTCTGTGATCAGTCCTCTGTAAACTTAAAATTCAGAAGTCTTTTAACCCATACAGCTACAGTACGGAAATGCTCCCGGACTGAATACAACACTGTAAGATGTTTAAATGTGTTCCTTACTCTACTGCACTTTGAAGGTTCAGGACTACACTCATTAGTTCTATACACTCACCAAGCCATGAGTGTACATCTATCTCTGTAGTGCCCCTATGATTAACTTCTTCCCCCTCTTCTGGCGCCTAAACCTAAGCAAGGCATAAACAAGATATAAACAGTGGGGCACAGTGTAGGAAAGTACCATCTTGCCTGGCATGTTACCCCCATATTTCACTGTATGTATGTTGTTTTAGCCCTTGTGGCACTGGGACCCTGCCAGGCAGGGCCCCAGTGCTCATAGTATGTGCCCTGTATGTGTTCCCTGTGTGATGCCTAACTGTCTCACTGAGGCTCTGCTAACCAGAACCTCAGTGGTTATGCTCTCTCTGCTTTCCAAATTTGTCACTACCAGGCTAGTGACTAAATTTACCAATTCACATTGGCATACTGGTACACCCATATAATTCCCTTGTATATGGTACTGAGGTACCCGGGGTATTGGGGTTCCAGGAGATCCCTATGGGCTGCAGCATTTCTTTTGCCACCCATAGGGAGCTCTGATAATTCTTACACAGGCCTGCCACTGCAGCCTTCGTAAAATAACGTCCACGTTATTTCACAGCCATTTACCACTGCACATAAGTAACTTATAAGTCATCTATATGTCTAACCTTCACCTGGTGATCGTTGGGTGCAAAGTTACTTAGTGTGTGGGCACCCTGGCACCAGCCAAGGTGCCCCCACATCGTTCAGGGCAAATTCCCCGGACTTTGTGAGTGCGGGGACACCATTACACGCGTGCACTATACATAGGTCACTACCTATGTATAGCGTCACAATGGTAACTCCGAACATGGCCATGTAACATGTCTAAATCATGGAATTGTCCCCCCAAAACCATTCTGGTATTGGGGGGACAATTCCATGATCCCCCGGGTCTCTAGCACAGAACCTGGGTACTGCCAAACTGCCTTTCCGGGGTCTCCACTGCAGCTGCTGCCAACCCCTCAGACAGGTTTCTGCCCTCCTGGGGTCCAGGCAGCCCTGGCCCAGGAAGGCAGAACAAAGGATTTCCTCTTAGAGAGGGTGTTAAACCCTCTCCCTTTGGAAATAGGTGTGAAGGGCTGGGGAGGAGTAGCCGCCCCCAGCCTCTGGAAATGCTTTGATGGACACAGATGGTGCCCATCTCTGCATAAGCCAGTCTACACCGGTGCAGGGATCCCCCAGCCCTGCTCGGGTGCGAAACTGGACAAAGGAAAGGGGAGTGACCACTCCCCTGACCAGTACCTACCAGGGGAGGTGCCCAGAGCACCTCCAGTGTGTCCCAGACCTCTGCCATCTTGGAAACAGAGGTGTTGGGGGGGCACACTGGACTGCTCTGAGTGGCCAGTGCCAGCAGGTGACGTCAGAGGCTCCTCTTGGTAGCCAATCCTCCTTCTTTGGTAGCCAAACCTCCTTTTCTGGCTATTTAGGGTCTCTGCTTTGGGGAATTCTTCAGATAACGAATGCAAGAACTCATCAGAGTTCCTCTGCATCTCCCTCTTCACCTTCTACCAAAGGATCGACCGCTGACTGCTCCAGGACACCTGCGAAACCGCAACAAAGTAGCAAGATGACTACCAGCAACATTGTAGCGCCTAATCCTGCCGGCTTTCTCGACTGTTTCGTGGTGGTGCATGCTCTGAGGGCTGTCTGCTTTCACCCTGCACCGGAAGCCAAGAAGAAATCTCCTGTGGGTCAATGGAATCTTTCCCCTGCTAACACAGGCAACAAAAGACTGCATCACTGGTCCTCTGGGTCCCCTCTCATCCTGACGAGCGTGGTCCCTGAAACACAGCAACTCTGTCCAAGTGACTCCCACAGTCCAAGTTTGGTGGAGGTAAGTCCTTGCCTCCCCACGCTAGACTGCAAAGCTGTGTACCGCGTGATGTGCAGCTGCTCCGGCTCCTGTGCACTCTTCCAGGATTTCCTTCGTGCACAGCCTAGCCTGGGTCCCCAGCACTCCGTCCTGCAGTGCACAACTTTCTGAGTTGTCCTCCGACGTCGTGGGACCCCCTTTTGTAACTTCGCATGGACTCCGGTTCACTCTTCTTCTAAGTGCCTGTTGTAGTACTTCTGCGGGTGCTGCCTGCTTCTGTGAGGGCTCTCTGAGTTGCTGAGCGCCCCCTCTGTGTCCTCCTCCAAAAGGCGACATCCTGGTCCTCAGCAGCACCCAAAAACCTCTTCCGCGACCCTTGCAACTAGCAAGGCTTGTTTGCGGTATTTCTGCGTGGGAAAACCTCTGCAAGCTTCATCGCGACGGGGGACATCCGTCTTCCAAAGGAGAAGTTCCTAGTCCTCTTCTTTCTTGCAGAACTCCAAGCTTCTTCCAACCGGAGGCAGCTTCCTTGCACCTTCATCCGGGGTTTCCTGGGCTCCTGCCCCCCCTGGACACTGTCGCGACTATTGGACTTGGTCCCCTTGCCTTGCAGGTCCTCCGGTCCGGAGATCTGTTGTCAGTGCACTGCTGCTGTTTGTTCTTACTGCAGAATTCCCCTATCACGACTATTGTGCTTTCTGGGGGTAGTAGGTGCACTTTACTCCTACTTGTCAGGGTCTTGGGGTGGGGTATTTTTCTAACCCTCACTGTTTTCTTACAGTCCCAGCGACCCTCTACAAGCTCACATAGGTCTGGGGTCCATTCGTGGTTCGCATTCCACTTTTGGAGTATATGGTTTGTGTTGCCCCTATACCTATGCTTGCCTATTGCAACCTATTGTAATTCTACACTGTTCGCATTACTTTTCTTGCTCTTACTTACCTAATTTTGGTTTGTGTACATATAACTTGTGTATATAGCTTACCTTCTTACTGAGGGTACTCACGGAGTATTTTGGCATATTGTCATAAAAATAAAGTACCTTTATTTTTAGTAACTCTGTGTATTGTGTTTTCTTATGATATTGTGCATATGATATAAGTGGTATAGTAGGACCTTTGCATGTCTCCTAGTTTAGCCTAAGCTGCTTTGCCATAGCTACCTTCTATCAGTCTAAGCTGCTAGAAACACCTCTTCTACACTAATAAGGGATAACTGGACCTGGCACAAGGTTTAAGTATCTCTGGTACCCACTACAAGCCAGGCCAGCCTCCTACATTGGTTGTGCAGCAGTGGGATAAGTACTTGTAACTACTTACCACTTTGTCATTTTGTACTTTTCATAAGAGAATCATATACCAAACAGTTCAGTGTATATAAACTTAAACCAAAAAAGTTTACTTTTCTTCTCTAAAACTTTTTACAAAGTTCTGAAAAGTTTCCTAAAACTTCTAAAAGTTAGAACAAGTTTTTTCTCTGTGCTTTAAAAAGTTCTGAAACTTTTTCTCTCTTCTCACTATCTCTAAACCTTTTGCTATCATGTCTGTGGTAGATTCTGCTCCCAAAACTGTCAATGCTACTTATGACATTTTGAATTACAAGAGCTTAAGGAGTCTCTGCTTAGATAGAGGTTTAGTTATAGGAAAGAACCCTACAAAAGTGTTTCTGTATAACATGCTTATGGTGAATAACCAGAACCAGTCTCGTCCATCCAATTAGAGGTTAATAGAAGCTTCCCAGTCTGACTCCGAGGAACCCTTTGAGGAAGCTGGGGAGAGTTCTGATAAGGGTCTGCCCCCTAGCAGGACACCTAGTAATGTTGGTAGTAATGGAGGGTCCCATCACAGTAGGACATCCTTTATTCCTAGAGGCCAAGTTTCCAGGGTCCAGACAGATAGGGACAGGTCCCCCTCTGAAGTTTCCAATTTGTCATCTGTGTCAAAGCATTCCCAACCCACCCACCCTGAGGATAACTTGTTAGAAAGGGAACTCAAAAAGTTGAGGGTTGAAGAGACCAGACTGAAGCTTAAACAGCATCAGCTGGCCTTAGAAAGGGAATCCCAAGACATTGAGAAGGAAAGAAAGAGGTTGGGTTTAGGACCCCATGGTGGCAGCAGCAGTAATCCTGTTAGAGAGCATGATTCCAGGAATCTGCACAAGATAGTCCCCCCTTACAAGGAGGGGGATGACATCAACAAGTGGTTTGCTGCACTTGAGAGGGCCTGTATGGTACAGCTGGTCCCTCAAAGGCAGTGGGCTGTTATTTTGTGGCTATCTTTCACTGGAAAGGGTAGGGATAGGCTCCTTACTGTTAGAGAAAGTTAAGCTAACAATTACACAGTATTGAAGGATGCACTCCTGGATGGATTTGGCTTAACCACTGAACAATACAGGATTATGTTCAGAGACATCAGAAAAGAGTCCTCTCAAGATTGGACAGATTTTGTGGACTGGTCAGTGAAGGCCTTGGAAGTGTGGTTGCATGGCAGTAAGGTATCTGACTATGAAAGCCTGTATAATCTTATTCTGAGAGAGCATATTCTGAATAACTGTGTGTCTGACTTGTTGCACCAATACCTAGTGGACTCGGATCTGACCTCTCCCCAATAATTGGGAAAGAAGGCAGACAAGTGGGTCAGAACAAGGGTGAACAGAAAAGTCCATACAGGGGGTGACAAGGATGGCAAGAAGAAGGGTGGTAAGTCTTCTGACAAGGGTGGGGACAAAGGTAAAAATACTGAGTCTTCACCAGGCCCACAAAAATCCTCTGGGGGTGGTGGGTCCAAATCCTTTTCCAATAATCAACCTAAAAAGCCTTGGTGTTATTTGTGTAAAGTCAAAGGCCATTGGGCAACTGATTCCAGTTGTCCAAAGAAAAACACCAAACCTCCCACTACCACAACCCCTGCTGCAAATTCTAGTGCCCCTAGTAATAGCAGTGGTGGTGGGAAACCTACAAATAGCCAATCCAAGGGTGTAGCTGGGCTCACTATTGGCAATGTAGTTGGAGTTGGTCTTGTTAGGGAAACCACAGGGGCTATTCTAGTCTCTGAAGGTGCCATTGATTTGGCCACCTTGGTTGCTTGTCCCCTTAATATGGATAAGTACAAGCAACTTCCCCTAATAAATGGTGTTGAGGTTCAGGCCTGCAGGGACACAGGAGCCAGTGTAACTATGGTGATAGAGAAACTGGTCCACCCTGAACAACACCTACTTGGTCAGCAGTACCAAGTGACAGACGCTCATAACAACACTCTTAGCCACCCCATGGCTGTTGTGAATCTCAACTGGGGGGTGGTTACTGGTCCAAAGAAAGTTGTGGTTGCCTCAGATTTACCTGTGGACTGTCTACTAGGGAATGATTTAGAGACCTCAGCTTGGGCAGAAGTGGAGTTGAAGGCTCATGCAGCAATGCTGGGCATTCCTGGCATATTTTTGCTTTAACCAGGGCTTAGGCCAAAAAGCAAAAAGGACAGGGTAACTTGGATCCTGGAACAATAGACCAAGTGCTCCCTAAAGCTAGGGGTAGCAAGGGTAAATCCCCACCCACTATCCCTCCCTGTACAGATGATTCCCCTTCTGAGGAAGAGGAATTTCCTCCCTGTGCAGAACTTTCACCAGATGAGCTGGCAGCAGACCCTGCTGAGCTTTTGGGTGGAGGGGGGCCTGCCAGGGAAGAGCTGAGTGTGACACAGCAAACCTGTCCCACATTAGAGGGTCTCAGACAGCAAGCTGTCAAACAGCAAAATGGGGATGTCAGTGACAGCCATAGAGTTTACTGGGAGGACAACCTCTTGTACACAGAGGCAAGGGACCCAAAACCTGGAGCAGCCAGGAAATTGGTCATTCCCCTGCAGTACAGAGAGTTCCTCCTAACTCTTGCACATGACATTCCTTTGCTGGGCATTTGGGCCAGATCAAAACATGGGAAAGACTTGTCCCCTTGTTTCACTGGCCTAGGATGTCAGAGGACACTAAAGATTTTTGCAAGTCTTGTGTGACCTGCCAAGCTAGTGGCAAGACTGGTGGCACTCCAAAGGCCCCTCTAATCCCACTTCCAGTGGTTGGGGTGCCCTTTGAAAGGGTAGGGGTTGACATAGTTTCCCCCCTTGACCCTCCTACTGCTTCAGGCAATAGGTTTATCTTGGTGGTTGTGGACCATGCCACAAGATATCCTGAAGCACTTCCTCTAAGGACCACTATAGCTCCTGCAGTGGCAAAGGCCCTCCTGGGAATCTTTTCCAGGGTGGGTTTTCCTAAAGAGGTAGTATCAGACAGGGGTAGCAACTTCATGTCTGCATACTTGAAAGCAATGTGGAAGGAGTGCGATGTTACCTACAAGTTCACCACTCCTTACCATCCACAGACTAATGGACTGGTAGACAGGTTTAATAAAACTCTCAAAGGTATGATAATGGGACTCCCTGAAAAACTCAGGAGGAGATGGGATGTCCTGTTACCTTGCCTCCTTTTTGCTTACAGGGAGGTACCCCAGAAAGGAGTAGGCTTCAGCCCCTTTGAACTCCTCTTTGGACACCCTGTAAGAGGGCCACTCACTCTTGTAAAGGAGGGTTGGGAACAACCTTTAAAAGCTCCTAAACAGGACATAGTGGATTATGTACTTGGCCTAAGATCCAGAATGGCTGAGTACATGAAAAAGGCCATTAAAAACCTTCAGGCCAGCCAGGAGCTGCAAAAGCAATGGCATGACCAGAAGGCTGTTCTGATCCAGTACCAACCAGGACAGAAGGTGTGGGTATTGGAGCCTGTGGCCCCAAAAGCACTCCAGGACAAATGGAGTGGACCCCATCTAATTGTTGAAAAGAAGGGTGAGGTTACCTATTTGGTAGACCTGGGCACTGCCAGGAGTCCCCTTAGGGTGATTCGTGTCAACCGCCTGAAACCCTACTATGACAGGGCTGATCTCACCCTGCTCATGGCAACAGACGAGGGACAGGAAGAAGAGAGTGACCGTCTCCCTGATCTCTTCTCCACCACTGAAGCAGATGCCTTAGTGGAGGGAGTAGTTTTGGCAGATTGTCTGACTGCAGAACAGAAAGACAACTGCATCAATCTCCTAGGACAAGTTTCTGACCTCTTTAAAATTGTGCCAGGTACAACATCCTGGTGTGAACACACCATTGATACTGGAGACAGCCTGCCTGTCAAAAGTAAGATTTATAGGCAGCCTGACCATGTCAGAGACTGCATTAAACAAGAGGTGCAGTAAATGTTGGATCTGGGAGTGACAGAGCATTCTGAAAGCCCATGGGCTAGCCCAGTGGTGCTTGTACCAAAACCTCACACGAAAGATGGAAAGAGGGAGATGAGGTTTTGTGTAGACTGCAGAGGTCTCAATCAGGTAACAAAAAGTGATGCTCACCCTATACCCAGGGCAGATGAGCTCATTGATACACTGGCATCTGCCAAGTATCTTAGCACTTTTGGTTTGACTGCAGGGTATTGGCAGATCAAATTGGCAGAAGATGCTAAACCAAAGACTGCATTTTCAACTATAGGAGGGCACTACCAATTTACAGTGATGCCCTTTGGTTTGAAAAATGCACCTGCCACTTTTCAGAGGTTGGTGAACACAGTCCTGCAAGGGTTGGAGGCTTTCAGTGCAGCATATCTTGATGATATTGCTGTGTTTAGCTCAACCTGGGATGAGCACCTGGTCCACCTTTGGAAAGTTTTGGAGGCCCTGCAAAAGGCAGGCCTCACTATCAAGGCCTCAAAGTGCCAGATAGGGTAAGGTGGTTTATCTGGGAAACCTGGTAGGTGGAGAACAGATTGCACCACTACAGGGGAAAATCCAGACAATCATGGACCCCTACAACTCAGACCCAGGTGAGAGCCTTTTTAGGCCTCACAGGGTATTACAGGAGATTCATAAAAAATTATGGCTCCATAGCAGCCCCTCTTAATGATCTCACAAGTAAGAAAATGCCTAAAAAGGTATTATGGACAGCTAGCTGTCAGAAAGCTTTTGAGGAGCTCAAACAGGCCATGTGCTCTGCACCTGTCCTAAAAAGCCCATGTTACTCCAAGAAATTCATTGTTCAAACTGATGCATCTGAAATAGGGGTAGGGGCAGTCTTATCACAACTGAATTCTGAGGGCCAGGATCAACCAGTTGATTTTATCAGCAGAAGGTTGACCCCTAGAGAAAAGCGTTGTTCTGCCATAGAGTGGGAGGCCTTTGCTGTGGTCTGGGCACTGAAAAAGTTGAGGCCATACCTGTTTGGCACTCACTTTATTGTTCAGACAGACCACAAACGTCTACTTTGGCTAAAACAAATGAAAGGTGAAAATCCTAAATTGTTGAGGTGGTCCATATCTCTACAGGGAATGGACTATACAGTGGAACATAGACCTGGGAGTACCCACTCCAATGCAGATGGACTCTCCAGATATTTCCACTTAGACAATGAAGACTCATCAGGTCATGGCTAGTCTTATTGTCCTTCGTTTGGGGGGGGGGGAGGTTGTGTAGGAAAGTACCATCTTGCCTGGCATGTTACCCCCATATTTCACTGTATGTATGTTGTTTTAGCCCTTGTGTCACTGGGGCTCATAGTATGTGCCCTGTATGTGTTCCCAGTGTGATGCCTAACTGTCTCACTGAGGCTCTGCTAACCAGAACCTCAGTGGTTATGCTCTCTCTGCTTTCCAAATTTGTCACTAATAGGCTAGTGACTAAATTTACCAATTCACATTGGCATACTGGTACACCCATATAATTCCCTTGTATATGGTACTGAGGTACCCAGGGTATTGGGGTTCCAGGAGATCCCTATGGGCTGCAGCATTTCTTTTGCCACCCATAGGGAGCTCTGACAATTCTTACACAGGCCTGCCACTGCAGCCTTCGTAAAATAACGTCCACGTTATTTCACAGCCATTTACCACTGCACATAAGTAACTTATAAGTCACCTATATGTCTAACCTTCACCTGGTGATGGTTGGGTGCAAAGTTACTTAGTGTGTGGGCACCCTGGCACTAGCCAAGGTGCTCCCACATTGTTCAGGGCAAATTCCCCGGACTTTGTGAGTGCGGGGACACCATTACACGCGTGCACTATACATAGGTCACTACCTATGTATAGCGTCACAATGGTAACTCTGAACATGGCCATGTAACATGTCTAAGATGATGGAATTGTCACCCCAATACCATTCTGGTATTGGGGTGACAATTCCATGATCCCCTGGGTCTCTATCACAGAACCTGGGTACTGCCAAACTGCCTTTCCGGTGTCTCCACTGCAGCTGCTGCCACCCCCTCAGACAGGTTTCTGCCCTCTTGGGGTCCAGGCAGCCCTGGCCCAGGAAGGCAGAACAAAGGATTTCCTCTGAGAGAGGGTGTTATACCCTCTCCCTTTGGAAATAGGTGTGAAGGGCTGGGGAGGAGTAGCCTCCCCCAGCCTCTGGAAATGCTTTGATGGACACAGATGGTGCCCATCTCTGCATAAGCCAGTCTACACCGGTTCAGGGATCCCCCAGCCCTGCTGTGGCGCGAAACTGGACAAAGGAAAGGGGAGTGACCACTCCGCTGACCAGTACCTACCAGGGGAGGTGCCCAGAGCACCTCCAGTGTGTCCCAGACCTCTGCCATCTTGGAAACAGAGGTGTTGGGGGGGCACACTGGACTGCTCTGAGTGGCCAGTGCCAGCAGGTGACGTCAGAGGCTCCTCTTGGTAGCCAATCCTCCTTCTTTGGTAGCCAAACCTCCTTTTCTGGCTATTTAGGGTCTCTGCTTTGGGGAATTCTTCAGATAACGAATGCAAGAACTCATCAGAGTTCCTCTGCATCTCCCTCTTCACCTTCTACCAAAGGATCGACCGCTGACTGCTCCAGGACTCCTGCAAAACCGCAACAAAGTAGCAAGATGACTACCAGCAACATTGTAGCGCCTAATCCTGCCGGCTTTCTCGACTGTTTCGTGGTGGTGCATGCTCTGAGGGCTGTCTGCTTTCACCCTGCACCGGAAGCCAAGAAGAAATCTCCTGTGGGTCAATGGAATCTTTCCACTGCTAACACAGGCAACAAAAGACTGCATCACTGGTCCTCTGGGTCCCCTCTCATCCTGACGAGCGTGGTCCCTGAAACACAGCAACTCTGTCCAAGTGACTCCCACAGTCCAAGTTTGGTGGAGGTAAGTCCTTGCCTCCCCACGCTAGACTGCAAAGCTGTGTACCGCGTGATGTGCAGCTGCTCCGGCTCCTGTGCACTCTTCCAGGATTTCCTTCGTGCACAGCCTAGCCTGGGTCCCCAGCACTCCGTCCTGCAGTGCACAACTTTCTGAGTTGTCCTCCGACGTCGTGGGACCCCCTTTTGTAACTTCGCATGGACTCCGGTTCACTCTTCTTCTAAGTGCCTGTTGTAGTACTTCTGCGGGTGCTGCCTGCTTCTGTGAGGGCTCTCTGAGTTGCTGAGCGCCCCCTCTGTGTCCTCCTCCAAAAGGCGACATCCTGGTCCTCAGCAGCACCCAAAAACCTCTTCCGCGACCCTTGCAACTAGCAAGGCTTGTTTGCGGTATTTCTGCGTGGGAAAACCTCTGCAAGCTTCATCGCGACGGGGGACATCCGTCTTCCAAAGGAGAAGTTCCTAGTCCTCTTCTTTCTTGCAGAACTCCAAGCTTCTTCCAACCGGAGGCAGCTTCCTTGCACCTTCATCCGGGGTTTCCTGGGCTCCTGCCCCCCCTGGACACTGTCGCGACTATTGGACTTGGTCCCCTTGCCTTGCAGGTCCTCCGGTCCGGAGATCTGTTGTCAGTGCACTGCTGCTGTTTGTTCTTACTGCAGAATTCCCCTATCACGACTATTGTGCTTTCTAGGGGTAGTAGGTGCACTTTACTCCTACTTGTCAGGGTCTTGGGGTGGGGTATTTTTCTAACCCTCACTGTTTTCTTACAATCCCAGCGACCCTCTACAAGCTCACATAGGTCTTGGGTCCCTTCGTGGTTCGCATTCCACTTTTGGAGTATATGGTTTGTGTTGCCCCTATACCTATGCTTGCCTATTGCAACCTATTGTAATTCTACACTGTTCGCATTACTTTTCTTGCTCTTACTTACCTAATTTTGGTTTGTGTACATATAACTTGTGTATATAGCTTACCTTCTTACTGAGGGTACTCACGGAGTATTTTGGCATATTGTCATAAAAATAAAGTACCTTTATTTTTAGTAACTCTGTGTATTGTGTTTTCTTATGATATTGTGCATATGATATAAGTGGTATAGTAGGACCTTTGCATGTCTCCTAGTTCAGCCTAAGCTGCTTTGCCATAGCTACCTTCTATCAGTCTAAGCTGCTAGAAACACCTCTTCTACACTAATAAGGGATAACTGGACCTGGCACAAGGTGTAAGTATCTCTGGTACCCACTACAAGCCAGGCCAGCCTCCTACATTGGTTGTGCAGCAGTGGGATAAGTACTTGTAACTACTTACCACTTTGTCATTTTGTACTTTTCATAAGAGAATCATATACCAAACAGTTCAGTGTATATAAACTTAAACCAAAAAAGTTTACTTTTCTTCTCTAAAACTTTTTACAAAGTTCTGAAAAGTTTCCTAAAACTTCTAAAAGTTAGAAAAAGTTTTTTCTCTGTGCTTTAAAAAGTTCTGAAACTTTTTCTCTCTTCTCACTATCTCTAAACCTTTTGCTATCATGTCTGTGGTAGATTCTGCTCCCAAAACTGTCAATGCTACTTATGACATTTTGAATTACAAGAGCTTAAGGAGTCTCTGCTTAGATAGAGGTTTAGTTATAGGAAAGAACCCTACAAAAGTGTTTCTGTATAACATGCTTATGGTGAATAACCAGAACCAGTCTCGTCCATCCAATTAGAGGTTAATAGAAGCTTCCCAGTCTGACTCCGAGGAACCCTTTGAGGAAGCTGGGGAGAGTTCTGATAAGGGTCTGCCCCCTAGCAGGACACCTAGTAATGTTGGTAGTAATGGAGGGTCCCATCACAGTAGGACATCCTTTATTCCTAGAGGCCAAGTTTCCAGGGTCCAGACAGATAGGGACAGGTCCCCCTCTGAAGTTTCCAATTTGTCATCTGTGTCAAAGCATTCCCAACCCACCCACCCTGAGGATAACTTGTTAGAAAGGGAACTCAAAAAGTTGAGGGTTGAAGAGACCAGACTGAAGCTTAAACAGCAACAGCTGGCCTTAGAAAGGGAATCCCAAGACATTGAGAAGGAAAGAAAGAGGTTGGGTTTAGGACCCCATGGTGGCAGCAGCAGTAATCCTGTTAGAGAGCATGATTCCAGGAATCTGCACAAGATAGTCCCCCCTTACAAGGAGGGGGATGACATCAACAAGTGGTTTGCTGCACTTGAGAGGGCCTGTATGGTACAGCTGGTCCCTCAAAGGCAGTGGGCTGTTATTTTGTGGCTATCTTTCACTGGAAAGGGTAGGGATAGGCTCCTTACTGTTAGAGAAAGTTAAGCTAACAATTACACAGTATTGAAGGATGCACTCCTGGATGGATTTGGCTTAACCACTGAACAATACAGGATTATGTTCAGAGACATCAGAAAAGAGTCCTCTCAAGATTGGACAGATTTTGTGGACTGGTCAGTGAAGGCCTTGGAAGTGTGGTTGCATGGCAGTAAGGTATCTGACTATGAAAGCCTGTATAATCTTATTCTGAGAGAGCATATTCTGAATAACTGTGTCTGACTTGTTGCACCAATACCTAGTGGACTCGGATCTGACCTCTCCCCAATAATTGGGAAAGAAGGCAGACAAGTGGGTCAGAACAAGGGTGAACAGAAAAGTCCATACAGGGGGTGACAAGGATGGCAAGAAGAAGGGTGGTAAGTCTTCTGACAAGGGTGGGGACAAAGGTAAAAATACTGAGTCTTCACCAGGCCCACAAAAATCCTCTGGGGGTGGTGGGTCCAAATCCTTTTCCAATAATCAACCTAAAAAGCCTTGGTGTTATTTCTGTAAAGTCAAAGGCCATTGGGCAACTGATTCCAGTTGTCCAAAGAAAAACACCAAACCTCCCACTACCACAACCCCTGCTGCAAATTCTAGTGCCCCTAGTAATAGCAGTGGTGGTGGGAAACCTACAAATAGCCAATCCAAGGGTGTAGCTGGGCTCACTATTGGCAATGTAGTTGGAGTTGGTCTTGTTAGGGAAACCACAGGGGCTATTCTAGTCTCTGAAGGTGCCATTGATTTGGCCACCTTGGTTGCTTGTCCCCTTAATATGGATAAGTACAAGCAACTTCCCCTAATAAATGGTGTTGAGGTTCAGGCCTGCAGGGACACAGGAGCCAGTGTAACTATGGTGATAGAGAAACTGGTCCACCCTGAACAACACCTACTTGGTCAGCAGTACCAAGTGACAGACGCTCATAACAACACTCTTAGCCACCCCATGGCTGTTGTGAATCTCAACTGGGGGGTGGTTACTGGTCCAAAGAAAGTTGTGGTTGCCTCAGATTTACCTGTGGACTGTCTACTAGGGAATGATTTAGAGACCTCAGCTTGGGCAGAAGTGGAGTTGAAGGCTCATGCAGCAATGCTGGGCATTCCTGGCATATTTTTGCTTTAACCAGGGCTTAGGCCAAAAAGCAAAAAGGACAGGGTAACTTGGATCCTGGAACAATAGACCAAGTGCTCCCTAAAGCTAGGGGTAACAAGGGTAAATCCCCACCCACTATCCCTCCCTGTACAGATGATTCCCCTTCTGAGGAAGAGGAATTTCCTCCCTGTGCAGAACTTTCACCAGATGAGCTGGCAGCAGACCCTGCTGAGCTTTTGGGTGGAGGGGGGCCTGCCAGGGAAGAGCTGAGTGTGACACAGCAAACCTGTCCCACATTAGAGGGTCTCAGACAGCAAGCTGTCAAACAGCAAAATGGGGATGTCAGTGACAGCCATAGAGTTTACTGGGAGGACAACCTCTTGTACACAGAGGCAAGGGACCCAAAACCTGGAGCAGCCAGGAAATTGGTCATTCCCCTGCAGTACAGAGAGTTCCTCCTAACTCTTGCACATGACATTCCTTTGCTGGGCATTTGGGCCAGATCAAAACATGGGAAAGACTTGTCCCCTTGTTTCACTGGCCTAGGATGTCAGAGGACACTAAAGATTTTTGCAAGTCTTGTGTGACCTGCCAAGCTAGTGGCAAGACTGGTGGCACTCCAAAGGCCCCTCTAATCCCACTTCCAGTGGTTGGGGTGCCCTTTGAAAGGGTAGGGGTTGACATAGTTTCCCCCCTTGACCCTCCTACTGCTTCAGGCAATAGGTTTATCTTGGTGGTTGTGGACCATGCCACAAGATATCCTGAAGCACTTCCTCTAAGGACCACTATAGCTACTGCAGTGGCAAAGGCCCTCCTGGGAATCTTTTCCAGGGTGGGTTTTCCTAAAGAGGTAGTATCAGACAGGGGTAGCAACTTCATGTCTGCATACTTGAAAGCAATGTGGAAGGAGTGCGATGTTACCTACAAGTTCACCACTCCTTACCATCCACAGACTAATGGACTGGTAGACAGGTTTAATAAAACTCTCAAAGGTATGATAATGGGACTCCCTGAAAAACTCAGGAGGAGATGGGATGTCCTGTTACCTTGCCTCCTTTTTGCTTACAGGGAGGTACCCCAGAAAGGAGTAGGCTTCAGCCCCTTTGAACTCCTCTTTGGACACCCTGTAAGAGGGCCACTCACTCTTGTAAAGGAGGGTTGGGAACAACCTTTAAAAGCTCCTAAACAGGACATAGTGGATTATGTACTTGGCCTAAGATCCAGAATGGCTGAGTACATGAAAAAGGCCATTAAAAACCTTCAGGCCAGCCAGGAGCTGCAAAAGCAATGGCATGACCAGAAGGCTGTTCTGATCCAGTACCAACCAGGACAGAAGGTGTGGGTATTGGAGCCTGTGGCCCCAAGAGCACTCCAGGACAAATGGAGTGGACCCCATCTAATTGTTGAAAAGAAGGGTGAGGTTACCTATTTGGTAGACCTGGGCACTGCCAGGAGTCCCCTTAGGGTGATTCGTGTCAACCGCCTGAAACCCTACTATGACAGGGCTGATCTCACCCTGCTCATGGCAACAGACGAGGGACAGGAAGAAGAGAGTGACCGTCTCCCTGATCTCTTCTCCACCACTGAAGCAGATGCCTTAGTGGAGGGAGTAGTTTTGGCAGATTGTCTGACTGCAGAACAGAAAGACAACTGCATCAATCTCCTAGGACAAGTTTCTGACCTCTTTAAAATTGTGCCAGGTACAACATCCTGGTGTGAACACACCATTGATACTGGAGACAGCCTGCCTGTCAAAAGTAAGATTTATAGGCAGCCTGACCATGTCAGAGACTGCATTAAACAAGAGGTGCAGTAAATGTTGGATCTGGGAGTGACAGAGCATTCTGAAAGCCCATGGGCTAGCCCAGTGGTGCTTGTACCAAAACCTCACACGAAAGATGGAAAGAGGGAGATGAGGTTTTGTGTAGACTGCAGAGGTCTCAATCAGGTAACAAAAAGTGATGCTCACCCTATACCCAGGGCAGATGAGCTCATTGATACACTGGCATCTGCCAAGTATCTTAGCACTTTTGGTTTGACTGCAGGGTATTGGCAGATCAAATTGGCAGAAGATGCTAAACCAAAGACTGCATTTTCAACTATAGGAGGGCACTACCAATTTACAGTGATGCCCTTTGGTTTGAAAAATGCACCTGCCACTTTTCAGAGGTTGGTGAACACAGTCCTGCAAGGGTTGGAGGCTTTCAGTGCAGCATATCTTGATGATATTGCTGTGTTTAGCTCAACCTGGGATGAGCACCTGGTCCACCTTTGGAAAGTTTTGGAGGCCCTGCAAAAGGCAGGCCTCACTATCAAGGCCTCAAAGTGCCAGATAGGGTAAGGTGGTTTATCTGGGAAACCTGGTAGGTGGAGAACAGATTGCACCACTACAGGGGAAAATCCAGACAATCATGGACCCCTACAACTCAGACCCAGGTGAGAGCCTTTTTAGGCCTCACAGGGTATTACAGGAGATTCATAAAAAATTATGGCTCCATAGCAGCCCCTCTTAATGATCTCACAAGTAAGAAAATGCCTAAAAAGGTATTATGGACAGCTAGCTGTCAGAAAGCTTTTGAGGAGCTCAAACAGGCCATGTGCTCTGCACCTGTCCTAAAAAGCCCATGTTACTCCAAGAAATTCATTGTTCAAACTGATGCATCTGAAATAGGGGTAGGGGCAGTCTTATCACAACTGAATTCTGAGGGCCAGGATCAACCAGTTGATTTTATCAGCAGAAGGTTGACCCCTAGAGAAAAGCGTTGTTCTGCCATAGAGTGGGAGGCCTTTGCTGTGGTCTGGGCACTGAAAAAGTTGAGGCCATACCTGTTTGGCACTCACTTTATTGTTCAGACAGACCACAAACGTCTACTTTGGCTAAAACAAATGAAAGGTGAAAATCCTAAATTGTTGAGGTGGTCCATATCTCTACAGGGAATGGACTATACAGTGGAACATAGACCTGGGAGTACCCACTCCAATGCAGATGGACTCTCCAGATATTTCCACTTAGACAATGAAGACTCATCAGGTCATGGCTAGTCTTATTGTCCTTCGTTTGGGGGGGGGGGAGGTTGTGTAGGAAAGTACCATCTTGCCTGGCATGTTACCCCCATATTTCACTGTATGTATGTTGTTTTAGCCCTTGTGTCACTGGGGCTCATAGTATGTGCCCTGTATGTGTTCCCAGTGTGATGCCTAACTGTCTCACTGAGGCTCTGCTAACCAGAACCTCAGTGGTTATGCTCTCTCTGCTTTCCAAATTTGTCACTAACAGGCTAGTGACTAAATTTACCAATTCACATTGGCATACTGGTACACCCATATAATTCCCTTGTATATGGTACTGAGGTACCCAGGGTATTGGGGTTCCAGGAGATCCCTATGGGCTGCAGCATTTCTTTTGCCACCCATAGGGAGCTCTGACAATTCTTACACAGGCCTGCCACTGCAGCCTTCGTAAAATAACGTCCACGTTATTTCACAGCCATTTACCACTGCACATAAGTAACTTATAAGTCACCTATATGTCTAACCTTCACCTGGTGATGGTTGGGTGCAAAGTTACTTAGTGTGTGGGCACCCTGGCACTAGCCAAGGTGCTCCCACATTGTTCAGGGCAAATTCCCCGGACTTTGTGAGTGCGGGGACACCATTACACGCGTGCACTATACATAGGTCACTACCTATGTATAGCGTCACAATGGTAACTCTGAACATGGCCATGTAACATGTCTAAGATGATGGAATTGTCACCCCAATACCATTCTGGTATTGGGGGTGACAATTCCATGATCCCCTGGGTCTCTATCACAGAACCTGGGTACTGCCAAACTGCCTTTCCGGTGTCTCCACTGCAGCTGCTGCCACCCCCTCAGACAGGTTTCTGCCCTCTTGGGGTCCAGGCAGCCCTGGCCCAGGAAGGCAGAACAAAGGATTTCCTCTGAGAGAGGGTGTTATACCCTCTCCCTTTGGAAATAGGTGTGAAGGGCTGGGGAGGAGTAGCCTCCCCCAGCCTCTGGAAATGCTTTGATGGACACAGATGGTGCCCATCTCTGCATAAGCCAGTCTACACCGGTTCAGGGATCCCCCAGCCCTGCTGTGGCGCGAAACTGGACAAAGGAAAGGGGAGTGACCACTCCGCTGACCAGTACCTACCAGGGGAGGTGCCCAGAGCACCTCCAGTGTGTCCCAGACCTCTGCCATCTTGGAAACAGAGGTGTTGGGGGGGCACACTGGACTGCTCTGAGTGGCCAGTGCCAGCAGGTGACGTCAGAGGCTCCTCTTGGTAGCCAATCCTCCTTCTTTGGTAGCCAAACCTCCTTTTCTGGCTATTTAGGGTCTCTGCTTTGGGGAATTCTTCAGATAACGAATGCAAGAACTCATCAGAGTTCCTCTGCATCTCCCTCTTCACCTTCTACCAAAGGATCGACCGCTGACTGCTCCAGGACACCTGCAAAACCGCAACAAAGTAGCAAGATGACTACCAGCAACATTGTAGCGCCTAATCCTGCCGGCTTTCTCGACTGTTTCGTGGTGGTGCATGCTCTGAGGGCTGTCTGCTTTCACCCTGCACCGGAAGCCAAGAAGAAATCTCCTGTGGGTCAATGGAATCTTTCCCCTGCTAACACAGGCAACAAAAGACTGCATCACTGGTCCTCTGGGTCCCCTCTCATCCTGACGAGCGTGGTCCCTGAAACACAGCAACTCTGTCCAAGTGACTCCCACAGTCCAAGTTTGGTGGAGGTAAGTCCTTGCCTCCCCACGCTAGACTGCAAAGCTGTGTACCGCGTGATGTGCAGCTGCTCCGGCTCCTGTGCACTCTTCCAGGATTTCCTTCGTGCACAGCCTAGCCTGGGTCCCCAGCACTCCGTCCTGCAGTGCACAACTTTCTGAGTTGTCCTCCGACGTCGTGGGACCCCCTTTTGTAACTTCGCATGGACTCCGGTTCACTCTTCTTCTAAGTGCCTGTTGTAGTACTTCTGCGGGTGCTGCCTGCTTCTGTGAGGGCTCTCTGAGTTGCTGAGCGCCCCCTCTGTGTCCTCCTCCAAAAGGCGACATCCTGGTCCTCAGCAGCACCCAAAAACCTCTTCCGCGACCCTTGCAACTAGCAAGGCTTGTTTGCGGTATTTCTGCGTGGGAAAACCTCTGCAAGCTTCATCGCGACGGGGGACATCCGTCTTCCAAAGGAGAAGTTCCTAGTCCTCTTCTTTCTTGCAGAACTCCAAGCTTCTTCCAACCGGAGGCAGCTTCCTTGCACCTTCATCCGGGGTTTCCTGGGCTCCTGCCCCCCCTGGACACTGTCGCGACTATTGGACTTGGTCCCCTTGCCTTGCAGGTCCTCCGGTCCGGAGATCTGTTGTCAGTGCACTGCTGCTGTTTGTTCTTACTGCAGAATTCCCCTATCACGACTATTGTGCTTTCTGGGGGTAGTAGGTGCACTTTACTCCTACTTGTCAGGGTCTTGGGGTGGGGTATTTTTCTAACCCTCACTGTTTTCTTACAGTCCCAGCGACCCTCTACAAGCTCACATAGGTCTGGGGTCCATTCGTGGTTCGCATTCCACTTTTGGAGTATATGGTTTGTGTTGCCCCTATACCTATGCTTGCCTATTGCAACCTATTGTAATTCTACACTGTTCGCATTACTTTTCTTGCTCTTACTTACCTAATTTTGGTTTGTGTACATATAACTTGTGTATATAGCTTACCTTCTTACTGAGGGTACTCACGGAGTATTTTGGCATATTGTCATAAAAATAAAGTACCTTTATTTTTAGTAACTCTGTGTATTGTGTTTTCTTATGATATTGTGCATATGATATAAGTGGTATAGTAGGACCTTTGCATGTCTCCTAGTTCAGCCTAAGCTGCTTTGCCATAGCTACCTTCTATCAGTCTAAGCTGCTAGAAACACCTCTTCTACACTAATAAGGGATAACTGGACCTGGCACAAGGTGTAAGTATCTCTGGTACCCACTACAAGCCAGGCCAGCCTCCTACATTGGTTGTGCAGCAGTGGGATAAGTACTTGTAACTACTTACCACTTTGTCATTTTGTACTTTTCATAAGAGAATCATATACCAAACAGTTCAGTGTATATAAACTTAAACCAAAAAAGTTTACTTTTCTTCTCTAAAACTTTTTACAAAGTTCTGAAAAGTTTCCTAAAACTTCTAAAAAGTTAGAAAAAGTTTTTTCTCTGTGCTTTAAAAAGTTCTGAAACTTTTTCTCTCTTCTCACTATCTCTAAACCTTTTGCTATCATGTCTGTGGTAGATTCTGCTCCCAAAACTGTCAATGCTACTTATGACATTTTGAATTACAAGAGCTTAAGGAGTCTCTGCTTAGATAGAGGTTTAGTTATAGGAAAGAACCCTACAAAAGTGTTTCTGTATAACATGCTTATGGTGAATAACCAGAACCAGTCTAGTCCATCCAATTAGAGGTTAATAGAAGCTTCCCAGTCTGACTCCGAGGAACCCTTTGAGGAAGCTGGGGAGAGTTCTGATAAGGGTCGCCCCCTAGCAGGACACCTAGTAATGTTGGTAGTAATGGAGGGTCCCATCACAGTAGGACATCCTTTATTCCTAGAGGCCAAGTTTCCAGGGTCCAGACAGATAGGGACAGGTCCCCCTCTGAAGTTTCCAATTTGTCATCTGTGTCAAAGCATTCCCAACCCCACCCACCCTGAGGATAACTTGTTAGAAAGGGAACTCAAAAAGTTGAGGGTTGAAGAGACCAGACTGAAGCTTAAACAGCAACAGCTGGCCTTAGAAAGGGAATCCCAAGACATTGAGAAGGGAAAGAAAGAGGTTGGGTTTAGGACCCCATGGTGGCAGCAGCAGTAATCCTGTTAGAGAGCATGATTCCAGGAATCTGCACAAGATAGTCCCCCCTTACAAGGAGGGGGATGACATCAACAAGTGGTTTGCTGCACTTGAGAGGGCCTGTATGGTACAGCTGGTCCCTCAAAGGCAGTGGGCTGTTATTTTGTGGCTATCTTTCACTGGAAAGGGTAGGGATAGGCTCCATACTGTTAGAGAAAGTTAAGCTAACAATTACACAGTATTGAAGGATGCACTCCTGGATGGATTTGGCTTAACCACTGAACAATACAGGATTATGTTCAGAGACATCAGAAAAGAGTCCTCTCAAGATTGGACAGATTTTGTGGACTGGTCAGTGAAGGCCTTGGAAGTGTGGTTGCATGGCAGTAAGGTATCTGACTATGAAAGCCTGTATAATCTTATTCTGAGAGAGCATATTCTGAATAACTGTGTGTCTGACTTGTTGCACCAATACCTAGTGGACTCGGATCTGACCTCTCCCCAATAATTGGGAAAGAAGGCAGACAAGTGGGTCAGAACAAGGGTGAACAGAAAAGTCCATACAGGGGGTGACAAGGATGGCAAGAAGAAGGGTGGTAAGTCTTCTGACAAGGGTGGGGACAAAGGTAAAAATACTGAGTCTTCACCAG